>NC_089491.1:233348520-233983123 GCF_036850765.1 Saccopteryx bilineata | reverse complement strand
TTTTATTTCTTCTTTGATCTCACTCTTAATCCATTCATTATTTAACAACCTGCTATTTAGTGTCCATGTGTTTGAGAATTTTTGAGCTTTTCTGTTGTGGTTCATTTCTAGTTTCATGCCGTTGTGATCGGAGAAAGGGCTTAATATAATTTCAGTCTTCTTAAATTTGTTGAGAGTACTTTTATGCCTTAACATGTGGTCTATCCTAGAGAATGTACCATGAGCACTTGAAAGGATTGTATATTCTGCTGCTTTAGGGTGAAAGGTTCTGAAGATATCTATTAAATCAAGTTGATCTAGTGTGTCCAATAAGTCTGCTGTTTCTTTGTTAATTTTCTTTCTTGAGGATCTCTCTAGTGATGTTAGTGGGGTATTAAAATCCTCTACTATTATAGTATTGCTGTTGATCTCGACTTTTAAATCCATCAAAATCTGCTTTATATCTTTAGGTGCTCCTATATTAGGTGCATAGATATTTATAATAGTTATATCTTCCTGTTGGATTACTCCCTTTATCATTATGTAGTGGCCTTCTTTATCTCTTACTATATCCTTTGTTTTAAAGTGCAGTTTGTCTGATATAAGTATTGCTACCCCAGCTTTTTCTTCATTTCCATTTGCATGAAATGTTTTGTTCCATCTTTTTACCTTCAATCTATGTGTATCTTTTGTTCTAAGGTGTGTCTCTTGTAGAGAGCATATGTATGGGTCCTGTTTTTTATCCACACCTACCATATGTCTTTTGATTGGATCATTTAATCTACTTACATTTATGGTTATTATTGATATGTAGTTGTTTATTGCCATTTTCTTCTTTAAAGCTGTATTCCTTTCTTGCTATATTCTTGTCCCACTTTGATCTGTTTACAACAGGCTCCTTAACATTTCCTGCAGCATTGGTTTGGTTGTAATGAATTCCTTGAGTTGGTTTTGTTTGGGAAGCTTTCTATTTCTCTGATTTAAAATGATAGCCTTGCTGGATAAAGTAGTCTTGGTTGTAGGTTCTTGTTCTGCAGTACTTAGAATATTTCTTGCCATTCCCTTCTGGCCTCAAGTGTTTCTGTTGAGAAGTCGGATGTCATCCTTATGGGGGCTCCTTTGTAGGTGATAGCTATTTTTTTCTTGCAGCTTTTAATATTTTCTTTTTATCATTTAGCTTTGGTATTTTAATTATGATGTGTCTTGGTGTAGGTTTCTTTGGGTTTCTCTTTAATGGAGTCCTCTGTGCTTCTTGGACTTGTGAGAGTTTCTCTTGCATTAATTTAGGAAAGTTTTCAGCTATGATATGATTGAACAAAGTCTCTATCCCTTGTTCTTTTTCTTCTTCTTCAGGATCCCCTATGGTGTGGATGTTATTTCTCTTCATGTTGTCACAGAGCTCCCTAAGAGTTTCCTCAGACTTTTTTATACTTGCTATTTTTTTTTATTTAGGTGTTCATAATGACCATCCATTTTTGTTCTAAGATCCCTAAGCATCCTTACAATCATTTTTTTGAACTCCGCATCTGGAAGTTTGATTATTTCCATATCACTCAGTTCATCTCCTGAAAGTTTCTCTTGTGGTTTCATTTGGATTGCACTTTTTTGTCTTCTCATTGTCTGTGTTTGGGTGTTTTGTTTGTAGAGTTGGTTGACCCTGGGCTTGGTGTTGTCTGCCTCCAGTTTTCAGTTGTGTTATTTCTAGGTCTTCTCGGGTTGGTATTAGCTATTATTTGTAATCCACTTTTGGATTTGGGTAGCTTTGAAGTCTTGATTTGTTTGTTTTCTTAACAGGTGATAGTCTTGTTTACTGACCTCAGCAGGGGGCTTCCTTGAAACTGCATCCAGGAATGCGATGGATGTAACCTGAGACTCTGAAGCCTCTTCCACCAACTAATCTCTCTGGGGGCAGGGTGTTTTCTCAGCTTCAGTAGAGGGAGGTGTATCTCAGATTGCCATGGAGACCTGAGTTACTCCCCCTCCTCCCCACTTGTTTCATCTGTGTCTTGTTGTGCTGATTGGAGCTGGAGAGATGTCTGGAGATCTCTGATTCAGAAGCAATTCAGTACTGTTTTGTGGAAGGATCAGTCCCTCCCCCAGCTATGGCCACCTCCAGTATGGATGAGTTAGCTCTTTTAGGTTGTCTGCTGCATTCCTTAGCCCCTCTCCATCTTCCCTCTCTCTCTCTCCTTTCCAGTTGGGAGATAAGCTGGTATTTTCAACACACCTTGCTCCCTGGTCTTCAGGCAAGTGGCTATGAGCAGTATTTTCTGCTCTTTTCCCTGGAGTGAGATCCCCTCTGGGTTCTCAGCATCCCCCCCCATTCCTGTAAGCAGGGGAGATTCTGGCACTCCCTACCAGGTTTTTTATGGCTTCTTCTTTGCTTCTTGTTTTTGAGAGCTGTTCTTGTAGTCCAGAGTTGGTTTTTCATGCTGATTTTTCCTAAATTGATTTGTATTCCAGTTTGTTGGTGAGAGCTGGGTGTCTGTGCTTCCGCCTATGCCACTGCCATCTTTATGTCTCCTTGTTGCATCTACCTTCTAAAATAAAACATCTTTTAGATGTTTTTATCTTTCTGACTACATAATGCCATCCACAGATAAGCCCGGACCACCAGCTGCTTTTGACATCACAGATGTGACCAACGAGTCATATCTTCTGACATGAAACCCCCCATGAGATGATGGTGGATCTAAAATCACAAACTATGTTATGGAGAAAAAAGCGACAGACAGTGAAGTGTGACACAAGCTGTCTTCTACTGTCAAGGATACAAGCTACAAGGCAACCAAATTAATACCAAATGAAGAATACATCTTCAGAGTTGCTGTAGAAAGCATGTATGTTGTTGGTGAGCCAGCTGAAGCTGCTCCAATAACAGCCAAATTTCAGTTGGTAAGTTTCTCATTAATTAGTTGGGGGGGGGGTAAAAAGGATGCTTTTCTTACACTTGGATTTAAGTGTCATATTTATATATGGGATATATAACACATATCATTATCCTGTCTATAGATCCACCTGGGCCTCCAACTTGCCTAGAATCTTCTGATACCACTAAAGATGCAGTGACTCTCACACGGTGTGAGCTAGATGGTGATGGTGGCAGCCCAATCACTGATACTGGGTTGAAAGAGTAGATCCTGATACTGATAAATGGGTTCAATGCAATAAAATGCCAATAAAGGATACAACATATAGGTATGCCCAAAATCTCTATCAATTTTCATTCTTTAGTATTTCTTTTGATTATACATGATTATATATTACTAAAAATTTTTAAATATTTTTTACTATTTCCTATTAGCACATAATTTTCTTATTATTTTTTATTATTAAGTGAGATGCAGGGAGGCAGAGACAAAAAACTCCCACATGTGCCCCAACTGGGATCCACCAAACAAGTTCCACTAGGGAGCAATGTTTTTCCCATCTGGGGCCGCTGCTCCATTACTTGGCAACCAAGTTATTTTAGTGCCTGAGGCAAATCCATGGTGCCATCCTCAGCACCAGGGCCAACTGGCTCAAATGAGCCATGGCTACAGAAGGGGAGATAGAGAAAAAGAAGGGGAAGGTATGGAGAAAAAAGATGGTCACTTCTGTGTGCCCTAAATGAGAATCAAAGCCAGGACCTCTACAACCACATAATTTTAAAATGATATAAGTTCCACCAAGGCCAGATTTCATAATTTACTAAAAAATACTAACTTTCTGGAAGTTTCTAAGCATTTAGTCTTCTAGTATATTAAGATAATAGTCATCATTACAGTATTATAATTAGGTTGTATATTTAGCTATGACTAAATTGTGTGACAGTTGAAAAGCAACTTTAAATTTATATTAGAGAGGAAGACAAGATGGTGCTGGAGTAGGCAGACATTCCAACATCCAGCTCCCAGAAACAAAATGGATTACAAAATAATTTTAAGAACTATCATCTTGAAAAACAAACTTTGGACTAAACTAAGAGGAATCTTCAACCAAGGAACACCGAAGAAGCCACACCGAGACTGGTAGGAAAAGCAGAAATGTGGAGAGGACTGCCCAGCTCCCCAGAGTGAACGGCAGCTGGGAGAGACTCACGTGGCAGGAAGTTAGATTAGCAGAGAGGGGAGGGACCTAAGCCCCAGGAACAAAGCCCCAGCCTGCAGCCCCAGAGCCCAGAAGAGGCATAAGGACAGTATTTAGCTGGAAACATGTCAGGAAACTGTTTGTGAGAAAGAGACTGATTTCTCAGACCCAGGATTCTTCTTAAAGGGAACACGCAGAACACCTCTCTCACAACCACTCACCTGGGACCTCTGGGGGATGGGGAGAGAGGAGAGTATGAAAGTAGCAGGAAGAAAGTGTAATCTAGAAGGCACAGGGAGAAACATTTTGGGAGACAGCCACCCTAACCCCTGGGACGAGTCACTCCCCAAATCTGAAGTGAATATTTCCCCCAGAAACAGCAATACAAACAAATGGAAGCAGGACACCAAACAAGCTCTCCTGTGGCACTCAGAGCAGAGTCACTTAGAAAAAAGGAGCTTTCAGGATGACAGTATTGAGTGTTAGGGTCTGAGCTACAGTGCCTGCACCCCACATGGCTGAGGGCTTGCTGAAGGGCGGGCGGAGGTGGGACATGGAGGCATGGTTCTATCAACAGGGGTGGAAAACTGCTGGCCACCAATGGGCTCACGTGTGATCTCAGTCTTGCACAGCTAGAAAGGAGTTGGCATGCAAAAGTGGTCAAGCCCAGCTGCCAGCAGCCTGTAATCCAGCCTGTGGAAGAAGGGCAGGAACCTGGAAGGGGTGGAGGCCAGCCCTTGAGCAAGGGCACAGTAGGACAGCCTTGCCCTGCCTGTGGAACTGAGGCATGTGGCCTGACTTGGGAATGGGCTCCACCCATAGGGGTGGAGCCAAAAGCCCAGAACAGGCGGAGTTCCGCTACTGAGCTGAGCATGGGCACACAGTCCTGCCCAGCTGGTAGAAACAAGGCTAGCAGCTGTTCCACAAGCAGGCTTCTCCTGCAAGGGCAGGGCAGAAGCCTGGAAACAGGAAGAGACCTGCATCTGAGAAAAAGTGCTTGCCACTGCCCACAGGGCTGAGCAGAACGTCACCCACGGGGGCGGGGCAAAGGCCAAGGCTTGTACATCCAAGTACATGATCACAGCCAATGCTGTGATGGAGAGGTGAAAACCACAGTAACAGCCCCAGTGGGCAGGCACCGGCAACACCCAAACCCAAAACCCTAGGAAGCAACAGAAGAGGGGATGCAGGCCTACAGACAGACCATACCAAGGGAACAGAGGCCATACCCATTGGACTCCAGGGCCAAAACCTTCCTTTACACAGACAAAATGTGAAGGCAGAGAAATGCAACACAAATGAACCAAGAGATATCCCCAGAAAAGGACCTAAATGAATCAGATATAACCAAATTACCAGATGCAGTGTTTAAAATAACGATTGTTAGGATGCTCAAAGATATTGGAACAGCAATAGATGGTCATTACAAACACCTAAATAAAGAGATAGCAAATATAAAAAAGGACATTGAAATAATAAAAAAGAATCAGTCAGAAATGACAAATACAATATCTGAAATACAAAACACAATGGAAGAAATTAAAGGCAGGATGGATGAAGCAGAAAATCAAATCAATTTTTTAGAGGACACAATAAATAAAGGCACAGAAGTAGAGCAGAAAAAAGGGAAGAGACTCAAAAAGTCTGAGGAAACTCTTAGAGAGCTCTGTGACAACATGAAGAGAAATAACATCCACATCATAGGGGTTCCTGAAGAAGAGAAAGAATAAGGGATAGAGACTTTGTTCAAGCATATCATAGCTGATTAAGGCAGGAAAACATCTTACATGTTAAAAAAGCACAGAGAACTCCATTAAGGAGAAACCCAAAGAAATCAACACCAAGACACATCATAATTAAAATACCAAAGCTAAGTGATAAAGAGAAAATATTGAAAGGTGTTAGACAAAAAATGACTATCACCTCCAAAGGAGCCCCCATAAGGATGATTTCTGACTTCTCAACAGAAACACTTGAGGCCAGAAGGGAATGGCAAGAAATATAAGTAATGCAGAACAAGAGCCTACAACCAAGACTAGTTTATCCAGCAAGGCTATCATTTAAAATTGAAGGAGAAATAAAAAGCTTTACAGACAAATAAAAACTCAAGGAATTCACTACAACCAAACCAAGGCTGCAAGAAATGCTAAGGGACCTGTTGTAAACAGATCAAAGGAGAAAAAGAATATAGCAAAAGAGGAATACAGTTTTAAAAAATAAAATGGCAATAAACAATTACATATCAATAATAACCTTAAATGTAAATGGATTAAATGATTCAATCAAAAGACATAGGATAGCAGCATGGATAAGAAAACAGGACCCATACATATGCTGTCTACAAGAGACATATCTTAAATTAAAAGATGCACATACACTGAAGATAAAAGGATGAAAAAAATATTTTACACAAATGGAAATGAAAAAAAGCTGGGGTAGCAATACTTATATCAAAGTGGACTTTAAAACAAAGACTATAGTTAGAGATAAAGAATGTCACTACATAATGATAAAGGGAGCAATCCAAAAGGAATATATAATCATTCTAAATATCTACGCACCTAATATAGGAGCACCTAAATATATAAAGCAGACTTTGATGGATTTATAGGTCAAGATCAACAGTAAGACTATAATAGTAGGGAATTTCAATACCCCATTAAAATTATTAGATAGATCCTCAAGAAAGAAAATTAACAAAAAACAGCAGAACTAAAGGACATATTAAATCAACTCAATTTAATAGATATCTTCAGAACTTTTCACCCTAAAACAGCAGAATATACATTCTTTTCAAGCGCTCATGGTACACTCTCTAGAATAGACCTCATGTTAGGACACAAAAGCAGTCTCAACAAATTTAATAAGATTGTAATTATATCGAGCACTTTCTCTGATCACAATGGCATTAAACTAGAAATCAACCACAACAGAAAAACTGAAAAATACTCAAACACTTGGAAACTAAATAGCATGTTATCAAATAACAAATGGGTAAACAATGAGATCAAAAAAGAAATTAAAAAATTCCTAGAAACAAACGATAATGAGCATACATCATCTCAAAATTTATGGGACACAGCAAAAGCAGTCCTGAGGAGGGAAGTTTATAGCATTACAGGCATACCTCAAGAAGCTAAAAAAAGCTCAAATAAACAACTTGACCATACATCTAAAAGAACTAAAAAGGAACAGCAAGTAAAGGCCAGAGCTAGTAGAAGGAAGAAAATTATAAACATCAGAGCAGAAATAAATGACATAGAGGCTAAAGAAACAATACAGAGGATCAATGAAACCAGGAGCTGGTTCTTTGAAAAGGTAAACAAGATCGATGAACCTTTAACCAGACTCATCAAGAAACAAAGAGAAAGGACTCAAATAAATAAAATTAGAAAACGAGAGTGGAGAAACAACAACTGACACAATGGAAATACAAAATATTGTAAGAAAATACTATGAAGAACTGTACGCCAAAAAAATAGACAACTTAGATGAAATGGACAAATTCCTTGAAACATACAATCTTTCAAAAATTAATCTGGAAGAATCAGAAAACCTAAACAGACCAATTACAACAAATGAGATTGAAACAGTTATCAAAAAACTCCCAAAAAAGAAAAGTCCTGGGCCTGAAGGCTTCACAAGTGAATTCTATCAAATATTCAAAGAAGAAGTAACTCCTATCCTTCTCAAGCTATTTCAAAAAATTCAAAAGGAAGGAAGACTTCCAAGCTCCTTTTATGAGGCAAGCATAATTCTGATTCCAAAACCAGGCAAAGACAGCACAAAAAAAGAAAATTATAGGCCAATATCCCTGATGAACTTAGATGCAAAAATCCTCAACAAAATATTAGCAAACCAGATACAGAAATATATGAAAAAAATCATACACCATGATCAAGTGGGATTTATTCTGGGGAGGCAAGGCTGGTACAATATTTGTAAATCAATTAATATGATTCATCACATAAACAAAAGGAAGGAGAAAAACCACATAATAATTTCAACAGATGCAGAAAGAGCATTTGACAAAATCCAGCACCCATTCATGATCAAAACTCTCAGCAAAGTGGGAATACAGGGAACGTACCTCAACAAGATTAGGCCATCTATGACAAACCCACAGCCAATATTATACTCAATGGGCAAAAATTAAAAGCAATCCCCTTCAGATCAGGAACAAAGCAGGGGTGCCTTCTTTCACCACTCTTATTCAACATAGTTCTGGAAGTCCTAGTCAGAGCAGTCAGACAAGGAAAAAAAAAAGGCATCCAAATTGGAAAAGAAGAAGTAAAACTATCATTATTTGCAGATGATATGATAGTGTAGATAGAAAACCCTAAAGTTTAAGTAAAAAAACTACTGGATCTGAAAAATGAATTCAGCAAGGTGGCAGGATATATATTCAATACTCAGAAATCAGAGGCATTTTTATGCACTAACAATAAACTGTCAGAAAGAGAAATTAAGGAATCAATCCCTTTTACCATTGCAATGAAAAAAATAAAGTACCTAGGAATAAATTTAACCAGGGAGATTAAAGATTTGTACTTGGAAAATTGTAAAACATTGATAAAAAAAATCAGGGAAGATACAAACAACTGGTGGCATATACCATGCTCATGGTTAGGAAGAATAATCATGAATAAAATGTCTATATTACCCAAAGCAATTTATAAATTCAATGCAATACTGATTAAAATACCAATGACTTACTTGAAAGATATAGAACACATATTTCAAAAATTTATATGGAACCAAAAGAGAACACGAATAGCCTCAGCAATCTTGAAAAGAAAGAATAAAGTGGGAGGTATCACACTTCCGGATATCAAGTTATATTATAAGGCCATTGTACTCAAAACAGCCTGGTACTGGCATAGGAACAGGCATATAGATCAATGGAACAGAACAGAGAACCCAGAAGTAAACCTACACTTTTATGGAAAACTGATATTTGACAAAGGATGTAAGAGCATACATTGGAGTAAAGACAGCCTCTTCAACAAATGCTGTTGGGAAAATTGGACAGCTACCTGCAAAAAATGAAACTAGACCACCAACTTACACCATTCACAAAAATAAACTTAAAATGGATAAAAGACTTAAATGTATGCCATAAGACCATAAGCATCTTAGATGAAAACATAGGCAGTAAGCTCTCCAACATCTCTCGCAGCCATATATTTGCTGTTTTGTCTCCACAGGCAAGTGAAATAAAAGACAGAATAAACAAATTGGACCTTATCAAACTAAAAAGCTTCCGCACAGCTAAAGACAATAAGAACAGAATAAAAAGACAAACTACACAATGGGAGAACATATTTGAAAATATGAATGATAAAGGGTTAAGAACCAAAATTTATAAAGAACTTGTAAAACTTAATACCAGGAAGACAAACAATCCCATCCAAAAATGGGCAAAAGAAATGAATAGACACTTCTCCAAATAGGACATACAGATGGCCAATAGGCATATGAAAAAATGCTCAACATCACTAATCATTAGAGAAATGCAAATTAAAACCACAATGAGATATCACCTTACATTAGTCAGAATGGCGCTCATCAATAAAACAACAAAGAGTAAGTGTTGGCGAGGATGTGGAGAAAAGGGAACCCTCCTGCACTGCTGGTAGGAATGCAGATTGGTGCAGCCACTGTGGAAAACAGTATGGAGATTCCTCAAGAATTTAAAAATCGAACTGCCTTTTGACCCAGCTATACCACTGTTAGGAATATACCCCCAAAACACCATAGCACTGTTTGAAAAGAAGAAATACACCCCCATGTTTATGGCAGCATTGTTTACAATAGCAAAGATCTGGAAACAGCCCAAGTGTCCTCAGAGAACGAGTGGATTAAAAAGCTTTGGTACATATATACTATGGAATACTACTCCGCCATAAGAAATGATGACATCAGATCTTTTACAACAACATGGATGGATCTTGATAACATTATACTGAGCGAAATAAGTAAATCAGAAAAAACTAAAAACTGTATGTTTCCATACATAGGTGGGACATAAAAATGAGACTCAGAGACATGGATAACAGTGTTGGAGTTACAGGGTGGAGGGCAGGAGAGGGAGAGGGTTGGGGGAAGGGAGGGGTACAAAAAAACCAGTTGAAAGGTGACGGAAAACAATTTTATCAATGTCACCCCATTAAAATTAATAAAAAAAAAGAATTTGTCTCACGGCTAATTCAGGCAGTTAGAAGAATTGTGTAAGAATGCTAATTCTGCTTCTCAGGCCACATCCTGCAAAAGGAGCCCCAGGCAAATTGGTGATTTGGCTCCTCTGATTTTGCAATTGGATTAAAAAAAATAGGTCAGGAACGCCCTGAAATGGAACTAACAATACATGAGCATAAATTTAAAGGACTTTTAGATACTGGAGCTGATGTATCTGTTATTGCTCAGCTACATTGGCCTCCTTCCTGGCCCACTCATGCAGCAGCCACAAAATTACAAGGTTTAGGGCAGAGTAAACCCCCTCAACAAAGTTCTAGTTTCCTACATTGGGAAGATTAAGAAGGTCATTCTGGACTTTTTTAAGCCTTATGTGCTCCCTGGATGGCCAGTTAATTTGTAAAGTAGAGATGTTTTGAAAAATAGGGGAGCATTGCTTGTCAGTTCTAATGGTTTAGTCAGTACTCAGATGCTTCATTGGCGTTTTTTCCCACCAAGGGACTAGGGAAAGAACAGCGAGGATTTCTCACCTCCATAGAAGTGGCACCCAATACCAGAAGGTGTGGATTGGGATATCAAAATTTAGCATAGGGGACTTGGTAGCTCCTGCTACCTCAATAATGCATTGTGCAGACCCAATTACTTGGAAATCAGATAATTGTGTATGGGTAGACCAATGGCCCCTTTCTCAGGAGAAACTTAGGGCAGCTGCTCAATTGGTACAAGAGCAGCTACAGCTTGGGCACATTGAACCATGTAATAGTCCATGGAATACACTTTCATATTTTGATTTTGTTGCCTCCTGGATTATCAAGGGGCATAGGTGACCCTTACAGCTTATAGGTTTTGAGCCTCAAAATTATTGTTGTTCCTTTTTTCAAAGGATCAACAACAATGGTTCTGGGAAACTTCCGCTAAATGGCAAATCACTCTTGCAAATCAATAGACAACTTTATATTGAAACAATCAACTTAAAATCAGCTCAAATCTAGAATTATATGCCATTATCATGGCTTTTCAGCATTTGCCATATTCCCCCTTTTAATCTATATACAGACAGCAAATATTTACTTATGGTGTCTCCACTATAAAGACTGCTGTGTTCCTGGCCGGTTGGCTCAGCGGTAGAGTGTTGGCCTGGTGTGCGGGGGACCCGGGTTCGATTCTCAACCAGGGCACATAGGAGAAGTGCCCATTTGCTTCTCCACCCCCCCCCTTCCTTCCTCTCTGTCTCTTTCTTCCCCTCCCACAGCCAAGGCTCCATTGGAGCAAAGATGGCCCGGGCACTAGGGATGGCTCCTTGACCTCTGCCCCAGGCGCTAGAGTGGCTCTGGTCACGGCAGAGCAACACCCAAGAGGGGCAGAGCATCGTCCCCTGGTGGGCAGAGCGTCGCCCTGGTGGGCGTGCTGGGTGGATCCCAGTCGGGCGCATGTGGGAGTCTGTCTGACTGTCTTTCCCCATTTCCAGCTTCAGAAAAATACAAAAAAAAAAAAAAAAAGACTGCTGTGTTAGGGTCAAATGCTGATGAACTATTTCAGCAGTTTCTCCTTCTTCAAAGACTTGTATGTCAACATAGAGCTCCATGTTTTATAGGACATACTTGAGCTCACTCAGTGCTTTCTGGAGCTTTAGCACAAGAGAATGCCCTTGTTGATCAAGCTACCCAAAACAAAATTATTTGGAGCAACCATGACAGATCGAGCAATTCAGTCTCATACTATTCATCACGAGAATGCTGCAGCCCTGTGTAAATAGTTTCAACTTTTTCAGGAAGCAGCATGGCATATTGGGAAATCCTGTCCAAGGGGTCCTATACTACAATCTGTACCTTCATTTGGAGTTAACCCTCAGGGACCCCTACCAGGACAACTTTGGCAAATGGATGTTACTTATATACCTTCATTTGGCAAACAGTCCTATGTCCACATTACAGTGGATACATATTCTCGATTTATAGTAACCTCTGTCAGAACAGGAGAGGCTGCTAAGCATGTTATAGCTCATTGTCTGTATGCATTGTTCTATTATTGGATATTCTAACTGGTTAATCTGACAATGTTCCTGCATATGGAGCAAAAGCATTTACTGTATTTTGTCCCTTTAGAATTATATGTATTTCTTACAATCTTTAAAGTCAAGGTATTATTGAAGTATACCCAGCAAATATTTTAAGGTCAATGTTAAAAAAATTAAAAGGGGCTAGTCATATCCTGGAACTACTATGGGTCTACCATATCATGCTTTTTACTTAAAAAAATTTAAATTTCTTTTGAATGCTGATGAACAGGAGATGCCAAATCTTTTTCTCCTGCAAACTACTACCTTCTTTGTTTGATCCAGCTAATAACACTGTTTTGTCTTTTTCCAAATAGCTCCAGATATATGGAAAAGATTTATATAGGCGGATGGGGATCCTCAAACCCCTCAGAGAGATCTTCTGAGCATGGCTTTTAAGATACCAAGAGGCAGAAAAAGCCCAATAAAGATCAGGGGAACTACCAGCTTTTAGGATATGCCCTTAAAGGCTCCAAAACCCCAGAGGGGTCTCATAGGATGCCATCTGGGTCTTGCTTCAATAGTGGAAAGGAAGGTCATTGAGCTAAAGCCTGCCAGACTTACATGCCTGTGTTGTGAGGAAACAGGGACACTGGAAGGTAGGCTTTTCCCTCTCTCCTCTAAGGGAGGGTTCAGTCTCTTCCAGCCCTGCTCCAGCCATCTATGACCTAACCTTGCCCAGAATTCTGGGGTTTGCCACTGAAGGTGCCCAGGGCCGTCGACCCCATCTTCGACACTGTGGATGAGCCTAGGAACAATCAGGCAGGTAAACTGATCTCATTTGCACAAGGGCCACTTAACTATGTCTTGTCTGAATAGTCAGGTTTTTTATTCTTCCCTCGAAGATCTCTGTTGTGGGTGTTGATAGTCCTATTTTCTGCTGCTTTGTTTAATATATAGTGTTTCCTTTATTTCTCCTACCTCAATGTCCCATTCATATTTCAGGCTGGGACCTACTCCTAATTTAGAGCTCTCTTTCGCCCTTTTGCCCACTTCTATTATGAATCTACCTTTGCCACCCCACTTAGTGTATCCGAAGGTTCTCTTTACCAAGCCACAGTCGCAGAACTCCAGGGAAAAGCAACCTGGTGTCATCTCTCCAGGCAGAGGAGAACAGAAGCTCCATATCCACACATGCTGCAGATGGCTTTTCCAGTCTACCTGAATCATTATCAGCTAGAAGCAGTGGTCATTGGGACTTGGATGTGAGCTGCGAAGTATAAAATTGTGACAACAATTCCAGTGCCATGCGGATTTTTCCTGGATGTGGACTTTTCCTGAATTCTTGCTCCTTGTGACAGCTCCTAACAGACTGAACTGAGGTTGGGTTGCATTTTTCAGGGATTTGGCATGGTGTTGTGGCCAACTTGGACTTGGTGAATATGTTAAACACACTACTCTTTTATGGATTCTTGCCGTATTGGCCAAGAGTTTGCTTAAAGGCTTTAATCACTGTAAAAAAAAATAGAAGACTGAATAAAGAAGATGTGGCACATATACACCATGGTATACTATTCAGCCATAAGAAATGATGACATTGGATCACTTACAACAAAATGGTGGGATCTTAATAACGTTATACAGAATGAAATAAGTAAATCAGAAAAAAATAAGAACTGCAGGATTCCATACATTGGTGAAACATAAAAACAAGACTGAGAGACATGGACAAGAGTGTGGAGGTTACAGGGGCTGGGTGGAGGGAAGGAGGAAGAGAGGGAGGGGAAGGGGGAGGGGTACAAAGAAAACTAGATAGAAGGTGAGGGAGGACAATCTGACTTTGGGTGGTGGGTATGCAACAGAATTGAATGACAAGATAACTTGGACATATTTTCTTTGAATATATGTACCCTGATTTATTGATGTCACCCCATTAAAATTAATAAAAATTTATTTATTAAAAGAATTTTATATTAGAATATTTTTAGTAAAATTTCCAAATAAGTTTTTTACAATTTAAATAAAGTAGCCTCTTCTGTGTAAATCAGAGGCTTCCACTTCTTATCATGGCATTCAATTAGCACTTTGTTCCCATTTCAGAGTGAAAGGTCTCGCCAATAAAAAAAAAAGTTTGATTCCATGGGTTGGCTGAAAATCTTGCTGGACCTGGGAAACCAAGTAGATCGACTGAACCAATCTTAATAAAGGATCCCATTGGTATTATTTATATATTTCTTGTCATTTTTTGAAACTTATGTAACCTTATTTTTGACAAACCTGATTAATTTTGTTTGCTTGGCTTACAGATCCTCTATGGCCCCCTGGAAAACCAACTGTGAAAGATGTAGGCAAAACATCATTAACATTGAATTGGACAAAGCCAGAACACGATGGAGGGGCAAAGATGGAGTCATATGTAATTAAAATGGTAAAGACTGGAACAGATGGGTGGGTTTGAGTGGCTGAAGGAGTTCCCACCACTCAGTATTTGCTCCCGGTGCTCATGGAAGGGCAGAAATACTCATTCCAAGTTAGAGCTGTGAACAAGGCTGGAGAAAGTGAACCCAGTGACCCTGTGCTTTGTTGGGAGAAGCTATGTAAGTAATTCTTGATGTTTAGGAATATAAATTCTTGTAAAGTATATCTGAGAACTACAATATGAGAAAATATGAAAAGCTCATTACTAGATTATTTCATCTTTGCCATACGATTTCTTTGTGAATATTGGGCAATAAAACATTAAATTTGTTTTTTTATTATTCTTCAGATCCTCCATCACCACCTTGCTGGCTTGAAGTTACTAATATCACAAAAAGTAAAGCATACCTAAATTGGACAGTTCCTGAGAAAGATGGGGGATCCCTCATCACCAACTACATCGTGGAAAAGAGAGACATGAGGTGAAAAGGCTGGCAAACAGTAGCCACCACTGTCAAGGACACCTATTGCATGGTATCCCCACTGACAGAGGGTGCTTAATCTGTGTTCCGAGTTGCTGCAGAAAATGCCATGGGACAAAGTGACTACTGTGAAATTGAGGACTCTGTCCTTGCCAAAGCCACCTTTAGTATGCTCTCTAAATCCTTATGACTCCCCATTTGTAGTGGATTATCACGGTTCCCTCTGGTTTTTCTAACCACTGAATATTTTGTTTTCAGCCAACCCTGGACTGCCCTATGCTCTGACAGTTGTTGATGTAACAAAACAACATGTTGACCTGAAGTGAGCACCACCTAAAAATGATTGTGGAAGACCAATACAAAGGTAGATTTTTTAATTAATGCGTAAAGAATAACTTACAAACAGCTGAAAATTCTTAACTTTGTTTTTTTCTATTAATGCTAATGAAATGCTCTGTTATTTCAATAGATATATCATTGAGAATAAAGAAAAGTTAGGTATCCATTGGGCAGAAGATGGAAAGACCTCAGGACCCGACTGAAACTTCAGAGTAACTGATGTCATTGAAGGCACAGAAGTCTAGTTTCAGATTCGGGCAGAAAATGAAGCTGGAGTTGGTCACCCAAGTGAACCCACAGAAATCCTGTTCATTGAAGATCTGACAGGTAAGTAGTGTGGACTATGCATAGAATATTATCTAGAGCACTGTTTATCAACTGCTGGGATGCAGACCAGAGCCATTTCATCAGAAATTTTGTGCCGGTCCATGAAAGAGTTAACCACCCTGATGTAGTATGAGGATTATAAACCCAATAATAATCTTAGTTGAATTCGCTAATGATCAGGATGATTTCTACCTTAGCAGTCCTTGAACTAAGTTTTTTATTTTCACCAGTCCCCAAGTGTAAAAAATCACTGGACTAGAGCATAATGATTAGATAGTTGTGGATGAGAATGTTTCACTCTTTTTCTAGGTCCTTGTTCACCTCCCCTTGACCTGCATGTGACTGATGCTGGAAGAAAACACATTGTCATTGCTTGGAAGCCTCCAGAGAAAAAACAGTGGAAGCCCTATTATAGGGTACCATGTTGAAATATGTCCAGTAGGCACTGAGAAATGGATGCGAGTTAATTCTCACCCAATAAAAGATTTGAACTTCAAGGTTGAAGAAGGTGTTGTTCCTGACAAGGACTATGTCCTGCGAGTAAGAGCTGTCAATGCTGTGGGTGTCAGTGGGCCATCTGAAATCTCTGAAAATGTGGTTGCCAAAGACCCAGACTGTGAGAATGCAGTTTCTTTTATAATTAATAGAACAAGCTTACTAGTGCATTGCATTTGGACATACTCTTTCATCTTCTTTTGGATTATGTCTTATAGGCAAGCCAACAATTGATTTGGAGACTTATGACATTGTTGTTATTGAAGGTGAAAAATTAAGCATCCCTGTTCCCTTCAGAGCTATCTCAGTTCCAACTCTTAGTTAGCATAAAGATGGCAAAGAAGTTAAAGGAAGTGATAGATTAATGATGAAGAGCAATCACATCTCTGAATTTCTTGAAGTTCCCAAGAGTGTACATGCAGATGCTGGAGTTTATACCATTACAATTACACTGGAGAATAATCTTGGCTTAGCAACAGCCTCAATCAATGTCAAAGGCATAGATAAGTATTCTTTGATAAAACACCAAACATTCTTCACATGTTGGGAAAGTCAGTTAATTTTACAATTAAAGTATAAATGATTTCATGAGTTGACCATTTGTAAACTAAATGTCCTTTTAGATGATTTCTTCCAGTGAGAAGGAAAACAATTGTAAAGAGGCAATATAGCATACCCAAAGAAAGTTAAAATAACCAATATTCCTTTATTAATTGTATTTACATTTCATTTACAGTGTTCTCCCCAGAAGTAGTAACATTTTCTGTCTCCTTCTCCCACACAGACTGATTGTGCTTGGAAATTTGGGGACCATTTTTTTCATGGAACAAAGATTCAGGGGCAGCTACTTGAATTTAGTAGTTGGGGGCCAAGGATACTAAATGGCCTGCAGTGTAGGGACACTACTGTACATCAAAGATTATCCTACCCAAAATAAATAAAATAGTCAAACTTAGAGAAAAAAAATATACTAGTAGTGTGCTGACTTTTCAAATTACAATAGTAATTACACATTTTATTTCTAATAGGTCCACTGGGACCATGCAAAGATATTAAAGCAAGTGAGATGACCAAGAGTTCCTGTAAATTAACCTGGGAACCTCCAGAATATGATGGTGGAAGCCCAATTCTACATTATGTCCTGGAATGCAGAGAAGCTGGGAGGAGGACATATATACCAGTCAAGTCTGGTGAGAATAAACTGGCCTGGACTGTAAAAGATCTCATACCAAATGGTGAATACTTCTTCCGGGTTAAAGCTGTCAACAAGATTGGTGGAGGTGAATATATTGAACTGAAAAATTTAGTTATTGCTCAAGATGCAAAGTGTAAGTTTGGGCATGAATGTAGTATAACCAGGAATTAATGTGCAATTTATTTTAAGAAGATGGACTACTCTATATTTACCATTTTTCTCTTGCTCTTTAGAACCCCCCGATCCACCTGTAGATGTTGAAGTTAATAATCCTACAGCTGAGGCAATGACTGTTACATGGAAGCCACCTTTGTATGATGGAGGGAGCAAGATAATGGGTTACATAATAGAGAAGATTGCTAAGGGTGAAGAGAGGTGGAAGAGATGCAATGAACACTTGGTACCAGTTCTGACCTACACAGCAAAAGGACTTGAAGAGGGAAAGAACACCAATTCCATGTGTGAGCAAAAAATGCTGCTGGCATTGGTGAACCTTCTAGGGCCACTCCTCCAACCAAAGCTGTAGATCCTATTGGTAAATTTTGTTTAATGGAGTTTGTATTTCCCCAGAATAAAATAAATGAGGATAATGTTTTAGCAGATATTTTTATCAGGATTGAAAATGATTACTGTTTTTAATCATTACAGATGCTCTTAAAGTCATTATGAGAACAAGCCTAGAAGTAAAACGAGATGATGAAATAGTACTTGACACAACAGTTTCTGGGTCAACTTACCCAACTATTACATGGCTAAAGGATGAAAGCGTTATCACACCAGAAGAAATTACGAAGCAAGTAGCACCCACAGTTAGAAAGAAGAGGGTAAAGTTCAGGAAGAAGAACTATTTGTCCTAACTCTGACAGAATGTTTGAGTTTCAACAATAGTAAAAAAGGAGAATCTCAGCTACGTGTCTGAGACTCTCTTTGACCTGACCATGGCCTATATATGATCAAAGCTGAAAATGACCATGGTACTGCAAAAGTTCCTTGTACTGTCAGTATACAATTCCCCTTCTCAATGGATGACAATCTAAGAGTTTTAGTAAGACAAAAATAAAGTTTTCGGTGGCAGTTAAAAGAAGTGGAAAATAGTTTCAGCAAGGTATGCTCAGTCCCATTTCTTTCCTCCTGGCTGTGTAAAAGAAATCAACCCACCTTGTTATTGATTAGATAATGTGATACAAAGATAGACAGACATGAAAAAAAAACAAAATTTTATGTAAAAGAACATATTAACATTTATATTTTCTGTTGCAACTGTTTTTCTGCACAACATCTTAATCATGGCTCTCTTTTGAAATATTAGATACACTGGGACCATGAATCAACTTTGTATTTGAAGATGTTAGAAAGAACTCAGTTCTCTGCAAATGGGAACCACCCCTTGATGATGGAGGCAGTGAAATTATAAACTACACTTTGGAAAAGAACAATAAAACAAAACCTGACTCAGAATGGATTATTACCACTTCAACACTCAGACATTGCAAATATTCAGTGACAAAATTGATAGAAGGAAAAGAATACCTCTTCCATGTAAGAGCTGAAAAAAAGGTTTGGGTCTGGACCACCTTGTGTATCAAAACCACTTACAGCTAAAGATCCATTTGGTAGGTTTCTTTAGTATTTAAATTTTGCTTTTTATCATTGCATTTGTATACATTGTCACAGCTTGTGAATTTGAATTTTTATGCTGTACTAGGCAATTAATTCAAATATGCCTTTTTAAAAAAATCAGAACCACCTAATGCACCTGAGAAGCCCATTGTAGAAGATGTTACTAGCAATAATGTGCTAGTGACATGGAATAAACCAGAGGATAATGGAAGTCCCATCTTGGGTTACTGGCTTAAAAAACATGAAGTTAATAGTACACATTGGTCTCTTGTCAACAGAAACCTGAATTCTTTGAAGACCAATGTCAAAGGCCTATTAGAAGGACTCACATGTTTTCAGAGTATATGCCGAAAATGCAGCTGGACCTGGAAAGTTTAGTCCCCTTCAGATCCTAAAACAGCATGTGACCCAATCTGTAAGTAATTTCTTAAGAAGAATGTGGGCCACAGTATGGTGATCATAAACAACAGTACTCTCTTATATACTTAAAAGTTGTTAAGACAGCAAATCTTAAATATCATCACTACAAAAGGAGTAATTGTGTAAAGGGATGAAGGTACTAACTAATCTTATTACTGTAATTATTTCACAATATACCATGTTGTACACCCTAAACCTACATATATGTCAATAGTCAATATGTTATATAATACATCAGTTATATTTCAACAAAGCTGGAAAAAACAAACAAAATATGAGCATGGACAATGGACACATATTGAGGTTACAATGTAAACTTTTAAACATCTGTACATATAACTTAAAAGTTTCACAAAACAGTACTTACCCCATATTACATGCAGTGCACTGTGGGGAAAAAAGTGGGATCGGTAAGCTACTGCACATTTTACAACTATCAGTGAGTTTTGATTTGTATATCTTCATTCATTCTAGCTCCACTGGGACCACTTGTTCCAAGTGTCACTGACACAAGCTCCACAGTTATTGAACTAGAATGGGAACCCCTAGTTTTCAATGGTGGTGGGGAAATTATTGGCTATTTTTTCGATAAGCAGCCGTTGGCAAAATGAATGGTCACGCTGCACAGAGAAGATGATCAAGGTCCTTAAGTACACTGTCAAAGAAATCTGAGAGGGTGCTGATGATAAACTTCAAGTGAGTGAGTGCCATCAATGCTGCAGGTGAAGGGCCACCTGGAGAAACACAACCTGTTACTGTGGCTAAACCCCAAGGTGCTTAAAAGTTGTTTGGTAAAGATTATGGCTATTTTCTCAGTATGGGTTTTTTTTAATCTTTCTTGGGCTAATGTATGACCATTCTTTTTCTTTTCTTTGTTTTAAGAACTGGGGGTTTTATTTAAATATGGAGGTGGGGGTGGGAAGAGGGAAAGGTAGCTAGCTGCTCCTGGGCTGGGATAGGGACCCCCAGATGCCAGATTCTTTTTTTTTAGTGTTAAGCCATTTTCCTTTTAATGACATTTATTATAAATCCAATTTTATAAACACTAGAGAAATTACATACAAAAGCTATACATAAATATACAGAAGCAAAAACAGTACTAAAACTTAAGCAGTACTTTCAACACAAGAGAAATAAACTAATATAATGCTTATACACGTAAAACTTAAAAATTACTAATTCTTTATGAATTCAAAAGCTATTCAGAAGTGAAATGTAATATATTATAACTACTATCAAAGTTTTAGAATTATAGAAACAACAGCACTACTTATTTTTAAAAAAATATTTTCAAACATTTGGAAGGCTAATTAAACTTGGGCTATCTTTAAAGACAAATTAAACTTGGGCAAAAGCTCTTATTTAACTGAAGAATATAATGTTGGGTTTTTTTTTACAGAGAGAGAGTCAGAGAGAGGGATAGACAGGGACAGACAGACAGGAATGGAGAGATGAGAAGCATCAATCATTAGTTTTTCATTGCATGTTGCAACACCTTAATTGTTCATTGATTGCTTTCTCATACGTGCTAATACTCTGGTTTCTCTTCAGATAGCATAAATCTTTCGCCTTTTCATACGTGCTTTGACCGCAGGTCTTCAGCAGACCGAGTAACCCCTTGCTTGAGCTTGGGATCAAGCTGGTGAGCTTTTTCCTCAAACCAGATGAGCCCTTGCTCAAGCTGGCGACCTCGGAGTCTCGAACCTGGGTTTTCTGCATCCCAGTCTGATGCTCTATCCACTGTGCCACTGTCCAGTCAGGCAAAGAAGAATATAAAATTTTAAGCTTTGGTTAATAGATGCTAAATTTAGTGGAAATTTTAAATTAACATCTCCCTTATATGTTATATGCCTGAGTTTGTTTGTTTTTTGCCAAAATACCATGGATAAAATAAAGAACTCAATTTATAGCTTTGCATACCATTGTATTATTGTTGGGGAAGACAAAAAGTACTGTAATTAAGTGTGAATAATGTAGTTTAATAATGTAATCATGACTAAAAGGAACATGTTTAGTTTAGCTTAACTATGGGGGAAATTTAAAAACTTTTTTATTTTTTGACTTTAGAGAGAGACAAGGGGAAGAGAGAGAGGCAGAAACATTGATTTGTTTCTGTATGTGCGTGCCCTGACCGGGAATCAAACCTGCAACCTTTGGATAACAGGATGATACTCTAACTAAGCAAGCTATCTTGGCCAGGGCAAATATGGGAAAAATTAATAACCTGTGACCATTACTTGCGATGCTCATTTGTAAATTATGATCAAAATTATATTAAACCTGTCACCAATTTTTATTTGAATCTTATGAAACTATATGATTTAAAGGAGAGGTTGATTAGTATATATAGATTGCTCTAAAAAAAGACTGAAACGATGTAATGCTAATGGTTGGCACAAGGCTAGGCACAGGGTAAGTGGCAAATATTACTAATTTAAAGTGAAAAGTCCTTTAATATATTATTTCTGGACATCAGCACACAATTTGATGTGTTATTTATAAATTAATGTGAAAATAACCAAAAAACAGTTTAAACACAAAATTATATTTTTAGTAGCAATCATCAGAGAATTTTTTTACAAGTGGTTAGTCTTAGTTTTATCAAAATAGAAGTAAAATTAAGGTTCTTTTTAAAAAATAGACCTATTGCTACATGTGATATAGATGGCAGGTTCACTCACTTCACACAAGAACAGCCTCTCAACATCTTCTGAACTGATGACTTCAGAGTACAACAAGCCTCTTAAACACAATTTTCTCTGATGACTGATCAGTGCATCTAGGGACTGGGTCCAAGAATTGGACTTTTAAGCAAGTATGTGTCCCCTGACTCCTGGTAAATTATTATGGTGGACTAATTTGGAAAACAATCCTTGAAAGCAACCAAAATAATTTTATTATGCTTGAACATTACTTGAAATGAATGGCATATCTACTGAAAGTCAAATTTATCTACCTTTTTAATCTGCATAGCTTATTATTATGCCTAAGTATTTCTTACCTAAATATAACAAGTTTTTGTTCTGATTTTCTTAACATCCCTCAGGAGCTGATAAAACAGTAATCACCTTTTTGAAAACTGTTGATTTGGCTTCTACAGTTTTAGTGTTGCATATACTTTCTCTTATTAGAAAGCAGAAGAGTCATTTAGCAGTTGTATTCAAAAATTAAACAGGGTGAAAGTTATTCAAATAATTATATTACAAACAGAGTCTTCAAACAGCTATACCGTCATCAGTTAGTAGAGTTACTTGAAAACCAATTATCAAACACCTATTAATCAAAAAATTCAGTTTATGAAGTATTATTATGTCAAGTCCATGTACGAAATCTCATTTGCCATAATATACAACTAGAAAGCAATTATTTGACTGGATATGTGTACCTGAAAAAAATGCACATAGGTTCATTCTAACTGATAAACTAGTAACAAATCCATCTAAATTAAAAAAAAGTAAGCAATGAAATGTATTCTCAAACAAATAGCATGGAGCACTGAAGAAAGTTTAAATTATCAGAGATTTGAAAGAATGTTTAATTAGGATTAAAATCATAAACTGTTAGCTACTTCTATTTTCTAATGACTGTATTATATGCAGAGAATCAAAACTGCAAGCTTATTAAAGTGGGTTAAATAGTTTTTAAGCTAATTAAAACTGCTTAATTTAAAATGAACTATTTTTTTTCGTAAAACAAAATTTTATTATGTAATTTGTTTATGAATAAATGTAAGTAATTTAGTATGACAAATTAACAAAAAAAACTAATGTGACATGTTGAGGCGCTTTGCATTGCCTATTATTTTTTTAATATCTGGCTCTATACTTGTAGTAGCTGTTTTTTTTTTTGTTTTTTTTTATAATTTTATTTTTTTAATGGGGTGACATCAATAAATCAGGATACATATATTCAAAGATAACAAGTCCAGGTTATCTTGTCGTTCAATTATGTTGCATACCCACCACCCAAAGTCAGATTGTCCTCTGTCACCTTCTATCTTGTTTTCTTTGTGCCCCTCCCCAGCCCCTATCCCTCTCCCATTCCCCCCTCCCCCCCGTAGCCACCACACTCTTGTCAATGTCTCTTAGTTTCACTATTATGTCCCACCTATGTATGGAATAATACAGTTCCTGTTTTTTTCTGATTTACTTATTTCGCTTCGTATCATGTTATCAAGATCCCACCATTTTGCTGTAAATGTTCCGATGTCATCCTTTCTTATGGCTGAGTAGTATTCCATAGTGTATATGTGCCACATCTTCTTTATCCAGTCATCTATTGATGGGCTTTTTGGTTGTTTCCATGTCCTGGCCACTGTGAACAATGCTGCAATAAACATGGGGCTGCATGTGTCTTGACGTATCAATGTTTCTGAGTTTTGGGGATATATACCCAGTAGAGGGATTGCTGGGTCATAAGGTAGTTCTATTTGCAGTTTTTTGAGGAACCACCATACTTCTTCCATAATGGTTGTACTACTTTACATTCCCACCAACAGTGTATGAGGGTTCCTTTTTCTCCACAGCCTCTCCAACATTTGCTATTACCTGACTTGCTAATAACAGCTAATCGAACAGGTGTGAGGTGGTATCTCATTGCCGTTTTGATTTGCATTTCTCTAATAGCTAAAGAAGATGAGCATCTTTTCATATATCTGTTGGCCATTTGTATTTCTTCCTGGGAGAAGTGTCTATTCATATCCTCTTCCATTTTTTTATTGGATTGTTTGTTTGTTTGTTGTTGAGTTTTATGAGTTCTTTGTATATTTTGGATATTAGGCCCTTATCTGAGCTGTTGTTTGAAAATATCATTTCCCATTTAGTTGGCTTTCTGTTTATTTTGTTATCAGTTTCTCTTGCTGAGCAAAAACTTCTTAGTCTGATGTAGTCCCATTCATTAATTTTTGCCTTCACTTCTCTTGCCATTGGAGTCAAATTCATAAAATGCTCTTTAAAACCCAGGTCCATGAGTTGAGTACCTATGTCTTCTTCTATGTACTTAATTGTTTCAGGTCTTATGTTTAGATCTTTGATCCATTTTGAGTTAATTTTTTGTACAGGGGAGAGACTGTAGTCCAGTTTCATTCTTTTGCATGTGGCTTTCCAGTTTTCCCAGCACCATTTATTGAAGAGGCTTTCTTTTCTCCATTGTGTGTTGTTGGCCCCTTTATCAAAAATTATTTGACTATATATATGTGGTTTTATTTCTGGACTTTCTATTCTGTTCCATTGGTCTGAGTGTCTATTTTTCTGCCAATACCATGCTGTTTTGATTGTCGTGGCCCTATAATAGAGTTTGAAGTCAGGTATTGTTATGCCCCCAGCTTCATTCTTTTTCTTTAGGATTGCTTTGGCTATTCGGGGTTTTTTATAGTTCCATATAAATCTGATGATTTTTTGCTCTATTTCTTTAAAAAACGTCATTGGAAGTTTGATGGGAATTGCATTAAATTTGTATATTGCTTTGGGTAATATAGCCATCTTGATTATATTTATTCTTCCTAGCCAAGAACAAGGTATATTCTTCCATCTCATTATATCTTTTTCGATTTCCCTTAACAATGGTTTATAGTTTTCATTATATAAGTCCTTTACATTCTTTGTTATGTTTATTCCTAAGTATTTTATTTTTTTTGTTGCAATCGTGAAGGGATTATTCTTTGAGTTCCTTCTCAGTTGTTTCATTGTTGGCATATAGAAAGGCTATTGACTTCTGTATGTTAATTTTGTATCCTGCGACCTTACTGTATTGGCTTATTGTTTCTAGTAGTCTTTTTGTGGATTCTTTGGGGTTTTCGATGTATAGGATCATATCATCTGCAAAAAGTGATACCTTTACTTCTTCTTTTCCGATATGGATGCCTTTTATTTCTTTGTCTTGTCTGATTGCTCTGGCTAGAACCTCTAGTACCACATTAAATAAGAGTGGAGAGAGTGGACAACCCTGTCTTGTTCCTGATTTAAGGGGGAAAGCCTTCAGTTTAGTGCCATTTAATATGATGTTAGCTGATGGTTTATCATATATGGCCTTTATCATGTTGAGATATTTTCCTTCTATACCCATTTTGTTGAGAGTCTTAAACATAAAATTGTGTTGTATTTTATCGAAAGCCTTTTCTGCGTCTATTGATAAGATCATGTGGTTTTTGTTCTTTGTTTTGTTGCTATGGTGTATTACATTAACCGTTTTAAGTATGTTGAACCATCCTTGAGATTCTGGGATGAATCCCACTTGATCATGATGTATTATTTTTTTAATATGTTGTTGTATTCGATTTGCTAGTATTTTGTTTAGTATTTTAGCATCTGTATTCATTAGAGATATTGGTCTGTAGTTTTCTTTTTTTGTGCCATCCTTGCCTGGTTTTGGGATGAGGGTTATGTTGGCCTCATAAAATGTGTTTGGAAGTATTGCTTCTTCTTCAATTTTTTGGAAGACTTTGAGTAGAATAGGAACCAAGTCTTCTTTGAATGTTTGATAAAATTCGCTGGTATAGCCGTCAGGGCCTGGACTTTTATTTTTGGGGAGGTTTTTAATGGTTTTTTCTATTTCTTCTCTACTGATAGGTCTGTTTAGGCTTTCTGCTTCTTCTTGACTCAGTCTAGGAAGGTTGTATTTTTCTAGGAATTTATCCATTTGTTCTAGGTTGTTGAATTTAGTGGCATAAACTTTTTCATAGTATTCTACAATAATTCTTTGTATATCTACAGTGTCCGTGGTGATTTCTCCTCTTTCATTTTGGATTTTGTTTATATGAGTTCTTTCTCTTTTTTCCTTGGTAAGTCTTGCCAAGGGTTTGTCAATTTTGTTGATCTTTTCAAAGAACCAGCTCCTTGTTCTATTAATTTTTTCTATAGTTTTTCTGTTCTCTAATTCATTTATTTCTGCTCTGATTTTTATTATCTCCTTTCTTCGGCTGGTTTTGGGTTGTCTTTGTTCTTCTTTTTCTAGTTCCTTAAGGTGGGAAGTTAAGTGGTTCACTTGGGCTCTCTCTTGTTTGTTCATATATGCCTGAAGTGATATGAACTTCCCTCTTATCACTGCTTTTGCTGCATCCCATAGATTCTGATATGTCGTATTGTCATTTTCATTAGTCTGTATATATCTTTTGATCTCTGCACTTATTTCTTCTTTGACCCATCATTTTTTTAAAAGTATGTTGTTTAGTTTCCACATTTTTGTGGGATTTTTTTCCTCTTTTTTGCAGTTGAATTCTAGTTTCAAGGCTTTATGATCAGAAAATATGCTTGGTACAACTTCAATTTTTCTGAATTTGCTGATGTTGTTTTTGTGGCCCAACATATGGTCAATTCTTGAGAATGATCCATGTACACTGGAGAAAAATGTATACTCAGTCACTTTGGGATGAAATGTCCTGTAGATGTCTATCATATCCAGGTGCTCTAGTGTTTTGTTTAAGGCCACTATGTCTTTGTTGATTCTCTGTTTGGATGACCGATCTAGAGCCGTCAGCGGTGTATTGAGGTCTCCAAGTATGATTGTATTTTTGTCAGTTTTTGTTTTAAGGTCAATAAGTAGCTGTCTTATATATTTTGGTGCTCCTTGGTTTGGTGCATATATATTAAGAATTGTTATGTCTTCTTGATTCAGTGTCCCCTTAGCCATTATGAAATGGCCATTTTTGTCTCTGAGTACTTTTCCTGTCTTGTAGTCAGCATTATCCGATATGAGTATTGCTACACCTGCTTTTTTTTGGATGTTATTTGCTTGGAGTATTGTTTTCCAGCCTTTCACTTTGAATTTGTTTTTATCCTTGTTACTTAGATGAGTTTCCTGTAGGCAGCATACAGTTGGATTTTCTTTTTTAATCCATTCTGCTACTCTGTGCCTTTTTATTGGTGAGTTTAATCCGTTTACATTTAGTGTAATTATTGATACTTGTGAGTTCCCTATTGCCATTTTATAGATTGCTTTCTGTTAGTTTTGTGTCTTGTTTGATCCTTCTCTTTCGTTTTTCTATCTTTTGTTTTTATTTGGTTGTATTCCATACATCTTTCCTCTGTTGCTATCTTTTTTATCTCATGTGCTTCTGTGGTGGTTTTTTCAATGGTGGTTACCTTTGAGTAATGAAAAGGGTCCCTACCCTGTTCATTGTAGCGAACTATTTTGTGAGTACTTTTGCACTCCATCGTCCTTTGCTACTGTTAATCTCCATCTTCTCCCCCTCTTTCTTTTTGTTGTTGTCACAGTTTAAATTTGGTTTTATTGTGTTCTTCTTGGAGCTTTTACTTGTGGCTCTGTTTTTTTTTGTTCTTTGTATCTGATTGGAGAACCCCCCTTTAGTAATTCCTGGAGTGGGGGTTTTCTGATGATAAATTCCCTCATCTTTTCTGTATCTGTGAATGTTTTTATTTCTCCTTCGTATTTGAAGGATAGCTTTGATGGGTATAGTATCCGTGGCTGAAAGTTCCTCTCTTTCAGGACTTTAAATATTAGGGTCCACTCTCTTCTAGCTTGTAGAGTTTCTGCTGAGAAATCTGATGATAATCTAATGGGCCTTCCTTTATATGTTGTATTCTTCTTTTCCCTGGCTGCCTTGAGAATTTTTTCTTTGCTGTTGGTTTGTGTCAATTTCATTATGATATGCCTTGGAGTAGGTTTGTTGGGGTTAAGAAAACTTGGAGTTCTGTTTGCTTCTTGAACTTGAGGCTTTAGTTCTTTCCACAGGCTTGGGAAGTTCTCATCTATTATTTGTTTGAGTATGTTCTCCATTCCATTTTCTCTCTCTTCTCCCTCTGATATACCTATTATTCTTATGTTATTCTTTTTGATGGAGTCAGATAATTCTTGTAGGGCTATCTCATTTTTTTAATTTTTGAGTCTCTTTCTTCTTCTCTCTGTTGTGCCTCAAGTTGCTTGTCTTCTATTTCACTAATCCTCTCTTCCATCTGACCTGTTCTATTAGCTAAGCTTGTTACTTCGTTTTTCAGCTCGTGAATTGAGTTTTTCATCTCTGTTTGATTTGTTTTTATAGTTTCAATTTCCTTGGACATATATTCTTTGTGTTCTAAAATGAACTATTTTTGAACCTCAAATAAATGCAGTATTCAACAATTTACTGAAGCTTTAACAATTTTAGCCTTAGTAAAAGCTATTTTTAATACAGAAATTGAAAAAGGGTTTAATACCAAGTCCCTGCTTCCACAATGCACTTCACATTCTCATCTGTATATCAGCAAAATTGTAGAAGTTTTCTATATTTTTAGATGCTGCATCCTGGTTTTCTGATATGTATGTCTTGATCCTCTTGAATATCTCATTGGCAAGAATTCTACATGCTTCTTGTCAACAAATACCAACTCTATTAAACTCCAAGGCAATAACAGGACCTCTGTCCACATAACGAATGAATTCAGGTGCTCTTCCTCGAAAAACCCTTTTAGTGTCCTCAGGTTTTATTGGCATTTTCCTTGTCTGAACCAGGAGAAAGCCTTCTTTAATCAGCTCATCAACTAGTCTCCTGGCATTTGCAGTAGTATAATCATTAGCAAATGATACTATTAGCATTTGCAGTAGTATAATCATTAGCAAATGATACTCATCACTGAACTTCCGTCTGTGACTGTGGGTTACAGAAACAATACTTTTAGTGGCTTCTGTGGAAATATGGATAGTTTTGAATTCTTTGCTAATAGGTGAAAGAACATGGTGGCAAATAACAGCATTTTCTGGAAGAATGCCCCAGTTGAGTTCTCCTGGCACAGGTGTAACGTCATGGATGTTACTCCAGGTATTGAAGATATTTAGCCCTGCTTCTTCGAACTGCAAAGCTAATTCAGGGTAGTACCACTGAAAACAGTCAAACTTGATATTTGTGTAAAACTCAATAATGGGTTGAGTAGCACAGAACAAAAAAAATTCCATCTTTCTACCATCTCGCACACGAAACTGTTGACAGGTTAGCACAGAATGGCAATCTCTGCAATTCTGAAAAAACACGCTGCCTTTCACAGGTCCCAGAAAAATGATGCAGTTAATCAGTAATAAACTGTAATTGTAGCAGAGTGATAAAAAATATAAACGTTACAGTTCTCACAGTCTTGAATGATAAATTGTTGTCCTGCAACCTTCCCAGGTAAGCAACCCACTGTTTCATTCTTCAGTTCACTGAACATGTAGTTTTTCAGATCAATCTTCCTGCGCTGGTCCCAGCTGTACTGCTTTGATCTTTCTCCACCCCTGCGCTGTAAGTCTTTACCATTCTGTCTTCTGGAAAAACAGCAGCCCATTTTCCCAGACTCTGGGTCTCCCAACTACTAATCTTTGCCAGCCTGCTGGCTCAGCTGTCTCCTGTAGTGTGACACGAACCCTGGGGCACCTGGATACTACGGCTCTCAAGATACCGCCTCCCAGAGCCTCTCAGCAGCTCTCAGCCTCAGTTCACCCATGAGGCCTAACACCCCTTCTCTTTTTTCTCACTCATTTGCCCTGGCGACCTGCCCAGATGCCAGATTCTTTTTTTTTGTTTTGTTTTGTCTTTGTTTTGTTTTTTACAGAGACAGAGAGAGAGTCAGAGAGAGGGATAGACAGGGACAGACAGACAGGAATGGAGAGAGATGAGAAGCATCAATCATTAGTTTTTTGTTGTGACACCTTAGTTGTTCATTGATTGCTTTCTCATATGTGCCTTGACCGGGGGCCTTAAGCAGACCAAGTAACCCCTTGCTCAAGCCAGTGACCTTGGATCCAAACTGGTGAGCTTTGCTCAAATCAGATGAGCCTGTGCTCAAGCCAGCGACCTTGGGGTCTCAAATCTGGGTCCTCTGCATCCCAGTCCGATGCTCTATTCACTGTGCCACCACTTGGTCAGGCCAGATGCCAGATTCTTGATCCTCCACACTAATCCCCTTTCTCCTACATCTCTGGGCTCTGAGCTTCCCACTGCTCCCCTCACCCACCACCACCCTCCCAATCCCTAGTCTCTCACGGTTTGATAGGACCTCTATCAGAGGTGAGCTGTTTTTACACCTGATACACTTAACTGATCTATACTCATTTTATTTAATTTTTGGAGAAAAGGATTAATCTAGCTAATTCAGTTGGGGTGGAAGTGGGTTAAATTTCTCCACTGTCTAGAGGACTTGGGTTGGGAAAATAAAAAAGATAGTTAGGCCCTAGCTACTCAAGGTCCCCACCCAACCCCGACCCCAACCCCCTGACCTTTTGCCCAAATCCCATTGCATCACCCTGGCTTGGAACCTCTCTGCCAGGCCTGCTGTCCCCAAAGCCCCCTCAAACTGCTTACCACCCTAATGAAGTAGAGAAGAGGAAAGGAGGGAGGGAGAGGTGGGATATTCCCCCATATCTGGGTAACCTTCCTCTCACCCCACCCCACACCTAACAAGAGTGTCATCACCTTTAGGCCCTGGCTGGTTGGCTCAGCGGTAGAGCGTCGGCCTGGCATGCAGGGGACCCGGGTTCGATTCCTGGCCAGGGCACATAGGAGAAGCGCCCATTTGCTTCTCCACCCCCCCCCCTTCTTCCTCTCTGTCTCTCTCTTCCCCTCCTGCAGCCAAGGCTCCATTGGAGCAAAGATGGCCCGGGCGCTGGGGATGGCTCCTTGGCCTCCGCCCCAGGCGCTAGAGTGGCTCTGGTCTCGGCAGAGCGACACCCCGGAGGGCAGAGCATCACCCCCTGATGGGCAGATCGTGGCCTCTGGTGGGCGTGCCGGGTGGATCCTGGTCGGGTGCATGTGGGAGTCTGTCTGACTGTCTCTCCCCGTTTCCAGCTTCAGAAAAATACAAAAAATAAATAAATGAATAAAGGTTAAAAAAAAGAAAAGAGTGTCATCACCTTTTAAAACTCTCCTTTAAAACATCTGGGCTTTCACACAATTCTGGTTCCCTCAGTGTCTATCTGGCCCCTGGCCATTATGATCCCAAAGTCCTAAAGCTCTCCTAAAACAGAACCCAACATTTTCATCTCTTCCCCTACCCCTTCTCACCTCTCCTTCTAAGAGAACCCAGGTGTCCAGCTTGCACTCCTCCCTCTTTCATTTTCTCTTTACAATACAGTTTTAGAATAAGACTAAACCTTCCACCTCCCCAGTGACCTCCCTTCCACCACAGCTGAGCTGTCAACCCCCTTCTACATACAGGGGGCAAACATAGCCCTTCACTTGGGGCCATTACTGGAGAGGGAAGGCCTCAGTGTTCTTGGTCCTTCTGCATCACCTTTCATACTGGACATCAGAACAGCATCAAAGGGCAAAGGGAGCACAAAAGAGTTTGCATGGTAGGCAAGAGCCAAGCCTTAAATCAGGCAGAACCGGGTGTGCACCCTGGCCCTACCATTTATTTGTTCATTGTGTGACCTGGGGCCAGTTACTTAAGCTCTTAGAGCCTGATGGTCTTATGAAAATCAGATACCTAACTTATGAAGCCATCCTGAGAACTAAATGAGACAATATATAGAAGAAGCAACCTGGTCCATAGAGGGTGATCAATTCATGGGAGGCATGATTTTTATGAGGTAGCTAGTTTCTGCCTCTGCTTCTCTTCTTAGCTACCACCTAGTTCTTTTTCTTTTTTAATGTTTATTTTATTGATTTAGAGAGAGGACAGGAGACAAGAACATCTATCTGTACCTGTATGTGCCCTGACCAGGGATCAAACCAGCAATCTTTGTGCTTCAGAATGATGCTCTAACCCACTGAGCTATGCGACCAGGCCCACCTAGTTCTTTTTCTAAGTTTTCCCCATTTTTTACTTGCTTTTAATATTTTCTTGTAGCAGTGACAGTAATAATCTCTCACATTCCTTAGCACTTTCATAGCAATTTCTGCATTGCATCATCACAAAAAAATCCCTGCATTTAAGCAGAGGAAGTATTATTGCTCCATTTTGTTTTTTATATATACTGAAGCTTAAGGAGTCATGGAAGTTTAGAATTAGAATTTGTTTTAGGGACCATTCAAGGTCCTATCATTTTATAGGTGGAGAATCACAGACTTGGAGAGAGAAAGTGAGTTGGTCTAGGACATGAACTTAAAAGGTGCACCAGCCTTAACTCACCTCTTTACTCCCTTCTGGAACTTAGTTGCTTGACATCGGTAGAGGCAACCCTCCCTCCCCAGTCAGCCAGCTATTTCCTTTGAGAATACCCTGGGGACCCAGAACTAGGTGTCCTCCTCTGGCCTGGCCAGGGCTACTACAGAGCCTGCAGGAACTAACTGGTCCACTTGCTTCTCTCTACCCCCAACCTTGTCAGGCCAACAGAGTCAAACAGTAACATGTATTGAACAAGATCTTGGTTAATCAGAAGCCTCGCTAGGGAGATAATGGAGAGGTGAGGAGAGGAGGGGATAAATTGGCAACAGGATAGACTAAAAAACTGCTCTAGGAATCAGGATTGCTGGCTTTTTGTTCTTATGTTGGGGAGTCTGAGTGACCTTGGACATTTTACTTCACTTTTCTGGGACTTAGTTTTCCTATCTGTAAAAAAAGGACATAGTATTCAGTCAGCAGGGTTTTATAATTAAATCTTTTTCTTTATTTTTTTTTAATTCAAACAATATCTTACCAGTACATTCTATATAAAATGAGAAAAAGAGGTTGTTCTAAAAGAAGATGAGGAGGAGGACTGACTTGCGGTGGTACAGTAGATAAAGTGTTGACCTGGAATGCTGAGGTCGTGGGTTCAAAACCCTGGGCTTGCCTGGTCAAGGCACATATGGGAATTAGTGCTTCCTGCTTCTCCCTCCTTCTGTCTCTCTCTCCTCTCTCTCTAAAAAAATGAATAAATAAAAAAATCTAAAAATATATACATTTAAAAAAAGAAGAAAATGAGGAGTATCAAGACCAAACTAGCCTCTTCTCACTCCATGTAGCAGCCCTGAGACATCTACCAGGGGTTTTTTAAGTCAGTGGATGCCCTCTATAGTGCCTTCCAGCTGTGGCAGCCAGGATCTTTAGAATTTCTAGGTTCTGAAGCTTCAGAATAAATTATGGCAATTATTTCTTTCCTTGGACTCTATATATAAGAAGAGTTTATCTGCCAAATTTCATTTAGCAAGAAATAATAAATTCTTATTTCTTATTTTTTATCAACTAGAACAGTGGTCGGGAACCATTTTGGCTGAGAGAGCCTTGAATGCCACATATTTTAAAGTGTAATTCCATGTACATTATGGATTATCTGACCCAGGTACATTATGCATTATCCAATAAAAATTTATTGCTGTCCCAGAGGACATCTGTGATTGGCTCCTGCCACCCGCAACCATGAATATGAGTGGTAGGAAATGAATGAATTGTAATACATGAGAATGTTTTATATTTTTAACATTATTTTTTTATATTATTTTTATTAATTTTAATGCAGTGACATTGATAAATCAAGGTACATATGTTCCGAGAAAACATTTCCAGATTATTTTGACCTTTCATTATGCTGCATACCCCTCACTCAAAATCAAATTGTCCTCCGTCACCTTCTATCTGGTTTTCTTTGTGCCCCTACCCTCTCCCCAACCCTCCCTCTCCTTCCTCACCCCCTCCCCACCCCTCCACCCCACTCCCTGTTACCATCACATTCTTGTCCATGTCTCTGAGTCTCATTTTTATGTCCCATCAATGCATGGGTTCATATAGTTCTTAGTTTTTTCTGATTTACTTATTCACTCTGTATAATGTTATCAAGGTCCATCCATGTTATTGTAAATGATCTGATGTCATCCTTTCTTATGGCTGAGTAGTATTCCATAGTATATATGTACCAAAGATTTTTAATCCACTCGTCCTCTGACGGACACTTGGGCTGTTTCCAGATCTTTGCTATTGTGAACAATGCTGCTATAAACATGGGGGTGCATTTCTCCTTCTGGAACTGTTCTATGGTGTCCTTGGGGTATATTCCTAAAAGTGGGATGGCTGGGTCAAAAGGCAGTTTGATTTTCAATTTTTTGAGGAATCTCCATACTGTTTTCCACAGAGGCTGCACCAGTCTGCATTCCCACCAGCAATGCAGGAGGGTTCTCTTTTCTCCACATCCTCGCCAGCACTTATTCTGTGTTGTTTTGTTGATAAGCGCCATTCTAACCGGTGTGAGGTGATATCTCATTGTGGTTTTAATTTGCATTTTTCTAATGATTAATGATGTTGAGCATTTTTTCATATGCCTATTGGCCATCTGTATGTCCTCTTTGGAGAAGTGTCTATTCATTTCTTTTTCCCATTTCTTGATTGGACTGTTTGTCTTTCTGGTGTTGAGATTTACAAGTTCTTTATAAATTTTGGTTATTAACCCCTTATTAGACATACTGTCAAATATGTTCTCCCATTGTGTAGTTTGTCTTTTTATTCTGTTCTTATTGTCTTTGGCTGTGCAAAAGCTTTTTAGTTTGATAGTCCCATTTGTTTATCCTGTCTTTTATTTCACTTGCCCGTGGAGTTAAATCAGCAAATATATCGTTGCGAGAGATGTCGGAGAGCTTACTGCCTATGTTTTCTTCTAAGATGCTTATGGTTTCACACCTTACATTTAAGTCTTTTATCCATTTTGAATATATCTTTGTGAATGGTGTAAGTTGATGGTCTAGTTTCCTTTTTTTGCAGGTTGCTGTCCAATTTTCCCAACACCATTTGTTGAAGAGGCTGTCTTTACTCCATTGTATTTCCTTACCTACTTTGTCAAACATCAGTTGTCCATAGAGCTGTGGGTTTATTTCTGGGTTCTCCGTTCTGTTCCATTTATCTATGTGCCTGTTTTTATGCCAGTAACAAGCTGTTTTGAGTACAATGGCCTTGTAGTATAGCTTGATATCAGGAAGTGTGATACCTCCTCCTTTATTCTTCTTTTTTAAGATTGCTGAGGTTATTCGTGTTCTCTTTTGGTTCCATATAAATTTTTGGAATATGTGATCTATATCTTCAAAGTATGTCATTGGTATTTTAATTGGTATTGCATTGAATTTATAAATTACTTTGGGTAATATAGACATTTTAATGATGTTTATTCTTCCTAACCATGAGCATGGTATATGCTTCCACTTGTTTGTATCTTCCTTGATTTCTTTTATCAATGTTTTATAATTTTCCGAGTACAAGTCTTTAGTCTCCTTGGTTAAATGTACTCCTAGGTACTTTATTTTTTTTGGTTGTAATAGTGAAGGGAATTGTTTCTTTAATTTTTCTTTGTGACTGTTCATTGTTGGTGTATAAAAATGCCTCTGATTTCTGAGTATTAATTTTATATCCTGCCACCTTGCTGAATTCATTTATCAGGTCCAGTAGTTTTTTGAGACTTTAGGATTTTCTATATACAATATCATATCATCTGCAAATAATGATAGCTTTAATTCCTTTTCCAATTTGAATGCCTTTTATTTCTTCTTCTTGTCTGATTGCTGTGGCTAGGACTTTTAGGACTATGTTGAATAAGAGTGGTGAAAGGGGGCACCCCTGCCTTCTTCCTGATCTTAAGGGGATTGCTTTTAATTTTTGCTCATTGAGTATGATGTTAGCTATGGGTTTGTCATAGATGGCTTTTATGATGTTGAGGTATGTTCCCTGTATTCCCGCTTTGCTGAGAGTTTTGATCATGAATGGGTGCTGAATTTTATCAAATGCTTTTTCTACATCTATTGAAATTATCATATGGTTTTTCTTCTTCCTTTCATTTATGTGATGAATAACATTGATAGATTTGCAAATATTAAACCAGCCTTGCCTCCCCAGAATAAATCCCACTTGATCATGGTGTATGATTTTTTCCATATATTGTTGGATCCGGTTTCCTAATATTTTGTTGAGGATTTTAGCATCTATATTCATCAGGGATATTGGACTATAATTTTCTTTCTTTGTGTTGTCTTTGCCTGGTTTTGGAATCAGAATTATGGTTGCCTCATAAAAAGAGCTTGGAAGTCTTCCTTCCTCTTGAATATTTTGAAATAACTTGAGAAGGATAGCAGTTAGTTCTTTTTTGAATAATTGGTAGAATTCACTTGTAAAGCCATCTGGCCCAGGACTTTTCTTTCTTTTCTCTTTTTAATAATTTTATTTTTTAATGGGGCGACATCAATAAATCAGGTTACATATATTCAAAGATAACATGTCCAGGTTATCTTGTCGTTCAATCATGTTGCATACCCATCACCCAAAGTCAGATTGTCCTCTGTCACCTTCTATCTAGTTTTCTTTGTGCCCCTCCCCCTCCACCTTTTCCTCTCCCTCTCCCCCCTCCCCTGATAACCACCATACTCTTATCCATGCCTCTTAGTCTCACTTTTATGTCCCACCTACGTATGGAATAATGTAGTTCCTGTTTTTTTCTGATTTACTTATTTCACTTTGTATAATGTTATCAAGATCCCACCATTTTGCTGTAAATGATCCGATGTCATCATTTCTTATGGCTGAGTAGTATTTCATAGTGTATATGTGCCACATTTTCTTTATCCAGTCATCTATTGATGGGCTTTTTGGTTGTTTCCATGTCCTGGCCACTGTGAACAATGCTGCAATAAACATGGGGCTGCATGTGTCTTTACGTATCAATGTTTCTGAGTTTTTTGGGTATATACCCAGTAGAGGGATTGCTGGGTCATAAGGTAGTTCTATTTTCAATTTTTTGAGGAACCACCATACTTTCTTCCATAATGGTTGTACTACTTTACATTCCCACCAACAGTGGATGAGGGTTCCTTTTTCTCCACAGCCTCTCCAACATTTGCTATTACCTGTCTTGTTAATAATAGCTAATCTAACAGGTGTGAGGTGGTATCTCATTGCAGTTTTGATTTGAATTTCTCTAATAACTAAAGAAGATGAGCATCTTTTCATATATCTGTTGGCCACTTGTATTTCTTCCTGGAAGAAGTGTCTGTTCATGTCCTCTTCCCATTTTTTTTATTGGATTGTTTGTTTGTTTGTTGTTGAGTTTTATGAGTTCTTTGTATATTTTGGATATTAGGCCCTTATCTGAGCAGTTGTTTGAAAATATCATTTCCCATTTAGTTGGCTGTCTGTTTATTTTGTTATCAGTTTCTCTTGCTGAGCAAAAACTTCTTAGTCTGATGTAGTCCCATTCATTAATTTTTGCCTTCACTTTTCTTGCCTTTGGAGTCAAATTCATAAAATGCTCTTTAAAACCCAGGTCCATGAGTTTAGTACCTATGTCTTCTTCTATGTACTTTATTGTGTCAGGTCTTATGTTTAGATCTTTGATCCATTTTGAGTTAATTTTAGTACAGGGGGACAAACTGTAGTCCAGTTTCATTCTTTTGCATGTGGCTTTCCAGTTTTCCCAGCACCATTTGTTGAAGAGGCATTCTTTTCTCCATTATGTGTTGTTGGCCCCTTTATCAAAAAATATTTGAGTCTATATATGTGGTTTTATTTCTGAGTTTTCTATTCTATTCCATTGGTCTGAGTGTCTATTTTTCTGCCAATACCATGCTGTTTTGATTGTCATGGCCCTATAATATAGTTTGAAGTCAGGTATTGTAATGTCCGCAGCTTCATTCTTTTAGGATTGCTTTGGCTATTCAGGGTTTTTTATACTTCCATATAAGTGTGATTATTTTTTTGCTCCATTTCTTTAAAAAATGTCATTGGAATTTTGATGGGAATTGCATTAAATTTGTATATTGCTTTGGGTAATATGGCCATCTTGATTATATTTATTCTTCCTAACCAAGAACAAGGAATATTCTTTCATCTCATTATATCTTTTTCGATTTCTCTTAACAATGGATTATAGTTTTCATAATATAAGTCCTTTAAATTCTTTGTTATGTTTATTCCTAGGTATTTTATTTTTTTTGTTGCAGTTCTGAAGGGGATTATTCTTTTGAGTTCATTCTCAAATGTTTCATTGTTGGCATATAGAAAGGCTATTGACTTCTGTATGTTAATTTTGTATCCTGCGACCTTACTGTACTGGCTTATTGTTTCTAGTAGTCTTTTTTGTGGACTCTTTGGGGTTTTCGATGTATAGGATCATATCATCTGCAAAAAGTGATACCTTTACTTTTTCTTTTCCAATTTGGATGACTTTTATTTCTTAGTCTTGTCTGATTGCTGTGGCTAGAACCTCTATTACCACATTAAATAAGAGTGGAGAGAGTGGACAACCCTGTCTTGTTCCTGATTTAAGGGGGAAAGCCTTCAGTTTTGTGCCATTTAATATGATGTTAGCTGATGGTTTATCATATATGGCCTTTATCATGTTGAGATATTTTCCTTCTATACCCATTTTGTTGAGAGTCTTAAACATAAAATTGTGTTGTATTTTATCGAAAGCCTTTTCTGTGTCTATTGATAAGATCATGTGGTTTTGTTCTTTGTTTTGTTGATATGATGTATTACGTTAACTGTTTTACATATGTTGAACCATCCTTGAGATTCTGGGATGAATCCCACTTGATCATGATGTATTATTTTTTTAATATGTTGTTGTATTCGATTTGCTAGTATTTTGTTTAGTATTTTAGCATCTGTATTCATTAAAGATATTGGTCTGTAGTTTTCTTTTTTTGTGCCATCCTTGCCTGGTTTTGGTATGAGGGTTATGTTGGCCTCATAAAATGTGTTTGGAAGTATTGCTTCTTCTTCAATTTTTTGGAAGACTTTGTGTAGAATAGGAACCAAGTCTTGTTTGAGTGTTTGATAAAATTCACTGGTATAGCCATCTGGGCCTGGACTTTTATTTTGGGGGAGGTTTTTAATGGTTTTTTCTATTTCTTCTGTACTAATAGGTCTGTTTAGGCTTTCTGCTTCTTCTTGACTCAGTCTTGGAAGGTTGTATTGTTCTAGGAATTTATCCATTTGTTCTAGGTTGTTGAATTTAGTGGCATAAACTTTTTCATAGTATTCTACAATAATTCTTTGTATATCTATGGTGTCTGTGGTGATTTCTCCTCTTTCATTTTGGATTTTGTTTATATGAGTTCTTTCTCTTTTTTCCTTGGTAAGTCTTGCCAAGGGTTTGTCAATTTTGTTGATCTTTTCAAAGAACCAGCTCCTTGTTCTATTAATTTTTTCTATAGATTTTCTGTTCTCTATTTTATTTATTTCTGCTCTGATTTTTATTATCTCTTTTTTTTGGCTGGTATGGGTTGTCTTTGTTCTTCTTTTTCTAGTTTCTTAAGGTGTGAAGTTAAGTGGTTCACTTGGGCTCTCTCTTGTTTGTTCATATATGCCTGAAGTGATATGAACTTTCTTCTTATCACTGCTTTTGCTGCATCCCATAGATTCTGATATGTCATATTGTCATTTTCATTAGTCTGTATATATCTTTTGATCTCTGCACTTATTTCTTCTTTGACTCATTCATTTTTTAAAAGTATGTTGTTTAGTTTCCACATTTTTGTGGGATTTTTTTCCTCTTTTTTGCAGTTGAATTCTAGTTTCAAGGCTTTATGATCAGAAAATATGCTTGGTATAACTTCAATTTTTCTGAATTTGCTGATTTTGTTTTTGTGGCCCAGCATATGGTCAATTCTTGAGAATGATCCATGTACACTAGAGAAAAATGTATCCTCAATCACTTTGGGATGAAATGTCCTGTAGATGTCTATCATATCCAGGTGCTCTAGTGTTTCTTTTAAGGCCACTATATCTTTGTCGATTCTCTGTTTGGATGACCGATCTAGAGCCGTCAGCGGTGTATTGAGGTCTCCAAGTATGATTGTATTTTTGTCAGTTTTTGTTTTAAGGTCAATAAGTAGCTGTCTTACATATTTTGGTGCGCCTTGGTTTGGTGCATATATATTAAGAATTGTTATGTCTTCTTGATTCAGTGTCCCCTTAGCCATTGTGAAATGGCCATTTTTGTCTCTGATTACTTTTGCTGTCTTGTAGTCACCATTATCCGATATGAGTATTGCTACGCCTGCTTTTTTTTTGGATGTTATTTGCTTGGAGTATTGTTTTCCAGCCTTTCACTTTGAATTTCTTTTTATCCTTGTTACTTAGATGAGTTTCTTGTAGGCAGCATGCAGTTGGATTTTCTTTTTTAATCCATTCTGCTACTCTGTGCCTTTTTATTGGTGAGTTAATCCGTTTACATTTAGTGTAATTATTGACACTTGTGGGTTCCCTATTGCCACTTTGTTAATTGCTTTCTGTTAGTTTTGTGTCTTCTTGGATCCTTCTCTTTCAGTTTCTATCTTTTGTTTTTATTTGGTTGTATCCCATACATCTTTCCTCTGTTGCTATCTTTTTTTTTTTTTTTTTTGTATTTTTCTGAAGCTGGAAATGGCGAGAGACAGTCAGACAGACTCCCACATGCGCCCGACCGGGATCCATCCAGCATGCCCACCAGGGGCGACGCTCTGCCCACCAGGGGGTGATGCTCTGCCTCTCCGGGGCATCGCACTGTCGTGACCACAGCCACTCTAGCGCCTGGGGCAGAGGCCAAGGAGCCATCCCCAGCGCCCGGGCCATCCTTGCTCCAATGGAGCCTTGGCTGCGGGACAGGGAAGAGAGAGACAGAGAGGAAGGAGGGAGGGTGAAGCAAATGGGCACTTCTCTTATGTGCCCTGGCCGGGAATTGATCCTGGGTCCCCCGCACACCAGGCCAATGCTCTTCCGCTAAGCCAACTGGCCAGGGCGGTTGCTATCTTTTTTAAATCATGTGCTTTTGTGGTGGTTTTTTCAATGGTGGTTACCTTTAAGTAATGAAAAGGGTTCCTACCCTGTTTATTGTAGTGCACTATTTTGTGAGTACTTTTGCACTCTATCATCCTTTGCTACTGTTAATCTCCATCCTTTCCCTCCCTTTCTTTTTGTTGTTGTCACAGTTTAAATTTGGTTTTATTGAGTTCTTCTTGGAGCTTTTACTTGTGGCTTTGTTTTTTTTATGTTCTTTGTATCTGATTGGAGAACTCCTTTTAGTAATTCCTGGAGTGGGGGTTTTCTGATGATAAATTCCCTCATCTTTTCTGTATCTGTGAATGTTTTTATTTCTCCTTCACATTTGAAGGATAGCTTTGATGGGTATAGTATTCGTGGCTGAAAGTTCCTCTTTCAGGACTTTAAATATTGGGGTCCACTCTCTTCTAGCTTGTAGAGTTTCTGTTGAGAAATCAGATGATAATCTAATGGGCCTTCCTTTTTATGTTGTATTCTTCTTTTCCCTGGGTGCCTTGAGAAATTTTTCTTTGCTGTTGGTTTGTGCCAATTTCATTATGATGTGCCTTGGAGTAGGTTTGTTGGGGTTAAGAAAACTTGGAGTTCTGTTTGCTTCTTGAATTTGAGGCTTTAGTTCTTTCCACAGGCTTGGGAAGTTCTCATCTATTATTTGTTTGAGTATGTTCTCAATTCCATTTTCTCTCTCTTCTCCCTCTGATATACCTATTATTCTTATGTTATTCTTTTTGATGGAGTCAGATAATTCTTGTAGGGCTATCTCATTTTTATAAATTTTTGAGTCTCTTTCTTATTCTCTCTGTTGTGCCTTAAGTTGCTTGTCTTCTATTTCACTAATCCTACCTTCTATCTGGCGTTTTCTATTAGCTGAGCTTGTTACCTCATTTTTCAGCTCGTGAATTGAGTTTTTCATCTCTGTTTGATTTGTTTTTATACTTTCAATTTCCTTGGAAATATATTCTTTGTGTTCATTGAGTTGTTTTCTGAGCTCGCTAAATTGTCTTTCTGTGTTTTCTTGTATATCTCTGAGTATTTTTAGGATTTCTATTTTAAATTCTCTGTCATTTAACTCCAAGGTTTCCAATATATTAAATTTTTTCTCCATAGATTTTTCCTCATCTATCTGTGTTACCTCTCTTTCTTTTTTATCCATGATATTCGATTTTCTCTTCCTTAATGGCATCTGAGGGTGGTTTTGTTGATAGTATTGAGATTTAATAAAGAATAAAAAGTTAAAAAAATAAAAAATCAAAAAGAGTTGTTTTAAAAAATTAATAATTAGATAAAGAAAAATAAAATTAAATAAAAATTTAAAAGAAGGAAATTATCTCCCTCCTCCTTTTTCCCTCTCCTCTCCTCTCTTTCTTGAGAAACTCTTGTGATGAACTGTGAATTATATTGTACTAAATAGAACAAACAATGTTTGTAATGGAGGGCCTGAATTGGGGAGAAGTAATAAAGGGGCAAAAAAAAAAAGAAAAAAGAAGAAGAAAAAAAAAGGGTATGGACCCACAAAAAGGAAATTAGGAAAAGTTTTGGGTCAAGAATGATTTTCTTTTAAGTGTTGGTTGACTAAGAGTTATGATGAGAGGAATAAGATGGAAACAGGAAAATGGGGGAACAAATTAAAAAATTACTATTGTATTTAGTGGAACAAGATCTAGATAAAATGGAGAGCCAGGGATGGGAGCACTGCTAGTGAGTTAAAAGGGTGAAGTAAAAATCCTTCAAAATGCCACAAACATAAGTTTGAGTCCCAAATGAGATAGTTTGTTCATTTTTGAGGTTTGAATGAAAGGAGACATAAAAGAGAAAGGAAGAAACTAATACAGAGGGAGAAAAGAAAGAGAGAAAGAGAAAAAAAGAGGGTACCACTAAAAGAAGAAAAAAAAAGAGAGAGAGAGAGAGTTAAGGGTTTTGAGTGCAACCTTCATAGAGAGAAAGAAAGAGGAAAGAAAAGATAATGGGAGATGTAACACTTATGGGTAGTGTAGTTCAAGGAGAGGAGAGAGTAAGACCAGCAGAGAGTTAAATGATCAAATTGGAGGAGGAAAAAACATCAAGAATGAAGATAAGAGAAACAAATGAACTTATATAATAAAATGGGATAGGTTTTAAAGTCTGTGGATTATTCTTGATTTTGAGAGGTTATCTTCTTGCTTTTTCTTTTCTCTCCCTCTTTCTGGTTGGTGACTCTGTACCCCGGGTTCTGCCCCTTTGGCACGCTCAGGTAGAGGTTTGCAGTTGACAAGTCTCTATGGCGATGTCATGTATTGTGCTTCAGTCTCATTGGCAGTCGAGGTTCATTAGCATTTATAGGCTCCGACAGCGAGAGAGTCCGTGTTCCTGGAGCCTCTCTCCTAGTCTTTCCTTTCTCAATTAGTAGCCTGATAATCCAGCTATGGGGTTGCTGCTGCCTCTGCCTAGATAGTAAGAGGCTCAAAGAGCTGGCAACTCCCCACTCTATTCCCACTCAATAAGGGCTCTGGGTAAGGCTCAGTCAGTCACAGCTGCTAGCATAATCAGGCGGGGCTTCCACCCACTCAAAGGCCTCTGGCTCTGCCACTCTGACTGGTAACACGGTCGGGCGCCCACTCCTGGGGTGCTTGGAGAAACTCTTGCTCACTATATGTGCGCGCAGACCAGGATATCAGGTCGGCAGTCTCACACTCTACCCCTGCCCGCATGGAAAAGTTCCAGCGTTGGAATTGGCTCTCATTCCCTCCCCATGCGCAACTTTTTCAGGGCACTGGGGTGGCCTGGAGATTCCGCTTTTGGCCCATACAGAGGCCTCTGACTCTGCCCCTCTGTGGGATAACACGGGCACCCACTCCTGAGGTGCTTGGAGGAATCTCTTGCCCACTCTCCGTGCACACCAACCAGGATATCAGGCTGGCCGCCTCACAGTTTGAGTGAACCCCCTGCCCGCAATGAAAAGTTCCAGCTTTGGAATTGGCTCTCGCTGCCTCCCTATGCGTGGCTTTTTCAGGGTGCTGGGGTGGCCCAGAGATTCTGCTTTCAGCCCACACAAAGGCCTCTGACTCTCCCTCTCTGTGGGATAACACAGGCGCCCACTCCCGGGGCTTTTAAAGGAATCTCTCGCCCACTATCTGTGCGTGCCGACCAGGAGATCAGGGAAAATGGCTGCCCCACTTGTCTTTCTTTGTCTGGGTTTGGTGCAAGTGTTAGCTTGTATTGACTGGGTTGCCACAGGCAGTTTTTCCTAAACTTGGATCTCCGTGCCACAGCCTGGTTCATCCGTTTGTGCTACGGCCTGGATCTATTCACCCCCTTTGCCCGCCTTAGTCTCTATATTCTCAGTTCCCAGTGAAAGCAGCCCTATTTAGGTTAGTGAAGAAGGTGGATCATTTCTTACTCCCTATTTCCTTTGGGGTTTGATTATATATTTAGCCAATTTTTCACTCGACCATACCTTCGGGTTTATTGCGAAACATCTGGAGGCTCCAAGGATAGGTTTTCCTGTTTCTGATTGAAGATCTTGTTGAGTTTTGGGGGAGATTTATTGGTATTGCTTCCTACCGTGCCATTACTCTGACATCATCAGTTCAGGACTTTTCTTTGTTGGGAGTTTTTTGATAACTGTTTTGATCTCATTTAGTGTAATCGGTCTGTTTAGGTTTTTTGATTCTTCCAGACTAATTTTTTGAAGACTGTATGTTTCAAGAAACTTGTCCATTTCACCTAGGTTGTCTAGTTTTTTGGCATACAGTTCTTTATATTATTTTCTTACAATCCTTTGAATTTCTGTTGTGTCAGTTGCTATTTCTCCCCTCTCATTTCTAATTTTATTTACTTGAGTCCTCTCTCTCTTTTTCTTGGTGAGTCTAGTTAAAGGTTCATCAATCTTGTTTACCTTTTCAAAAAAACAGATCCTAGTTTCATTGGTCCTCTGTATTGTTTCTTTAGTCTCTATGTCATTTATTTCTGCTCTGATCTTTATTATTTCTTTCCTTCTACTACATTAAGGCTTCACTTGCTGTTCTTTTTCTAGTTCTTTTAGATGCAGGGTTAAGATGTTTATTTGAGCTTTTTCTAGCTTCTGAAAGTGTGCCTGTAGTGCTATAAACTTCACTCTCAGTACTGCTTTTGCTGTGTCCCATAAATTTTGAGTTGTTGAATGCTTGTTATTATTCATTTCTAGGAATTTTTTTATTTCTTCTTTGATCTCATTCTTAATCCATTTGTTATTTAACATCCTGCTATTTAGTGTCCATATGTTTGAGAATTTTTGAGCTTTTCTGTTGTGGTTGATTTCTAGTTTCATGCCATTGTGATCAGAGAAAGTGTTTGATATAATTTCAATCTTCTTAAATTTGTTGAGACCACTTTTGTGCCCTAACATGTGGTCTATCCTAGAGAATGTACCATGAGCACTTAAAAAGAATGTATATTCTGCTGCTTTAGGGTGAAAGGTTCTATAGATATCTATTAAATCAAGTTGATCTAGTGTGTCCTTTAAGTCTGCTGTTTCTCTGTTAATTTTCTTTCTTGAGGATCTCTCTAGTGATGTTAGTGGGGTATTAAAATCCCCTATTATTATAGTGTTGCTGTTGATCTCGCCCTTTAAGTCCATCAGTCTGCTTTATATATTTAAGTGCTCCTATATTAGTTGTGTAGATATTTATAATAGTTATATCTTCCTGTTGGATTGCTCCCTTTATCATTATGTAGTGGCCTACTTTATCTCTTACTATAGCCTTTGTTTTAAAGTCCATTTTGTCTGATATAAGTATTGCTACCCCAGCTTTTTTTTTCATTTCCATTTGCATGAAATTTTTTTTTGTGTGTGTATTTTTCTGAAGCTGGAAACGGGGAGGCAGTCAGACAGGCTCCCGCATGCGCCCGACCGGGATCCATCTGGCACACACACCAGGGGGTGATGCTCTGCCCATCCAGGGCATCGCTCTGTCACGACCAGAGCCACTCTAGCGCTTGGGGCAGAGGCCAAGGAGCCATTCCCAGCACCGGGGCCATCTTTTGCTCCAATGGAGCCTCAGCTGTGGGAGGGGAAGAGAGAGACAGAGAGGAAGGTGAGGGGGAGGGGTGGAGAAGCAGATGGGCGCCTCTCCTGTATGCCCTGGCCAGGAATTGAACCCAGGACTTCTGCACGCCAGGCCGACGCTCTACCGCTGAGCCAACCGGCCAGTGCTGAAATGTTTTTTTCCATCCTTTTACCTTCAACCTATGTGCATCTTTTGTTTTAAGGTGTGTCTCTTGTAGACAGCATATGTAAGGGTCCTATTTTCTTATCCATACAGCTACAGTATGTCTTTTGATTGGATCATTTAATCAATTTACATTTAAGGTTATTATTGACATGTAGTTGTTTATTGCCATTTTATTTTTTAAAACTGTATTCCTTTTTTGTTATATTCTTTTCCCACTTTGATCTGTTTACACCATGCCCTTTAACATTTTCTACAGCATTAGTTTGGTTGTAATGAATTTCTTGAGGTTTTTTTTGTTTGGGAAACTTTTTATTTCTCCTTCAATTTTAAATGATAGCCTTGCTGGATAAAGTAGTCTTGGTTGTAAGTTCTTGTTCTGCATTACTTTGAATATTTCTTGCCATTTTCTTCTGGCTTCAAGTGTTTCTGTTGAGAAGTCTGATGTCATCCTTATTTGGGTTCCTTTGTAGGTGATAGCCTTTTTTCTCTCTTACAGCTTTTAATATTTTCTCTTTATCACTTAGCTTTGGTATTTTAATTATGATGTGTCTTGGTGTAGGTTTCTTTTTAATGGAGTCCTCTGTGCTTCTAGAATTTGTGTGAATTTCTCCTGCATTAATTTAGGAAAGTTTTCAGCTATGATATGATTGAATAAAGCCTCTATCCCTTGTTCTTTCTCTTCTTCTTCAGGAACCTCTATGATGCGGATGTTATTTCTCTTTATGTTGTCACAGAGCTCTCTAAGAGTTTCCTCAGACTTTTTTAGTCTCTTTTCTTTTTTCTTCTCTGCTTTCATGCCTTTATTCCAGTTGTCCTCCAACTCACTGATTCGATCCTCAGCTCTATCCATCCTCTTTTTAATTCCTTCCATTGTGGTTTTCATTTCAGATATTGTATTTGTCATCTCTGATTCTTTTTTAATATTTCAATATCCTTTTTTATACTTGCTATTTCTTTATTTAGGTGTTTGTGATGACCATCCATTGTTGTTCTAAGATCCCTAAGCATCCTTACAATCATTATTTTAAACTCCGCATCCAGACATTTGATTATTTCCATATCACTCAGTTCATCTCCTGAAGGTGTCTCTTGTGGTTTCATTTGGATTGCACTTCTTTGTCTTCTCATTGTGCCTGGGTGTCTGGGTGTTTTCTTTGTAGAGCTGGTTGAATCTAGGCTTGGTGTTGTCTGCCTCTACTTTTTACTTGTGTTGTTTCTAAATCTTCTTGGGTTGGCATCAGTTATTATTTGTAATCCACTTTAGGATTTGGGCTGCTTTGAAATCTTGATTTGTTTGTTTTCTTAACAGGTGATTGTATTGTTTGCTGATCTCAGCTGGGGGGTTATTTGAAACTGTATCCAGGAATGCAGTGGGTGTGACCTGAGGCTCTGAAGTCCTCTTTTGCCAGTTAGTCTCTCTGGCGGCGGGTTGCTTTCTCAGCTTCAGTAGGGGGAGGTGTATCTCAGATCTCCATGGAGACCTGAGTTACTGCCCCTCCTCCCCACTTCTTGTTTTCAGCTGTGTCTTGTTGCACTGATTGGAGCTGGAGAAATGTCTGTATCTCTGTGACCTGGAAATACTTTTGTATTTTGTTTTGTGGAAGGATCAGCCTCTCCCCCAGTTATGGCTGCCTCCAGCACTGAATGAGTCAGCTTTTTATGTCATCATCTATATTCCTCTCCCCCTCACCATCCATCTCTCTCTTTCTCCTTTCTTTTTGGAAGACAAGTAGGCCCTTTCAACACACCTCATTCCCTGGTCACCAGGCAAGTGGCTGTGAGAAGTATTTGCTGCTCTTTTCCTTGGAGTGAGAGCCCAGCCTCCCCCCCCCCATTTCTGTAAGCAGGGGAGATTCAGGCGCTCCCTACCAGGTTTGTTGTAGCTTCTTCTTTGCTCCTTGATTTTTGAAAGCTGTTCTTGTAGTCCAGATTTGGTTTTTCATGCTGATTGTTCACAAATTAGTTTATAATCCAGTTCGGTGGTGTGAACTGTGCATCTGCCTACTCCGCTGCCATCTTCAGGTCTCTATTATTTTTTTTATTAAAGATTTATCTGTGAGCCAGATGCAGCCATCAAAAGAGCCACATCTGGTTCACGAGCCATAGGTTCCCGACCCCTGAACTAGAAGATAGAACAAGAAGACTTCTGAAGCTGCCAATCGGAGCAATATGAGATAGCCAGGTTCTCTACATAAGCTGATATAATTTCAGCCAAAGGCACATCTACTTGAGGTTTTAATTAGACTGTGCTGTCTTATCAGGTAAATGCATGTTTTCTGGTAGACTTTGAAAAATTGAAAATATCCCAAAGGGTTCTCCATTTTTACCTTCTTGGACCCGTAAGAGGACCCAGCTGTTCCAGGATTTAAAAAGCCAGAACTAAGAGTGGGAAAATAAAGATAAGCTATGCGACATGCCATCCCTGACACCAAGTTCTTTGCTTGGCACATAGGGAAAGGCACTAGTTATTAGATGGTTTGGGAAAGGTGGGCTAGAAGGGCCAGTGACCCATTGGGTACAAGCCATGGGTGGGGGCGCATGTCTGAATCAGGGTCAGTGTCCCTTGACTGCACCCCAGATTTGCTAAACCTTCACACAGTCACAAGGCACAGGCCCCTGGCCTGTGAGCTTAAGGGCTTTGCAAGCTTGGTAAGTTCTCTCACCTTTCAACCCTGTCAAACAAACTCCAGCCTTCTTCCTCTGGCCATCCCAGTACAACTCAGGCTGAGCTTCTCCTCAAGAGCTGGAGGAAAAATTGGGAGTGGAAACCAGATCCCTTGACTTCCTTGTGTTCTGGAAGTAGACTTTCAGAGCTCCAGAGACTTTGAGATAACTTGTTCAACCTCTTCTCCCAGAGAAAGAGGGAAAGGCACTGAGGTAGTACCTGACCCTCATACACTGCTCTTTCCACTGCCTCCTGTAGCACAGCTCCTCTGGGGCTTCCCCTGCTAAGGGAGGCTCACAGCCCTCTCTCCTCACCCAACCCTGGGCCAGTGCAACCTCTCCCCTGCCACCAACCTTATCTACTGGGCTGGGTAACTGACCAGGTCACCATGTCATCATCCACACCCCAACTAGATGTATTGCCTGAGTGAAAAGGGTGGGGCCCAGTGGGTGAGAGACAAATAGAGAAGTGAGAGGTTGGAAAACAGACAGGAAGCCACAGGCAGTAAACATTTCCTGTCCCCTGGGTAACCAAGCCTGGCACCCCACCCCCAACACTCCAGAAACTCTCATATTCAGCCCCCCTCCCAATTCCTCTCTCTTCTACCTTTTCCCTCTTCCAATCTCATTCTCTGGCCCTCCTGGACTTCTCTTCAGTCTGCAATCCTGTCCCTTGAAGCTGTGGTGACCTCAGGGTCTCAAACCTGGGTCTTTTGCATCCCAGTCCAACGCTCCATCCACTGTGCCACCACCTGGTCAGACATCTTTTGCTTTTCTATATACATTTTAGAATTGGTTTGTAAATTTCTACTCAATGAGCCTGCTTTGATTTTGCCTGGGATAACAATTCTGTTGATCAATATCAGAAAACTGATATAACAATATTGAGTCTTCTAATGCATGAACATGATATATATAGTGCTTGATTTATTTGTCTTTTTTGATTCCCTTAATCAATGTTTTGAAATTTGCAGCATACACAAAATATATATCTTTTCAGTTTCTAGCAATACAGAAGTATTTCATGTTTTTGGTGTGATTTTAATAGAACTTTTTACTAATTTCAACTGGTAACTGCTAATATAAATACTGACTTTGCATCCTGTGACCTTGCTAATCTCACATATAATTTTTAGTAACTTTTTTATGGCTTATAATAATAAAATTTATTGTCTCAGTTCTGGAAATCAGAAGCTCAAAATAAAGGTGTCAACAAAGTTGTACTCCTTCCAGTGACAGAATAAAAACCCCTCCTGTCTTTTCTTAGCTTCTGGTGGATCGCATAAATCCTTGGTATTGCTTGACTTGTAGCTATCTCAGTTTTATTAATATTTTATTAGACCTTTTGGGATTTTCAGTATAGAAAATTATGTCACTTGTGAATAGAGGCAGTTTTATTTTGTCCTTTCCAATTGCTTTCTCTTGATTTTCTTTTTCTTGACTTATTACAATGGCTCGTACCTCAAGCATGATGTTGAACAAAAATGCTGATAGCAGACATCTTGATTGCATTCTTGACCTAGGAGGAAAGGAGTCCATCTATCTTTGTTAAATATATTATTAGATATACGTTTTTCATTGCTATCCTTTATCAGATGAAGGAAGTTTTCTTGTATTATTAATTTATGCAGAATTTAAAAAATCACAAATGTTTGTTGAATTTTGTCCAATGCTTTTCCTGCATAAATTGAAATAATCATATAGCTTTTTTTGATATATTAAATTGCATTAACTTTTTTTTTTAGTGAGACATACACAGACAGAAACAGATAGATAGGAAGGGAGAAAGATGGGAAGCATCAACTCATAGTTGTATCACTTCAGTTGTTCATTAATTGCTTTCTTATATATGCCTTGACTGGGGGTCTATAGCTGAGGGAGTGACCCCTTCCTCAAGCCAGTGACCTTGGGATCAAGCCAAACAACTTGGGCTTCAAGCCAGTGACCTTTGGGCTCAAGCCACAAACTACTGAGTCATATCTATGATCCCATGCTCAAGCTATTGAGCCTGTGCTCAATCCAGCAAACTCAGGGTTTTGAACTTGAGTAATCAGTATCCCAGGTTGATGCTTTATCCACTGTGCCACCATCAGTTCAGGTTGTACTGATTGACTTTCAAACTTAAACCAAGTCTGCATTCCTGGGGTAAACCCTACTTCTGTCACATATTATTTTATATATATATATTAGTGGGGGGGGGGGGCTAGATTTAGTTTGCTAAAGTTGTATTGAAGATTTTGTGTTTCTAGTCATAAGAAGTTTTGGTCTATAATTTTTTCTTATAATAATGTCTTTGTTCAGTTTTATTATCAGAGTAATGCTGACCTCATAAAATTAGGTTGAGAAATATCCTTTTTCTATTTCCCGTAAGAGTTTGTATGAAATTGGCATTATTTCCTCCTGAAATGTTTGGCAGATTTCACCAATGGAACTAACTGAGCCTGGGATTTTCTTTGATAGGTTTTTGCTAATGAGTTTAACTATTTAATATAGCATGACTTAGGTTAACTTATCTATTTTTTAGGCTATCAGTATTTTTTAAGTAAGAGAAACAAAGATAGTGAGACAGACTCCTGCATACATCCTGACTGGGATCCACCCAGCAACCTGTTTGGGGCTGGTACTCAAGTATCAAGCTATTTTTAGCACCTGAGGCTGACACTGAGACAAATGAGCCATCCTCAGTACCTCGAGCCGATGCTTGAACCAACTGAGCCACTGGCTGTGGGAGGGAAAGAGGGAAAGAGAGGGAAAGGGAGTGGAGAGAAGCAGATGGACGCTTCTCTTTCTGGGTACCCTGATTGGGAATAGAACCCAGGATGTCCAAAGCTGGGCTGATGCTCTACCCCCTCAGCAAACAGCCAGAACAGGCCATCTATTCTTCAATGATCTTGACAATTTGTATCAAGAAATTATTCCATTTTATTTAAGTTGAAGTTTTTTACATAAAGTTTTTTATAAAATTTCCTTATCATTTAATGTCATCAAGATGTTTTCTCTTTTACTCCTAATGTTGGCTATTTTTAGCTTTTTGTCTTTTTAAAAATTTTTTTAGAGAGAGACAGACAGGAAGGGAGAAAGACTAGAAGCATCAACTCAGAGTTGTAGCACTTCAATTGTTCATTGATTGCTTTCTCATATGTGCCTTGACTGGGGGGCTCCAGCTGAGACAGTGACCCCTTGCTCAAGCCAGCGAACTTGGGCTCAAGCCAGTGTCCATGGGGTCAGGTCTGTGATCCTGCGCTCAAGTCAGTGACCCTATGCTGAAGTTGGTGAGCCTGTGCTCAAACCAGCAACCTTGAGGTTTGAACCTGAGCCCTCAGTATCTCAGGCTGATGCTCTATCCACTGTGCCATCACCTGGTCAGGCTGTTCTTTTTGTCTTGACCAGTCTAGCTAGAGATTTATCAATTTTATTGGTTTGATGTTGAATTCCATCATTCTGGCTGTTGTACTGAAGGAAGACTAAGAGGGCAAAAGCAGAAGCAGACCCACAGAAGGCTGACCAAGAGCAGCCTGGGTCAGGAGGTTGCAGTGGAAGAAGGTAGACACATGATTACATTCCGGATGCATTTTGAAAGTAGAATGAAAAGATAATATGGATAAAAGACATTGATCAAAAACAGACAAAGATAGGAGATATGACTCCAAAATTTTTGTCTTGAGCACCTGGCAGAGCTCAGTATCTGTGGATGGGAATGGGAAGACCATGAGGACCAGAAGAAGGAGCTCAAGTCTGAGAAAGTGGAGTTTAGTAAGTGCACTGGGCCTGCAAGTGCAGGTGGTCAAGAGTCTGTGGGATACACAGGCCTGGAGGAGGCCTGGACTAATGACACAAAATTGAATTCACAATATTTAAAGCCACAGGAAGAGGTGGAGATGATAAAGATGGCAGTCAGAGATGGAAAGTAAACCAGAGAGAGAGAAAGAGATGGGTTTCCAGGAGAAGAGAGTGGGAGCTAAGGAAGGGGCTGTGGACAGGAGTGTAAGGGGAGGCCTAAGGATGTGTAGGTTCAGAGGAACTTAACAAGAGCACTTCCAGCTCTGTGTTGCAGTGAAGATAAATCAGAGAGACAAACACCAGTGTCTCAAAGAGCTGTTTAATGTGAAAGAAAGAACAAAAATAGGGAAGTTGATAGAGGAGGAAGAGAATGTTTTAATGATGGAAGAAATAACAGTGTGCTGATATATTGATACAGATTATTTAACAGAGAGAAAATGGATGGGACAAGAGACAGGAAAAAGAATGAGAATGGGACAGGTGTGCAAGTTAAGGAAACTGATCTAAGCTCACCCATCCGAGGAGAGTCAGCTGAGCTCAAGGACACAGATGCAGGGAGGAGGATGGTTGAGGGGTAGGGATGGTGTAGGTCTCCCTCTGGCTACTCTAATTTTCCTTCTGAAGGGGAAGCTGTCATCACAGGAGGGTGAGGGTGGGGAGAACATGCTAAAGGTTCACTCTCTCCTTGACCTGGCCTAAGCTGTGTGGTCCTCTTGGTGAGCTTGGGAGAGGGTGTGATGGAGGACTGGGCTCCCTAGGGAGGTGCGGCCAGGCCATGCCCAGTTCCAACATGCAGCCACCAGCTCTGGGCAACCTGGACAGGCCATTTAACTTCACTGCACCTCAGTTTCCTCATATGAAAAGGGAGCATTACTGTGCTGACCTGCAGGCCGGTTATCAGGGGGCACAGTTGATGCACAACACAAGCACCATGGCAGCCATCCTCCATCCCAGACAGGCCCCACACCCCCTCTGGGCACTCCCACCAGAGGACAACTCTCAAGGATGGGAGCATGGCCCTGGCTTGATTCCCTCTCCCCGACGTGACCTTGCTCACCTGGAGCCAACTTGATCTCCAGTGCAGTCTGGATGAGGGCCATCAGTGTGGATGTGAAATGGAGTTGTCCTCATTGGAGATGAGCATGTTCATGCAGACCAGGCGCTGGGGACAAGGGGGGCAGGTCAGGGCCCGGCCTTCAGGGATACCCCCACCACAAGACCACTCAGTGCTGGAGGCCCCTGCAGGTGAGCCCTGCAGGTGCCTGGGACAAAAAGAGGTTGGGAGTTTTGCCAGCATTCCTACTCACTCCTGGACCCCTGCCCTCCCTCATGTGAGCTGGGGATTCTCCTGGCTGCGGAAAAGTAGAAGTCCAGGTAGAGACTAGACCCTGGGGCTGCCCAGGAGCCTGGATCACTCTGAAAGAGCAGGCACTTCTTCAGCCACAAGGCTCCCTGCTGGCTGTCCATGGTCAGGATGAAGGTGCATGGTATCACCTAAAGGGGAAGGAATCTGGGCTGCAGGACCAAGGCTGAGGTGGCTGGGGACAACTCACAGAAAGGAGGGAAGATGCCTATCCCTTACTCTTCTGCCCACCTGGAGCACTGGACAAGGGGTGAGGTGGCCATGAGACTCCAGGCCCTCTGGCATAGCTCCCAGGGAAGGCTCCTCAGTCCCAGCAGAGCTTCTGCCTCTCACCACCCACCTGGGCAGGCGGGAAGAGACACCCAGTGCCACTTGCCCAAGGCATCCAGGGAGCCTCAAAGACCAGCTACATTTGGAAAGACCCAGAGAGCTGGGTTTGCACAGGCCTGGGCTCTGCCAGCAACGTGAGGCAGGCAAGGAGAGGCTCAGGGCCATCTGCAGGATACAAGCACTCCAGAGCACAGTGGGACAATTTCCCACCAGGTGAAAAGTCCCCCTTCCTGCTTCAGTCCCCAAGGACAGAAGAGCCTGTCTGCACTGCGTGCCTCTGGGCACAGCTAGCAGCAACCCAGAGTCCAGGGCTCTGAGGACTTACATGCTCTCTGGGGGTAAATCAGGTGTGTCTGGAGTGTTCTCAGCATGGAGAGTGCTGTGATCCACCTGTCCTTTCCCAGCAGCCTCCTCTCCCTTCCACAGAATGGGAGCTAGGGATGGGCACAGGGCCCCCACTGGGTCTGCTGGTCCTCTGCCATGTCTGCATCCTGTAACATGACATTCTCTGGGGAAGACCAGTTGGCCCTCAGCTCTGCCCCAGAGTCCCAGCACCAAATGTAACCCTCACCCTAGTGGAGGGTGGGTGGCCAGAGACCTGAACACATATCCTGTCCCCTGAATGCTGGCAAAGCCCCACTTCACACATCTGACTGTGGTCCCAGGACCTCACATGTCACCTGTGTGATGCATCCTCCAAAAAACAGCTTCCCAGAGCACTGCGTCCCTGCAGACCAGCACCAATGAAAGTGGAAAGGCAGAGGAATTTCTCTCCGGGGATTTGGGGAATCAGGGAACGAAAAAGGAGGAGCAAAGCAGGTGATTTCCAAGAATGGAGTGCTCCATCCAGGGCATCTTTCCCCAGAGGGCCTGGAGTCTCAGGGTGCAGCAGAGGACCACAACCTGGACAGGAGGACAGGCCTCCCTGCCCTGGTCCTTGGCACTCTTGGCCACAGCTCTGTGCATCTCCTGTACCTTCCCCAGCTTACAAGCCTGTCTACCCCTCCCATCCTGAATTCTCCCTTGGCCTCTTCATGCCCAGAAATCTGGAGTTGGCCAGCATGGCAGGAGAAGGGTTGCAAAGCTGCCCTATCAGGCCCTGCGGCCCACCCTGGCCCCAGGTGTCAGTGTGGACAGAGCTCTGCTTCTTGGGGGCAAAGCTATGGTCTTGCATGCAGGGCCTCCAGGCAGGCACAATGCGCATGCCAGGCAGGGAAGGCTGAGGAAGACACCAGAGGCCATCTGCATGGGGCTCCCAAAGACTGTGCTGAGCCAGGGGACAGACATGTCTGGACCAGACATGAGCACAGAGACAGACAGTGTGGACAGACCAGACAGACAGAGAAGTTCTGGTGGAAGCCCACTCAGAGAGAAGGAGATGGCAGGAAGGCTCCTGATACATGCTGGCTGTCTGCTGGAGGCACAGGACTATGGGAGGGCTCATGGGGACGGGTGCTTAAGAAACATGAGGGGGCGACAGATGCATGAGTGGGGAGAGCAGGCATGCCTGGAGGTGTCCCTCGGTTTACATTCTGCCTGACAGCTCAGCTGGCTGCATCATCAGCAGTGGGGGTAGGGGGCCACAGGCCACCTGGGTGCTGAGGCTGTGCCCACCCTGCAGTGACCCTCAGAGGAGTATTTCCTTGGCATGCTTCCTTTTCAATGCCATGGTGGGCCCCCGAGACTCCGCAGACATACTTCCTCCCCAGGCTGCTGCAACCGGGCCTGGGGAGTTCTGCAGGTGTGGACTGGGATGGCTTTCTCACATGCACCTAAGGCCTGCAGGCCTCTCTTCCTCCAGGGTCAGACCCAAGGGGGGGGACAAAGGAGTGAGTGTAGAACAACCCAGAAAAAAAGCCTGTGTAAAAAACTGGTGTACCCCCTCATTCTAGGAAGGAGAGGGGAAGAAAAGCCAGGGGACAGTTCTGTCTGCCTCCTGAGCCTCTCGGGGCTCTCAGGGGCAGCCCTGGGGGTACAGGGGGCCTCTGCAGAGACACCGTCGTGGTGTCTGTGTCCCTCTGTCTGGGAAGGAAGTGGAAATGGCTGGGGCGAAGAAAATAAAGAAAAAATTGAGACAGCAAACTGGCAGACAGACAGATGGATAAACCCCGAGAAGAGGTAGGAGACCAGCCCCAGCACAGACAGCCTTCAGGGAGCAGGGTCAGGGTCCACCTTGTATGCAACTCGAGCAGAGCATTTCTTCCACAGCCCCGGGGCGAGGACATGTGTTTCAGCATCTCAAACATGTCATTTTAAGTGATGCGCCCACTGGAGACCCGGCCCAGGGTCCACAGGAGAGTGTGGGAGGGGCAGGGAAGAAGCAGACAAGAAAACAGATCCAGTTAACCAGGGTCAGAGTGAATGCTGAGTCAGATAATAAAAGGAGGGTCTCCGCTCCTCTTGACCCCTCTGTGCCCCCCAGCCTCACCTCCTCACTCCAGCCCCATGCAGTGAGCTATGAACATGGAAGGATGAGAAAGGGCTGCATCAGGGCGGCTTTGGGTTGTCAACTTCTGATTTTACACTTTTAGAAACTACAGAAAATGCCAAATCAGAAAAGAGCTGCCTGACCGTGTCCACAGCTGGTGGACAGGCTGTGACCACTGAGGCAGGCCCGAGAACCATGGAAACACCAGCTTTTTCTTAATACTCAGCTTGCTTCCAAGTTAGCCACGAGGCCCAAAGCGGAGAAGAGTCTAAAACAAGCAGAACTAGAGCAGAGGGATGCTGTTCTGCAGGAGCCCAGAGGCTCCAGACAAACTGGACAGGGCCAGTCCTGACCAAGCCCAGAGACGCCTGAGGCCGGCCCAGAGCAGGGCTGCTGCTGGGGTCAGGGCTGGGCAGGAAATGGGGGACTGCGGGCAGGGATGGGGTGGTGGGTAGCTCAGACAGGCTATTGCCTGGCATCACCCTTTCCCCCTCCGGACACTGTGCGGGGCAGGCAGGGGCCAGAACACAGCTTGAGGCTCCAGACTCAGGAGAGCATCCTGGGGCCAGCAACTACCTCAAGCATAACTTCCACCACGGACTCCTGCCTACGGGACCTGCTTGGGGTCCCAGAGGCACAGGCAGGTTCAGGCCACCCAGGAGAAAAGGGGCAGACCCTTCCTGGGCCTGGCCTTCTGCCCAGGGCTCCCAACCTTGGCTGCACAAATCAGTCCAGAGGGGCAGCAGACCCTGGGATGTTGGACTCCTCTGACCCAGAGGGGCAGCTACTCCTGGCCTGCTTGTGCCATGTCCCTTCCTCCAAGCCCTCGGCCTCTAGTTTCTCTGACCATCAGCCCACCCTTGAGAGCCCAGGAGTTGTGCTGGGTGACGTCTGGCCCCGGCTCTCATCCAGCAGCTGGTGTGGAGCTCACAGCCCAGCCAGGAGGTTCTGTGTGCACTGTCTCACAGTCTGTCTGTCCCCAGCCAACTGGAGGGTCAGGGAGATCAGACGGGGAACCAGAACATCCAGGAGTCTGGAGTGCGGGTCAGGGCAGGGTGGGAGGAGAGAGAGGTGAGGTGTCGTCATTCCCAAACCAGGCAGGAAGTGTGTGCAGTGTTTGCGTTTTGGGCAGGGAAGATATGTCAGATGGAGGCTCTGAAGTTGCAAACCTTGTAGGCCAACCTATGAGGGCAGCTCTTCCCTAAGCTAACGGGTGGCGCAATACAACACAACAAACTGTACATATCCTTATAATGAATCCGGTAACTGGAAAGAAAACGTCACAGGTTATGGCAACCAAGGCACTTGACCTCATCTGCCCACACACCCAACCTGATGGGCAGACGTGCAGGTGAAGCGGAGTGGCTGGACAGGGGGCTCCCTGGTGGGGCCAGGGGTTGGGAGCCCCTGGATCAGGGCCAGAGATAGTCTGTGAGCCCCTCTTTACACATGACCACTGTCCCAGCCTACCCCGCCCAGCAAAAAATCCATCCTCTGGCAGCCCTGTCCCAGGAGTGCCTGAGCCCCCAGGGGCTCTCCTGACTGTCCCCACCTCCCTAAATGAGTGCCCTGGAATCGGGGTTCCAGCAAGGGACCTGCTCACCCCAGGGCTAGCTTCTCTCTCCTGCATATGCCCCCCAGTTCAATCAGCTCCAAACTATGAGGCCTCACTTGTGGAGAAAAGGGGAGAAAGAGGAAGCCCCACTGTGGCCTTACCCAAAGTGCATGCCAACCTCAGGGGACTCACGGGACCACCACAACAAGGCTGAAAACATGGTGGAGCCCAGTTCAACACCACCCAGTCTCAATCCACACCCTGGCTCATCTCTCCTCTGCCATCAAAACCCTCAGATGCCACCAGATTAAAAGTGTGGATCTGATACTGTCACTCAGATTCAAAAACTATGCTCACAGTCTATAAAACAAAGTCAAAGGTACTTATTTAACCCTGATTTCAAGACCTTTCCCAACATGTCCTAGCCACCCTTTGTTACACTGTCTCCCTTTCAGCCAGAAAAACTCAGCCTCCGCCATCTGCCCCTCCACCTGCCCTACTCTGCGCTCTGTCCATGCATCTAGTCTGTTCCACACACTCTGGCTCACACACCACCTCCTCTGATCCATGTCTCCCTCCTCAGGCACTCCCTGGCCTCGTGCTTGGGCTTCTCTTTTCCCCTGTGACCCAGTACAGAGTCCGCATGGACCCTGGTCCTCAGCACTCAGGATGCTAACTGAACAGGAATGGACATGAGGACAAGTGACAAACTCACAGTGAGCATGACCATGATGTTCCCTCTGGAGTCCACACTCACCATATTGTTGAGGCCGCAGGGACCCTCAAAAGCAGCAGCTCTAAGCCTTCCTCCTCTCCCCCAGCAGGCATGTATTTGTGCATATAAGCCCACCCATGCTCACAGGCACTCAACACACACAAGGATGCACCATTACATGCATGCACATACACTCTCATGCACAAGGTTGTGCACCTGTCACATAGCCACAGAGGGGTAAACACACACATATATGAAAGCTTGGGAAACTTCACAAAGTCCTATTGTTGTTTCAAAATCTCTCTGAGAAGGAGGACACAGCAGAGTCGTCCCCTAGGAAATGACCACATGCTGGCCTCTGTCCCAGAGACTAGTGTAAAGCTCACACCACTGTCTCTCCTGCCCAGGGTGTGGGGTCAAGACCCAATCAGCTCAGAGATTCCCTCCCAGAGTCTGGAGGTGACCTGCTCTAAGCCCAGACCTGTGGGAGCAGTAAGCATGTTAGCTGGGATCACACCTCTGCCACTTTGTGGACTTAGGTCTGGTGTGGGTGCAGGAGTGACTCTGGCGTGAGGTTTACATTCTGCTGTCTGCTTCCCCACAAACACTTTTTTTCCATGACCTTGACTTCAGGGATTCCCAAAAGCCCAGATGAGAACTCTGTGCCCGATCACAAGCCACAGCCTGGCCCGAGTTCAGTTCCCGTGTGTTCTACCTCTGTCTTAACTGTGCTGGCCAGGGAGTCCAGGGTCTACACTTCACACCAACTGGGGGACATCCTCCCCTCTCCCAACCTGCCTTTGCCTGTTGGTCCAAGTCCTATCTAAACAATCTGTCTTTCTGAAACACAAGCTCCTCCACAAAAAATGTGCCAGAAACGGCAGTGTCTATGCGACCATGTCAGGATGAGTCAATGCTGCCTACATCATAGTCTCTGCAGTCTGTGCCCAAGAAGGACCAGACTTTGTGTGTGGTCTGATCTGATGGGCCTTCTCAACCAGAGAACCTGTGACTGTCCCTCAGTCAGGAAAATGACAGGGCTCTCCAAGGCCATGAAACACTACTAACAGCCATGCTTGTTTCACACTGCAGGGAACTGAAAGCTTTTCCCTGAAATGAAAAACATGCTGCGGTGTTGGGGGCCTGGAAGTGCCCGGGCCATGGTGCTGCTAGGAGCTCCAGGACTTTCCCAGATGGGAAAGGGTCGCACAGGCCCCTTCTGGGTCCACATTGTGCTGAGGTGGAGCTCCAAGTGGTGAGGGAGCCTTTGGGACCTGCAGGTCAGAAAGCTCCAGGGCATTTTCTATGCTGACCTTCAGCTTAGAGAAAGGCAGGCAGAATCCTGCTGCTCACTGTGAGGACACTGATCCCCTCTGAGTCCTCTGCCACACAAGGGCTGTGCAAGAAGGACATGGCAGGACACATGTGCATGCAGCTCCAGTTTCCTGTCCCCTCAGAGCATAGGAGGTCACAGGCACCCTCCCACTCACTGAGGCACAGTTCACGTGCATGTCTGCTGAGTGCTCTCCCTGAGCTGCAGGCCTGTGTCGTACCTGGAAGACAGGTCTATCGGTCCCTCCATGCTCTGCCTTGCAGAGAACATGCCCTCAAACTACTCAAGTAACTGCTTGAGAGATGAATGAATGAGCAGGTGAATGAATAAGGGATGGAGAATGCACAGGTGGGCAGGGAATCCATGCTGCTCGGCTAGCCCTGCAAATGAGAGTACACCATGGGCATGCAGGGGTCTCCCAGGAAACGTAGTCTCAAACCACTTTCTGACCCCCAAACCATGCCCTTTATAAGACCCTTGCTTTACCAAGGGTCTCATACTATCCCTCACTCACACAACAAACATAGTAAACCTTTCCCACCATGACCAAGGGGTCCTACATATACTAGACCCTTCCTGGTAGCTCACTAGATTTCAGTAAAAGTTCACTGAGCACTATTTGTAGCCTGATCTGAGGACACAGAGGGGCATAAAGTTTTCTGTCCCTGAGAGAGATGGCAGAGCCCTGACCCGGTCGGGAAGAACATTCTTTGGCCATGTCGTTCCTGCCCACGATGGCCTTTGTGCTCTGTGAGGATGAGCAGGCTTGAGAGAAGGTGCCCTGCAAACTCCACAGCCTCTTTCAGGGCCTCCCACAACCCCTTATGTGATGACCATTCAGTAAGAACCCCAAGTCTCACATATACCCTGAAAATGTTACATGAACCCCAGGTAACATCCAAAGGGCTGGACTGAGGATTCAAAGAGATTTCTTAGCCTGGAGAGCTGTCGAAAGTTCATGAAGCCCAAGTGGGAGACCCAATGAGGCTGCCATCCCACAGGAGCAGGAACCCTGAGCCCCAAACAAAACCTGACAGGGATGCTCACTTGTAACTTGTCTGATGCCACCCCAGCCCTGTTCTGATACCAATGGGTCTGAAACAACCCTGAGGATCACAGAGTGTGGCGGCTCGCTCACCACACAGCTGGGTTGTACTCAGCCCAGACCCTGATGAACTCGTCCAGGTGGTGAGGCCCTAGGATGGAAGAGCCCTACGTAAGGTACTCAAAATTGTCCATGATTACAGCCATAAAGAGGTTCAACATCTGCAGGACAGGAAGGAGAAGAGGTGATGTAGAGAGACCTCAGCCTGCCCTCTCCTGGCACCCACACCCTGCAGTCAAAGTCTGTGTGAGACCATCAGGGTGGCAGAGATCACTCTGTCTCAGCCAGAGCCGGGCCTGCTCCACATGGCCACTGCCAGCAGCAGCAGCTTCAGCCTCAGGTTGTGGGGTTAGGAGAGGACTGACCACATTTAGCCCTCTGAAGGTTTCTGCTCTCTGATTCTATGGCCTGTCCTAACTCAGGCCCCATCGTCTGACATCCATGATCCACCCTGCCATCCAGGTTTATCTTCTCCCATTCTGCAATCCCATCCTCTTCCCTCTAAGCAAGGACAGCAGTGACTTTGGAGTATTAACAGTTTGATCACAAAAGGCCAAAAGCTCACAAGCTTCTTTTTTGTTGACTTGAAATTCACATAACATACAATTACTCATTTTAAAAATGTTTGTTGTATTGATTTTAGAGAGCTAGGAAGGGAGAGACATTTATCTCCTCCTGTATGCGCCTTGACCAAGGATCGAACTGGCAACCTCTGTGCTTTGGGATGATTCTCCAACCAACTGAGTTACCAGGTCAGGGTTCAGTTTTTTTATTCATTAATAGAAGAAGAAAGGGGAGAGGGAAAGGAAGCAAAGGAAGCATCCATTTGTTCTCCCACTCAGCTGTGCATTCATTGGTTACTTCCCCTGTGTGCCCTGATGCGATCAAACCCACAACCTTGTTGTTTTGGGACGATGCTCTTAACCAACGAAGCTAACCGGCCAAGATCTAAGAAGCTTTTAATGTACCTGTTGGCCATTTGTATGTCTTCTTGGGAAAAATGTCTATTCAGCCACATTGTGTTGACTATGGTAGCTTCCCTCCCCACACACACACAAAGAGAGTCAGAGAGAGGGACAGACAGAAAGTGAGAGAGTTGAGCACCTTAGTTGTTCATTGATTGCTTTCTCATATGTACCTTGACCTGGGAGGCTATAGCAGAGAGAGTGACCCCTTGCTCAAGTCAGCTACCTTGGGTTCAAGCCAGTGACCTTGGGGTCATGTCTATAATCCCATGCTCAAGCTGGCAACCTCGGGGTTTCAAACTGGGTCCTCCATGTCCCAGTCCAATGCTCTATCCACTGTGCCACTGCCTGATCAGGCTGATTATACGGTAGCTTTATGATAGTCTTGAAATTGGGAAATGTGAGTTCTCTGTGTTGGCTATTTAGGGCTCCTTGAAATTCTGTATTAATTTGAGGGCATACTTTTTTATTTCAGCAAAAAAAACTCAGAAAAACCTAAGTTACTTTCAGGGAGTGTTGCCATCTTAACAATATTGTCTTTTGATTCATGGACATGGCTGTCTATCCACTTAATTAATGTTTAATTTCTTTCAGCATTATTTTGCAGTTTTCAGTGTACAAGTCTTTTGCCTACATGGGTATTTATTTATTCCTACATATTTTATTCTTTTGAATACTAATGGTAGTAGAATTATTTCCTTTGCAGATTGTTCACTGCTAGTGTGCAGAGATTTCTGTGTGTGGATTGTATGTCCTCCACGCTGGTGAACTCATTTATCAGCTACTGTAGTTTTTGGTGTGTGTGTATTTTTTGGGACTTTCTATACATGGAACAATGTCATCTACAAATGTAATTTTCCTTCCTTTCCATTTGGATGCCTTTTATCTCTTTCTTTCTCACTGCTCTAGAGGGACTTGTATCACAGCGATGGACAGCAATGATCTGAGTGGGCATCTTCAGCTTGATCCTCTCTTTGGGAGAAATCTGTCAGTCTTTTGCCATCAAATATGGCATCAGCTGTGGGTTTTCAGAAAAGCTTTTTATTATGTTCAGGAAGTTCCCTTCCAGTCCTAATTTGTTAAGTGATTTTATCATGAAAGTGTGTTTAATTTTATCAAGGACTTTTTTTTGCATCTACTGAAGTGACCATGTGGGTTTTCTTTTCATCAGTGTGGTCCTCACACTGACTGACTCCTCTGTGTGTTGTGTGTTGAGCCACCCTTGCTCTCCTGAGACAAATCCTATTGGGTCACAGTGCAGAACCCTTGTACCAATGCAATTAATCTGATGGTATCCTGTTCAGGGTATTTACATCTATATTCATGAGGGACATGTCTGGTTTTGGTGTCAAGGTAACACTAGATGGAGTTTGCAAATGTTCCCTCCTCTTCAATTTTTTGAAAGATTTTGAGAGCACTGGCATTAGTTCCTCTCTGAATGTTTGATAGAATTTATCACTGAAGCCATCTGGTCCTGGACTATATTTTGAGAGGATTTTTTTTGTGTGTGTGGCAAAGACAGAGAGAGAGAGACAGAGACAAGAATAAGGACAGACAGATAAGAAGGGAGAGAGATGAGAAGTAGCAATTCTTCGTTGCAGCACCTTAGTCTCCTTAGTTCTTCATTCATTGCTTTCTCATATGTGCCTTGATTGGGGGGCTACAGCAGAGTGAGTGATTCCTTGCTCAAGCCAGTGACCTTTGGGCTCAAGCTGGTGAGATTGTGCTCAAACCGGGGAGCTTGTGCTCAAACCGGATGAGCCTGCGCTCAAGTAGGTGATCTCGGGGTTTCAAACCTGGGTCCTCTGCATCCTAGTCTGATGCTCTATCCACTGTGTCACTGTCTGGTCAGGCTTGAGGAGATGTTTTTGATCAGTGACTCAAACTCCTTACTTGCTAGAGGTCTATATGGATTTTCTATTCTTATTTAGTTAATTATGGTAATTTGTGACATTCTAGGAATTTGTCTACTCCAACAAATGCAAACTAATCAAAATATCTGACATCTCCTAGTGTCCATTTCTTCACTATGATAATACCAACCTCAGGACTGTTGCAAAGATTGAAAAACTTATATGTACTCGTTCACAGGACCCTGCACAACAGCTAAGTCAATGGCTGTGAGCAGGCTATCATTTTCTCAGTTCCTGTTGCTCTGTCAGTGCCCCTCTACTCTAATCAAGGTGACTGAATACCAACCTATCCTGGTCCTGCCACCTAGCCCATAAATCACAATACTGTTTTTCCCAACGTTGCTTCTCTGTCACACCAAACAAGACCCAAGTGATTCAGAGTATGAGTAACCCAACAGACCCACAACTGGCCAGCAGATGCTGGGGGACTGTGCTTCCAGATCATTTCCCTTCTCTGCTTCAGTCAAGGACAAGGCCCACAGGACAGCAGCCACAGTGAGGTTCTGACATGTCAGGCTGACCGTGTCCTGCCCAGCTCTTGTTCCCCAGGGGCTCTGCTGGCTTGGAATGAAGCCCACACTCCTGGCACCAGCCCACTGACTGCTCCTCCACACCCACAGGCTCCCATGCCCATCCCCACACAGTGGCAGGAGGCTTGTCCTCCATGTCCTGTCACCACAGGGGACATCCTCTAATGGCTGAACATGAAGGGACAGCTGCTCTGCGGAAACCCACAGCCCTCTCCATTGAGGTCAAGCCAGGCTCCGGGGAGCTCCCTGCAGGGGGGCCCTCTGGGGGAGAATGAGGCTGTCATCTCTGAGGAGTCAGCTTGCAGTGGACACAAATTCAAGTTGGGGCTCCTGGAAAGTGGGGACTCATAACAGATGGAGATGGGATGGAGGCACTGCATGGACTCACCAGAAAGGAGCAGAGGAAGATGGAGATGAAGTAGAAGTAGACGAAGTCACTGCCACACTTGCTGGCATTGGTGTACTCGTCACAGGCCTGGGCGCTGAGACAGGACAGCATGATCTCATGCCAGGCCTCCCCAGTGGTGCTCCTGATGGGAGGGCAAGCTGTGAGGCCCATAGAAAACAGCACGGAACTAGCCTGGGCTCCCATGCAGAGCGAGCCTGCACAGGCATCATGTTTGTTTGACAGAGGCTGCTTCTAGAAAAGAACCCTTTGGCATCAGACTTTTTAAGTGAGATGAGGTGAGACAGTGAGACATACTCCTACATGTGCCCTGACTGGGATCCATCCAGCAACCCCCATCTGGAGACGATGCTCAAGTCAACCAAGTTATTTTAGTGCCTGAGGCTGATGTTCAGACCAACCGAGCTATACTCAGCACCCGGGGCCACTGCTTGAACCAATTGAGCCACTGGCTGTGAGAGAGCCAGAGGGAGAGAAAGGGGAGAGGGAGGGGAAGAGAAGCAGATGGGGGCTTCTCCTGTGTGCCCTGACTGGGAATTAAACCCAGGACATCCATATGCCAGGCTGAGGCTCTATCCAATGAGCAACCAGCCAGAGCCTGGCATCAGACTCTGAAATTGCTCATTTCAAGTTACTAAAAATAACCCACTATAGCAGAATGAGTACCAGGCGGGCTGCCCTCCATGGGCACCTCAGAACCACTATAGCCCAACTGCAGCTCTCACCTCCCAGCACAGTCAGCCCAGTCAGCCCAGTCCTCCTTGAACCAGGGAATATTGGCTCCATCCTTCTACCTGCTCAGTCATCACCCTGTGTCCTGCACCTCCTTCCTACCACATCTCACCCATCAGCTTATTGACCTTCAGCTGGGGCTAAGCCAGTCACCGCCCTGAGCTGCTTCAACAGTTTCCTGACATGTTTTTGCTCTGCCCTGCCCAGCAGCCTGGAAGGTACACTAGATTCTGGTCAGATCTTGTCCCTCACAGTAAAAGCCAAAATTCACATGACTGCCCACAGCCCCGTGTGAGCTGCTGCCTGCCTTTCTCTGACTTTGACGACCATCCTGCTCAGTCCAGTCTAGCCACACCAGCCCTCCACTGCTTCTTGAACATACCACAGACACCTCATGCTGAGCAGTCACCTGAAGGACCCTCTGGCACAGACCTTTGTTCCTGGGCAAGGCTACCAGCAGCAGGAGCCAGGTTTGCACTATACCTGCAGGCAGGCCAGAGGCACCTGTGTACCTGTGTGTCCTGCCCTGGGCAGAAGCTGGGCCCATGCCCCACTGATGATGGCCAGGAGTAAAGGTTTCCTACAGGATAGCCAGTATAGACTACCCATGCCCAACAGGTACACATGCTCACATGTGACAGAAAGATTAAGGAGGAAGAGATCTATGAGACTCCAGGCTTAAAGTCAGTGCTGACTTCCTAGGTTGGCCTCAGAGCCTCAGTGCCACAAGCAGGGATGTTAGTAAGTGAAGAAATATGATGTGTCCCAGTTGAAGTCCAGAGAAAGGCTGCTCTTCAGGAAACTGTAGCCTCAGGATGTTTGCTCACCTGAAACAGAAAACTCTTTCCATGCAGTTCAGCAAAGCTAACTGGTCTTTGCTCACCACAAGCACAGGGAAGAGCCCCAAGCCATCCCAGGGCAGCCCATACATCCCTACAAGTAAATGGATGTGGGGCAAAACCTCCGGAACCTAGAAGCAGGACCTGCAGTCACACAGAGCTCTTCCCTCCTGGTCACAGGGTGGGCTGGGCTAAACAAGAGACACTCTGGAAGCAGCAAGACATATCCCCCTCCTCCTCTGTGCTCCTGCTCCTGTTCTCAAACTGGGATGGCCAACCGCTCCCAACCTCAGAGGGTACCCTTCCTAAGAATGGTGGTGGGTGCCAAGCATGCCTTCCCAGGGAGACTGAGCCAGAAACAAGCCCTGTGCCCCTCGAGGTTCCAGCCGGGGGCTTGGCTGCACCCCAGAGCCTAGGGCACAGCAGCTTCAGTAAGCAATAGTGGCATATGCAGGTGCACCCAGACCAGCAGTTCTGACCTGTTGGGGTCTTGGGCCACTGAGAAGCTTTACCTTCTGTCACAGGCAGCCCCTGCTCCCCAGCTTCTCCCTGACCCCATAGGCCCCTGTGGCCAATACAGTAAGCAGGTGAAAAGCTTGGGGCCTGCACATCAAGAAAGACCCTGCTGGGCATTATCTTCTCCCAAACCTCCCAGCAGCAGCTTTACCAGGGCCTTTGGGCTGCAGTCAGGGAGCAGAGGTGAGGTGGGAGGCTAACCTGGCCCAGGCCCTCAGAGTGACCTCCCCACCGGGCGTCCTCTCCCCAAGAGCTCTTTGGAAGATCTACTGAGAGGAAGACAGAAAAACCTGAGGATTGGAGGGGTGGCCTCTGGGTTGCTGTGCAACTTCTCCACCTGCAACAAAGGAGCCCCTGAGTCTGAGTGACCTCCCAAACAATACACCTGAACAACAGTATCAGCGCTTGTAAAAATGTCCGAAAGTTGTTGTGTCTGTTGATGCTGGAGTCGTCATCCAGGGCTATGTTTCCAAATACCTGGAATAGAAAAGCAGGATGCAGGCTGACTCGCTGCTCCTGGAGCCAGGGCCAGGCAGGGGCTCTGCAAGCACTGAGGCCCCGGGCAGGTGCTGCCCTGTCAAGAGCACCCCTCTGGGAACCACAGCCATGTGGATGTGGCTAGAAGGGCATCAGCCGTGAGCTTCTAGGGCAGAGAAGCCCTCGTGAAAAGCCAACATGTGCAGCCCAGGGTCTGAGCAAGTCTGTGTTACTTGTAAAAACAGGACCTAGAGCTAAATGTACAGGCTTTGCCTCATACAAGACAGGAAGTATCTTCAAGTTCACATTCATCAATGCTTCCAAAGCGATTGTTACAGTGGTAATAGCTCTAACAGGCTGTTTCAAAGTTTCTTTTAAAATTTCTGCACAAATATCACAATGGGAATTTTACACAATTTGTTTTTTTAAGGTTAGAAATGCAGATGATCTTCTTTAGCTATTAGAGAAATGCAAATCAAAACGGCAATGAGATACCACCTCACACCTGTTCGATTAGCTGTTATTAGCAAGTCAGGTAATAGCAAATGTTGGAGAGGTTGTGGAGAAAAAGGAACCCTCATACACTGTTGGTGGGAATGTAAAGTAGTACAACCATTATGGAAGAAAGTATGGTGGTTCCTCAAAAAACTGAAAATAGAACTACCTTATGACCCAGCAATCCCTCTACTGGGTATATATCCCCAAAACTCAGAAACATTGATACGTAAAGACACATGCAGCCCCATGTTTATTGCAGCATTGTTCACAGTGGCCAGGACATGGAAACAACCAAAAAGCCCATCAATAGATGACTGGATAAAGAAGATGTGGCACATATACACTATGGAATACTACTCAGCCATAAGAAATGATGACATCGGATCATTTACAGCAAAATGGTGGGATCTTGATAACATGATACGAAGCGAAATAAGTAAATCAGAAAAAAACAGGAACTGTATTATTCCATACGTAGGTGGGACATAATAGTGAAACTAAGAGACATTGATAAGAGTGTGGTGGTTACGGGGGGGAGGGGGGAATTGGAGAGGGATAGGGGGTGGGAGGGGCACAAAGAAAACAAGATAGAAGGTGACAGAGGACAATCTGACTTTGGGTGGTGGGTATGCAACATAATTGAAAGACAAGATAACCTGGACTTGTTATCTTTGAATATATGTATCCTGATTTATTCATGTCACCCCATTAAAAAAATAAAATTATAAAAAAAAAAAAAAAAAAAGAAATGCAGATGATCAGGAACTATACTTAGCTTAAAATCTGGAATCCAGTTGAAAAATTTATGAACTGACACATAGCCACAAAACACACAGATCAGTGACATCTATGATTTTGTACAGCCATCAGAGCTCAGCAAATTTAAAGCAAGAGAACTTTTCAATCCTGGACAGTTTAAAACATCCATTTGCTCACCTTTAGGACACTAGCTCCTCCCACCCTTCTAGCCTTTTGGTCCACCTGCCAGCCTTCTGTGGGAAGTGGCCAGATGCCAAAGATTTATAACAGGGATACTGCTCGTATCTTCTACGTTTCTCCAAACAACAAAGTGTTCTTTGGCAAAATGAAAACAATCTAAATTATGTAAGCTAAATTTGAAAGAATCAGGGATGCGATCTGGTCCCTGTGATTGACTTTGATTGTGTATAATCTACTGGAGAGCAGCAGGAGGGCTGTCGTTCAGAACTGGACTAAGACAACAACCAGTTGCTGCTATTCAGGCCATTGCGTGTCATACAGATGAGCTCAGACGCTCACTCTCGTGGGCCCAGCAGCCATATAAACATGCCCACACTGGGACGCCACCCAAGAGCAGACCATGTGCCGGCAGCCATCCTTGGTGCCTCAGCGCCCTCAATCACAGAGCAGTCTTTCCGAGGACTAAGTTCATGAAGCGCTGACATTGTACCTGGATTGCAGAAAGCTCTGCCAAGTGTCAACTTGTCATTTTATAACTGAATGACCACGATCAGTGATCTTCTGCCCTGTGGACCAGAGCCCAAGCACCCCACCCGGGCGTGAGTGCGCATCTGCATGCTAATGATGGCGTAGATGAAGAACAGCATGGCGATCGGCAGGCACACTTAGGGCAGGGCATGTGGGACACAGTGAAGGTGGGCCAGCCAGGACAGTGAGTGGTGGCTGACCCCAGACCCACCTCCACTGACCACACCAAGCGCCTCCACCAGGGGAGCCCACTGAGAGTGAGCATGAACAGGGCAATCTCTGGGTAACACAAGGTTTCACAAACAAGAGAGCAGGTTCCCACAGGTGTGCATGGCACCCTCCAGCTTCCTCACTGGGGCTGCGTGGGTGCTGGGTGGGGCCTGACAGACAGCTCACCTTGAAGGACTGCACAAAGGTCCAGAGCAGGATGTGGATAGTGTAGCCCTGACGCAGCAGCTTGATGAGCCAGATAGCGTGGAACAGGCGCAGGAAGCTGAGGTTGATGAAGTTGCGGGAATAAGGATGTTGTCTGACCTTCTGTAATTGGCCTCCTGCACGGCAGGCAAGAACACCCCCACCCACCTGTCCCTGCAGCCCTGTGTCCCTAAAGCCAGTGGGTCAAGAGTCAAACATAGTCACTGCTCCACAGTCTGAGCAGCCATCGGCCACCAGAACACCTTCCGAAAGGAAAGCGTGTCATCACAAACCAGTTCTCATGCAGCAGATCAGAGACGGTCCCCACCCTTGGCTCCCCCACCTGAGAGGAGGGACAGAGAAGACGTCTCCCAAGCAGCTCCCTGCTGCCAGGTGGAGCCGACATCATCTGTGGTTGTACACGGCCAACAGTTCAGGTGCTGGGCAGGGCTGCTTCTCCTGCGTGCCTCTGAAGGGACCTGCCTCCAGCTGGTGGCCTCACTTCCCTTCCCCACACAGCCAGCAAAGGTCCTGCCCAGAAGACCCCACAAAGGGTCAAACATCTCCTCTGGAGGTGTTCAAGTCCCTTGCAGACCAGTCATCTAGGTGGTCCTGCTGCTCACACCACGGAAGCCACCTCTGCAATCCACAAACAGGTCTCTGCTCCAGAGGACCCAGGACACCTAGGCTTGCTCTCCCGTCCAAGGTTTCAAAATAGAGCTAAAAAATAAGCCAATACTCTCTGACCTCCACTGATGACCTGGGAGTGAGGCTTCCGCCTGGCCTGGGACACCCTGAATTATTGGCATATCCCTTTCAGGCAACATGACTGAGCAGTGTCCCCCAGTAGATGGGGTGCTGTGGACAAGGCAGCTTCCCACCCCATCTTCTCAGGGACCAGAGCCCACCAATCTGAGCAGCTCTCGGCCTGTCTGCTATGGAGCAGGCCAGCAGTTTGGGCTTAGACAGGCTTTGTTGCTAGATTCACTGGTGAAATAAAGAGCAAAGAACAGATGCTGTGACAGCAGTGTGCAGAGTGACAGCAGCATGTGGGGCTATGGCCTCACTCGAGTTGCCTGTCTAGTCTTGGTGGCCATCTGTGGAGACGGGAACTACTCTGGCTTCTAGGGACAGTGGCCCCAACCTGCACCTTGTCTGCCAATTCCCTGAAGCCTCCCTCTCTGAGGGGCTGATCTCTTTGTTTCCACCATGGTGGCTGGGGACTCTGGCCCCTGCTGGTGAGGAACCTATGGCTGCATGGGACATGGCCCATGGGCAGGGTGGGTTCTGGGCAATGGTACAGGGGAGCTGTTGATGGGCATGAGAAGAAGTCAACTGTAAGAAACAAAAGTTGACCCCTGGGTGGGACCCTGGAGGGTGCAGGTTGCCCCCAGTTCCTTGACTTGCCATGCAGGGGGAAAGAGCCCCAGTGGTGCACAATGGCCGGGAAACGCCCCTCACTGTCTGCAACCCGGGGCCCTGAGGAATCTCTGATAGCTAGTCTCTTCAGGCGGGAAACTGTGCACAAGGCCAGAACAACACAACTGAGCAAGGAAGGGGTGGCCAAGTTCCTGCTCCCTGGGGGGTCTCCACTCTGAAAGCATCTGCTCAGGTGGGTCTGGCATGGCCAGGACTGTGGGAACAGTCAGCACCACCCTAGCTCTAATTGATTTGTTTATAGCTGGCAGACAAGATACGTATTGGAGAAAATACAAGGTTTGGGGTGAGAAAAAAGAATACCCACAAAGGTGGCAGGTGGCTTGCTCATCCAAGTTACTTGTGACAAATGCCAAGCTCACGTTTGGTTGAGTCACTTACTCCTTCTAGTAAGTGTGACTCCAGTTCCTATCTCTCCTCCCAGGCTTCTTTCTTGGGGCTCTGGGGGGCACTCAGGAGAGGGGTGGGGTTGGCAAGAGACAGACAACCCTAGAGAGCCATGAGGACAGATGATGACAGCAGCCACAGACACCCCAAGTGCGGCATGAAGGCGGATGGCACGGTGACTGCACTTGGGCAGGGGCTGCCAGGCACAACCACACAGACTGCATGCAGGGCAGCACGCGCCCGCCTTTCCACCACTGTTCACAGTCACTTCTGGACTCAGCCAACTCCTTGAAGGTGGACACACTTGACCACCCTCCCACAGTCCATGGCTTCTGTGGCACCTGGGAGCAGCTACACCCACTGAAAAACCAGGCCTGGCCTTATTGTACCCACCCCTCAGTCAGGAAAAGCCTAGAGGACCACAAGGCGCATCTGCCTTGATGTGGCAGATGAGTCACAAAGAGGGTACATGGGTCCCTGGCTCCTCTGAATCCTAGTTTCCTTCTCCAGGAGAAGAGGGTATTCAGATCCCCTGACCAAGGTGACCCCTGGGGAGGGAATACTGAAAAGAATTTAAAAGCACACAGGGCTTGTGAAACACCCCACAAAGGCTATGTACTAACCCTATGCCAAGACCAGTTTCCCCTGCATCCAAGTACATCACTGCCTCTGGTTAAGGTCACAGCAAAGCAAGGGACACCCTGAGACCTGTGCAGACCCGCTGGGGCCCCGCCGTGCTGGAGCGAGGTCCAGTGAGTGCGGAGCTCTCCAGTCTCCCGCTTGGCTTTATTCTCATGGGGCTGCTGATGAAAGAGATACCATGCAAAGACCCACGCACACATGCACTGCATGTGTGGACAGGCTGCTGTGAGCACAGGGCTGGGGACAGGAGTCAGAGCCCATGCAGCATCAAATGTCATTTTCTCAAAACCCATGAGGTTCCATTCCAACTGTGAAACACTTCCTCACAAACATCACCTCTGCAAGGGGCATCTCAAATATTTGCTACTTTATGACTTTCCAGCCACGGCCTCAGTTTGGTCTGCTCCCCAAATCTCTCCAGCCAAGGGCACACACACACAAGCCAGTGAGCCTGGGTGACATGGACCCTGAGCTCCACTGTCTCCTGGGGCCGACTTCTTTTCCTCCTCAGCCAGGCCTTACACAGCCCTTCCGAATAATAAAAACTAAATTTCCAGTCCCCTGGGCCCTGGCCCCAGGCTGACCCCACATGGAAGCAACTACAGGAGGGACAGCAGGGCTCAATCTGTCAGAGGCCACTGGGCAGAATGGAAAACTACTGTTGTCTGCTGGCAGCATGTGCAACAGAAACCATGGACTCCACAGGGACCAGGGTCAAACTCACCTCTGGCACAGTCTCTTAATCTGCGCCAGTTCCAACAGGAAGACCCACCAAGGCACAACCAGCCTCCCACTGCTGGGCTCCAGACAGAGGGACAGTGCACAAGGCCAGAGGGTTGGATGCAGCTGGGCTCTGACCACAACCTCAGGAGGGCAGTGCGAAGGCTCACAGGACACAGCCGAGCAGAGCAAGCAAAGTAAGGAGTTTTTAAGAACAGTTAAAGTCATGAAACCAACCATTTCCTACATGTGATGTTTTCATGGATGAATATTTGCACATTATTTACACATTGGAGTGTTTGAGCAGCAGGTACGCAACATACAGATGGAGACATGGGTTTTGTGTTGTATGTTGGTTGGATGGCATGAGTCAGCAGGTAGGTTAAGGTAAATCAAGAACAAAATCAGAAAACAGGAGAAAATGAGTCATCAACACAAGCAAAACTCAAACTCTGAATACTTCACTGGAAAATTTTAGCTTTTTGGTAAACTGAATGTTTTGCTTAAAATGCATCAAAACATAGTTTTGACATCTGTAGGTTATGCAGACAGAATGACATTCATTTGCATTCCTGTTTGTAATGCAAATTCAAAATGACTCACAGACACTTAGTTTTTATTTCCAGGCAAAGAAATCAATGTCAGTTTTACACTTGGACTGTTTTCTCTATGTGACCCTGGTTACGGCTATTACTTTATTTCATTTTTTGAGCTGGGGATGAGAACCGACACTAATATTTTTGCCTAAGAAAAAAAAGCGTATGCACCAAGTGACGTATGAAGTGACTACAAATAGAAAGAACACCACGAATTCCCAGGAGAACCAAGTCTCCAGGTCAGTGGGCCCACCTGGCCTCGTAGCCCTCTCTCAGCCTGTGGTGGCTGCCACCAAGCGCTGTTTCAGGGCAAGTCTGAAACAGCCACAAGCAGCCTGGCTCAGGTGTGCAGCTAAGGGGCAGGTGTTGGGCCACTCCAGGTCTCTGCCATGTGTGTGGACTTGGGAGGCTTCCTGTCTGTGATGTGGGCTGGGCGCCCCTGCTTGCTCCTCCTTGCCAGGCCCTCTCAGCATCACCATCTCTGGCCAGAGACCCCACAGGTGGGAGTTCAGTGCTGCATCCCCTTTATCAGAGGAAGAGATTCCTGAGTCAAAGGTGCAATTAGAAACACTGGTGCCAACCGCCTGTGAGGAGCACCAGGAAGGGAAGGCCCTTGGGCCACGGTACAGTGCCATCGACTGGGGGAACAACCTTAATTTTTTTTTTGATAATATGGCAGCTTTTTGCCTCGATTATTCAGATTAGAGTTTTAAAACTATGAAACATACCACATAAAAAAGACTACATGTAAATATCTGCACACACACCTTGAAGAAAAGTAGTAAAATACCCATATACTGTAAGAATCAGATGGCTTAGGAAATAGTGTCACCATCACTTTTGAAGCCCTGCCTGTCTCCTTCTTCCCCCCAGATGTAGAGACCACCCTTAATTCTTGTGAATAGCTGCTTCTTTACTGTTTCATAAAAAACTTCAAATTGGGTCTCCTTGACCATTCTTGCCCTTGGTGCTGGGATTGTGCTGTGGGAGGCCTATGCGTGGACAGTGCACAGAGGCCTCACACTGTGTCGGGGTCACTTGTGTGCATGTCATGTATGCACTGTGAGCACGACTGGCACACACACCTGAGTGCAGGGAGGAGGTGAAGTTGCTGAGCAGCAGCCCCAGGCTCTGCTGCCCACCTGAGCTTACAGCAGCTTCCCTGCTGCAGGCAGTGTGAGAATCCTGCTTTGATAAGCTGCGGGTGTGAAGTGGCCCTCGGTGTCATTTCTCTTTGTCCATCTTTGGATACAGATAAGGCTGAGCATCTCTTCCTATAGCAACTGGCAATTTATGCTTCCATGACAAATCCCCTTCATATCTTTTCCCTTTTCCCACATGGCTGTGTTTCCTGTGGACTCAAGGAAAAGCCTTGCACATTCTGGACAGGAACTTTAGCCAGTGGTCTGGAAAGCCTCCCACCCTGGGGCGATGCCTCTTTCACCAAACAGTAGTGCACCCTGGAATGCAGCCATCCCCCTTTCCCCTCCTGATTCACCTTATGGCTCAAAACCACCTGCTCACGTGTTCACAGTTCCTGACTTTGTCACTGGCCTGGATCACCTCAAAGATCCAGGTCCTTCATCCAGCTGCCTACTGGGTGATGCCTCAGAGCAGTCAAACCACACCTGTAGCACTGGCGTTCTTTCCCATGATGATCCCTGGCCATTTATTTTTCCAGTTGACCAGACCAAAAAGTTTGTCATTCTTGCCTCACTTGCATTCCCATCCCTGTCCATGTGCAACTCTGTGTGACTATTCTATCCAGAACCTGCTGCACTGCTCAGCTCACTGCAGTCAAGCTGGACAGCACCCATATCCCCAAGGGCCCAAGACCCCCCCCCCCCCCCGCAGCACACACCTCCTCCTCCCTGTGGTGTTTCACAGGCTGGGATACAACCCTCTCCCTAGCTGTACTTGCCAGTGTCAGACAGCAGGGGGTGAAAGTGCCCCAGCCACTTGCTGGGAGACCTGGGGCTTAGAGCTCCTGGCAGGGACCCCAAAGACAACTGACCTAACAGCACCTTCCATTGGCTGCCTCCTTCCCTGGCCAGGTCACCATTCCCCCTGTATTCCTGAGATCACCATTCCAATAAAGAGCTTTTGTCTCAGGTTCTGTGTCTGAGAGAAGCCAGCGACAACGGTGCCAAGTGGTCTCGCTGCCTCTGCCTGTGCCCTTTATTCGCCATGGAGCAGGCAAGGTGTGAAAAGCCAGATGATGTCACCCCTCCTCAAGTCTCCAACCCTTCTCCTGTCTCACTCAGAACAAAGGCTGAACTGACTGACAGGTCTTCCCTCCACACAGCCCCTCACACACGCAGCCAGGGCCTCGGCACCTCACTCCCCCAGATCCTCACAAGCCGGAAGTCACCCTCCCAGGGACGTCTTGTCTGAAACACTACCAGTGCCTCCAATGCGTCTCCTTCCCACTAAACTGAGGCTCTGGAAGAGCGCAGCGTTGACCTCTGTCCCAGGACACGCTGAGCACCCTGTCGCTCTTCTTAAGTGCAGAAATGAAGGAACGTGAGGCAAGCATACTTCCTGTTCACAGTCGGCCTTTCCTTCTTATGAAAAACAGAAACTCTTTGTTGTATAAAATTTTTTCAGTTATGGCTGGTGCTTTATATTTTGCATAACAAATCAGTCTCTATCCTGAGGTCCTAAAAGTATTCTCTGGCATGTTCTTCTAAAAGTTTTCAAGTTCTGCCTCTTTTATTTAAGTCCCTTCATCAATTTGAAATAGATATTTGTGAACAGTGTGAGCCAAGAACACCATCTGCTTTCTCACACTGACGGGGAGTGGCCTTGTTGCCCCACTGAGCGGCAGCCCAGCCCTCGTGTGTGTGGGGGGGGGGGGGGCTGGCTCAGCACTTCCCTGAGCCAGTGCCACCGGTCCAGTGCCACCCGTCCAGGAAGTCATGGCACAGGCAGCAGCCTCCTTCCCACACCCCAGCTGCACTTTCTCCTTCCTACATGTCTTGACTATTTGGGGCCTTTGCTCCTTCTTATGTATTTTAGGAGCAGTTTGGCTAGTTTCAAAACAGACAAAAACAAAATAATTGGTATTTTTATTGAAATTACCTTGAGCCTGACCAGGTGGTGGCACAGTGGAGAGAGCATCGGACTTGGACGCTGAAGACCCAGGTTTTAAACCCCAAGGTCGCCAGCTTGAGTGTGGGGTCACTGGCTCGAGCAAGGGGTCACTTGCTCTGCTGTAGCCCCCTCATGTCAAGGCACATATGAGAAAGCAATCAATGAATAACTAAGGAGCTGAAATGAAAAATTGACACTTCTCATCTCTCTCCCTTCCTGTCTGTCTGTTCCTATCTGTCCCTCTTTCTGATTGTCTCTGTCAAGAAAAAAAAATTGCCTTCAATCAGCAGGTCAATGTGGGGGAAACTGTCATCTCAATGAAGCTGACAAAAGTACTTATTAATTAACATAAATAACTTCATCTATTTAAGTCCTCATTAATATCCGTCAAAGTGTAGTAATTTTCCACATAAACATCCTGCAAACATATTTTTGTTAGGTTTGTTGTCAGGATTGCTAAACTGTAATGAATGTAACTGACAACGTGGGTAATTGCATATTCAGCAACCCTACTGAACCCTTCCTTAGTTTCACATTATTCTAGATTTCATTCCCAGAGAAGGATGTTATCTGTGAATAATGACAGCACTGTCTATCCCTTTTCTGACTCTTAAACATTTTATTTACCTTTCTTGTTTAGTCACCCAGCAAGGATTTACTGAATACCTACCGAGTGTCAGGCACTGTCTGAGCAGTGAAGAAAACAGACACCACCTCTGTCTTTACAGAGCTGACCCTCACTTTACTGAACTGACCAGGAGCCGGAGTTTAATGCTGCAAATAAGTAATGCTTACAGGCCTCATTGTCCTCTTCTCATTCTGAAGGACATTCTTTACAAATTTTCCCATTATATATGTTGTTTGTGTGGAATTTTTTTGGTAAATATTCTTCAAGTTAATAATTCCTAGGTTCTAATAATTTTTATCATGAATAAAATCTGAGTTTTACTAGGTGCCATGACAAGATCACATTTAACAGTAAGTTGCAGCCACAGAGTTTCTGACGTAGAGATAAGACAAGCCTGTCCTTTTTTCCCTGGACACTGTGGGACTTGTCACGTGTGGCTTAGAACTCCGCATCTCCATAACAAGTGGGTGCGGGCTATGGCCTTCCTTTCTCACATGCTCTCTTTTTAAAACCTGGTGGCAAGACTGTACTGGCCTCACATAAATAAGGAATGTTCACTCATGTTCTAGTCTCTGGGAACATTTTTTGAGGTGGAAATGTAACACGTATGGCAAAACAGGCTGGTGGTGTAACCCATGCTGGGACATGTACCCAGAGGTAGGAGACTATCCCTGCACCATGTACCTCCCTGGCGGGCCCTGTGGGTTCTGGAAGCAGCAGGGTCACTATGGACATTCTGGGGTGACCCACTGCTCAGGTGTGATGGGATTTCAAAGTAGAGATCCAAGCCACGGTGTCCCCATGTGAGGCTGTCTGTGGTGAATGGAGACACTGGGTGGCATCCCTGCACAACCCCACTGAGTGTTTATGCAGACCCTTCAGATTCTGGAACAAGGCCACGTTCCCAATGAGAGGGGCCACCCATTGCTGCCTGGCCCTAGCAGAAACTGTTTTACCATGAGACCTCGTGTCTGTGACTCCCAACCTTGTCCTTATGAGTAGTGTGTTACAGGCCACCCACAGCCAAGCACACAGAGGAAGTGCCACATTTAGGACCAGGCCTAAGCATTTCAACAGGGCAGAGTCACGACACAGCAGGCCCAGATCCTACACCTATCATCTTTTCCTCAGCTTGCCCCCTGCCACACACATCAAGGGGTGATTGCTCAAACCCCGTCTGGGGGGGCTGCTCAGATATATTGGTGCAGGCCCCATGAGAGCCCAACATGAGATGGCAGCCTATGGGTGCTGGACACAAACAGCCACAGCATGTGGAGAAAGAAGTTGCCTGTGGTAAGGGTAATAGGACCCCAGGCCAGGGATAAAGGTTTAAAGGATTAAAGGAGAAGAAGCATCCAGGCAGACCGGGGGAGTGAGCTCCTGAGCTCATCTGTATACATACTCACGACCAGCAGAGGGCTCCCCAGCCACAGGGCTGCTCACAGTGCACTGGGATAAAGCAGCAACAGGGGTAAGCAGTCCCCAGTGCTCACACAGGAGACTCATGAAGGACCGACTGTGACTGTCGAAATGAAGGCTGTGCCAGAGCCCAACACTGGGCTCCTTCTTGCAAAGCTGAGCAGGATGTGAGGGCGATCTGGCTGCGACATCTGTCACCCCATTGATCGCCAGGGTTGATTCGGCTGATCTGGCTGGCTAGGCGGGTGTCCCCTTCCTCCCTCACCTCTCCATGTGCGCCCCTCCCGAAGCTGCACGCTCGGTCGAAGAGGACGACCTTCCCCGCTAGAGGAGAGAACCGTTCTTCGGTCAAGGGTATACGAGTAGCTGCGCTCCCCTGCTAGAACCTCCAAACAAGTCTCAGCAAAGCTGAGCAGCCTTGGCCACTGCAGAGCGCGAAGCACTGTGGGCAGAGGTCCATGAGGCCTCTGTGGGTGAGGCTGAGGCTGCCACTCAGAATGCTGGTGGTGAGTTGCCTCCCTGGGAGCCCCTTCACCTGGAATGGCCATACCTGTTTCGGCTAGAACCAGTCCTGCCTTGTCTCAGAGCTTTGCCAGCACAGATCCCACAGATCATCGACTCGGAGCAAGCGAGAGTGTGCAAAGGACCAGGCAACAGAAGACCCACCACACATCACGTTCCACGTAACTCAATAGGCACAGATACAGTGCCAGTTTGCTGAAGTACCTTATGGGACTGGGGTGTTGTCCTTCAGCATGAACTGATGGCCACAGACAGTACAGGGTACCTAATCAATAAAATGTGTGGATCTGGAAACAAGGGCCACCCCTCCTATATTACTGTAGAGACTCAGGTGGCTCTGCTTGTTGTACCTCAGGTTGGGTGTTAAGACTTTGGAAGTCCTGGCTCAGGGCTGAAAAGTGCATATTGCCTGTCACTCTGGGCTCTTCATGCCAGACACCAGCAGCCAGAGCTCCCACACTGGCCAGAAACACTGCCCTCAGCAGGATCAGGGGCTCCCTGGGCCTCTTCAGATACTGCTATGGCCAGTCTCACCTCACCAGACCAGCACCCAGAGCAGCAAAAGGCTGGCAACAGTTAGGGGACTCCAGAAGGGGTATAGGAGGAATAGGATGACAAATATTGGCTCAGTTCAGGCCATCAGCTGTTGGGCCCTGGCTCCCTCCAGCCCTCTCTTCCCAGAGGGTGTGACCAGCCCCACCCGGACAGCTGGGTACGGTAAACACTACGTGAGGCATGGGCAGAGCAGGGTGGGCCAAGATGGCACAGATGTCCTACGCTCGTTTGGCCTCATGATATTGACACCTGCTGTCCTTCCCATTCCCAGCACCTCGGGGTATGGGAGCCTGCTTCTCCTGGTGTCTGAGAACTAACACCCCCAGGAACAGCTTTTAGCCGAGGACCCACGGGGACAGAGGTAAGAGCTCTGTGGCTCTGAGCTGTGATCAACCCTGCCTCGGAGGCCCCTCAGGGAACAAACCTAACATCCCAGACTTTGGCTCACAACCTAACATTTCTGCTCCTCCTCCTGCCTCACCCATCTCCCCAAACTTCTCTCCACTGGTTTTGCTGGGAACACTTCCTATGAAATAACTTCCTAAGATCTTCATCTCAGTGTCTGCTCCCAGAGAATCCAGCCAAAACAAATGATAGATAGCTGCTACTTAATTCTAACATAGTGTACTAGGATCCAGACCCTTTAAAACAGACTTATGTCCCAGCAAATGGTCAGTTTTTAGTTATAATCCGTGTATGCTTAAACAGGATCACTGTTTCCAGTTTCATATATTAAACAAACCTGGTATTTTAAAACATTCTGAATTTTTAATGATTTTAGTATATATGATTTTGGTGCCAAGATGTTAGACACACACAAACCTAAAAGAGATACCAGCCTAGAAGACGTTTTGGAAATATTTCCTCATGCAAGAACAAGCAGTTGCTGAGGCAACACCTAATCCCCAAACTCCACCGGTGGAGAGGGGCCTCCTGCCCAGGGCTCAGGGAGGGAGAACCCTCTGAAAGGAAACCATTTTGGGGCCCTGGAGGGGGAATAGAAAAAATGCTACTTACTCTAATCTCTGTTACTAAAATATCAGTAATACTTCCCAACACAGTGACAAAATCAAAGACATTCCAGGCATCTCTGAAATAGTTCTAGAAAGAAAGAAGGGCAGTTGAGTCTAGGGGCTGGTGAGGCTTTGCCAGGAGAGGGCCCAGGGGGTCCACTAAAGAAGGGGCAAGGAGAGGGACGGGCTGGCCAGGTGGGACAGCACAAGGCCATGCATGCAGACACCCTGGGTCTGGTCAGCGACAGACCTGACAGCCACGTGCCCCAAGGGGAGCAACCTGCCCCACTGCCTCCCAGAGATGGGCTGGGGACAGACATGGGTGGTGGGGCCAAGTGTCCTGTGTACCCTGAGGCTCGAGGAATTTCTAGCTCCAAACTAGGAGCCCCCCAAGGTCCTTCTACAGAGGGGATCCGGAATGCAGACCAAATGGCCAAGAAGAGCCCAGGCACGCAACAGCACCCTGTAGGTGATGATCTTCAGCACGCGCTCCATGGAGAACATGGTTGTGAACACGATGTTTAGGCACTTCAGCATCAGCTTGTACTTGTATGGTGCATCATAGAACTGCCTGAACAAGAGCCATTGACCACAGGCTTGGCTGCCCCAAGACACCCACCAATGATAGGGACGGAGCTGCTGTGGCTCCTGTCAGAGCACAGTGAGCAGACAGCACCTGCCTAGCCAAGGACATCCCTCCCCATGCCCTATGCCTTCCCAGAACATTTTTCTTCTCAGCCTATAGCCAGGGGAGCAGCACGGATGAGCACCCTGTGCAGACAATGCTGGTGAGCACCAGAGCTCCCACACAAGTGGCAAGAAAAGGCAATGCCCCAAGCCCAGCAGGTGCCTGCCGCCCTCCATGCTGACGCATCTTCATCAGCAGCACCACGGTGTTGAGGGTGATCATGGCCATGATGAAGTACTCAAAGGGCGGCGAGACCACAAATGTCCACGTCTTGTACTGGAAAGACTGCTTGTTCTGGGGCATGTACTGCATCAGGGGCTTGTTGCTGATGGCAAAGTCAATGCAAGCTCTCTGCTCAGGTAAAAGGGAGTGACTGCAACTCAGCAGGGGACCCCACATGGCAGTACCAGCTGCACATGGCACCTGTTGCCCTCACCCTCGCAGGCAGTCCCGGTGAGAGAAGACAACTGAACCCCGACCACCCCACAGTCTCCTCTGTGTGCTGGGTGATAGGGCAGTGAGGAAATCCCATGCAGAAGGAGCCCGAGGGCCCTGCCCCACTGTCCAGCAGGGAACCTGGCTGAGCCTCCACACACACATGCAGATAGAATAGGGGAGAGGGCACCCACCTTGTTCTTCTCTGGGGTACACTCAGACATCACCTTGTCCTCCTGCTCCTGGAAGGTGATGATGATCAAGGCCATGAAGATGTTGACGAAGAAGAAGGGGAAGACGATGAAGTAGACCACGTAGAAGATGGACAGCTCCATGCGGTACCCGGGACTCGGGCTTTGCTCCTCATAGGTGGCATTCAGAGAGTATTTCAGCACCCTGGACCAGGAGCAAATGCCCAGCATAAGGGGAACCCGTGAGGGTGCAGCTCTGAGAAAGTCATGAGTTGCATCCCAGCTGAGATTTCCATGCTTGAGCCCAAAGATGGTGAGAGGAATGGGGAAGCTGAGCCCAGGGATGGCCCTGCCACACTGGGTCCAAACCTCCTCCTCAGGTCTGCCATCTTTGTTAGAGGTGGGTAACCTTCCCACAGGGTTTGTATGCAGGGCTGTTAGAGGATCTCCAAGGGGAGGCCCCCATGTGCCTGAGGTCTTATCCCCAGGAAAGGTGGAAGAGGCTCAGTAGTTCTGGCTTGCCATACTTGACCAAGCTCACTTGCTCACTCCCAACTCACACCCAGCCCACCTGCTCACACTCACCTCACTCCGGACTCACAGCCAGCTCACACCCCCTCACACTGCCCACTATCAGCTCATGCTTGCTCACACCCAGCCCATCCACTCACTCAGCATCACCTCCTTAAGGAATCCAAGTGCTCAATAGGGTCTCCTGCCTGAGCATTGATTCTACCTTTTGAGGGTGGTCCTCCTGGCCCCAGAGGAAGCCCCTATTGCTGAATGTGGCTCCCTCTAGCTGCTATAACTGAGGCCCATGAGCCATCACTGGGAGATTCCAAAGAGCCCCGTCCCCCTTCTGGCCTCCAGACACTCACAATGATTTTCAGGAGAGCACTGTGCTGTACTCTGTGCTTCAATATCCTCCTCTTCTCCAGGAGGCTGCTCTGGGAGAACTGACCAACTCTTACCTGGCAGGTGCAAGGGCATGCGGGCATCTATGGAGTGATGAAAACACACACAAATGCTTTGGGCCCCTGCCTAACCTGACAGAACTCACATGGGCCACCCTTCTCCCGTGGACACTGTGAACAGGGTGAACAGCACCCAGAGCATGTTGTCATAGTGAAAGTCATTCTTCTTTCACTGCTGTGGCTGTGCCTCCACTTCCTCCCTCTCATAATCCAGATACTGACCCCTGGACAGGGAGCACAGACAGGTCAGAGGTTCAAGACAAAAACCCAAACAAACCATGATTTTTGAAAAGTGTCCACTCGGTGAAGAAAAGTCTCTTCAATAGCTGGTGTTGGGACAACTGGGTGTCTACATGCAAAAGAATGATGTGGGAGCCCTGGTTCACAATATACACAAAAACTAACTTAAAATGGATCAAAGGCCTCAATTTAAGAGCTAAAACTGTAACGCTCTTAGGAGAAAACAAAGGGGCCTCAGATTTGCAAATGGATCTTAGATATCACACCAAAATTATGAGCAACAACAACAAAAGAAAAGCAGATAAATTTAACTTCTCAAAATTTAACGTGTCTTGCTTTGGCCCTGGCCAGTTGGCTCAGTTATAGAGTATCAGCCCAGTGTGTGGATGTCCCAGGTTCAATTCACAGGGCACTGGAGAAGTGACCATCTACTTCTCCACTCCTCTCCATCTTGCCTTTCTCTCTCTCACCCCCTCCCACAGCCATGGCTTGATTGAAGCAAGTTGGCCCTGGGCACTGAGGATGGCTTTGTGGCTTCCACTGCAGGCACTAAGAATAGCTCGGTTGCTGAACAATGGAGCAATGCCACAGATGGGCACAGCATCACCCCACAGGTGGTGATGATCCCAGTCAGGCACATGCAGGAGTCTGTCTCTGCATCTGCTCTTCTCAATTGAAAAAAAAAAAAGCTTTTTGCTTCAAAAAATATCAACACATAGAATGGGACAAACTACTTAGAAGTGTTACCCATCTGATAAGCAGGTCATATCTAGAATATATAAAGTACTACAATCAATTATTAAAATGACAAATACCTCATTTAAAAATAGGTAAAGAATCTGAAGACATTTTTTCCAAAGAAGACATACAAATGGTCAATTAGCACACAGACAGATGCTCAACGTCACTAATCATTAGGGAAATGCAAGTCAGAACCAGAGACATCACTTTGCACCCATCAGGATGATTATGATTAAAATTCTTTTTTTTTTAGAGAGAGACAGAGAGAGCAACAGATAGGGACAGACAGGGAAAGAGATGGTGAGTCCGTGCTCAAGCTGGCAACCTCAGGGTTTCGAACCTGGGTCCTTTGTGTCCCTGTCAACATTCTATCCACTGCTCCACTGCCTGGTCAGGCATGATTACATTTTTAAGAAGGAAAGAAACAAATGTTGGCAAAGATATGAAGACATCAGAACCCTCACACCTGCTGGTGGGAATGTGAATTTTAAGCCACTTTGCAAAAGAGTCTGGCAGTTTTTGAAACTGTTAAACAGAGTGGCCATATGATCTCACCCATCAACTCCACTCGAGAGAAATGAAAACATCTGTCCACACAAACATGTGTGCACATGTTAATGGCAGCACTGATCACAATGAGCAAAAGGTAGAAACAACCCAAACATCCAACCCCAGATGAATAAAGAGATAAAATGTGGCCCAGCTATAGAATGGAATGACAGGACACATCATAGCAGGGGTGGCCTAGGAAACACAAAACACCACAAATAATATTGTTTCATTTACAAGAAATAAGTCAGTAGAGACAAAACATACATTAGTGGTTGCCTAGGGCTGGAAATGGGAGGCAGGGACAATATCTAAATGGTACAGGTTCTTTGTGGGATTTAGCTGATGAAAATGTTCTAATGAATCACAGAGATGATTGCACACTTCCAGTGATGAGTTCTATGAACTTTATGGTTGTTATATGAATTATATCTCAATAGCTATTTTTAGGGGAAAAAAAACAAAACAACAAATTTGATGCATTGGGAAAAGAATGGTCTTTTCAATGAAACGGTGCTGGGTTGAGTGGGTTTACATCTACAGAAAATTCATCTTCCTCCATACCTCATACAAAACACAAAGCTCAACTCCAGACAGACTGCCAATTAAAATGTGAAAGGCAAAAGTATAACTTTAGAGGGAAACATAAGAGAACATTTCCTTGACCTGGGCATTTCTTACACAGGACACAGTGTACTAAATGTAAGATATAAATTAGACTGTATTGCGATCAACACTTTGTTCTTTAGAAGACACCATCAAAAGAACAGAAAGCCCCACAATGGCCACAATAAACAGATCTAGCAAAGGAGTCCTATCCAGGGCTTTAAAGAATTCCTACAAATCAACAAGAAAGAGAACTCATGTAGGAAAATGGGCAAAGGTTTCCACAGACATGTCCCAGGAATGGACATCCAAGTAGTAGATCCACCTGGGAAAAGGCCATCACACAGGTGCAAATTGAACCACAGAAACATGCCATGACCCTTCACCAGGAAGGCTAAAGGCAAGACAGAAAATACTAGTACTGGCTGGCAAGATGTAGACATTGGAGTTTCATCCCTGCTGGGGAAGTGTCATTTTAAACAAGGATTTGGTGGCACCTGCAAAAGTTAAATATAAATAAAGTCCATGACCAGGTGTGAACACCTCCTAGAGCTGTGGCCTGTGGTTTCCAAGAGACATGTCCTGGGACAGTCCCCCCAGCACTGCTCATAAGGCCTCACACTGGAAAGCCTCACATGCCCATCAGTCACAGTGGGTAAGACAGTGGTGGCACGGTCACACACAGACAAGCGGGACCACTACCGTGGGCGAGGAAGGAGCTGGCTGTGCCTCCATGTTCGGTGCCCACACAGGCACAAGCTCCACTTCCCTCCCTCCAGAGGACACCTCTCCTGTCTGCTCTGGTGTGCGGCCGGGCCCAGGACAGTGAAAGTTGTTGCAGTCATTGGGCAACACCACTGACCTTAGGGCCAGCCTACACCTTCAGGGTTTACAGAGCCCTCCAGCGACACCCCAGTGACCCCTGTGTGTTCCCTGCATGTCTGTGGCAGGTCCTCCCTGGCCTGGCCCTCGGGCATGGCTGGCCCTGACCCTGGGATCCCTGGGACAGAGGCACATGCCCCCCAGCCCCAGCCCAGTTTAGATCACCTGCAGTCCCTCTCCAGCTCCTTGGACTCCATGCAGTAGAAGAACTTGCCCTTGAACAGTTGCACGGCAATGATGGCAAAGAAGAACATGAAGAGCATGTAGACCAGGGGTCCCCAAACTTTTTACACAGGGAGCCAGTTCACTGTCCCTCAGACTGTTGGAGGGCCGGACTATAAAAAAAAAAAAACTATGAACAAATCCCTATACACACTGCACATATCTTATTTTAAAGTAAAGAAACAAAACGGGAACAAATACAATATTTAAAATAAAGAACAAGTAAATTTAAATCAACAAACTGACCAGCATTTCAATGGGAACTATGGGCCTGCTTTTGGCTAATGAGATGGTCAATGTCTAGTTCCATATTTGTCACTGCTAGCTGTAACAAGTGATATGACGCACTTCCAGAGCCGTGACGCCAGCGTCCCGCATCACCGGAAGTAGTACTGTATGTGAGTGATGCCGCGCTTTGCGGCGCCATCACATATAGTACTCACTGACCACCAATGAAAGAGGTGCCCCTTCCAGAAATGTGGTGAGGGCCGGATAAATGGCCTCAGGGGGCCGCATGCAGCCCCTGGGCCGTAGTTTGGGGACCCCTGACGTAGGCGTTCTTCAGGGAGTTCACCACACAGTTGAACACAGCCTGCAAGTGCGGGGGACAGAGCACCTACATGCTAGAACTTCAGGACCCTGTGTGGCTCTTGGGCCCCTGACCATCAAGAGGACCTGCTGCCTGCTGTTTTTCTCTCAGGAAGGAAGGGGTCATTGTGGATGTAACAGAGCGGCTGGCAGAGCTAGGAGAGGTGTCACAGGGCAGGTGGGCAATGACAGCCCGGAGTCCAGGCTGGCCTGTGTCAGGCAGAGCTGACACAGAGGGAATGGGATGTGGCCACTCACCCCAACCCCGCCCCGAGGTCTGCCAGAGGGCTACACTGTGCTCCTGCCCATCTGTGGGATCTGTGCAGGGCAGAGAAGCAGCGATGCTGTGACCCGCTTCAGCACAGGCACTTTGGGCACGCTTGGTGGCCCAGGGGTGACTCACGTTACCACCAGCCCTTTCCCTCAGCTCCTTCCCCACCAGGAAGCTCAGTTTTCCCTCCACTGCTGACCTGGCCCCAGTCCCAGCTTCCTGGAGCCCAGCAGCTGTCCCCATCCCACACCACAGCCACCTCCGGAAACACTGCCTGGCATGCACAGACTGAGCAGAGGGCTTGGCAAACACAGCCACAGCCCACCTGCACAGTGTCCCTGGGCCCTCTCCCCAATGGCAGGTCCAAGTTTCCACCTGACCCAGCGCCTCTGGCTGCTTTTAGGTCACCTCCCAGCTGGCCCCTTCACACAACAGGCTCTGGGGAAACTACCCTCTGTAATCCCCGCACTGCCTGTGTCCCCAAGACTTGCACCTCCAAGATCCTCAAACTACAGGTACTTCACTGCACACAGTTTTGGAGAATTAAATGACTTGACGCATATAAAGCACTTCACACAGTGATTAGATTTCAGAAGAACTCTAAGTGCTGGAGTGCACACTTCACACTTTCCTTTACTCAGAGCCTGAGCTGCACCCACCCTGCAGGGCTCAGCCCCATTACCACTCCTCGGGACCTGCCTCCCACACCACCCCATCATCCCCCAATTCCTTGGGCAGTCCTTTCCTCTGGACACTGCAGCTGTGAATGAAATACTGTCCTACAGGACACTGCTGGAGGTGTGGGTGTCAGAGAGCTGAGAGCACCCATCCCACCCACGCAGTACATGGTCTGAGAAAACCTCATGTGGGGGTTCCCCTCAGCTGTGCCTACCCCTATCCCACAGAGAAGCTGCAGGAGGACAGGGTTATTCACATTTATACACACTCACACATACATGTATGCACATGTAGTGTACACACCTAACATGCGTCCTGCACATGCACAGCCTAATACATGCTAATTCACATATGTGTACTCCATTGCACAGGCCCACACATCTACATGGCACATGCATGCTCATTCACATGTGCACAGGCCCACATATATGCACAGGCCCACACAAGTGCATGGTACATGCATGCTCACGCAAATGTGCAGAGGTACACACACGTGCACAGCACATGCATGCTCGTTCCACATGCATTCACATGCATGTACAGCACGTGCATGTCCGTCTACCACATGTGTGTGAATGCATGTGGGTGAGCATGTATGTACCCAACATGTATGCATGGCACTACATGCTCTCAAGTCCCAACTCCAGGCCCTTACCTTGAGCTTTGGCAGCCGCTTGATGGTCTTGAGGGGCTGCAAGACACGCAAAACTCTCAGAGACTTGATGGTGTTGATGTCCTTCCCTTTGGATCCTCTAGAAAAAAAAGCCATGCATGCAGATGGCTGGCTGCACACTGTGCCCTTCCACATGAAGCCCATCAGGGCCTGGGTCATGCTGCCTCTGAGTTTTGTCTTGGGCCTTAGGGCAGAGAACCAAGAGGCATGGAGGCCTCAGCCTTATAGGCACCACAGAGGCCTCATCTAAGTGGACATGGGCCAGGTCAGCAGCACCTGGTGAACAGGGAGTGCTAGGCTTCCTGATGAGAAGAGCTTATTGTCCCAGACCACTTCCATCACCCAGCACTCCCTGACCCCCTCAAACCAGCTTCCACCTGCAAGGTCAGCAGTGGGAGTGAGAGGGGAGGGGAGGAGAGGCCCATACAGTGACCTACAGGCAACGTGCCCCACAGGTCTGGAAGGGTTGCCTTCTCTTGAAGGGAGGTCAGGAAACATGTGTGGACCCCCTGCCTGTCCTCTCTCAGCTGCCCTAACACTCCTCCATGTGACATAAAACTGGCAGAAAGGGGCAGGAGAAGAGGATGGGACACCTGAAGGGAGGGAGGGAGAATATTAAATAAAGATAAACTGAGAGGAAGAGAGAGGAGGGAGGGGGGAGGAAGGGATAGAAGGGAAAAGAGCCAGAGTGAAGACAGAGACATCAAGACAATGAAGAAAAGAACAGGAGGGAGGTAAGGCAGGAAGTGAGGTAAAGAACATTTCAGGCACTAGACACAAGCTCAGAGGTCCAGGATGTTTTGGACCAGATCAGGGCCCCTCACAGAGGAAGCCAGAGGGGACCCAGGTAGCAAGCTGGCAGGGACAGAAGAACTGTCACACTCTGGGACTGGCCCTCCTGCCAATCTGAAGGCAAGGCAGGAGGTGAGAAGGGTTTAGGAGGCCAGCCTCAGAAGCAAGGCCAACCTGCCATTGGGGGTGCGAGGAGTGGCTGAAGGCTCAGAACTGGAGGTCCTAATCCATCCTGCTCAGAGGCCACTTCTCCCCAAGCTCAGGGGATCTGTACAAGGTGGAGAAAGGCAGTCTCTTTGAGCTCCAGCCAAGCTCTGGGGAGAGTGAGCCGCAAGGCCCAGGCAGGCTTCATGGGGGTGGGACCTTTAGGGGGCCCAGGCACGTTCTCCTCCTCCAGAACCATAGCTGGGGACTCCTCTCCAGAATCAGATCAGAGAAGATCTATAAGCTTCCATTTTACAAAACTAGAAAATGGCAAATTAAATTCAAAGTAAGTAGAAGAAAAGAAATAAGAATTAGATCAGAAATCAATAAAATTGAGAATAAGAAATCAACAAAGAAAAACTCAAACCTGTTTTTGAAAAGATCAATAAAATCGATAAGCCTCTAACAAGTCTAACTGAGAAGAAAAGAGAGAGGATATAAGTTACTAATATCAGAAATGAGAAAAGCACATCACTACAGATCCTATAGACATGAAAAAGTAACCAGGCATACATATCATGAACAACTCTATGCCCCAAGTTTGACAACCAAGATGAAACAGACCAACTTCTTGAAGGATCTGCCAAAATATACACAAGAATAAAAACAATCTGAAAGTACTTTATTTATTAAATATAATTGAGTTAATACTAAATAACTTTTCCAAAACAAAATGAACCAGGCCCAGAATGGTTCACTGGTGAGTTCTATCAAACATTTGAAGAAAAAAAATTGTATCAATTTGCTATAATCCCTCTTTATGCATAAAAGCAAGAAAACACTCCCTCATTCCATGAGGCCAGCACTACTCCAAGACCAAAACTTGACAAAGACATTACAGGAAAAGAAAACTACAGACCAATAGTTCTCATGAGCATAGATGTAAAAAGTCCTCAACAGAATTTTAGCAAATCAAAGCCAATCCTGCACAAAAAGAATCATACACCACAAACAAGTAGGATATATCTCAGGCATGCAAGGCTAGTTCAATATTCAAAAATAATTTAATCTATCATATTACCAACAGGCCAAAGAAAATCACATGATCATATCAATAGATGCATAATATTCATCTGACAATACTCAACACTCATTCATGATGGCAGCTCTCAGTAAACTAGGCACGGGGTAACCTCAGCTTGATAAAGACATACAGCTAGCATCATACTTAATGGGAAGAAACCAGAAGCTTTCTCCTAAGATGAGGAATAAGGTAAGGGTACCCTTTCCTCTAAACTCTCCTTTTTAACATCAGACCAGAAGTCCTTAACAATGCAGTAAGACAATACAAGGAAATAAAAGATACACTTATGAGAAAGAAGACATAAAACTGTCCTTGTTCACAGATGACATGTTTATCTCTGTAGAAAATCCAAAAGAACAGACAAGAACACCACTAGACCTAACAGGTGATTACAGAGAGATGGAAGGATACAAGGTCAACACACAAAAGTCAACTGCTTCCCTTGCATACTGGCAAGGAACAAGTGAAATTATAAATTAGGAATATAGTACCTATTATATTAGCACCTCCCAAAATGAAATACTTGTTTGTATGGAGGCCTAAGGCCCAGAATAGCCCACACAATGTTGGAGGCCTGGCATCGCCTGACTTCAGGACTAACTATAAATCTACTGTAGTCATCAGCACAGTGGGAGAACAGACAAATAGATCAATGGAACAGAACAGAGAGCCCCCAAGTAGACCCACATAACATAGTCAACTGATGTCTGACACAAAAGCAAAACCCAAACAGTGGATAAAGACAGTATCTTCAACAACAGGACACCCACATGCACAAAAAATGAATCCAGACACACACCTCACCAAAAGCTGCACTTCTGTTTTTAGAGGTGCGTGGACTCTGATCACAGCTACAGGGCTTCCAGCTGTCAGACTCCCCTATCTGTCTGACTGGTTGTTGAGGTTCAGTGAGCCGCTCTGGTACATCTCCTCCAGCTGCTTCCTGTTTCCAAAGTAGAGCACCAGGTCGGTGGTGAAGATGGCTTTGCGGATGATCTCGAGTACCTGCTCGTACTCACTGGAGCTCAGCGTGGAGAAGATGTTGTGCCCTTCCAGATGTGAAGACACAAACACACCACCAGTGACCAGCACAAGCTCGGATCCTGTGGCTTCTCCCCGGCTGGCGGTAGCACAGTCAGCCAGGGGCACCTGGCACGCCAATGACAGGTTTGGAGGAAACAGAAGAATAGTCTGAAATGACAAATGGATTGGTTTGTGCCTTCTCTTCCAGCTACAACAACAAAACCAGCACTTGAATGAACTATTTCAGCGATAGTAACATCATCTGCGGCCACAAAATCTCAGTGACTGAACTACATACCTACCTAGTTTGTGGATATGTCTAATCAGTAACTGAAGGCCTGAAAAATGTAAAGTATTTAAATAAAAATTTTTTTTTCTTAAATTAAAAGTGTAGTGCTTTTAATATTATACTGAAAATCAATGAGCTAAAAGTTACCTATATCCTTGTCCACTCCAGGAAGCATAATGAACACTGACCTCCTGTCTTTTTACCCTAGAAAGGGGTAGTCAACTTTTTTACACCTACCGCCCACTTTTGTATCTCTGTTAGTAGTAAAATTTTCTAACTGCCCACCGGTTCCACAGTAATGATGATTTATAAAGTAGGAAAGTAACTTTACTTTATAAAATTTATAAAGCAGAGTTACAGCAAGTTAAAGTATATAATAATAATTACTTACCAAGTACTTTATGTCGGATTCTTGCTGTTTGGCAGAATAAATCTTTATAAAACAACTTACATAGTTAAATCTATCTTTTTATTTATACTTTGTTTACTCTGCTACCGCCCAGCATGAAAGCTGGAGCTCCCCCTAGTGGGTGGGAGGGACCAGACTGACTACCACTGCCCTGGAAGTATCTGCCCCACAACCTCAAAGTAAAGTGCATGTCAGCACACTGAACACTCTCCCCACGCACAAGAGCTCACACACGAAATGCCAATCACGCAGGTGCAAGCCTGGGCCACCTTCCCTTCCATCCTTGGGGTGGGGGACAGTGCAGCGTGTCCCTCCTGGCAAGGCCCCAAGGCTGGTCACTTCGATTCTACTGTCCCAGAATTCTCTTCCTATATGGGCATCTTTTAAATACTTTCCACATTAATTCCTCCCTCTGAGAATTTCAAGTTTTTATTTGTAATTGAGATAAAAATGGATTGCTTTTCTCCAAACAGAAAAAAGATTGAGATAATTAAGATGTGTAAAATTTGTGGGTTCACTAATAATATTTTAATTATTTCATTTTTAGTTATCATGATGCTATCAAAAATTGGTTTTTGAGTGTTCTTACTTGTCATAAGCTACCATGATTGGCTGATGAAATATATTAAATTGTAAAGTTATTAAAGTGTATTTCTGTACAAGATCAGACATCCACTACATGCTGTCTGCTTCCTGTCGCTCTGGAGTAAAGCTGCATGTGCATGCTATCCTTGCCCTCAGTCTTTCTGCATCATTCACCTTTGGGAGTCCGTACATGCCCACAGCGTCCTCCAGTGCATGCAGCAGTCGGTTCTGGGTGGCCACCTCCCTGACAGCAAGGGCTGTATGGCCTTCTGCTTGCACAAGGCGCTGAGTGTGGAAAGCACTTTCACATACATGATTTCGCTTTCCAGTTACAAAGTGTAGACGAGTCCACCATCTCTCTGAGATGACGGCTATGCTGGAACACTACCAAGAAGTCCCTCTGATTGACAAGACCCTGCGTCTCCTGGCTATCACTGTGACTGTAGTGACACAGCCTCACAGCAGCAGCTCCACAAGCCCAGAGGGAGGGGTGCAGGCTGTGACCCAGCTAACATCAGCTCAGCACAGGGGGACGCATCTCATGCTCAGAACATGCGTGAGCGCCATGGGCCCAGCGGCTACAGCAAAGGCTGCTTAGTGACTGGTGGGGACAGGAAACGACTCAAGGTTGGGCGGCTGGCTTAACTCAACCACCTTTATGGCCTGTCCAGCCTTGCTGTCTGTGGTCCTAGAGCCAAATGCTACAGAACAGAAACCTTTTCTCTGACCTATGCTGTGACATCTCTCTGCTTTGGCACGACCATGACCCATGAAGCCACTGGCCTCTGCTTCCACCCTGAGTGCCTGCGAGCTGGGCTCCCCTGAACACACTGTAGGCCGCAGGGTGTCCCCCGGTGCTGATGTGCTCGCCTGCTGACGGCTGGGACCTGAAGAGGAGCCACATGCAATCCATGTGTGCATGTGACTCATCCCTCTGCTGCCAATACCCACTTGGTCACAGTGCACACAGTATTCTCGTGTGCTGCTGGTTGTGCTTTTAGTCTCTCTAGAATAGGGGTATCTTAGACTGGACTCTGTAAATGCTCTTGATGACCAGAGTTACGACCAGACTGCAACCCTGTTAGTGTGTCATCATGATTGCGTTTTCATCCCAGTCTAAGAAGTGTCTGTTGTCTAAGACAAACAAAATTCGTTATAAAGGAGCTGTACACTCTGCCACCCACTGTGGATTCATTATTTCTGTGATTGCTTCACAATACCGAAGGAGGAAATGTTGAGGATGGGACCTCTATAATAAAAGTTGTAATTAGGACTTTATTACTGCCTCCTTCATTTTTATAAAAGTAAAAGAAATGAATAAATAAACAAAAAATGGCCCTCTTCCCTTCAAGAAACTCTAGAATAAATATATTCCAGATAGTTTGCAATAATACACAAAACTGTAAGGGAGTCATACAAACCAAACACACCAGACAGACAGCTTGAACTGTCCTTCGGTAGAGGGCCGGGTGAGGGAGGCATGGTATGTGTTCACAGTGGGATGCTCCTCAGCCACGAGAAAGGATGACACTGCCATCGTGACAGCATGGATGGATGGTGAGAACGCCATGCTAAGCAAAGTTAAGTCAGACAAGAAAGGCTAAGTACCACGTAATTTCACTCATCTGTGGGACATAAAACTGAAACTCAGAGACACAGACAACGGCATGGCGGCACCAGAGGAAGGGCTGGGGGCAGTAAAGGCTTAAGGGGACCAAACACATGGTGACAGGAGGAGACCTGAATCTGGGAGGTGGGAGGACAACACAATGTACAGATGGTGTATCACAGAATTGTACTCTTGAAACCTATAGGATTCTATTAACCAAAGTCACCCCAATAAATTTAACTAAAAAGAGAATTAAAATAAAATAAAGAGTGGGGCAATAGTATGTTTACACTGGTGAGTAAATAAAATGGAGTTGATTCTTGTATTGTTATATTTATTATTTTATACAAACAACCATAAACCTATTTTTGCACCATCCTATTCTGTGTCCATAAACAAAGTATTATTTAAAGCTCCAATTTCATGTTAGTTAAAACATAAAGCCTCACAGAGTAATACAACACATGTGTATCTCGGTAGGTAAGTGTGTCAGCATTAAAAGCCCAGGCCACACTGTGTGAGGCTCACACATACTGAAGGCAGCGGGCATGTGGTGGAGGCAAGCAGCCCAGCACTTTGGCCTCCGCGACAGCAGAGGTACGGGCTATGGGCGCTGTGGTCCTGGGACCCGCGCCGTGCCTGAGCACACATGGCGTTGAGGTGCGGTGATGCTGGAAGGACTCCAGCTCTTACACCGGGTGACACGAAGGACCCAGCTTCTCCTGCCATTGGCTGTGTCTGTCCATCAGAGCTGGGAGCACAGTCCCCCCTTAGCAGATGCTCAGCCTGCAGGGTCTCCTGATGCCAGGACAGTGGTCACTTAGGACCACTGCATCTAAGGCCCGACCTCCCTAAGCTCACCATGGAGGAGCTCTCAGGGTAGTGGAGCCACAGGAGACCGAGAGTGGACAGTGTGTCCGGCTGGGTGGGGAGGGCTCTGGGAGGACAGGAGCAGGACCGCATTCTGAAGGACACACAGAGGTGGGAAGGGGGAGCATGAGACGTGTGTTTGCTGGGACGACACCAACTTCAGGATGTTGAGCAAGTGGACAAGCGCCAGGTGAGAGTTCAGGTAGAGGAGGGTGAATAAGAGGCCCAGGAGGGAGCGCATGGGGGCCCCAGACGATTCCAGGCAGGTGCTGACATGACCAGGTCTGCTCTACAACAGCTCTGCCCACAGTGTGGACGTAGGCAGGGCGGGGTGGGGGGGGCACACAGGCAGGGGGAGGGCACATGGGCAGGGGGGGTGGGGCACACAGGCAGGGCTGTTGGTGTAACACAGGCAGGGTGGGGTCAAGCAGGCGGGGGGGCGGGGCAGGCATGTGGGCAGGGCTGAGGGGACAAGGGCAGGGCAGAGGTGACACGTGTACATCAGAACAGATGCAGAAAGACACACTGACCAATCTTTCCTCAGCGAGATTTTAAACACTATTATTAATCACAGTAACTCCAGAAGGCCCTGTGCTACTCAGACCTATGAGAGTCTATGGATGGCCCAGGGCTCAGGTGTTGACACCTGAAGTCCAGCAGTCCAGACCTCACTCCCTGCAGTCCTGCTCCAACCAGGTTGAAAGTCACTGCTCTAGGAAGTGACAGGCAGGGTGGACTCCCAAGGGCTTTAGGATGAAAATGTCCATGACAACTGACTGCATCCAATTTGCACAACCCAAGGCCTTGAAAAGATGCCCAAGGCTCACTCTGATGCATCATTGCCCCCCACATGGGACGGGATGGCACACTGAGGAGCAGGAGCAGGCTGTAAGTAAGAACTCAGGTTTTGGGGTCAAGCAATTCCAGAGTTGGATCCCATTCTGCTACTGCTAGCGATGGCACAATGGACGATGCTCACAGTTCTTATCTGTGAAATGGGAGTGCATAATTCCCACCACATAGGATACCACAGGACTGACAGCACATGAGTATGAGCACAGACCTCGTGTCTGGTTTACAGAGAGTCCTCAGCCGGTGACAAAACAATGACTAGGATGGTGGAGGTGGTTCACTCCATTAGCACCATTCTGTAGCCGGAGGGAAGGGAGAGGGATAAGGAGACACGAACAAAGAGATGTGCCCAGATGGATGTGGGGGCCAAAGACCATGTCCACTCAGAACCCTGCAGGGCAGGACAGACTGAAGCCAATCTGTCCTGCCACCTCAGGTCAGCAGCGAGGCAGTGCTGGGCATACCACAGGCAATGGAAATTTCCCAGCGCAGACACACTGCAGGAATGTGTGAGCATGTCACGGAAATGTCACCACTACATAAAGTAATGAAACTGCCATGGGATCTCACAATGCTGGGTGAAGAGGAACTTTCTTCAAGTGTGAACGTATTTCCAAAGCTGTGGGAATTCGAGATTCATAGGATGTTGAGAAGATTTTCTTAATAATGAGCATAATCATTCCTAATGAGTCTGATTTCTAAAATTTTGACTTTCTGATACTTACCATAGGTAGGAGAGTTACAGGAGGCAAGTGACAGAAAAAAAGCAGATTCAATTTTCAAAATAATCATTAACATCTCAGAGGAAAGGGAAGGAACGCATTTAATATTCTGACACTAATGGTTCTATCACAATCGCTAAAGTGAGTAGGTAAGGTTTAGGTGAGAAAAAAGGGCCTATTTCCTCGGATGTCACTGTCCACTCGAAGGAGTCTCCTCACTCGAAGGCGTGTCCCTTTCTCCTGCTGAGCCACCTACTCGCTTTGCACCACGGAGACTTATCTGTTCACTTTCTCCCAAACAAGACTTGCAGTTTTTATCTCTGGACTTGTTCTGCCCAATCTAAAGTCTCCCTCATTCTCCCCATTTCTACCTCGGTGTGACCATCTCCACACCCATCCACAGACTCCAGGGTCACAGCCCACAGTTACGGAGATGACTGACATGCAGGGACTGCCCCCTCAGGCTTACACTTCAGAGCAGAAGAAAGCTCACTCATCCTGGAAAGCTCAGCACAACGTGGAACCAGGAGGACACATGTGTGCTCCGGGGCACCGTGTGGGAGCACGCTGAAGAGGCACCAGACTGCCGCAGCCATGGTATGGAGCACTGGCCCCTCCCGGCCATAGAAAGGCTGTTGAGAAGGACAGACAGACTGTGACACAACAGCACTGAGGGCAGTCAGGGAAGAGACATCCACCATATGAGCAGTCCTGGTCAGTGAGGAGATCGAGGCTGGGAGGCCACTGAAGACTGCCCAGCAGGAAAGCAATATGTGCAGACAGGCACTGGAAAGGTGGAGTGGGGAGGTACCACCTTGGAGAAATGGTGGTCAGGGGAGAAAGGCAGTAAACAGACACATGATAAAGGACCGAGGTGCGCTGCCAAGCACATGGGCCCTTGAGGGACATTCAGGAAAGCGTCATGGTCAGAGTGGCCAGCTCTGCATGGGGTACCCCAGGTGGGCAGTCTCCTCTCCTGAATGCCCACCCATCATGACCCTATACACAGCCATGGCGCAGTCACTGTGGAAACCGTCCTGATGCTCTAAGTTAAAAGATCACGGTGAGAGGTTAGAAAACAACCTCTCTTCTCTCTGGCTGGCCTCACAGGGCGGCTGGTTTCCTCCATGGCTCCACTCACCCCACAGGCCAGCCCACACGCCTGCTCACACATGGAAGGGGATCTGGGCCACATGTCTACGTATGCTTCTCCTTCCCTCGGCTGGCACTACCGTCAGCCCACAGCCCCTGCACGCTCCGTCTGCCTGTCCTGGTCAGCGAGGAGCTAGCTGTGACCCTGCATTCAGGTCAACAACACTGTGACATGCACAGTGCAGAGTTGGAGGTCTGGACAAGCGGGGTCCTGGCAGATGTGGCCACAGGACGTGGGGCGAGAAGGCTGCAGGTGGAGAGGGGTCATCCAGGCACAGCCTATGCTGGGGAACCAGGTCACAGCAGGTGCCCACACTGAGCACGACTCTGGCTACAATGAACGCTGCTGGGGGTTTGGGAACCAAAGTGACAGTGCCCTAGGCTGAGACACAGTGAGAGCCACAGCCCACTAGAAGGGCTGCCTCCCCAGAGCACCTGCAGGCAGGGCAGTGAGAAGAGCGGCCACGGGGCTGAGCTGGGACGCTGGCCTCCTGCAGACCCCACACTCCAGGACAGAGACGTGTGCTGCGATGTCCCCTTACCCCGTGCGGTGGCTGGTGGCAGCTGGGAGGCGCTCAGTGACAGGCTCCCCCTGAACCCTCAGGGGCAGTAAGATCTGAGCAGGAACACTCAGAGACATGTCTTGAGTGTACCTGCAAAATCAGCTGAGAGTACAGAGGTTTCCAGAAAAGGGGGGCGACTGTCCTGAACACTGCTGCTCGTACTATGGGCCCCATAGGGCAGGGTCTGCAGTGGCCTCAGTACACTGCTCCCTGTTGCAGCTCACACAGGAGCTTTGGTCGGTCTGGGATCGGCTCAGTCTTTACAGGAGGGCTACTCCCCCGAATCCACGGCTATGCCCAATCGCTCTTTCCAGCTTCCTGTCCTTGTGATCTGCTGAGCCCATCTCCTCAGAAAACGGAGCAGACGTGCCCCTGGGCCTGTGCAGCGACTGAAATCCACCTCCGGGGCTTGTGGCCTAACCTTTCCCAGGATCTCCTGGGTGACAGCGGCTAGCCCAGACTCCTCTCGTCACCCGGGCCCTGCGACCAGGTCCTTCTCACTGGGGGAGCCCCGCTCAGTAACCAGGCCCACACAGTGAGGGAATGCTGCAAGGGGAACCTCTGTGAGCTGCAGCAGCTCGGGGACAGCTGGGTGCACCTTCCTAAGTCAACACAGGCCCCTCCCGCTTATATCAAGGCCGCGCCACCATCTCTATCACTTTTCTTCTTCCCATAACAACAAACAGCCTGATGGGAGGAGTAAGGTCAAAGGATATATAAACTTACGTGAAATTCTAGAATGTTTGATTATTTACGAAGAGCACATTTTTCTTATGTCGGTGTATACACATATACACACACACGAACCCACTTGGATCTTTAGGCAGGTATGTATGTTTCTATCTATTCATTCATACTTATATCATTACACATATATCATTAGAGGAAAAAAAGGGAAAAATTGGTGTCAAGGGGACATCAGGGACAAAACCAGCCCACGAGCAAGGAGAATGTTCAGCTACCTGCCGCAGGGGACTTGAAAACAAAGTGCTTGGTCTCCAACACAGCCTCCATGTCTGCCCAGAAGGTCATGAGCACTCACACTTCCGCATGCTCTGCCTCCTCCCTCTCAGTCCTGCAGGTGGGACCCGGACAGGTCAGCTTCTCTGGGATAGGAGGTGCTGAGCATGCCAGCCCGGCCAGCCCAGGGGAAGCTGGTGGGGTACAGAGAGGACCCCTGGTGACACAAGAAAGAACTGGCCCAGGCAGAGACGCCCAGCTGCTTCACAACTTGCTGTGGCTGGTCCCTGCTCTGAGCACTCAGAGTGCTCCCTTTAGACACAAGACCCGAAGGCCCTCTGATGTGTCCTCCTCCTTCTCCGAGGTGCTGACAATGGAGGAAGATACAGGGTCTGCCACCAAGTCAGACACAGCTCGTTTTATTACAACCACTCTGAGGTTATCGCTACCTTGTTAGGGTGAGTTTGAGGGAAAAGGTTTAAAGTGTAGGAGGACCCCTATGTCTCTCTCCTCCCTCTCCCTCCCTCCCTCCTCTCTAAAATGAATCAAGTCTTAAAAAAATAAAGTGGAGGAGCATATATATTTTACAGTGAAGTTGACAACTGTCCTTGTCTTGATCAAACAGCAAGAACACCTTAAATGCAATGCAATGCAATAAAAGAAACAAACAAAAATTTAAAGGGCTTCAGGAAGCACTTAAAACCTTGAATTTGCCTAACTTTCAAGATCTTTTGTTTAATATATGCTGGTTCTAGATTACGAAAAGCCTCATAAATTAGATTAAACTACATGAAACAAACTTTGCCTCAGGCTGTCATGTACTAAAACACCAAATATGATCACAAAGTATATTTAAAATCTTCATAAAGGATCCTTCACCCAAATCCATATTAACCTAGTGCTGACCACAAGTGCCAGCTCCCAGGACTGAGAGCACCTTCCCATCACCCCAGAGAACTGCTCTCCTGGAAGGAATGCCAGCCACAGAGCGGGCGCAGCCAGCCAGCCCACCTGTAGGATGGACACTGTCTGGGAGAAGTGGTGCTGCTCCATCATGGACGTGGAGTACAGGACGGCCAGCGGGTGGTTGAACTTCTGCAGGTAGCTGTTGCTGAAGCCCCTGTGGTCCAGGTCATGACACAGACACGCGATCAGCAGTCCTTTGCTGTAAGAACGGCACAGAGCGCAGACACTCAGCCCCGCGGACAGGGAAGAAGACCCGCAGCTGACCACCGGCCACAGCAACCTCTGCCACGGATGCCACAGCACCAACGGAGCTCTGAAGTGCTGAGTGACCTCATCATTTTAACCTTTGCGTTTCTGCTTATGAACACGAGAGTAAAACCATTCCTCAGTTTTTCTCCTCAAGTCTGAGAAGAAGTGGAATTGATAACAAATGAAAGCACACATCCCAAACCACAGTCACCACCAATTTGCACCAGGGAGAGCGATCTCTGTCCACCACAGCCCAAGTCTCACATCGTCGCTGTTGTTGTAACTTGTGAATACAGCAGGAAAATCACAAAGCACGTGCAGAATGCCCAACCATGTGCGAGGAAAACATACAGAGCAGGCTGGTTGGACTAGCAGGAGGAGGTCAAGGGCAGTCCAGGGGGTGACATGTGAGCAGGAACGTGAAAGCAGAGGGGGAAGCAGAGACTTGTTGGGGGGGGGGCGGAGCACCTGGCTGCAGCCCTCCCTGAGAGTCAGAGGCTCAGGAAGGCGGCTCGGGGACAGCGAGGTGGTGTCACAGAAAGATAGAGGAGGCTGAGACCCTAAGGGCCTTCTGCTCTGCATGAACCGGGGCACAACGGAGGGCACTGTCCTGAGCACAGACAGGAAGCTCCCCTCTCTTTGTGGTCATATGCCCCCTGAGTCAGGACACCAGTCCCCCAGCTTCACAGAAGAGGAGAGGGGAGCTGAGGGCAGGTGTTCATGGGCTCTCTGGGACTGGGTGCAAGGGAGATCCGCTTGGGGGCCTGGCTGGGCCGGACCAGGATCAGCATGCTGGGCTGAGCTACTCTGCTCATCCAGGGCACCTGGGCAGGAACAGATAGCTGCCCAGAATCTGCCAGCTCCACGGTGGGACAACTTCCCATGTGAACCCGTCGCAGGTATGGAGCCGCCGCAGGTGCGGAAAGCCAAGGAGACACCACGGGCCCTACCCCTCTGTGCCAGGAGCTCAAACAGTCCTCAGGGGCTAACTGCACAGGACGCCCTGGGCGGCCCTTCACCAGGTGTGTCCACGCTCCCAGGCCTGTGGGACACAGAAAGATTCACTCTTCTTAGGTCTCTTCACAAGACTTCATGAGGAAGAAAGGCCACCAAAGTGACTCTTTCCTTGGGGACATGTTAGTGAAGTTGGAATTTGTGTATCTACATTTCTTACACAAAGTAACACAATAAATGCTTGAGTCTAGCAATCTGTCAAGTGTGCTTCTACTGATTGAACCAGAATCTGTCCTGGAATTGTCACACATACACACACACACCTGTTCCACTTAGAGCCCAACCCCCACTCGGTCCCGTCCAGGCAGACCTGGAACTGTCACACATGCACACACCTGCATGTCCCACGCGAAGCCTGACCCCCTCCTGGTCCCAGCCTGGCAGACTCAGAAGTGTCACACACGCACTCACACGTGTGCCCCACTCAGAGCCCGACCCCCGCCTGGCCCGCTGGCAGCAGTGTGCACCTCCAGGTCAGTGTAGAGCTCGCGGTTGCTCTGCAGGATGGCATACATGCAGTGGGCCACGGTGACCGCGTGCTTCCAGTTTTGGTAGGGAACCCACCTGTAGTTCTTCTTTACATTCATGATGAAGCGACACAGCTTTTCAAGCTCAAAGCTGCGGGAGAAATGGACAGAAGCCAGTGGAGAATCAACATGCTGCTGTGGGCCTCCGGGCCCTGCACACACATTGCATGGCACACATGTCAGCGCAAGCCCCCGTGAGGAGCCCAGGCACACAGCCCCATTGGCCCTTGCCCCCCTCCCCCAAGTCTCAGCCAGTTCCGGGAGGAAGGCTGTTCCGTGACTTCTCTTCCATCCACAAAGGGACCTGGCGGGAAGGAGGGACTGACGGGCTGGTGTTTTCACCACCACTCCCATCACCTTCCCACTGGAGGACACCCCAACTCCCACAGAGCCCACCCAGCACACCACACCCTTCCATTCTGCCCAAGAGTGTTCTAATTAGTATTTTCCAAAAAGCATTTTCAGATTCACCCACTACAAATACGTTTACCATGCACAAGACCTTTCTAGATGAGTGCTTATCTTTTCAAAATGAATCCAAACTATTCTGGCACTCCAATTATAAGTGGCAAAGGAAGACATCCTGACATGGCACGTGATAGAAATGATGTATTTTTGCTATACAGGATGGTTATTATATTATATTTTACATTACTATCATGTATTTATACTTATTTGAATAGGGCTTACCGACTTTGTTTTTTTGTGTTTTTTTTTTTTGTATTTTTCTGAAGCTGGAAATGGGGAGAGACAGTCAGACAGACTCCCGCATGCGCCCGACCGGGGTGTCGCTCTGTTGCGACCAGAGCCACTCTAGCGCCTGGGGCAGAGGCCAAGGAGCCATCCCCAGCGCCCGGGCCATCTTTGCTCCAATGGAGCCTCGTTGCAGGAGGGGAAGAAAGAGACAGAGAGGAAGGAGAGGGGGAGGGGTGGAGAAGCAGATGGGTGCTTCTCCTGTGTGCCCTGGCCGGGAATTGAACCCGGGACTTCTGCACGCCAGGCCGACGCTCTACCACTGAGTCAACCGGCCAGGGTCCCAACTTTGTTTTAAAGCAACTTAAAACAAAGGCACAAAAGGCATCAACACAAAGCAGTGCTCTTCCAAATATCAACAAAACAAGAGTTTAGGAAACTTCTAAAAACACACAACCTGTATGTTCTCCACTGAATTTTTTCAAATGTCCTTAAAGTCAAAGGTATGTCATTTTAAGAGTTCTGAGTGGTCAAACTGACAATGGATATTTAAGAATGACTAGAGTTAGTTATGCTGTGTGTGTCCTTTTAAAATGGTAATTTAAGAAAGTCACTGCCAAATGGAACAGAAACCAGACTTCCACAGGAGAGAAGTGAAGTTTAGTGCTAGAGAGACTGAGAGCCTCTGTTAGCCAGTAAATGAGCAAAGAGAGAGAGAGAGAAAAAATTATTCCTCTGGGACACAGGCCAAAGTGAAATGGACAACCTGTCTCTTTCAGTTACGCAGCTGAGGTACATTCAGCCTACATTTGCACAACCACCTGGATAGGTTTGTGGCTGTGAGCAGAGGGACAGCCACATGGCCAGAGGGCGGGCAGCCTCCAAAGGAAATAGGAGAGGCCCCGGGTCTGTCCAGCAAACTTACTAGCCTTTTTACATTTAAATATCCTGAAAAGGTACTTTACAAATAGCATATTTTAGTAATCAACCAGGAAAGTGATCGGGCATCCAGGCGGGGGCGGGGCAGTCCTGTCACGCAACTGTTCATAGTGGAAGTGCGTGGTCGTGCCTACCAGGATGTCCCCCAGGAGCGGTGGAGCATGTGGACAAAAATCTTGGGCCACATGCTCTCAAAGGGACCAATGTTGAAGTGGATTCTTCAATGAAACGGAAAGAAGGCTGAGTTCATTCCTAAACTGGATCAGTGTAACGAGAGAGGGCAGCAGTGCAACACTGTCCACCGGGAACTGAGACTCCACGGGGCGGACCCACCGCAACCGCCTTCTCAGTGAGGGCTTTGCAGCGCAGGAAGGCTTCCAAGAGGAAATCCACACGTTCCATTAGAAATGTAGCTCAACATTTGCTTAATTGTCATTGCTTAACTTTCTCTTAAACAATCTGTTAAAAAAAAAGTGCCGGGGGCGGGATGCTGTAGTTACTACCAGAACAATGGAAAATGCACACACACAAAAGAAACTGTATTATGAGTAATACATGTATATTACACAACTAATCAATAAGGGGAACAGGCCTTATCAAGTTTTTTTTAGAGCTAAAAATTGTTCTATCTCCTATTTAAGTCCAAAGAAAAATTTCATAAGCATCCAAAGTTACTACCTATTTTTAATATAATTTAGTTATTTATATTTAACCCAAATAAACAGAGTGGCTTATGTCAATTCTGACACTAGCTAGAATTAGCACCGATCCAGGGATTAAGGACTCTGTTGTGAATGAAGACTGCCCCTCACATTAGGTAACAACTGCAAGTCCAGGCCCCCAGAGTCCTGACCTACCAGCTATAAAGCAGAGGTCTGACCACATGCTACAAGAGCTCCCAGAACTCAGGGGAATGCCTGACTTACTGTCTCAGGTTTATTGTAAAGGATTCAACTCAGGAGGAACCAGATGGAAGAGCCGCATGGGGCGAGTTCTGTGGAAGGGGCAGGTGAGTTCACGTTGTCTGGGCTCACCACCTCCCCTACGCGGATGCATGCACCAGCTAGAGAGCTCTCTGAACCTCTTGTTCAGGGTCTCATGGGGTGTCCTGGGGTCTCCATGTCCTGACCTTGATGTGCAACTCTCTGGCCACCAGGGCAGGGAGGCCACCTCAGTCTAATAGCCCCCTTGTTTAATTAATTTAACCACACTATCTTCCCAATGATAAGGCAATTACCAGCTCTGGGTCACTCTTGAAATTTCTCTATGTAGTTCAATAGTGTTCTATTGTACTTATTTCGAGTATACAAATTCTCACAGTCTTTTCCACCAGTGATTGTATTGTATATATTAACATAGAATTGAAAAATAAAGTGTGAAAGTTGAATTAATTTTGACTAACCTCAAATTTATATAAAAACGAAAACTATTAGATATTTGATATTAAATACCACTTAAAAATTAAATATTATACATATAATTTAGAGTATACAAAAGACTAATGAAAAAACTAACATTCAGATGAACTCATTTTATAATTGTGTTCAGATATTTTTTCTGAGATAATGAGAACTGGACCAGTTGTACGTGAGATGATGAATCGCGTCAGACGGGGTCAATGTGGCCCTTGTGACTCAAACTCCACCGCCCCTTTCACTGGGGTTCAGTGGCACTGGGAGCCCATCCCAGTGACTGGGACAGCGAATGCACTCACAGCCCGCCCTAGGGACCAGGACCACGATGCACGCACGGCCCGCCCCAGGGACCGGGACCGGGACTCGGACACACTCACAGCTCGACCTCCTTGCAGAGCTGGCCAGGGAGGCTGAAGCACATCTGGCCTTGCCACTCCTCTGCCATGCAGATGCTGTGGTAGGACAGCTTCTCCATGGTGACGCAGTAGATGCAGTCCGAATGATGAATCCTGTGGTACATCTGGAGGGCAAAACAGGAAACAGAAACAGCCATGTCACTAACATTCAGGGTCTCTGGTAAGAAAGAGTCAGAACTCCACCGAGACTACCGTCATGGCCCACTGACTGCTACTCCTGTCTGTCTCCCCATGCCCATGTACGTGGAGATGCCCATGCATGGGGCTGTGAAGACACAACACAACCTACTGGTCCTTTCTCATTACCAACACAGTCATGTGTTCAGGAGCGGAGATACTCAGAATGTCCCAGGGCCACACGGAGAGCCGGACCTGGGAAGAGGTGGCCAGCAGAAGCACCTCCAGTGCACACGCTTTCTCACTGATGGTCTTAATAAACACTGATGTGTCCTCTCCAGAAACAAGGGGACACTGAGGGACAGGCAAGGAACCACAGCCATGATAGCTGCTGGGGACAGCACTTATGAAGTGGGCTCTTCTTAATCTCCACAGGATGCTTGGGGAAAACGCTCAAGATAGCAAAGCAAGCCTGTTCAGCAACCTCATGTCCAAGCTGAAGGACAACATGATGGGCTCTCATCCAATGTCACTAAGGTCCGCATAAGGAGAGGGGATAAGACAGACATGAACCGCGGAAAGACCATGGGAACATATGGGGCAGGCAGCCATCTACCGGCCCAGGAGAAGGGCTCAAAGAGACCAAACCTACCTATACCCTGATCTGGGACTTCTCGTTTCCAGAACTGTTAGAAAAAGAACTTCCTGTTATTTACCACCCAGTCTGTGGTAATGAGAATGACAGCCCTAACAAACTGAGACAGCACTAATATAAATTTCCTGATTTTTTAAAATCATTCAGTGGAAAATAAGAGGATGTCTTGGTTTTTGTTGGTTGTTTGTTGTTTGTTTTTAACAAGCTAAAGTATGGTATGCAGGGGTTAGGAGACATTCCATCTGAAACATTCTCAAACACAACAGAGAAAGACGATCTCTGGAATGAGAAGAGGAGAGGAGGAAGTAGGACTCAAAGCAAGCAGGTAACATGCTAGCATCTGGGGAGCATGGGTACAAGGAAATTCTTTGCACTTCTTCTGTAACCTTGCTTACTGTTTGAAATCCTTCCAGCATTAAAAATGTAAAGAACTTACACTAAGCCTTGTTTCACTCCAAACTGGGTAAAGGCAGGGGACTATTGTAAAACCATAGGCATCTCATTAAGAAATAACAGTTTCCAGTAACTTTGTTTTTTATTTTTGGTAATTTTATAAAAATTTCATAGCATGGTTGCTGTGGTCACCTATATACTAATAAAGCCCATGTCTCATATGACATACTGTACTACCATAGTCCCAAATTTTCATACTATTATAAGTGTTTGTTTTAGAATATCATCTTAGGGTAAGAATGAAAATATTTAAAGCCAGACTATACTGTATTAGAACAAATGTCCGCAGGGTAATGGAAGTGCAGGTTCAGAGAGAAATGTAGGTGTTAAACTTCCCAGTCATGTGAGCTCACCATGGGTTTTTACACAGGCTGTGCAGATACCAGGCTGCCAGGGAGCTTAAGTTCCACTGGGTTCATTGACAAGACAATGAAATCAATACTCAGGGCCTACTAGAAATGACATTCTCTGCAACTTTTAGGCTAAACAAATGTAAGCTGTCATTTTTTTTATATATAATTTTATTTTTTTAATGGGGTGACATCAATAAATCAGGATACATATATTCAAAGATAACAAGTCCAGGTTATCTTGTCGTTCAATTATGTTGCATACCACCACCCAAAGTCAGATTGTCCTCTGTCACCTTCTATCTTGTTTTCTTTGTGCCCCTCCCCACCCCCTATCCCTCTCCCATTCCCCCCTCCCCCCCGTAACCACCACACTCTTATCAATGTCTCTTAGTTTCACTATTATGTCCCACCTACGTATGGAATAATACAGTTCCTGTTTTTTTCTGATTTACTTATTTCGCTTCATATCATGTTATCAAGATCCCACCATTTTGCTGTAAATGTTCCGATGTCATCATTTCTTATGGCTGAGTAGTATTCCATAGTGTATATGTGCCACATCTTCTTTATCCAGTCATCTATTGATGGGCTTTTTGGTTGTTTCCATGTCCTGGCCACTGTGAACAATGCTGCAATAAACATGGGGCTGCATGTGTCTTTACGTATCAATGTTTCTGAGTTTTGGGGATATATACCCAGTAGAGGGATTGCTGGGTCATAAGGTAGTTCTATTTTCAGTTTTTTGAGGAACCACCATACTTTCTTCCATAATGGTTGTACTACTTTACATTCCCACCAACAGTGTATGAGGGTTCCTTTTTCTCCACAGCCTCTCCAACATTTGCTATTACCTGACTTGCTAATAACAGCTAATTGAACAGGTGTGAGGTGGTATCTCATTGCCGTTTTGATTTGCATTTCTCTAATAAGCTGTCATTTTTTATTCATGAGAAAGACACAGAAAATGTTCAAAACAAAAAGATACCTGTCAACTGCATTAGGTCATCTCCCGTGAACCTAGTCACAACAAACGTCCTCAGAAGGGGCCCGTGGTGCTACAAAGGAAGATGGACTCTCAGGGAAATGGCCTTCACTGAGCTGCAGTTTTCTCTGGTCACTGAAGTACTTGCTTTTTGCCATTTTTGTTCTGACTCAATCACTGAGTTGTTAATAGCGCTGACCCTGCGGAACATGATCCTATTTACAAAGAGGCAACTTCTCTAAACTATTAAGGTGGTAAGTCCCACTTATAGTGATTTCAGTTCTATAAAAAGGTGAATAAAATTTTCCCTAGGTTCACAATCCCAGTAATGTTGCTGGAGGATTACTAGAGTTGATAGCATACTAACTGTTCACCTCATTCCAAACACAAACACATAAAGGAAAGCTCCCTTCCAGTGAAACCCCTTAACAAACGGAGGCCCGCATGGGCTCTCAGGGCAGGCGGGCTGCCCAGGACCAGTGAGCAAGGCCTGCCAGCCCTCAGCCCCCACCAAGGGGCCCGGCAGGTGTCCGCTTTTCCTACAAGGACCTTTCCTGTTTGGGTACAAAGACAGCGGTGCAGCACCTATGAGAAACACTAAGGGTTTGGAAAACATTTCCTTGTTCATGTCAGTAGATACCATGAAACATAAACCCGATGCTTGAGCATTTTACCATTATTTAATTTTGTTTTTTAAACACATTCACACCATGAAATAAAAGCAAACTATTAGGAGATTCTGTTTCTTTCAAGGCATTTTAAAGCTTTCCTTAAAATACAAGCCACCGGGAATCACTGTTTCTGGTTTATGAAAGACACTTAAATGGGGAAAGAGGAAACCTCACACTATTTTATTGGAAAGGTGGGATGCTAACACCACATGGTATGGGGCACCAGGAGCTGCTCTTATGTTGGCACAGTGTAAGGAGAGGGCACAGAAGACAGCAAACATTTTGAAGTTGTTCTCGTCAGTCTTGGAGAAGGCACTGTCATTGACCTTGTTCACCATCTGCACCACGCCGATCACGCTGCCCCGGCTCACGATGGGCATGCACAGGATGTTGTGTGTGGTGTAGCCCATATACAGGTCCACTTCTCTGCAGGAGGCAGGAGGCAGGAGGCTGCGGGCGGGCAGCGCCACAACACGGACAAACGGAAAACAGAAGATAAACCACATTTTCTATCATAAATCTCAACTCAGTTCTGCAATTTACATGCCTCTATGACAAAGAGCTATATTGGAATCATTAGCTTCTAAATTCAAGGGCCATGTGGCATTTGAAATTGTTTTACTAAAACTTTTAAAAAATATCCTAACCAGTTTGTTCTTGTGTTTTCAAATCTTTCAGAACAGTATCCAGGAGGACTTTGGCTTACTGTTTGGTTTTAAGTATCTAGCATTATTAAGAATCACAAACTGTTGATTCAGAGAGAAATCAATATGGTAAAGAGCATGTTCCTTTGACCTTGGTCATGTGTGTGAGAGATGTAGCTCTCTGAATACACATAAACGGAAGTCAGAGCTGGGGTCAGCTGCAGCCCCTCCTCTTTTTAAACAGGACTCTAAAGGAACACAGTGCCATCATTCCTTAATGAGTGCCCCCAGCCTACAACAGAGACATTGTGACCTAGAAAGCCAATGCACTTGCTATCAATTCTTAATAGAAAAGGTTTACCTACTTTGAATGAAAGAAAATAGTTTTTGAAAACGAGACTCCATTTTATACAGGCAACCTATAACGACAGGCAGCTAGCTGCAGGGTAATCTCTGAGCCTGGCTTTTTTCACTTAGGTCAATGGTAGTCAACCTGGTTCCTACTGCCCACTAGTGGGCGTTCCAGCCTTCATGGTGGGCGGTAGCGGAGCAACTGGAGTATAAATAAAAAGATAGATTTAACTATAGTTAGTTGTTTTAAAAGATTTATTCTGCCAAACAGCAAAAATCCAACATAAAGTACTTGGTAAGTAATGATTATTATATGCTTTAACTTGCTGTAACTCTGCTTTATACATTTTATAAAGTAAAGTTACTTCCTTACTTTATAAATCACCATTACTGTGGAACCGGTGGGTGGTTAGAAAATGTTACTACTAACAGAGATACAGAAGTGGGTGGTGGGTATAAAAAGGCTGACTACCCCTGACTTAGCTGAGCTACATTCCCTGTTGCTGACAGTATTGGTAATGGTCCAGCCCTTTTGATTGCTGAGTAGTACTCTATGGAATGAAGATATCACATTTTATTTGTTCACGCACCAGTTAGTGGACATTACTATGGACAGTTTGTGATAATTATGAATAATGCAGCTGTGAAAATTTGCACACACATGTTTATGTTGACAGATGTTGTCATTTTTTTTGAGAGATGTGTGTGTGAGGGTAAGTATAGTCAGCATATTCTTCACTTTACAAGAAACTACAAAACTCTTTCCAAAGTGGCTGTACCATTGTACACTCCCGTGAGCAAAGCAGAAGCTCCCAGGTCCTCCACATCCTTGTCCACCCTTGCTAATGTCAAAATGTTAAACATTTTATCCATTCACGTTGGTGTGCAGTGGGAGCTGTCAATTAAAGTCACGTTTCCTGTATGTCAAACATCTCATCAGGTGTTTAAAGATCATTCACAGATCTTCTAAGTTTTAGCTATTCTACTGACTTTTGAGAGAAAGGGCCAGAGGTAGAAAGAGAAACATCAATTTGTGGTTCCACTTATTTATGCACTCATTGGTTGATTCCTGTCCGTGCCCTCATGGGGGATTGAACCCACAACCTTGATATATGGAAACAACGTCTAACTGACTGAACTACCTGGTGAGGGCTGTCATTGGTCTTCTCTTGTGAGTGTAGGATATGATCTGGAGGCATATCTACTAAACTGGGGTAACTGATGATGTTGGAAGAATTGTGTATAGAGTTTAGATACAGGCATTTCATCAGATTCATGTGACATAAATACTTCCTTAAAATCTGTTACTTGTCTTTTCATGTTCTTACTAGCTGACCTACACATTTTCTTTTTTTTTTTTTAAGATTTTTATTTATTCATTATGGAGAGAGAGAGAAAGAGAGAGAGAAGGGGGGGAGGAGCAGAAAGCATCAACTCCCATATGTGCCTTGACCAGGCAAGCCCAGGGTTTTGAACCGGCAACCTCAGCGTTTCCAGGTTGACGCTTTATCCACTGTGCCACCACAGGCCGACCTACACATTTTCACATAAAGGTTTTATAAAAGGATACATAAGTACTTGCAATATTTAAGCACTAAAATAACAAGTTTGTTTTTTTAAACAGGTTTTCAGCATATTCTTTATTGACAAAACATATTACTATGATATATCTGTATTAATATACAAACTGTATATATTTGACATTAATCAAATAACTGATAAAATTTCTCATTAATTATTTCATTTAAGTGTCTCTTAAAATAAACTGAATGTTTAATTTAACTGAACACTAGTCAAAATACCTGAACTTTTACTCCCTGATAATCACAGCATCTATTTTATGATGCAATTTCTACAGATCTATTAAAATTACCTTAATATAATTTGTTTTCTAGTTCTCCAAAGAAACTCAAACGAAACCACTTTGGTAAGCTGTCCTGACCTGGCTCTAGCAACACCTGATGAGAACGGCCGCGCCTTCAGGTCCTACTTGTGTGTCCAGTGAAGTGACAAACATTTTATGACTATTTCTTCTGATCTTTTCTTACTGAATTGATTGGGTGACACTAGTGAATCAAGTTTATAGGTGTCAGGTGTACGACTCTGTGACATTGTCTGCACATGGCACTGTGTCCCCCACCCAACTCCAGTCTCCTGTAAAACTACAAAATGAGCATTCTGCGCCCCACTGAAAGGTCAGGAGACCAGGGCTCAGAGGATGAGTGGCCTCCTCCAGGCCCTTTGGGGCTGGTCAGGGACAGAGCAGGGGCTTCCATCACTCTGGTGGGGAGCCCACAGGGTGTGCTCTGGACAAAGTCACAGCACTACACTGGAAGAGAAAAGCAGCCCTCTAAGTCTAACCCTTCTTTCTAGTTGCTTCTGTAACATTGTAACTCCTGCAGCAGGGCACCATTCATGGCTTGGTGTCCATCATTCTGTAGCTACCTGCAAACACTGAGGACTGATAATAGTCATGTGAAGGGAACGAACAGCGCACAGAGGGGATGAATGGATGGACGGACAGATGGACTGCACTGGGACTGAGGCGTACTGGGCTCCACCGCCCAGCCCTGCCCTGTGGACACGGAAGCTGACGTGACGGCGGCCTGGAGCTACTCTGCATCTGTTGAAGCGCGGGTTCGCGTAGGTGTCCAGGATATTCAGGACCTCCCCCGTTCTTGCCACTTGACCAGCAATCCCTTTCTCAATTGAAAATCTGCACACACAAAAGAGAGGGACGCAACAATTGAAATACACCTGTCAGAGCATAATCTGAAACAGTTTACTGATGCCAAATATTGAATAAGAAAGCATTGTTTCATTTTAAATGCTTATATTAACTTTACATTTACATATTCTAAATCATATTATCATTATAAAAATGCAAAAGCAGAAAGACACTGCACTGTAAGCACTTGATTTGAGATATAATTTAAAATATATGATGAATTGTAAATTGAAATAGAAATATTAGTTAGCATTCTCCTGCTCTGACCAATAATAATCCTTTATAGTGGCAAAGTACATTATAATTTGCAATACGCTTCAACATAAATTTCCTCAGTTAATTCACACTGTGGCCCATATGGATCCAGGACTTTGCTAAAATTCCTACTACATTAATGGCATAGGGAACAAGCACACAGATCTACAGCGTGTACTTCCTCCCACACAGAAACAAAGTCACATGTCTGGTCTCAGGATACAACACCGGACTGGAATTTTAAGGTGTCTGTAACACAAACACTATATAAAAATAATACAATTTAAAACTTCTACTTTTCTTACTTTACTTATTTGTTAAATTTAAAAATTGTCAAAACACACCTGACCAGGTGGTGGCGCAGTCGATAGAGCGTCGGACTGGGATGCGGAAGGACCCAGGTTCGAGACCCCGAGCTCACCAGCTTGAGCGCGGGCTCATCTGGCTTGAACAAAGAGCTCACCAGCTTGGACCCAAGGTCGCTGGCTCCAGCAGGGGGTTACTCAGTCTGCTGAAGGCCCACAGTCAAGGCACATGTGAGAAAGCAATCAATGAACAACTAAGAAGTCGCAACGCGCAACGAGAAACTGATGATTGATGCTTCTCATCTCTCTCCGTTCCTGTCTGTCTGTCCCTGTCTATCTCTGCCTCTGTAAAAAAAAAAAAAAAAAAAAAAAATTGTCAAAACACAAGCATTATCTAAATATACTTATGTTTTGATTTAATATCAACATTTTCTGTTATAAATATTTCCTCTTGCTTATAGTTTTCTGATTACAATATTATCATCGGTCATGCACTCATTTTGAAACTTAGTTAACAAAGATGTCTACAATCCACAATACCTACATATTTTAATAGCTGAAAAATAACTTTCATAATCATAATAATACACTTCAACATTATAGGATGTAATTATTATTGAAATAAATCTCCACCTTAAGGATTTTCACTAAGAAAAATTAGAAAGAAAACTGATACACTTAAAACATGAAAAGTGAGCCCAGCAGTGCATAGGACACAAGGTTGTCTTCACCCTGGTTGTCTTGTGCTGTGAGCACCACGACCACCACCAAGGAGATGGCCGGGAGCAAGGTGTCAGAACCCACTGCCTGGCCGGTGCAGATTCCTCAGTCTGAGGGTAGTCTGGCTGTAGCTTTACCCCGTATTTTAGGTGGCTGCCCCACATGGATGGCCAGCATCCCCAGTCTGCGGGCAGATCTACAGCCAAGCATGTCGCCCTCACTGTCCTCCCAGGCAGAGAACACAGGTTCCACAGGAGACCCATCTCAGCACTGTTAGGGAGCTCCAGAACATTCTGCAAGACTTGACCTAAATGCCTGTATACAGACTGACAGGCTGAGATCTACAAAGCAAACCAACGAAAGCATAGCAACTAACAGAAGAACTAAACAGTGCCTGTAAGTCAGTTACATGAGTGTGGAACACAGGACCTATCACCTAGGATGCGGAGCAGGACATGCCCAGTGGGGGACGGTGGCCAGCGCCACAGGACCACATGGCCCTTCCCAGCTGGTGAGTCCCCTCACAGGACAGGTGGCCCCGTGAACAGCAACTCTTGACTGATGGAGAGTGCTTCCCTAGGATGCCGTAACTATCAAAGCACAAAATGCATTATGTGGAAAGTAGTTATACAAGACACATAAAGCAAAAGAAGAAGAGCAAGCTGTAACAAGCATTCAATTTTTGAGTGTCAAGTTTGATTCTCACATGTTTGATTTCATACAGTGCTCCCTGCAGGTGTTCAGACTCTGACTGGATGGAGCCTCCACCAGCCACACAAACCCTGTTCTGTTCAGTTAAGTGACAAAAGCTGCCACTTGCAGAACAAAGAAGGCTTTAGGTTCCAGATGCGTTGAAGGCGTGTCCAATGACTGACTAGATAGACTGCCCAGTTACAGAACAATGTGGTGAGGTCATCCACTGGTGCCGGCCAGTTCCCACCGTGCTCTGGACTTGGAGACAGCCCCACTGGCTGAGGATGAGCGGCCACCCCATCGTGTCAGTACACCCTGCTCCTAACACAGGACACTCTGCAGACTCCATGCAGGTGGGGTGCACCTTTACCTACCTGGGAGCACTAGCAAGTTTTTCCAATATGATTTCCAAAAGGACCGCCTCCAGAAGACGGCATTTCTAGGAGTGACGCTAAAGCTCCCCAGGCACGGTTGCTGGCACTGCAATGTCATTCCCAGAAGCACTACCTTCAGGAGGTGGGTCCTGGTGGGAATGACATCACAGGGGGACAAGCAGTGTCAGCGCACCTGTGAAAAGCACAGAACAGTGGGTGACACGACACCTGTTAAGCCACATGCAGCACACGGATAGCTGCGGAGGGCTGTACCTGATCTCTTTGGTCTTCCTGAAAATAGATTTTCCCTCATTTTCCTTGCCAATATCAAAAAGGTCTGAGTACAGCTCCTTGTTCTTGTGGTCGACCTGGAAGAGCATGCAGCAGTCTGCATTCACCAAGTTTTTGGCATATATCTAAAGACAAACAGTGCAACACGGTGAGTGGCAAGAAATTAGGAGTGCACATGTCAACGTTATCAGAAATCAATTCTAATCGCAGCTAGTCTATACTCTAATTGGGTGGGAAGTGTGCACGATAATCAAATAAATAAAGGCACAAAAATACAAGGCACCAAATATACAGTCACTGCTGGTGCTCTGGCTCAAGCAGACACATCACGGACCAGCAGCCGCTGAGCATCCAGCCATCGTGCTCAGGCTGTGATGCAGCTGACCCTCCACTGGCCCCCCCACAGTCAAAAGTCCACGTACAACTTCTGACTCCCTCAAAACATAAGTCCACCAGTTCTCTTGGTATCTGCAGGGGACGGGCTCAAAACCCACAGAGAGAGCATCACGTCCCCTGTATGTCAGCAATTTTCAACTGTCGCAGCACAAGGAGCTTTGTAACGTACACTATCTGACTGTTCAGACAGGGACACCGGCTGCTGTTCCCTAGATCGTCACACAGAAATCATGACAGGCAACATAATAATGGCCACCGGTGTGAATGAATCAAAATTGCACTTTTTTTTTTGGTATTTAGAAAAAAACACAGCAAATTTCAAATTCCAGTCACCACCCAAACATCTTCACACCTTCACTGGCAGCGTGAACATGGAGGAGAATGGGACTCCAGGGCACAAACGTGGTCAGCGTCCTCACTGACTGCTTGCCCAGTGTTGTCACCAAGTGCAGCAGTGGCCTCTGTCCCCATCAGGGACCATCGTGGGCCCTGACCCAAGCTGACGTGGTTTGAAACATCCACTCCTGTTCACTGAATGCACACCATTCTCCAACAGCAGCTACCTGGCCCTGAAGTGACCACTTACTTTGACACGTCGAGGAGAAAGTCGTTCAATTCTGTCTGTCTGCTTGGCAAGGCCCCGGCACAACTGCCACACAGATTATGGCGATGGATTATAACAGGGTTTTGCTTATTTAAAACTAAAACTTCCAGAATCCTATTGACCTTATTTTATTTTAAAAGGTATAATACAATCACTTGGCTTATAATGTGATAACAGTCTCAGTGACAATCCATTTTTTCTTGCATGCTTCGATGTGCAAAGTGCTTCCCATGCACTGCCTGGCACTGACTGGCACACAGTGCAGGTGTGGGCCTGGCTTTTCAACCTGAGGCACAAGGATATTCAGAGCCTCACTCGGGCCCATCTGGAGGGGCACACTCACCTGCATCTGATGGATTGCTACTGAAGCCCAGGCCAGATTGGCTGTTGCCACCTAAAAAAAGAGGGTGACACATTTTCATGAGCCATGTACAGACATTCCACCAAGGACTTGCGCATAATCATGCACAAAAAACTTTCTGAGGTCACTGCACTTTTGAATATTTTGCCAAACAAAAGCATTAAATGTGGACAAGATTTCTCTTTTACATTTCCCCTTCCTTAAAATGAACTGGAGAGAGTAATGGCAGGGTAGGAAGCGATACTGATAAATCTCCCCCAAAACTCAACAAGATCTTCAACCAGAAACAGAAAAACCTATCCTTGGAGCCTCCAGATGTTTCGCAATACACCCTAAGGTATGGTCGAGCGAAAAATTGGCTAAATATTTAACCAAACCCCGAAGGAAATAGGGAGTAAGAAATGCTCCGCCTTCCTCACTAACCTAAACAGCTTTCTCTGGGATCCGTGAATACAGAAACTGAGGTGGGCAAAGGGGGTGAATAGATCCAGGCCACGGCACAAACGGCCGAACCAGGCTGGGGCACGGAGATTCAAGCCGAGGAAAAACTGATCCTGTGGCAACCTGGGCAATACAAGCTAACACTCGCGCCAAACCCAAACAAAGAAAGACAAGCGGGGCAGCCATTTTACCCGATCTTCTGGTCGGCGCGCGCAGATAGTGGGCGAGAGATTTCTCCCTAGGCCCCAGGAGTGGGTGCCCGTGTTGCCCCACAGAGAGGCAGAGTCGGAGGCCTTTCTGTGGGCCGAGGGCGGAATCTCTGGGCAGCCCCAGTGCCCTGGGAAGGCCGCGCACGGGAGGGAGCGAGAACTAATTCCAATGGTGGAACTTTTCCGTGCTGGTAGGGGATTCACTCAGAGGGAAACGCGGCCGGCCTGATATCCTGGTCTGCAAGCGCAGATAGTGAGCGAGAGATTCCTCCGAGTGCCTCAGCAGTGCGCGCCCGTGTTATTGCACAGAGGGGCAGAGTCAGGGGCCTTTGTGTGGGCCAAAGCAGAATCTCGGGCCGCCCCAGCGCCTTGCAAAAGCCGCACACGGGGACGGAGCGAGAGCCAATTCCAACGCTGCAATTTTTCCATGTGGTTGGGGGTTTCACTCAGAGCGTGAGACTGCCGGCCGGATATTCTGGTCTGCACGCGCAGATAGTGAGCGAGAGTTTCCTCCAAGCGCCCCGGAAGTGGGCGCCCGCCTGTGTTACCTGACAGAGTGGCAGAGCCAGAGGTCTTTGAGTGGGCGGAAACCCCGCCTGATGATGCTAGCAGCTCTGACTGACTGAGCCCTACCCAGAGCCCTGTGCTGAGTGGAAATAGAGTGGGGAGTTGCCAGCTCTTTGAGCCTCTTACTATCCAGGCAGAGGCAGCAGCAACCCCATAGCTGGATTATCAGGCTACTAATTGAGGAAGGAAAGACTAGGAGAAAGGCTCCAGGAACACGGACTCTCTCACTGTCAGAGCCTATAAATGCTAATGAGCCTCGACTGCCAACGAGACTAAAGCACAATACATGACATCGCCATAGAGACTTATCAACTGCAAACCACTACCTGAGCGTGCCAAAGGGGCAGAACCCAGAGTACAGAGTCACCGACCAGGAAGAGGGAGAGAAAAGAAAAAATAAGAAGATAACCTCTCAAAATCAAGAATAATCTGCAGACTTTATAACCTATCCCATTTTATTATATTTGTTCATTTATTTCTCTTATCTTCATTCTTGATATTTCTTTTCCTCCTCCAATTTGGCCAATTAACTCTCTGCCAGTCTTACTCTCTCCTCTCCTTGAACTACACTACCCATAAGTGTTACATCTCCCATTATCTTTTCTCTCATCTTCCTTTCTCTCTATGAGGGTTGCACTCCAAAACCCTTAAATCTCTCTCTCTCCTCTTTTTTCTTTTTTCTTCTTTTAGTGGTTCCCTCTTTTTTTCTCTCTCTTTCTTTTCTCCCTCTATATTAGTTTCTTCCTTTCTCCTTTACATCTCCTCTCATTCAAACCTCAATAACAAAAAATTATCTTATCTGGGACTCAAACTTATGTTTGTGGCATTTTGGGGGGTTTTTACTTCACCTTTTCAACTCACTAGCAGTGCTCCCATCCCTGGCTCTCCATTTTATCTAGTTCTTGTTCCACTAAATGCAATAGTAATTTTTTAATTTGTCCCCCCATTTTTCTGTTTTCCTCTTATTCCTCTCATCATAACTCTTAGTCAACCAACACCTAAAAGCAAATCATTTTATTCTTGACCCAAATTTTTTCCTTATTTGCTTTTTGTGGGTCCATACCCCCTTTTTTTCTTTTTTTTTCTTTTTATTTTCCCCTTTATTACTTTTCCCCAATTCAGGCCCTGCATTACAGGCATTGTTTGTTATAATTCACAGTTCACCACAAGATTTTCTCAAGAAAGAGGGGAGAGGAAAGGAGAGGAAAAAAGGAGGGGGGGAATAATTTCCTTTTTTTTAATTTTTATTTTATTTTATTTTTCTTTATTTCATTATTAATTTTTTAAAAAAAACTCTTTTTGATTTTTTATTTTTTTAATGTTTTATTCTTTATTAAATCTCATTAATACTATCAACAAAACCACCCTCAGATGCCATTAAGGAAGAGAAAATCAAATATCATGGATACAAAAGAAAGAGAGGTAACACAGCTAGATGAGGAAAAATCTATGGAAAAAGAATTTAATATATTGGAAACCTTGGAGCTAAATGACAGAGAATTCAAGATAGAAATCCTAAAAATCCTCTGAGATATACAAGAAAACACAGAAAGGCAATTTAGGGAGCTCAGAAAACAACTCAATGAACACAAAGAATATATGTCCAAGGAAATTGAAACTATAAAAACAAATCAAACAGAGATAAAAAACTCAATTCATGAGCTGAAAAACAAAGTAACAAGCCTAGCTAATAGAACAGGTCAGATAGAAGAGAGGATTAGTGAAATAGAAGACAAGCAACTTGAGGCACAACAGAGAGAAGAAGAAAGAGACTCAAAAATTTATAAAAATGAGATAGCCCTACAAGAATTATCTGACCCCATCAAAAAGAATAACATAAGAATAATAGGTATATCAGAGGGAGAAGAGAGAGAAAATGGAATGGAGAACATACTCAAACAAATAATAGATGAGAACTTCCCAAGCCTGTGGAAAGAACTAAAGCCTCAAGTTCAAGAAGAAAATAGAACTCCGAGTTTTCTTAACCCCAACAAACCTACTCCAAGGCATATCATAATGAAATTGACACAAACCAACAGCAAAGAAAAAATTCTCAAGGCAGCCAGGGAAAAGAAGAATACAACATATAAAGGAAGGCCCATTAGATTATCATCAGATTTCTCAGCAGAAACTCTACAAGCTAGAAGAGAGTGGACCCCAATATTTAAAGTCCTGAAAGAGAGGAACTTTCAGCCACGAATACTATACCCATCAAAGCTATCCTTCAAATATGAAGGAGAAATAAAAACATTCACAGATACAGAAAAGATGAGGGAATTTATCATCAGAAAACCCCCAATCCAGGAATTACTAAAGGGGGTTCTCCAATCAGATACAAAGAACAAAAAAAAAAAAACAGAGCCACAAGTAAAAGCTCCAAGAAGAACACAATAAAACCAAATTTAAACTGTGACAACAACAAAAAGAAAGGGGGGGAGAAGATGGAAATTAACAGTAGCAAAGGACAATGGAATGCAAAAGTACTCACAAAACAGTTCACTACAATGAACAGGGTAGGGACCCTTTTCATTACTCAAAGGTAACCACCATTGAAAAAACCACCACAAACCCCAAAGAATCCACAAAAAGACTACTAGAAACAATAAGCCAATACAGTAAGGTCGCAGGATACAAAATTAACATACAGAAGTCAATAGCCTTTCTATATGCCAACAATGAAACAACTGAGAAGGAACTCAAAAGAATAATCCCCTTCACGATTGCAACAAAAAAAATAAAATACTTAGGAATAAACATAACAAAGAATGTAAAGGACTTATATAATGAAAACTATAAACCATTGTTAAGGGAAATCGAAAAAGATATAATGAGATGGAAGAATATACCTTGTTCTTGGCTAGGAAGAATAAATATAATCAAGATGGCTATATTACCCAAAGCAATATACAAATTTAATGCAATTCCCATCAAAATTCCAATGACATTTTTTAAAGAAATAGAGCAAAAAATCATCAGATTTATATGGAACTATAAAAAACCCCGAATAGCCAAAGCAATCCTAAAGAAAAAGAATGAAGCTGGGGGCATAACAATACCTGACTTCAAACTCTATTATAGGGCCACGACAATCAAAACAGCATGGTATTGGCAGAAAAATAGACACTCAGACCAATGGAACAGAATAGAAAGTCCAGAAATAAAACCACATATACATAGTCAAATAATTTTTGATAAAGGGGCCAACAACACACAATGGAGAAAAGAAAGCCTCTTCAATAAATGGTGCTGGGAAAACTGGAAAGCCACATGCAAAAGAATGAAACTGGACTACAGTCTCTCCCCCTGTACAAAAATTAAATCAAAATGGATCAAAGATCTAAACATAAGACCTGAAACAATTAAGTACATAGAAGAAGACATAGGTACTCAACTCATAGACCTGGGTTTTAAAGAGCATTTTATGAATTTGACTCCAATGGCAAGAGAAGTGAAGGCAAAAATTAATGAATGGGACTACATCAGACTAAGAAGTTTTTGCTCAGCAAGGGAAACTGATAACAAAATAAACAGAAAGCCAACTAAATGGGAAATGATATTTTCAAACAACAGCTCAGATAAGGGCCTAATATCCAAAATATACAAAGAACTCGTAAAACTCAACAACAAACAAACAAACAATCCCATAAAAAAATGGGAAGAGGATATGAATAGACACTTCTCCCAGGAAGAAATACAAATGGCCAACAGATATATGAAAAGATGCTCATCTTCTTTAGCTATTAAAGAAATGCAAATCAAAACGGCAATGAGATACCACCTCACACCTGTTCGATTAGCTGTTATTAGCAAGTCAGGTAATAGCAAATGTTGGAGAGGCTGTGGAGAAAAAGGAACCCTCATCCACTGTTGGTGGGAATGTAAAGTAGTACAACCATTATGGAAGAAAGTATGGTGGTTCCTCAAAAAACTGAAAATAGAACTACCTTATGACCCAGCAATCCCTCTACTGGGTATATATCCCCAAAACTCAGAAACATTGATACGGAAAGACACATGCAGCCCCATGTTTATTGCAGCATTGTTCACAGTGGCCAGGACATGGAAACAACCAAAAAGCCCATCAATAGATGACTGGATAAAGAAGATGTGGCACATATACACTATGGAATACTACTCAGCCATAAGAAATGATGACATCGGAACATTTACAGCAAAATGGTGGGATCTTGATAACATGATACGAAGCGAAATAAGTAAATCAGAAAAAAACAGGAACTGTATTATTCCATACGTAGGTGGGACATAATAGTGAAACTAAGAGACATTGATAAGAGTGTGGTGGTTACGGGGGGGAGGGGGGAATGGGAGAGGGATAGGGGGTGGGAGGGGCACAAAGAAAACAAGATAGAAGGTGACAGAGGACAATCTGACTTTGGGTGGTGGGTATGCAACATAATTGAATGACAAGATAACCTGGACTTGTTATCTTTGAATATATGTATCCTGATTTATTGATGTCACCCCATTAAAAAAATAAAATTATAAAAAAAAAAATATATATATATATATAAAAAAAAAAAGAAAAAAAAAGAAAAAACCACCACAGAAGCACATGAGATAAAAAAGATAGCAACAGAGGAAAGATGTATGGAATACAACCAAATAAAAACAATAGATAGAAAAACGAAAGAGAAGGATCAAACAAGACACAAAACTAACAGAAAGCAATCTATAAAATGGCAATAGGGAACTCACAAGTGTCAATAATTACACTAAATGTAAACGGTTTAAACTCACCAATAAAAAGGCACAGAGTAGCAGAATGGATTAAAAAAGAAAATCCAACTGTATGCTGCCTACAGGAAACTCATCTAAGTAACAAGGATAAAAACAAATTCAAAGTGAAAGGCTGGAAAACAATACTCCAAGCAAATAACATCCAAAAAAAAGCAGGTGTAGCAATACTCATATCGGATAACGCTGACTACAAGACAGGAAAAGTACTCAAAGACAAAAATGGCCATTTCATAATGGCTAAGGGGACACTGAATCAAGAAGACATAACAATTCTTAATATATATGCACCAAACCAAGGAGCACCAAAATATATAAGACAGCTACTTATTGATCTTAAAATAAAAACTGACAAAAATACAATCATACTTGGAGACCTCAATACACCGCTGGCAGCTCTAGATCGGTTATCCAAACAGAGAATCAACAAAGACATAGTGGCCTTAAACAAAACACTAGAGCACCTGGATATGATAGACATCTACAGGACATTTCATCCCAAAGTGACTGAGGATACATTTTTCTCCAGTGTACATGGATTATTCTCAAGAATTGACCATATGTTGGGCCACAAAAACAACATCAGCAAATTCAGAAAAATCGAAGTTGTACCAAGCATATTTTCTGATCATAAAGCCTTGAAACTAGAATTCAACTGCAAAAAAGAGGAAAAAAATCCCACAAAAATGTGGAAACTAAACAACATACTTTTAAAAAATGAATGGGTCAAAGAAGAAATAAGTGCAGAGATCAAATGATATATACAGACTAATGAAAATGACAATACGACATATCAGAATCTATGGGATGCAGCAAAAGCAGTGATAAGAGGGAAGTTCATATCACTTCAGGCATATATGAACAAACAAGAGAGAGCCCAAGTGAACCACTTAACTTCCCACCTTAAGGAACTAGAAAAAGAAGAACAAAGAAAACCCAAAACCAGCCGAAGAAAGGAGATAATAAAAATCAGAGCAGAAATAAATGAAATAGAGAACAGAAAAACTATAGAAAAAAATTAATAGAACAAGGAGCTGGTTCTTTGAAAAGATCAACAAAATTGACAAACCTTTGGCAAGACTTACCAAGGAAAAAAGAGAAAGAACTCATATAAACAAAATCCAAAATGAAAGAGGAGAAATCACCACGGACACAGCAGATATACAAAGAATTATTGTAGAATACTATGAAAAAGTTTATGCCACTAAATTCAACAACCTAGAAGAAATGGATAAATTCCTAGAACAATACAACCTTCTTAGACTGAGTGAAGAAGAAGCAGAAAGCCTAAACAGACATATTAGTAGAGAAGAAATAGAAAAAACCATTAAAAACCTCCCCAAAAATAAAAGTCCAGGCCCTGACGGCTATACCAGTGAATTTTATCAAACCTTCAAAGAAGACTTGGTTCCTATTCTACTGAAAGTCTTCCAAAAAATTGAAGAAGAAGCAATACTTCCAAACACATTTTATGAGGCCAACATAACCCTCATACCAAAACCAGGCAAGGATGGCACAAAAAAATAAAACTACAGACCAATATCTCTAATGAATACAGATGCTAAAATACTAAACAAAATCTTAGCAAATCGAATACAACATATTAAAAAAATTATACATCATGATCGAGTGGGATTCATCCCAGAATCTCAAGGATGGTTCAACATACGTAAAACGGTTAACGTAATACACCATATCAACAAAACAAAGAACAAAAACCATATGATCTTATCAATAGACGCAGAAAAGGCTTTCGATAAAATACAACACAATTTTATGTTTAAGACTCTCAACAAAATGGGTATAGAAGGAAAATATCTCAACATGATAAAGGCCATATATGATAAACCATCAGCTAACATCATATTAAATGGCACAAAACTGAAGGCTTTCCCCCTTAAATCAGGAACAAGACAGGGTTGTCCACTCTCTCCACTCTTATTTAATGTGGTACTAGAGGTTCTAGCCACAGCAATCAGACAAGACAAAGAAATAAAAGGCATCCATATCGGAAAAGAAGAAGTAAAGGTATCACTTTTTGCAGATGATATGATCCTATACATCAAAAACCCCAAAGAATCCACAAAAAGACTACTAGAAACAATAAGCCAATACAGTAAGGTCGCAGGATACAAAATTAACATACAGAACTCAATAGCCTTTCTATATGCCAACAATGAAACAATTGAGAATGAACTCAAAAGAATAATCCCCTTCACGATTGCAACAAAAAAAATAAAATATTTAGGAATAAACATAACAAAGAATGTAAAGGACTTATATAATGAAAACTATAAACCATTGTTAAGGGAAATCGAAAAAGATATAATGAGATGGAAGAATATACCTTGTTCTTGGCTAGGAAGAATAAATATAATCAAGATGGCTATATTACCCAAAGCAATATATAAATTTAATGCAATTCCCATCAAACTTCCAATGACATTTTTTAAAGAAATAGAGCAAAAAATCATCAGATTTATATGGAACTATAAAAAACCCCGAATAGCCAAAGCAATCCTAAAGAAAAAAAATGAAGCCGGGGGCATTACAATACTTGACTTCAAACTCTATTATAGGGCCACGACAATCAAAACAGCATGGTATTGGCAGAAAAATAGACACTCCGACCAATGGAACAGAATAGAAAGTCCAGAAATAAAACCACATATATATAGTCAAATAATTTTTGATAAAGGGGCCAACAACACACAATGGAGAAAAGAAAGCCTCTTCAATAAATGGTGATGGGAAAACTGGAAAGCCATATGCAAAAGAATGAAACTGGACTATAGTTTGTCCCCCTGTACAAAAATTAACTCAAAATGGATCAAAGATCTAAACATAAGACCTGAAACAATTAAGTACATAGAAGAAGACATAGGTACTCGACTCATGGACCTGGGTTTTAAAGAGCATTTTATGAATTTGACTCCACAGGCAAGAGAAGTGAAGGCAAAAATTAATGAATGGGACTAGATCAGACTAAGAAGTTTTTGCTCAGCAAGAGAAACTGATAACAAAATAAACAGAAAGCCAACTAAATGTGAAATGATATTTTCAAACAACAGCTCAGATAAGGGCCTAATATCCAAAATATACAAAGAACTCATAAAACTCAACAACAAACAAACAAGCAATCCAATAAAAAAATGGGAAGAAGATATGAATAGACACTTCTCCCAGGAATAAATACAAATGGCCAACAGATATATGAAAAGATGCTCATCTTCTTTAGCTATTAGAGAAATGCAAATCAAAACTGCAATGAGATACCGTGTTAGGAAAATTAGACAGAATTTTGAACAAAATTTTGAGCAAAAAAAGTGAACCTAGACCACCTTCTTACACCATACACAAAAATAAAGTCAAAATGGATTAAAGACTTAAATATTAGACACAAAACTATAAAAGTCATAGAAGAAAACATAGGCAATAAAATCTGAGAAATTTCTCATAGCAATATTTTTTCAGATATATTTCCTTGGGCAAAGAAACAAAAAAAATAAACAAACAAATGGAACTACATCAAACTAAAATGTTTTTGTACAGAAAACCATCATCAAAATGAAAAGACAACCCACCAAATGGGAGAACATATTTACTGATACATCTGATAAGGGATTAATATACAAAAATTATAAAGAACGTATAAAACTCAACCCTAACAACACAAAAAAATCAATTTAAAAGTGGTCAAAGGACTTGAATAAACACTTCTCCAAAGAGGACATACAGATGGACAGCAGACATATGTAAAGATGCTCAATGTCACTAATCATCAGAGAAATGCAAATTAAAGCCACAATGAGATATTACTTCACACCTGTCAGAATAGTTATCATCAATAAATGAACAAACAGCAAGTGCTAGTGAGGTTATGGAGAGAAGAAAACCCTCATGCACTATTGGTGGAAATACAGATTTGTCAACCACTATGGAAAGCAGTGTGGGGCTATCTCAAAAAATTAAAAATGAAACTGCCTTATGACCCAGAAATTCTAATTCTGGGAATTTATCCGAAGAAACCCAACACACTAATTTGAAAGAACATATGCACCCTTATGTTCATTGCTACATTATGTACAATAGCCAAGATCTGGAAACAGCCCAAGTATCCATCAGTAGATGAATGGTACATTTACACAATGGAATATTACTCAGCCATAAAAAGCAGCAAATCTTACCTATTGTGAAAACATAGATGGTCCCGGAGATCATTATGCTAAGTGAAGTAAGCCAATCAGAAAAAAACAAGCACTATTTGATTTCACTCATATCTGGAATCTAATGAACAAAATTAACTAACAAGCAAAACAAAAACAGATTTATACATGGAGAACATACTGACAGTCATCAGATGGGGAAGAGTTGAGTGGCGGGGTTGGAGGAATAGAGCAAAAAAAAGACACAGAAAACATCATGGTGATTTCTGGGGGCTGAGAGAAGGGGGGATAAACTGTGATGTATAAAAACTTGCCTTGGGGGGACATGAACACACAATATGGTGTACAGATTATATGTTATAGAATTGTGCAGCTGAAACTTGTACAGTTATGTGAACCAGTGTCACTCCAATAAAATTTAATAAAAAGGGGGAATCACTTCACAAGTGATATATATATATCACTATATATATATATAGTACACCTGAATCTAATAATATTGAATGTGAACTATAATTGAAAAATGTTTAAAATAATCTGAGAATTAATTGAAGAGGTGTCTTGTGCTGGCTCTGGCTGTGTTGATCAGGGTGGAGGCGTGATGTTTCCAGAACACCTGAGGGATAATTAACACATAGTATTTTCAAAGCACTTCCATATTACTACCCAAAAACCTCATATAGACACTTCACAGATGAAGAAAGTGGGGTTCAGAGAGGTTATGTAACTTATTCAAGATTGCTTTTCCAGTAGAGCAAGCATCTTAACCTAGTGTAACTGACTTCACTCCTACCTGAATTCCTCCCTTTTACTCCACCAACATGGCAAGTAGACACTCCTGTCTGCATCTTCAAAGAACACAAAATAAGAAGCCAGAAAAGCCAGGAACCAGAGGTGGAAAACTTTCTGCTGGAGGTTCTGTTAGAAGGGTTCTCAATCCCTGTCCTCTCTCTTCCCTCTTACAAACAACTATGAATTACTGACAAAACACAAAACTTTAAAACCAGAGGGTAAATTAAGGTAGTATTTTCTAAACTTGTCAATGGGTCTGCACATCACCAGGGCAAGGAGCAGGGCTGCCTTACAATGAAAGACAACTTCCACTGACTAATTATCCCTTTGACTCATGCAATCAGCACTTCCTTAGTGAGTGGAAATGAAACAATCAGGATGCTGATAGGCCGGGGCGCTAGAAATGAGCACTGTGGTCTCTGGGAGCCATCCAGACTCACCTTAATGTTGGGAAGGTTTCTTAGGCATCCCTCCATGGATCCCTGAGTGTCCTCAATGATTGAATCAAGTAAGGGGAAGGAGCCCTAATGATCTGCAGGAATAGGTCAGAGTAATTGGTCCCATCTATCCCCCTCAATTCTTATCACCTGATTCCCCAGAGTCTGGGAATGGGATGGGATGAGGTGGAATGGGATGGGATGGGACAGGGCACATGACTGTGGGGCAGAGGGCATGCCTTGGGCTGCCATAGCCTCTGCGGCTCTGTCCCTGCAGTACAGCACTGGCACTGCTCCTCACTCTATAGCCTCCATCCTCACTCAGCTGAAGAACAGGGCTAATCATGAATCTGAATTCCTTTGGGACTCGCCATATTTTCTCCTGAGGGAAATTTATACCATCTTTCTGGATTATATACATTTGAGTAAAATCAAGTTGGCATTAAATCATTAGCAGAGAACTTGGTTAATCTTCCCAAGTTCAAATGTGTAAGCAGAAGAGACTAACGAAAGGCTGCTAACAGCAATGTTCTTGGGGAGCAAGCAGTCAAGGGGTCAGACAGGCTTACGGGGTTCTGTATCTGGGAAATCTCAGGTTGGCAGTGTGTGCATAAAGTCATGTTTCATCAAATTCTTTCTTGTCATACCCTTGGCTGACTTCAGTGTCCATATGAATACACTTTTCATCCCTCTGGCTCCACAGATCCTTGACCCTGTAAACTCTACTTCATTCTGCCATCAGCCATGGACTTTGTCACTGCCCTTAGCTCCTCCACATCTGAACTACAAAGCTATTCTACGATCCCAATTTCTATCCTTCCAGCTCTGTCACTTCATTACTTTCATTGTATGACCCCTTGAAAGTGTTCAGGTTTTAGTGGTTCCTTTTGTTTTAATCAATCTTGGTCTATGTTTGAAGGGGAACAGAAGGGTTGTGAAGAAGGCCTTCCTGTCTCTTGGTAGTTTGTTAAGACTGTGGCTGTGGTTGGTACTGAAGCCAGGCTGGGAAGGGGGAGGGAGGGAGGGAGTCAGCTGGGTTAGGGGCCCCACAGAGAATCTGGCCAGAAACAATTAGAAACAAAGGCTGGACGGTCTTCCGGTCTTCCGTTGAGTCCCCAGAGCCAGCCTTGGCTTTCCGGAACAGCTCCAGGAAATGGCTGAGATTCCAGATTTGGAAGGAAGAGACCTGTAAACAGGAGGTGGGCTTTGAGAGGGGAGTGAGCCTCTCTCTAGGGAAGGGTTTGGGGGGCAGCGGTATGCATACTGACGTTGCAGGTTCTGAAGCTACAGGCCTGTCTGCAGCAGACACAGGGTTTTAGGGCTGGAAAGACTATTAAAGATCATTTCAGGGCCTGAAAGATATCCCTGCTGAGTATGCTTGAATAGTTTCAGTGATGAATATTTTTATATTTCATAAAAATAACAATATTGGTTAAACTTACCGATCACTTATAATGCATTAGGTTACTGTACTAAGTGGTTTATATTTTATCTCATTCCATTCTTACTCCAGCTGTCAAGGTAGGCACTACTATTATTATTCCCACTTACAGGTAAGGAAAGTGACTTGCTGGGTTAAGGACCATGCCCAAGCTATCCCAGAAGCTCATTGCGCCTGTCCCTGAATAGGACCACATGATGGGCATCTCCAGCTCATCCCAGAGCCTCCGAATCCTTCCTGTCATCTGGCCTACACACACACCTGTGCCCCATCTATCCCTGCGGAATGAACACAGGAATGACCACTCTGCTCCACTCAGTTTTCTCAGCCACAGCCCATTGTCCTCTATCCTCGGTTCCTTCATGCTGTGCCCGGAGATCCCACCTTTGGGTTTCTGTCCCACTCTTGTGAGGGTTACTTGGAAGCAAATAGATAGGATGGGGATTCAAGGTTTAAATAGAGGCTTAGGGTTAAAGGATCAAGGCTGTGGTAAGTTATGGCTAGTGTGAGGATTACCTTTAAGAAATCCCAGACTAAATCAATCACAAGGTAAACCTTAGAGCTGCGGTTGGACTCAGGGGTTATAGGATCAAGTTCAGAGAGTTTCTCTCTTCTGGGCTCCTCCCAGTTCTTCAAGGCACTGAAGGCCAGGCAGGAAGCAGTGGTTTCCTCAAAGCTGCTTCCTCTGGGGCAATCTCAGCCACAAACAACCACCACCAGCCCGCTTGCCCCTCCTTCCCTCGCTGTGAGCTCAGAGCAGTAGGACAAAGTGTTTGGGATGAGGAAAGAAACCTGAGAGCAGCCATGGGCTCTGGAGGAACGCGCCTCCTTGGGGTACAGTGGCCCCTGCCTCTCCTGCTTCTGCTCGGCATGGGTGAGTGTGGCCTTGCCTCTCCTAGCCCTTCCTTCCCGATCCAAGGCCTGTCCAGGAAAGAAGAGGCCCCCTTACTCTTTTGCCTCTTTTTTGCAGTAGGGACATCAGAGATGATGATGATTATAAGGTGTGTGTGCAAGACAGAGAGACAGATAGATTGAGAGTTTGAAAGGCCCTCTCCCCTGTCAGCCAGCTTGTTATTTGGGAATTGGCCCTCAGATGAGAGAAGGCAGGTGAGGTATGCAGAGAGATGGGGGCTCGTTGGCAGTCAGACCTAGCTGCACATTCCTTTCCCTTCCAGGAGGCATGGCTCAGGACTCCCCACCCCAGATCCTAGCGCACCCACAGGACCAGCTGCTCCAGGGCCCTGGCCCCACCAAGATAAGCTGCCGAGCGTCAGGCCAGCCACCTCCCACCATCCGCTGGCTGCTGAATGGGCAGCCCCTGAGCATGGTGCCCCCAGACGTATACCATCTTCTACCTGATGGAACCCTGCTGGTGCTGCGGCCTCCTGCCCGGACACATGCCCATGACAACCAGGCCCTACCCCCAGACCTGGGCATCTATACATGTGAGGCCAGCAACCCGCTGGGTACAGCTGTGAGCCACGGAGCTCGGCTCTCTCTGGCTGGTGAGGCCTGGAAGGGGAGGCCCAGTGTGGGGCACATCTGGGGCAATATGCCTGCAGTGGGGAATGTTTGAAGGGATATCTGGGAAGGGAGGCTCAGGCTGAGAAATGGGACAAGAGAGCTGGGTTGGAGGTGAGCATAGATGGAATACCTGGGAGGTGGGGCTCTTAAGAGTGGATACCAGCCAATGAAAAAGCAGAATGGGGCAGGTGTGGTAGGAGACACTAAAGGGGGACCGTCAGGGAGGGGCAGACCGAGCAGTGCTCCCTAAAGAGCCTCCATCCTCCCCAAAGTCCTTCAGGAGGATTTCCAGATCCAGCCTCAGGACACAGTGGCCATGGTTGGTGAGCAGGTGACCCTGGAGTGTGAGCCACCCTGGGGCTACCCAGAGCCCACAGTCTCATGGTGGAAGGATGGAAAACCCTTGGCCCTCCAACCAGGGCGGCTAGTGGTGAGTGTAGCTCCCTTCTCCATACTTCATCCTGTCCTGGGCACTACTGGACATACACTGGCAGACTGCCCTGCCTTCTGGCTTTGAGCCCTCTGCAGAATTAGAGGAAAGGAACACAGTTGAGGCCTTAAACTTCCATCCCCAGTAAGAGCCCCTCCCCATATGGGAGACTTGACAATGCACCTGGCCCTGACAGGTGTCCAGGGGTTCCTTGCTGATGGTAAAAGCAGAGAAGAGCGACGCAGGAATCTATATGTGCATGGCCACCAACAACGCAGGACGACGGGAGAGCCGGGCAGCCAGGGTGTCTTTTCGGGGTAAGACGGGTTACTAAAGTCAGGGCCAGCGTGGGGAGGCTCCAGTTAAGCTAGTGTGGTCTAGTTTGGGCTGAGGTTAAGGTATGTGAAGTTCAACCTGGCATAAGAGTCAGAGTGGTGGGGACCCCATTTGAGGGGAGGTTTCCCCACCCTAAAGTGGAAATAGGAGTGCTCTAGTTCAGAGAAACCTGGGTGTTTGGGGTTCCTGATGGCTAAGGGATACTCAACTTCTCAATTCCTTCACTCTGGGCTGTAGACCCCTCCCCAGCTCTGTCCCCCACAGAGCATCAGGACTACAAGGAGCCTCTGGGACTTCTGGCTATGAGCATTCAGTTAGAAAATGTGACCCTCCTGAACCCAGATCCCTCAAAGGGCACCAAGTCTGGGCCTGCTGTGTGGCTCAGCTGGAAGGTGAGGCCCAGGGCCTGGGATGGGAACCAGTCCAGGGTTTGAGAAAGGACTGGTCATGAGCCCCTGACTCCTTCACCTTTTTCTGGACTCTACCAGGTAAGCGGCCCTGCTGCCCCTGCTCAGACCTACACAGCACTGTTCAGGACCCAGACAGTGCCAGGAGGCCAGGGAGTTCCGTGGGCAGAGGCCTTGCTGGCTGGCTGGCAGAGTGCAGAGCTTGGGGGCCTCCAATGGGGCCAAGACTACGAGTTCAAAGTGAGACCATCTTCCGGCCGGGCTCGAGGCCCTGACAGCAATGTGCTGCTCCTAAGGCTGCCTGAGCAAGGTCAGGGACAGAAGCCCCCAGAACCCAGCAATAGTCCCACTAGTCCCTTCTTGTCTGGGGGCCCTGAAGGACTGTCCCACTCCAGTCTAGGGGGATAGCAGGTCCTCCTCCTGGACTCCCCTTTGCCCTGGTCATACAAGCAGTGCTCTTGTTCTCATCAGTTATGGTCTCTGACCCTGTGTCCCCATCACAGCTCTTTTCCCTAGGGTCCTCTTCCTCAGCATTCCTTATAGTCTCTCTCCCTCCCCCCAGTGCCCAGTGCCCCTCCTCAGGAGGTGACCCTAAAACCTGGCAACGGCAGTATCCTTGTGAACTGGGCCCCACCACCTGCTGAAAACCACAATGGCATCATCCGAGGCTACCAGGTACCCCCACAAGCTGACACATCACTTCCTAATGGTGACAAGGCCTCCCTCTTCCCTGGACCCTTGCTCTGGGCACTGAGAAATACACCTGTGCAGAGAGGCAAGGGACATTTACTGTTGTTGAGCAAGAGTCTGCCAGACCCTGCTGAGCAGTCACCTACCTGATCTCATTTCATCTCACAGTCCACCTGGGTTCTTCTCCCCAAGTGACAGACATGGAAGTGAGGCTAAGGTCAGAAATGTAGGACCCAGGACAGAAATAGACATGTGGGGGCATGGGGCAGGGGATATCCCCTGGTAAACAGCAGGGCAGGATGACCACAGGCCCAGAGGCTAATCTGCAGGTGAAGGGCTTAGTAGCTGGGATGGTGCCCCCAGGGTGCTGCTCACCTGTTTGTCCTTAGGTGTGGAGCCTGGGCAACACCTCTTTGCCCTCAACCAACTGGACAGTGGCAGGCGCACAGACCCAGCTGGAGATTGCCACTCAAACACCAGGTTCCTACTGTGTGCAAGTGGCTGCAGTCACTGGGGCTGGGGCTGGGGCGCCCAGTAGCCCTGTCTGCCTCATTTTAGGTGAGCGTACTATCCACTGGTCCCACCCATACTCCTCAGCCCCAATTCCCACCTTCCTCTCTCCCTGTTCCCACCCCACACTTTCAGCTGCTCTGCCTTCTTTGTCTGACCTTCATTGCCTCACCTGTCCCTAACCCCTTGAATTCTGAATCCCATACAGAGAAGGCCATGGAGCAAGCCACCCGAGAACCCAGCGACAATGGTCCATGGACCCTGGAACAGCTGAGAGCCACCTTGAGGCGTCCAGAGGTCATTGTTACCGGGGGTGTTGTGCTCTGGCTGCTGCTGCTGGGTATCACTGTGTGTGTCCACCGCCGGCGCCGAGCTGGGGTGCACCTGGGCCCAGGTGAGAGAGTGAAGTGGATTCCAGGTGGTCAGGACCCCCTGGGTTCAGTCAAAACACTATCGGGAGTGGGGGGTGGGGGGGAGTAGATCTCTAGCCTGATGCTAGGGACTCTAGATTTAGCCTTCTTTCTGCCCTCTCTCAGGTCTATACAGATATACCAGTGAGGATGCCATCCTGAAACACAGGTCAGAGATGAAAGGGGAGTAGACTGGGGTGGTGGAGGGGCAGTGGGACTAAGGGTTAGTGGAGCTGGGACAGAGAACTAGGTGGAGACTCCCCTACTCCAGGCTATTCAGAATCCTAGTACCTGAATCTCTCCTCAACTCCAAGTGAAAATTATTTTCTCTTTCAATAATGCTACTATCACACTACTTGACAGGAGAATAAACTAAGAATCATAAACTTAAATGACTTTGCCCAAGGCAACACAGCTAGCCTTCTGAAGCTCCCCATCCAGTGCTCTTATCACCAACCTGTCACTAATAATACTGACTATACTTTCTTGTTGACTCATTCTCCTGAGTGGACAATAACTAGCATGGGAGAACCAGCCTAATTTCTAATTTTCTCTGTACACTCAGTGTTCACCTATCAGTGACTTTGCGTTTGGTAAATCACTAAACCTATCGAGCTATCTTCCTTCACAATAATCCACTCACAGTTCCAGTAGAGGGCACTCCGTCCCTACACCATAGTCTTACTGTGCTCAATAACAGGTCAGTTGCTGTACCTCTGCTCCAAGTGTTTGGCTGCCAGAGCAAGTCTGTGGTTATGAGACAAGATGCTAAGAGAGAAAGCAGCCTTTTTAAACCTGTTGGCTAGGCTTTACACTAAATAACCATTTCATCGGCCAACGTGCTCCCGCTCTTTATCTCATTAGATTTCCTCTGGGAGGTTTCATACCCCAGGTCTGCATCTTTCAACAGAAGTTTATCCAGCACCTACTGTGTGCCAGCCACATCTGGCCAGAGCAAGATTCCAAGCTGCTGCCGTGTTCCTGTGTTGTTTTATGCTCACTGGCCTTTCTCTGCTCTACCCTGAACTATCTCTGCCCCTCTTGACACTTTATTCCTATCCCTCAGGGAGATTCATTCATTCTTTTAGAACAGTCTCCATCTGCCAGGAGCTCAGTCTAGACGGAGGCATTCGTGCTAGTATATGAATGCAATCCAGAATTGGATGTCGGGAAACATGTCTAAGACACATGGAGGAGACTAGGGTGGGGAAATGTGGAAGGAAGATTTCACATTTACCCTGACAGTAAGAAGGAGAAGGCCAGAGAGGACAGCCAGAAATAGCTTCTGTGTTCACAACAAAGAAAGCCATTTGGTCTGGCTAGGGCATAACGTGTGAGGTGGTCAGAACAAAGGCTAAGGTTAGGGAGCTGGAAGCCAGAACAGCAAGGGCTCTGTTAGCCATGCTAGTCATCTGGGCTCTCTCTTGGTAAATGGGGAGCCATTGAAGGTTTCAAGCAGAGAAATGCTTTGGTCTGACCCCTGTTGTTGAATGATCACTCAGGCAGCCAGCCCCCGTTCACACGGAACCAGACTAGGTAGAGAGGCCAACATTCACATCGCAAGCTCCCACTCTGCCAGTATCTGTTCTCACACTTCCTCACTCCATCTCACAGCGTCAGCCTTGCATGGGAGGCCTGTTGTTACTTTGACAGATGGAGAAACTGGGGCTTAGAGCGGCTGGCAGACTTGCTCCCAGGGCAAGTACAGCTGGGCTGTGGCAGACGGGACTTTTCAAACTGGGTTTGTCTGGCTGCAGATACATGTGCTTTTCATGTTAGCACACAGCTGTTTCTCTTTAATACCTCCTAGCTCTGAGCAACCTGGACTTCCTCTGATCTCAGGATAAGAAAGGGTACTGAGTTTGAGGCATCAGGTCAGAGATTTAAAGGAGTCTGAAGGGCTGAAAAGTAAGCAGAACAAAGCCTATACCACCATCGCCTCATCCCCTTTAGCCACCCTCTGGTTCTCATTTCTCCGTTTCTCCTGCCCCTCCCCCACGCCCCTGTGCCGCAGGATGGATCACAGTGACTCCCCGTGGCTGGCAGACACTTGGCGATCCACCTCTGGCTCTCGGGACCTGAGCAGCAGCAGCAGCCTTAGCAGCCGGCTGGGAGTGGACCGCCGGGACCCACTAGACCGTAGTCGCTCCTGTAAGCATGCCCAGTGGGGGCCAGGGACTAGCAGTGAAACAGAGATTCCGTGGCTAGAAGAGGGAGATGTGGGGCAGGCTGAGTTCACCATAATTCCTCCTGTCTATTTATATTGCAGTGATCTCCTGGGATCCGCGCAGCACTGGTGTGCCCCTGCTTCCTGACACCAGCACTTTCTATGGCTCCCTCATCGCTGAGCTGCCTTCCAGCCCACAAGCCCAGCCAAGCCCCCAAGCCCCACTTCTGAGGCATCTCCCAGCCCAGCTGGCCCAGGGCTCCAGCCCTTGGCCCAGTTCAGACAGCTTCTGCAGCCGCAGGGGGCTCTCTTCCCCACGCTTTTCTGTGGCTCCCGCAGAGGTTTGGAAGGCCAAAAAGAAGCAGGGTAAGGATGAGGAGGACAGACCATCCTGGAAGAGCTGGGAGGAGGAACCAGGAGCGGGATTGTGGTGGGAATGTGGCCTGGGGCCTTGAAGTTGGGTGTTGGTAGCACCCCACAAACAGCTTTGATTTTCCTGTCTTCATGAATTCCCATCACCAAAGCACTCATCTAGGAGTATGCTGGCCTCAGCTTTTCTTTACATTGTGCTTGTTTCAGTTTGGCCACACCCATAGTGAGCCCTGCTTCTGCAACTGTATTCAACATTTTAATAAGCACCATTGAATGCCAGACACTGGGACCCAAGAGATACCAGATATGGTCCCTGCCCTCTAAGGGCTCACAGTCTAACGAAAGTTCCTGACCAGCACACTAGTCATTCTAGAACCTGGCAAGATGTGACCAGAGCTGGCAGGAAGCCTTTGGCTCTCGTGAACAACTCTTCTTGTGCTCTACAAGCAAGTCTGCCCGGCATGTTCCCAGTTTGCTTCCCAGAGGATGGTTTTCTTTCTGCCAAATTTCTCCTGACTTCTAGTAATCTGTGTTGACTTTCCAGAGAGAAATAATTATAGTCTGTGTATCTTTAGCAACCCTTATGTTAGGTCTTTTACTTATATTTATTTTATTTAATCTTCATAGCATGTTGACTTGGTGTTATTTCTCTAAGTTCACAGATATGAAAAGAGAATTAGAATTGGGTAACTTGTTCAAAGTCCCATGTCAGCAAGATGCAAAACCCAAATCTGAAGTCAGAGTGGTCTGCCCCAAAGGGCTACTTTGAATCTCTTGGGAAGCATACTTGGGAATCCTATCCTCTTGCTGACTCTTTTCTCCCATTTCTGAACATTGGCCTGCACTCTATCTACTGTCTCTATGAGTAAGATTTACAAATGTTCAACAGCCACTTATTTTAAATTTATAATCAAATGTTTATTAAGACAAATATGGATTCAGAGTAATTAAGAGCTTGTCCAATATCCAAAATTTTATGACTTGAACTATTAGCAAAGCTAGCATTTTTTCCAGTTTTGCCTCAAAGTTATTGCATTAGGAATTCTCAGTGGTAATAAAATAAGAGTTAAATAGAATTGCATAAATCTCATTTTAAAACCAGCTTTCCTATGGAGAAGTACATGGCCTTGAATTTAGGGTCTAGCCCCTTTTAGACCATTAATACTACTGGGAGAGGGTGAGTAGTTTTCTGTAGTTGATTCTCAAGAAACGGTCCAATTCTGACATGAGGTTTCCTGACCTCCTTTGGGGGTTTAGGTCCTCACTTCACCTGTGTCTCTCTTCACCAAAGCCCCACCACACCACTGCCCCAGGATGGGTTGACCACAGTGACTCTTGTGGACTGGTGGAAATTTGGCCCACCTCTGGCTCCCAGAACCTGAGCAGCTCCTGCAAGATCAACCTCCAATCTTTTCCCAAGCTATGGTGTTTGCTCTTCTGCTGTCACCTAGTCCAAGACCGATGGTTCTTCATTTTCTAAAACTGGCAGGCTCTCTCACTGCCCCTATTTTCCTTAACATACTTATTCTTTTTTCTTATTATTTGACCTTAGTTGGGGTTTTCCTCCATGATTGATATTATCACAACTGCCCTCTCATGTCTCACCCATGGTATCAGGTTCTTACTCCAGTGTTCTTTGCCAGATACATACACTATATGTCCTCATTAATTCAAACAAATATTTATTGCAGTTCAGGTATGGCCAGTGAGATTTGGCCTAACCTTGATAACATTTTTATTGTATAGTTTATTCACATAACATTGAAACTAAAATCCAATAACTCCAAGCAAGGTGGGAGGAGGATTTTGTTATCAGAATCCTTTAGAGGGAATGAAAAGGACCAGGAGAAATGTGGCCTTTTCCAGGACTGGCCTTTTCCCTTCCCTTTTCATATAGCCAACCAATATGTGTCGCTGTTTCTGAGCTTAGTTAAGCCAAGCACTAGATAGGATAAAGCTGATGATAGCAGAGTTGGGGCACCTGAAGTTGGCCTCCCTAGGTCATATGACAACTAAAGGAAATATACAAAAACCAAAGCAACCAAAATACAAAAGCAAACTTTGATGGAGGAAGTTCAGCCATTGGATGGGTTTTCATCCCAGTGGCTCAGAAGATCTGGCCACTGTGCATGGATTCCCAGGGCCCAGCTGGGGTCTTAGTCTCTGCTGCTCTGAACTGCTGATGGTAGCCCCCCTCCCAGGTCTTTGAGATCAGATTGACTAGACAGCTCCACCTCAAAGGTCCTGCCTGGTCTTTGGTCTGAGCTTCTGATCATGCAACACTAATCTGAAAGCTGTTTCTTTCCTCCTTTGCTTGGTGTTCTAGTTTCTGGAGAAGTCTTGGGAAAAACTATTATTTTCTTTTTCTATTATCTAGTTCCTCTCTTGTTTAAACTTAGATCCATTTGGGTTTTGGCCTGATCAGGAAGCACTGTACATGGCTGGGTCTGTTCTTTCCATTACCTCAGCTTCTCTACTGTCCGATTCACTCATTTTGTCTCTAAGTGTGAAAGCTGCCATCTTGTATGTGATTCACCTATGTGAGTCATGTATGTATGTGTTTACACTTACATCTCTAATATCATCCATCATTCACTCACTTATTCAACAAATATTGACTATCTATGGGCATGTCATTGCTTCTCTGGGTGAGACTAATACGTCTGCCCACTTTAAAGTTCCTTTTTCACATCTGGCCTGGTTAGGGTTACTCGTTTTTGTCTTACTCATTTGGCACAACTTGACAGTCCAACCTCCCCAGGCAAGAGGCACTCAGGTTTCTCAGGGCAGGGCTAGCCAGAACCATGTGAGATTTTCACAATGTGAGAAAAAATGGAAATTAATAGATTCTCTCCAAGAAAAGGAGTATGTATTTTCACAGAGCCAAAATTACTGAGAATAGCCATGTGAGTATACAGAGGTCAGGAAGACTGGAACATATACAGTAAAAAAAAAAAAAGAAAGAAAGAAAGAAAGCTATTGGGTGCCAGGAACTTTCAGATCTATTTCTATTACCTATAATTGGGAAAAACATCATCTGAAGTGGGTGTTTACAATGAAACTGAGGTTCTGAAAGTGAATGGATTTACCTGAGGTCACACAGCTACTGCATGGTTCAGCTGGCTATGAGGGCCCATTTTTGGATTACAAACCTAGTGCTCCTTCCACCCTCACAGCTGCCTAGATGAAGCAGGAAAGGGGAAGGAGAAGATGGAGGGAGGTTCTTCTCTCTTTTCTTTGCATTCAGGGACCCTAAAGCATAACTAAATGACAGGTGGAAGATATAGCCCGTGAGTGGGATCTGAAAGACCCACCCTGACTTGTGCCTCAACTGCTGACTCCTTCTTTGCAGAGCTGCACCAGGCCAACAGCTCCCCACTGCTCCTGGCCAGCCACCCTGTGGAGCTCTGGGCCTGGGAGTTGGGGAATAAAGGCCCCAAGAACCTTTCCCAAAGCCCAGGTAAGAGGAAATGAGGCAGTGAGGTGGGGTGCAGAGCCCTATCAGACCCTACCGTAAATTTCACCTGTCCTCAAGGAGACTGAATGGGTGAGGTGTAGGGACAGGAAGTTGACGGGAGGGGTGGGCAGGGGACAGGCTGGGGTCTGGGGCTGATCAGCACTCTGCCATTCTCATACCCAGTCTACTGTTCCGCAGGAGCTGTGCCCCGAACTCTGGTTGCCTGGCGAGCCCTGGGACCGCAGCTCCTCAGCTCCTCCAGTGAGCTGACTTGCCCTCTCCCGCCAGCAACCCTCTCTTCTCATGGACCTCTGACTCAGAATCAAGAGACCCAGTAAGAGGGCATGGATCAAAAAGCAGGATGGGGGGTTGGGGGAGGTGAGGGGTGTTAGTTGAGCTTGGACAGGGCTGGGGGGGAGTGAACAGGGACTTGAAGAACTGCACTAACCATCCTGCCATCTCTGCCTTACCCCAATCAGGCCCTTGGTGGAGCCCCAAACACCCTCCTCCCTCCCACTGTCAACAGCGCCCGTTCCCACCTTCATCTCATCCGGTACCCCCAGCCACTCCAGCCACCAGGCCTCTTCCCTCTCTGGTCCCAGCCCAACATCCAGTCGCCTGTCCAGCTCTTCACTGTCATCCCTAGGAGAGGATCAGGACAGTGTGCTGACTCCCGAGGAGGTGGCCCTGTGCCTGGAGCTCAGTGAGGGTGAGGAGACCCCCAGGTGAGTAGCCTGAGTAAAAACCAAAGAATTAGAGTATGCTCGTCCCTACCTTGTTCCACCCTTCCTCAAATGGAATGTATCTACCCTAACCCACCTCAGCTGTTATACTGTCTCCCATTTTGCCTCTTCCTAGGAACAGTGTCTCTCCTATGCCAAGGGCTCCTTCACCCCCCAGCACCTATGGGTACATCAGTGTTCCGACAGCTTCAGAGCTAGCAGACATGGGCAGAGCTGGAGGAGGGATAGGATCCGAGATGAGGGGTTTGTTGTGCACACCTCGGCCCTGCCTCACCCCCACCCCCAGTGAAGGCTCCTTGGCCAATGGCTGGGGCTCAGCCTCCGAGGACAACGCTCCCAGTGCCAGAGCCAGCCTCGTCAGCTCCTCTGATGGCTCCTTCCTTGCCGATGCCCACTTTGCACGAGTCCTGGCAGTGGCTGTGGACACCCTTGGCTTTGGTCTGGAGCCCAGGGAGGTAGATTGCGTCTTCACAGGTACGTTAGACCACTCCCACCCCTTGGAGTGGACACAGCTCCTATAAGACCCCCTTCTCCCCAACCAAGCGGCAAAGCTTCTTAATCATGGCTTTTGTTATTGTCCTTAAAATGGCTAGTTTTTATGAAATGATTACTACACCCAGGACTCTATGATAAGCACTTTACATACATTGAATAACAACACCTCTATGAGGAATATTCTTAATTATTTTCCAGATGAGGAAATTATAAGTCAAACAGGTCTATTAACTTGCCAAGGTCACCCATGAGAACAAGGACTGACTGTCCAAGTCTGACCTGGAGGCAGCCAATTGCATGGTCCATCCCCCCACCCCAAACCCCTCTCCCCCAGACATAGATCTCCACAAAGGTGGCTCCTATCCTTTTCACTGACTATAGTCCAGTGCTTCTGATTTCTCCCCACTGTAGGAAGTTCTGTTTTCTCTCTTATGTCTACTGTGCTTCTTCAAAGCCCTTCTTTTTACCTTGACTGTGGCTGTGGGGGCAGCAACTGGCTCACCCTTCACATGTCCAACAGAGTGGGCTATAATCTCCATGTCAACAGAGGCAGTCAGTGCTCCCCATGCCCCTTTGGTGTTCCCTCTTTCATCTGCTCTATCAGGTCCCCTATACCTGTCATATGATTCCTATCTCTACCCTGTGCCCCCAAGAAAAACAACCAGGCTGTGATGAATGAGAGAGAAAGAATTATCCAAGGCAGAAGTGCCCATAATGAAGGAAAAAAGAGGATGCCAGGGAGTGGGAGAGTGAAAGCAATGTATGAGCAAAAGGCCAATTCGAGATATTCTCTCTGAAGAAACTAACAGGCTGCCTTGCTGTACCAGGGGCTGGGGCCACCAAGACTGATTGGCTAAGCAGGGGTTAGATTATGTTTAGCGTTGGGAGTATGCCTTAAGTTGGCCCCAAGCTTTCTGCCCTAAACTGATTCCCAGGGTGAAGGCTAATCCTCCACAGACATCTCTACCACCTTCCCACACACAGGTGCCTCATCACCTCCCTCTCCCCGGGATGACCTCTGCCTGACCACCACCCTCTCCCTGCCTCTGTGGGAGTGGAGGTCAGACTGGCTAGAGGACATGGAGAACCACCACATCCAGCAGCTAGGAAGGGGATTCCCCCCCTGGCCCCCCAACTCTTAGAACTCCCCCCCCCCAAGGAATCATCTCAGCTGTCCTGCACCCAGGCTGGCAGTAAGTGTATGTCTGCCTGGCTGGTGTGGTTCTGGGGAGGAGCCCTGAAGGAGCGTGGGATCTGGCAGGAGAGACAAGGAGCAGGGGGATAACTCCACTCTCCTCCGATTTTCCTACAGATTTCTCCTGAGGCATGTCCCTGAGACCCCCAAGAAGAGACTTGGAACTCCCTCTCCTGTCAGCCACTGGCCCTAAGGGAGGGATGGGCCCTGGACTATGCATCTGTGCACCTGGGAACACCTTACCCGACGGGCCTCTAGGAGAGCTCTCACTCTGGGACAGTGAGAACAAACGAACAACACAAAATCAGAGCAAAGCCGACCTGGAGTCTCAGGGGCAGAGCGTTAGCTCACCTGAGGCCCTTGCTTTCCTCTGCGCTGTCCAATCCCACAACCAAACTGTTTGGCTTAAGGAGCAGTCCACCTCCTGATCTTCTACTCACAAGGTCACGAGAAATGGGGGAGCCAGGGGTCTTTCTGGGGGACAGCAGCAGCTTGTAGGGGTGGGCCGTGGAGGAAGGGGCTCCTCGAGCTTCCCCTTAGTCCCGCTGGACTGCTGTTCTGTAGAGGCCGTCCAACTCCCACCACGCCGTGTAAGAGCAGTGCCCCTGAGGCTGCGAGGCCCAACCCAGCACCAAGGCAGACTTTCCAGATGGACCCAGGGAGGGAGAGAAAGGGAGGGAGGTGTGAAATGTGGGACAGAAACACCCTCCGCACACTGCTGTCACTGTGAGCCTCAGGAAGTGAAGCTATAAAATGGCAATGCCTTGCGTTCTGAGATCTTTCCCTGGAGCATCACTTTCAGGAGGCACCTGGAGATACAGGACAATTACCTGCACTAGAAATGGAGCGAGTATTCGCTGACACTTGGAAATGTCACTCATCTCTGTTCTGTAACTAAGGGGAGAATTATGTTCCTCCATCAAGTTTTTAGCAGAACCTTAGGAAAGGGAGGGCTGAGGCATTTTCAGGGTCTGCTGGTCTTAGCAACTTTTCCTGAGAAGACAACTTCTGCGTTCAGTAGCCCCAACCTCCTCCCTAAAGACCATATGGTTTCTTAAAATAAACAAAGTAGCTCATTCCACAAAAGGTAGAACCACCTGTCATGGTTGGCTAGTGAACACCCTCCCACCAAGACAGCAGAACTGAGAAACGGGGGCAGGGCTTCCAGGGCCTACGCCCCAGAGAGCTACTGAGAGCAGTAATGGCATCTTTCTCACTTGGCAGAAAAGGTCAGGGGCAGAATCTTCAAGCTGAGGAAATATACTGAACATGACCAGGGTCACAGGAAGACACCTTCAGAGAGGGTTGATTGGAAAGGGCCCTGAAAGGGCGTGATAACCCCCAAACCTCAGCGGCTCTACTGGAGGCCACTCTAGTTTGAAGGCTGAGTAAGATGGGGCCTGGGGGCCCGGCGCTGCCTGGACGACCCTACTCTGGCCTGTCTGGCTGGAGGGGCGTGACCCAGGAGGAGGAACTGTGCTGCAGATACATACCCTCCCCTCTAATTGCTTTCTCGTTTCTGGATTTTGCTTTTCTTTTAGCTTCCTGGTAAAAGTTCCTTTTAAAAACATTCCAAGCCTGTTTGCTAAACCAAAGGAGGAGGATTTGTATAAACTTAGGCCAGAGCAGCAGGAGAGGTCAGAGCCTGGGCACGGAGGGTACTGGTAATCCCCTGAGAGCTCAAGGAGATTATTGAGCTGGGGGTGGAGCAAACAAGAGGGAAACAGATCTCAGCTAACCAGTGAGTGGCACTGGCTGTGGGTGAGGGGGTGACAGGGACTATGGCATTCATGGCCAAAAGTTTTTAAATTCTGTGTCAGCCAAACCAATCACATCTGGGCCTAATCTGGCCAGGAGGTGCCTGTTTGCACACACCCTCTGTGAGGAGGGGTCTGGGGTTTGAAAAGCCTGTTTTTCCTTCTTGACCAGGGATTTCGCCCATCAGCTTCTCCTTTCTTTGAGTTTTAAAAATTATTATGAGGGCATATTTCCTTGTAAGAGAGAAGATACACCCCCTAAGGGAGGGTCTGGCATAGTTCTCTGAGGGCAGAGAACTCATGGTTGGCTTTTTGGAAAGTCCCTCTGGTTCTAACAGGGAACAGTGACTTCAGCACCTTTGGGAGGCAGGACAGTTGGGTCTCCTAGCCCAGTCTTCACCAAGAGTTTTGACAGAGAAGTTCAAAAGGAAATGCACTGATATACACCTGCCTGTAGCCCCCTTCTTCTCCACATCCTGTACAACACCAGACAAATGGCCCAGGGCTCTGATCAGACTCTTTTATTGCCTTTATTTTTCCCCACAAATGGGTCTTGGGTAGGAAGATATGGAAATAGTAGAGGTGTTTCTCTGGTTTCTCGGCCAGTTCCTCAGGGAGCCCCACCATCTGGGAGGAAAGAGACCCCTGCTCCTCGTTGCACCTCCTCATTTACCAGGGGACGGCTCCCACCCAGGCTCCTGGCCCAGGGACAAGCCTTTCCCCATAGAACTCCTGACACTCTCATCAAGGGTTATCTTGGTTCCTAGAAAGAGAGAAAGAGAGAGGGGCTGGAGAGGCTGGTTTGCCAGGCTGGCCCTGGGCAAGCAGGCCACGGGAGGGAATGTTCTTTGCTCATCAGCCTCTCTCCTGATGCACTTCTACAGGAGCCCAGCCTCCTCTACAATGTGTCATCGTGCCCTCATCCTTTGTCACTGTTCTCCAGGACCCCTCCTGCCCCTCACTCATGGGGCTCCTCCTTTTCACACCTCCCCTGCAAGCCCTACTCTATCTTCCTTTTTCGAGGAAACCCCCACTGTCCCAGTCCTTCAATCTTAATTCGGTGATCCCTGGCCCGCACCTCTCGACATTTCCGTCCTGGCCTTTGGCTATGGCTCCGGCTCCGGCTCCGGCTCCGGCTCCGCCCAGGGCCCCGGGAGCCCCGAGAGCTGCTGGAGCCTCTGGAAGAGTTGCTGCCAGCAGTGGAACAGGTGCTGGTGCCCTGGCCCTGGGACAGGAAGCTTGGTCGGCTGTATGGGAGCCAGGCCTCTTCTGCAGCACAAGAGATAAGGGTAGCTGTGCCCAGGCAGGGGGACAGAACGACACTACTGGCCCACTGTGCCACCCCGACCACCATCCCAGCTCTGGAAGAAGAGTTGAGGGCAGGCAAAGAGTTCAGATCATCTTGAGGGCTGAGAAGCACAGTGCCCAAAACATGGCCTTGACATAACGTGTTTAGAAGCCTGCAGGGAACTCCCTTCTTAGGGAAGAAGGAACAGAACACCCAGCTGCTATTCTTGTCATTGGGGTTTCAGTCCTGAGAAAGGATACAACTTGGGAACCTCAGGGGATTTTGCTCAAAGACAGCTGGGGAGACAAGTGTCTTTGATGTTGATCAAATGTATGAACCCAACTGAAAGTGAGGGGTGAGCTGGGTTGACATGAGTCCATCAATGGTATCATCTGTACTATACTGTCAGCCTCCAGTCCTAAAGCCCACCTTCTTATATAGGAGTGGCCCTCCAGCCCACCTTGGCCCTCCTTACCATCCAGGAGGGGGCCCCGATGGGCCCCCAGGGGCCCCACCTGCACCATTCTTTTCTCCCTACTGTGCTCCCGTTCCAAGGAGGACATGCTGCCTGCTGCTCTCAGCCCTAAGGCCCAGCTTGCCTCTTCCTCTGGTGGTGGCAAGGGTGGTGGGGGCAAGTCTGGGGAGAGACCTGTTTCAGCAGAGTCTCCTGCTTCCCTGATGCCAGTCTCTCCCACTCTCATTCCCTGGTACCAGGAGGCTGAGAATGAACAGCCCAAGATTTGGGTTTGCCTGCTCCCTGCCTCAGCCTTCAGAGTTCACCCTCGGTTTCCTGCCCATCTCCACTACTGCTTGTCACCATTCCCCAGACCCATGGCCCCTCACCCCCAGGACTGTGCTCCCGCCTGTAGGGAACAGCCTTGGGTTTCTTCCGAATCTGGGCACGGGGCCCTTGAAGTGAAGGGGTCATCTCCCCAGGCACCAGCCGGGTTCTCCCTGTAGCATCAGGAGATGGGAAGAGGAGCACGTAAGAGAGAAGGTCTGGAAAGGGGCTTGAGGGGGAAGGGCAAACAAGCTCGGTGAGGGGTGTGCGGCAGTGGGGGCTAGTTGAGGGTTCTACAGACTCACCTGGGGCACTGCTGGCTGTACTAGGGACAGGGCTGGGCCTGAAGTGGTGGGAGGCTGTGGGGACAGCCCCCAGGCCCGCAGGCCTCCCTTCGCGGTTATTCAGAGTGGGCTGGGACACACTGAGAGGGGAACTTGGCTCAAGGGGCACCCTCCTGCAATGACATACGGTCTTAGCATCTGTTCCCTCAACAAACCCTAAGTGCCTGCGATGTGCCAGGCATTGTGTTAGATACCTAGTCTAGTGTCAGATGAACAAGACACAGCCAGCCCTCACCAAACTCCCAAGCTAGTGCAACATGAGGAAAGCCATGTCTTTGAAACACTCCAGGAGCTTACAAAGTCATTCCAATGGAGAAACAGTCTGAAGGCAGTGAGAGACCCTGTTAGCCTCCAGGTTTCTCCCCAAATCATACTTCTACCCTCATACAGCCATGAGACCTCTGTACCCCCAATCCATCCATCCACTGAATAGGTACTATTCTCCTCCCTACCTGGGCATCTGGTGGAGATGGGGAATGTCAGTGAGGGGCTGGGGAGGGTCAGGAGGTGATGGGGTGAGAGTAGCTGTGGACTGCTGTCCACAGGAAGGTGTGGGAGAGGTGGTCTCCCCTTGGGATGCAGGGACCAGGCACCCTCCACTGGAGCTGGGCTCTGCCAGGTGGCTCCTCCCAGGCACTGGTGGGCACCACTCTCCTGGCTCTGAGCTGGGGAAAAGAGGCAGGAGGGTGGGGACGACTGAGTAATTTCCATACCTTCCCTTGGCCTTCCTGTTGCCACTTTCCTTCCTCATCCAGCTCTACCCTCCTCTGTAGGTGGCCCTGGGCTAGTCCCATGTAGGGTATCTGTGGCAAGATGCATCCTCACCTGTCCTCAAGTTCCTGCTCAGGTCCCGCGAGGCAGCTCAGTTCACAGGAAGGAGGAGGTGGCGGCAGGGCTTCTGGCCAGTTGAGGGAGGGCATCTGCACAGGTTTCCCCAGAAGCTTCACTTTCCCTCCCCGGGGTTCTGAGGAGCATAGGGGAGGCATACCAAGATATGGGCAGGAGAGAGGCAGAGATGAGACATGTCAGAAGAAGTGCTGGGCTAGGTCCCAGAAGGGAAGAGTGGGGTATGAGGAACTGGAGTCATACCACTGTCCCCCTGGCTCCATTCCGGGGGAGCATACTGGCTCCAGGTGCCCAGGTCCCCTGAGGAGTTTGAGGGGAAGCCCCCATGGAAAGTCTGCAGTTCCTCCCCAGCTGGGTCAATGGTGTTATAGACAGGACCCTCGGGAGAGGCAGTAGTGCCTCGGGCCGTCTGAGCCAGGTAAAGGGAGATTCCAGCTTCTGAGGAGAAAAAGGGAGACCCAGGGGAGGAGGCAGGGGCAGACACAGAAAACAGAGGACAACAGGAGAATGGAGGGCAAAAGGAAATCCCACCAAATCAATTCTCCCGCTACTCCAAACCTTCCTTCCCAACCAGGGTATAGGTGAGGCATAAGGGACACTCCTCCAACTCACATCCTCCTGAGGACTGACCAACCTCAAGTGGTCCCCTCAGTGTGCCCCGGCAGATTGAGAGGAGAGAAAGGTACTGTGGCCAGGTGGGCCCTTGACGGAATCAGAACTCCTCACCATTGTAATATCTGTCGTCTGGGTCAGGATTGCTGGGGCAGCAGCTTTCCCTGGGTTCCTGGGCTGAGGGGCTTCGAGATGGGTGGGGCCAGGAGTCTGCTAGCCAAGGGTAGGGAGCAGGGCCAAGGCCCACTGGCGGCCTGAGAGAAAGCATGTGAACGTTGGCGCACAGAGCCTGAATCAGAGGCCAGGGAAGGTAGTTGAGGCAGGGGCAGTCAGAGGATATAGGACAGTGGTGGCGCTGTCTCAGGTGGGGGCAGGTCCCAGTGAGAAGACAAGGAGGCCTAGAGAGGATGGGGCGTGGTCTGTTGGTGGAGGAGACTATTCCTTAGGAGATAAACTGAGAGAATTACCTGGAACTGGCTCCGGAGAGGCCCTCTGAGTGTGGGAAGGACACTGGGGAAAAGGAGGGGAGACTGGATGAGAGAAGAGCTGGTATTGGGGTCTAAATACCACAGGGCAGTCAGTGGTGGCTTACCTGCAGATGTGTAAGCAAAGGACGCTTCCGAAAAGGATCCCATGGGAGAAAGAGAGGGAAAATGGAAAAAGGATCAGAAATATCCACACTCTTATCCACTCCCTAACCCCGTCCCAATTCCACCACTCAGGCAGTACCCTAGACCAGTTTCTCATATGTGCCTTGACTGGGGGCCTTCAGCAGACCGAGTAACTCCTTGCTGGAGCCAGCGACCTTGGGTCCAAGCGCAGGTGAGCTTTTTTGCTCAAGCCAGATGAGCCCGCGCTCAAGCTGGCAACCTCGGGGTCTCCAACCTCGGTCCTTCCGCATCCCAGTCCAACGCTCTATCCACTGCGCCACCGCCTGGGCAGGCCCTGGACCAGTTTCATTAGAGCGAGATGAACTCGGGTGTCAATATAGTTCTCAAGTGATTCCCCTGTGTAGTCAAGTTGGGAACCACAGATATAGGTGCTCTCAGAACTCTCCAGACGCGCCCCTTACCGGGTGTAGCAGAACCCCAGTCTCCGCCTTTCAGTGGGCCGGCCCTTCCACCCAAACCTCGCCTCACAAAGCCAATACCTGGGCTCCTGGCCACACCCCTCCAACCAGGCCCGCCCCCACGAGTGCGTTTCTTCTCCGGACTTGGCCCCACTTACTGACCCTGACTGCAGAGCCTGCTTTCTCTTCCCGAGGCAGCTTAAGGGCACGTCTTGCCCATGCCCAGACTCCTGTGTCGCCCCTCCGAACCCCTCTCCTCCCGCTCAGTCCCGCCGCCTTCTTGATGTGCGGTGCGTGCCCTGCCCCTCTCCAAGGGGCTGAGCTCTGGCGCACCCCGGCCCCCGCCTCCTACTCCCTCTCTCGGTCCCGCCCGCCTTCCTCTGTGGAACTTGGCTCCAGGCTCCGTCCGCTCTCAGGCCCTCGGTGCAGTCTCCCCGTGTCCGAGGGCGCCATTGGCCCGCAGACCCCCGGTCCGCCGCCCCACGGCCGGGTCTCACCTGTGTAATGGCTGAGCTCCTTGCGCTGCCTGCGGCGCCGGCAGAAGGCGCCACCGAGCCCGAGGAGCAGTGCCCCGCAGGCCGCGCCACCGCCCGCCAGAAAGGCCGGCTCTCGCAACACCCTTGCCAGCCGCTCCGCCAGCCCCTGGCCCACCTCGATCGTGGGCTCCAGTTCCGGTGGGGTCGCTGTGGGGGTCAGAGCCACGAGTCGAGTAGGGGCCTGGAAACCCAGGAGCCATTCCGAGACCCCCGTACTTTCCCAGCCTCGCCCTCCCACCACCCTCTCCTCCGGACTCACGCAGTTGCACCCACACCAGGGCACTGGCCACGCCCACGCCGGCACTGGTGGCCGCTGCGACCTGGATCCGGTAGGAGAGACCTGGCAGCAGTCCATGGAGCACCGCAGATCGCGCCCAGCCTGACGTAGACCGATTGAGGTGGAAGCGGCTCTCGTTCCCCAGGCACCAGATCTGGGGAGTCCGAGACCCAGGTTTAGAGTCAGAATTGGGATTCTGGCCTCATGTGGAAACTTGACGCTCTGAATGGCACGGGGGGGGGGGGGGGGGGGGGGCTTAGCTAAGCGTAATTCAGCTTAGAGAGAACACTCTGAAACCTCTCTCCTCTCCCAGAACCTCATCCCTAGCCACCTCATCCCCAACCACTCTTAGGTTTCTTTCCTAATCCTAGCCTTGAATCTTCCTCTTCCTCCACCCAGACTCTTCTCACACCCTGTACCTGGTATTCCTTGATGACTCCATTTTGCTGGGAAGGGAGTGGAGGTTCCCAGGACACAGTGATACTGCTGTTGCCTTCACCCCCCAAGGCTACTGCCACTCCCTGGGGAGGACCACTGGGGGCTGGCCAGAGTGGAACAAGGTGAGAAGGAAAGTCATTGCAAACTGCCCCTCAGGCACCAACCTCCCCAATCCCAGCTCTAACATCTTAGGGAACTTAGTCACCCCCTTCTCACCCACTTGCCTTTCTCTCCCCTTGCAATCTTTCATCTTCCCTCACTCCCACTTCCCTCTTCTACATCCAGCATCTTCACACCCTGCTCTCTTACCCTCCTCAGGAGTGCTCCTGGTCACCAGGAGACTGTCAACACCCAGCCCCTCCTGGCCTTGGGCTTGCACCTTGATCTGAATTTGGGCCCCTGGAGGGAGTCCTCGTAGCACAGTACTTTGCTGGCTTGGGGACTTTAGGTCCAGCACTGTCCAGCTTCCACCACCAGGACCTGCTACCCTCCAAGACACCCGGAAACCTTGCACCAGCTGAACTGGGCCATCTACCTGTATGAGACAAGAGTAAGCATACCAGGAGGAGAGGCTTGGGCCACACAAGTCCTCCAGGCCCCGCCCCTCCTCCATTCACCCACCTTCCCCAGCCATGCACTCCCCACTCTTCTGTACCCATTCTTGGAGGCCCCCATGTCCCCCATCAGTATTTCTGCCCTTCACCTCAACCCTATGCCACACTCACAGTCCAGGACACCTGCAGGGTCCGGGGCCCAAGGACTATGGGCTCCTGCATACGCACAATAACTTCAGTCAGCCCAGGCTGGCCTCTCCATGAGTCCTCCACTGGCCTGGATAGGTTGCTGTCTATTGACCAAAAAGCCCACTCAACAGGGACCAGCAGGACAGGGAGTCAGGACTGACAGTGCACTATGTCCTGCCTCTGCCCTGCCCCCAAACTGTACTACTTAGTGCTCCAGAGCACATCCCAGGGTCAAGAGGGGCTGGTCAGGGGAAAGTTTCCAAAGGTGAGCCTTCTAGTCCTGATAATCTACACACATTGTGGGTAAGGGACCAGAAGTGAGAAATTACCAAGGTAACTAAACATTCTTTCCCCTGCTCACCCCCACCCCTCCCTTTCTTCCTCCCCCTCCCTCCTCCTCTTCCTCCTCTTCCTCCTTCTTTTTCTCTTGTTCCCTCAATGAGAGGGAAGCATGACCTCCTGTTTCAGATCAGTCACCAGTATAGAACTGGCACAGCAAGAAAGAGCTGCCATGGTTTTGTGGGAGGGGTGCTATGTAGTGTTATACATCGTAACTATGAGCCAGGGACGCTGACCTTACCCTGGGTGCGGACAGGCTCAGAGACAGGGCTGGGCTCACTGAGGCCCCAGGCTCCCACAGCTCGCACCAGGAACAGATAGATGGTATTGGGCTGCAGACCGCTGACGGTGTGTGTCTCCAGCTGCACACCATCTGCCACTGTCCGCCATGTGTTGCCAGCTGCTTGGCTGCAACAAGAAGGAGGAGATAGAGTTATCCAAGCCAGAGACCCCCACTCTGCCTACTCCATCTCATCCCTTCTCAATGGCCCCCTACTGCCTCCTCACCCTGAGAGACAAAACTGGCAAACCTCTCCCCATGATAGCAAAAACCCAAAAGATATAAGGTCACCTCCTTTTAACTCTCCATATTTGCACTCAAAACTTTCTCTGTACCTGAAAGCCTCTATCACATAAGAGGTAACCATGGCCCCAGCCTGTGGGTTGGGCTTCCAGGTCAGGGTAATGCTATTCTTGGTGATCTCCGTGACCACTGGCTGAGAGGGAGGCCCCGGAAGGTTACTGGGCTCTGTAGTCAGGTCCGGTAATTCTCCCCAATCTTCTGCGGTGAGGAGATAATCTTTAAGTAGAAGAATGGGGAAGGAAGTAACCTGCCTCCTTCAGAGATGAGTTGTGACAATGGTGAGGGGGCATGGTACACTAACCCCTACTCACATCTGCCTCCCAGGCACCACTTCTGTCTCCTCCTCCCCCTACCATGGTCATGGCATTGGAAAGATAAAATCAGTCCTGGGATTTGATCAATATTGACTGCCTTTGAAGAATGCTTGGAGAAAAAATGCTAGCAAAGGGAACAATGGAAAAACTCACCCCGCCTCCTAAGCCAGGCACTCCATGTGGCCTCTCCTGTGGAACTCTTGGCCACACAGCTGTAGAAACCCATGTCCATCTCCTGCAGGAGAGGGGAGAGGACTAGCAAACCAGGAGTGAGACAAAGTAGAGTGAGAGGGTGGAGGTGGGTTTTCAGAAGGATGGGGAGGATGCTGTCTCAGACCACCTTACTCTAGGTAGAATGGAGTGAGAGTCCCAGTAAGTATTTACTGGAATTGGACCTTCTCAGTTACTTGGGCCCCAGGGTGAGACTCACCTGTACATTGGCAATGTACAGAGTACCATTAGCCATCAGGTTGAACTGAAGGTCATCTCCCAGCAGCCACTGCCCATCTTTCTTCCATTGAACACTAGGCTGAGGGTTCCCAGTCACTCTGCATGGCAGCCACACAGAGGAGCCAAGTGCCAGTGTCTGATTTGCTGGTCCCTGGAGGATGATGGGAGGCAGCCCATCCATCGAGGCTGAGAGAGGAAGAACTTGGGTAACTCAGAGAAGGGTCCTCGGTTCAGGCAACCAACCCCTTGTCCTCATTCTCTGCTCCTTCACATATCCCCCTCCCCCAGAGATTGGAGGGATTTCCATAACCAGATGTAGTCTCTGCCTGAAATGAGCCATCTATTAGTGGCGTCTGTGCCTAATTTCCAAACTTCAAGGACATATCTCAGGAACATGCACTTCCCCTTACAGACATATTGTAGAGAATCCAAGAAAAACAGATCTCTTTAAGCCATTATCTCCTCCCAGGCCACGGGTCCTGTCTCATCTCCATAGGCACATACCTTCTTTTACCTCCAACAGAGCCTTGGCCAGGATGCTGCCAGCCACGCTGACAGCCTGGCACACGTAGTAGCCAGCATCCCCACTCTGCACTTCAGTAATGTTGAGCTGGCCTCTGGGAGAGACTGAGAAGCGCCCTGTGGGCTGAAGAGACTGATTAGGGAAAAGCAGGACCTGGGGACAGAGTAAGGAACCAAGGTAGGGAATGAGAAGGCAGCTGGCAGAGAGCACTCCCCGTTCCCATCAACACCAGAATCCAGAGCATTCTTAAGGTTTTAATTCATACTCTGTCCTCAGCAAGTTATGTGCCCTTGGACAAACTAGTTAAGCCTATTCACAAAAATGAGCAATTTTATTAGGTGATTTGGGGATGTACTTCCCAAATCTGTGCAAGCTATTTAAACTTCCTGAGCCCTAATTTCCCCAAATGTGATCCTTAGAGGATAGTTATGAAGATTAAATGAAGTGATCATATGAAGCTCTTTTAATATGTTTGTGAGAAATGTTAGACACTTTCCCCTTCTTTCTAGTTCTAACATTTTACATTAGCTACATATACAGAAGGCAATGAAGTAGGTTTGGGTCCCAGGATAAATGGCACCATGCTGTGCCCTGACTGATACCTACTCCCACCCTCTACTACTGCTACCATCAGAATTTTTATTCATTACAGAAACTAATGAAGATGCAGCAGAATCTGAGGCTAGAGAAGACGGGAAAATCATGGCAATGGATTTGGAATGAGGTCATAGGTAGCCTGCTTTCTCAGTGGGGTAGGGTTAATCAGACTTATTTTATTATACTGATCTTGTTTCCTAGTAGCAAGATTCCCACCCTTCCCTTACAGGATGTTAATTATGTTGTAACTTTCTTTAATGTTCATTCCAGTTGTATATTCAGGGATTTGTTTGCTAATCTTGAAGAGGATGACTGTGAGTGCCCCCTGGTGGAGGCTTCTTATAAATAGAAGAGCAAGTCATGTTCTACCCTGAGCAGCTTTGGTCAAGTGCTACTAGCTTTCCAGAACAGTGTATTAAGCCCAAGGCCCCAAGGGTCTGGATAAGGAGGGATCTAATTGGATTTGTTGTATCCTCAAAACAGCCTTGACCCAAAGAGAAAGATTCCAAGGAATTACTATACAGGAATGTTCCATACCACGTAAATATATTATCATGGATTTTTTAAAATGTTGTATATGTTCATTATCTTATTTAATCCTTCTAAATAACCTACAAGTGTTCCTGAGAGGACCAAAGTAAAGTAGAACCCCGAGAGACGTTTGCAGAATGTAGAAGAGGGAGGCTAAGATGTGGAGGAGAAGCTGGTGGGAAGACCCTTGGATCTGGCACCTACTTGACTTCCCTCCTTCTGCCAGAAGATGGCAGGCGGGGGATTTCCTTTAGTCTCGCATTGGAAAGTCACGCTCTCTCCAGTAGCTGCCATCTGGTCCTGGGGCTGGGTCACCAGCTGAGGTGGGACTGCCAAGGGGTGGGGAGATAATGCAACAGGGAGTCAGGGGTAAGAAGGGAGACTGAGGAACAAGAGAGAGAAGCCCAACCTTGGCTTAAGTAGGAGCAGATATTCATCCATCTCTTGCTGAAGCCTGCTTAGCTATCTCCTTCTCTCTCTCCTACAAGTCTCAGGTGACCCCACATCTCCCACTGTTCTTTCTCTCTCATTTTCTACTTTGGCCCACCCTCCATCTTCCCTCATTTCATCCCTGCTGCAGGCAGTCCCAGGTGGAGCCTCACCGTGAACACTGAGGGAGCCAGATGCTTCCGCTCGGCCCACGCTGTTCTCCGCCACACAGGTGTATGTCCCCTCATCTTCAGCACTCACACGCCCAATCCGAAGGCTGTGGTCGCTCCGGATCTCATACCTGTCCACTCCCCACCCCCAGCCTGGGTTGGCCACAGCTACAGGCCCCACAGTCTCCCCCAAAACAGACACCAGGGCAGGGCAGATAGATAAGGCTGGCCTCAACAGGGATAGAGGCTCTGTGAATGGAGGTGGGGATTGAATAGGGCAGGGCCACAGGCTCTGGGAACAGACTTCTCTGGGGTATCTGCCTTCCAGTTTTCTAGGGCAGGGTACACTCTTGGGCTGCTTGGGTCTCCTCACAGGCAGGAGGAAGGGGATTCTCACCTGCCTGTGGGAAGTTCTCCATCCTCCTTGTGCCAGTGTAGACGAGGTGGGGGATCCCCCTGCACCTCACATGGGAAGTCCACAGGGGCATCAGCCAGGACCACCTGATTCACTGGTCTCCGCAGGAATGAGGGACGCTCTGTGGAGTGGGAATGAGTGAACAGTCAAGGGTATGCACAGCTGCATATCCCCCAGACTCCATGCTCCCATAACTCCAAAACTGTGTGCCTACCCAGTACCAGGAGTTTGGCTGCCCCGCTCTCCCGTTCTCCCGCCATGTTGGAGGCCACACACACATACAGCCCTGCATCACTCTTGTGTGTATGTGACATCATCAGCTTCCCTCCACGGATCTGCAGAGTAATAACAGTAACTTTGGTCCTTTATTGCCATCAAAGCATATTTATTTATTTGATCCTCATAACAAACCCATAAAGAAAACCAATGAATTTGACCCATTTTAGATAGGAATTGTTACGTGTTTTGCCCAAGACGAGACTCAGGTCTGTCTTTTCTCCCATGGGTCCCTGGGGCATCATGCTCCCACCTGTCTTATACCAAGTCCATCCTACCCATCCTCATTTATCTCTCAGTCAGCAGCTGCCTCTCGACCTCTAGTCAGCTAATGCCCTGATTTCAAATCTCCTATCTTATCACCCCAAGCATTGTTTTCGGCCTTCCAAGACCCTTAGATTCGGGCCTTCATCCTTGGAGGCACGTTCCAGACCCCTAGGTATGGCCCCGCCCCTCATGACTGCAGGTCCTGGTCCCCTGTTGGATTCCCAGCCTGGCCCAGCCCTCACCGTGATCCTCCCCTCCTCCTCCCTGACTGGGGCATCGCCCTTCTTCCAGGATACCGCTGGCTCAGGGTGGCCGCGGGGGGGCACACATTCCATTACAGCTGGCTCCCCCACTGCCACCACCACGTTCCCAGGAGACTGCCGGAAATCATCGCGGAGCACTGGAGAGAGAAAGAGAGAAAGCATGAGGATGTATGAATAGTATATAAATATGACCACCCCCTCCCCCGCCACAGGCGTGAAAATATCAGGACCGGGAGTGGGCATTAGAGACCAAATGCATGGTCCCAAAGGAAGACGATGAATCGGCTGAGATCAAGGCTGGTTCTGGATGGGATTGCCCTGTGTCCTCCCGCAGCCCACAGGCTCTAGGATGACTGGGCTCTCTCACCTGCCACTTCCAGAGAGGCATTCCTGCTTGCCGCTACCCCCAGGTAGTTACGCGCTACGCACGTGTAGACACCTTCGTCCGGTCGCGCGCGGCGCCCATGCACGATACGCGGAAAGAAGAGGGCACCGCTGGGCAGCAGCAGGCGGTGCGCGCGCGGGTCCTCGCGTGCGGTGGCCACACGAGCCCCATTTTTGTACCACTCGATGTTGGGCCGGGGCCGGCCCTCCGCACGGCAGGGCAGCGTGGCCGGTTCACCTCGGGACACCAGCAGATCTGGCGGCTGCTCCACGATGCGCGGCATCGCGTCCTCTAACCCGACCCTTGACCCTGGGGGACGTGAGGGACGCCGAGCATTCAGACCGGGAACTTGGGGAAAGATGGAGGCTCTGGAGAGAAAAAGACCCCGCCTGCCACCCTTGCCCACCCTCTCTCTGTGTGTGTAGGGTCCGGTTTCCCCTTCTGGGAAGACGCTCCGCGTTCTTAGGCTGGAAAGGAGGTGTCTGTCTACAAGTGGGCAGATAAACCAAGGAATCAGGACACCCGTCTCCTCTCCTGCCAGATCTAGTGGGGACTAAAAGGCCACCCACACCTCTAGCTGACTGGTTTCTTCCCCCATCCGCATTCGTTAGCAGATGTTCTTGCTCGATTAAAAACTCTAAGCAGGACACCAAGGCCAACACTGGACTCCTCGCCGTAGCGCAGTCCCAGGCAGCAACATGTAGACTGTGGCCAGGCCTGCGTCCCGTAGGACAGGAAACGCGCGAGTAGTGGGCGGGACTGAGAGCCCATGAACAGGCACAGAGCCCTTCTATTGACACCGCAGACTCATGTTTCGGCGTCCTGTGAAGTCACAAGAATTGAACTATGCAAATGATAGTGAAAGGTCAAAGGTTTCAGCATATTTTTCTCCAGGTTGATGTAGCCAAGAAAGGTTAAGAACCATTAAGAAAGGAATTCCTCTCCTTTCCTGGTTCTCTCTAATCTGTTCACCGCTTATTCTGCTCCTGCCCCTCATTGGGGCTACAGGCTTCTGCTCGCTTTGCCTTCTGCAGTAGTTTGGGATCCTGGAGCCTGCAGTCTGACACGCTCAGATATCACCGCTTCATCGAAAGTGATATTGTGACCCCTAGTGGCTAGGAGGCGCCGCTGCCGCCTCACGGAATCTTCACTAATCAGGATCTAACCCGCTTCTGTTCTCCACATCCCCATCCCCACTCCGCTTCTCCCATCCTGTTCCAGAAACCGCTGGGACCTCTGCTTCCAGCCTCGGTGTGGGATTTCACTTCCTACCCGTACTCTTAGAAGTTCCGATGGAGCGGAAACTGATGGATGCCCACAATGGTGCTGTTCTAGGAAAAGTACTTAATGGATAAGGGACAAGATCAGTTTCCATCCCATTTAGGGAAGGGAGTAATGTTCTCGATTTCCCTTCTGGATAGAAACTTCCAATTCTCACCCAATTCCCCTCCATCCCATCCCAGGCCCGGTCTAGGTAAACCCCATGGTGAACAGCATTGGAATAGTTAAGAGCTCAGGGGTTGACTGGGGCAAATAGGGTGGGAATCTCACACTTCGACACCAACTACTGTAAGACATTGAGCAAATTATTTAACTTATCTGAGTCTCCGTTTCTTTATGTGGGAGTATAGAGTTGTCATAAGGCCATAATGTACGAAGCACTTGGGGGAAGGCTCAGTAAATATGGTTGTTCTAAGATTACTTAAGAGTTCTTCCTCCCTGCCCACCTGACCTTATCTGGGCTCCTACAGTCTCTCTACCTGAATCAGATTCTACCAGGCCCCAATATTTCTCTTTGCTCTTCACATAATCATTCGGTGTGATGAAAATAGACGGGTCTGTTATTGCCAAGATATGCGCTGCTTTTGTGACCATCAAGGTACTATCTAACCTCTCTAAATGTGTTTCCTCTGCCACAAATGTTACCATCAATTCCTTCCCTACAAACCTCACTGAGGCAGTATAGAATGAGGACACTCTGTAAGAGCACGAGGTGAGCAGAGGTGTCTGAGGCGTCTGTGAGAAGGGCTCTGTGCTTAACCCCCTGGGAATCTGGAGGTCAGGAAATTGGAGAATCCCAGCTCATACCCCATCTTCCTCCCCCTTCCCTCCCTGCATAGCACACCTCGCTGGTGAGCCCATTTTTCTCTAATTGCTATAAACACAGCTTCAGGATCTCTTTCCCTGGAATTTTCTCCCTGTCATTCCGGGTCTCAGGAGAGGCTTCGACAGAAGCTAATGAATAGCTAACGGTCATGCAAATGAAGCTCTGGGGCTCCTCCCCAGCACCTGGAGTACGCGCGCGCGCGCAGATTGCCCAGGTCCCCTTTCTCGCTGTCTTGGGGTCTCTGGCACAGCGCTCGCCCTAGATTCGAGTTGGCGGAGGCCAATTGATCCCGCCCAGGGAAGAACCAGAGGGAACCAGGGCCAAGACGCCAGGGAACGCGGGAGTTCCCGGCGCGGCCGGCAGGAGGCGAGCTCGGACCTCTCCCGGTCTCCCGAGTGGTTTCAGTCATTTATTAATCACCGTAATTAGAGTTGATGACCTCGCCTCCCGTGCTGCCTGCCCGCCGCAGCTCTGCTGCGTGGGCCAGCTGCGAGCACACCTCTGTGGGGCAAACTGCTAAGTTCCCTGAAATGGTCGCCGCCTCTGTGGAGCTCTGTAGCAAACACATCCAACATTTCACCTTCCTCACCCTCGTCCTAAGTGGGTTCGTGGCAAACTTAGGTTCCCGGAAAAATACCTGCTACATTAGTGGTTCACTAAGTGGCCCGGCTCGACCCAGGACCTTCGGCCAACGCGCCCGTCCGCTGCCCTCCCCGCAGTGGGTCCTGGTCTCTCCTAGCCCGAGCTTGTCCACCCCAGCCACGGCTCTCCTCGCCTGGGACGGCCGGAGGTCGGCTGGGGAGGTAGGGAGAAATGGACTCGGCAGCCATCTCCTCCCAAACCCTAATCTCCGCCGGCACCCCCACTCAGGTGCTTAAAGGCCAAATTATCGCTTTGTCCCCACCGCCTAGAAAGGCACTGGGAGGTGTCCCTCGGTCCCGACGTGGGACAAGAGTTCTTGGTCACTCCCTCCACGCCGCCCTCCCACTTTGCCCACGGGACAGGGGCTTACCGTTGAGAAGAGGCTCGCCAGGGGACAGCAGGCTGTGGTTGAGCGCCGCCCCGGAGGAGTTGAAGCCGAAGAGCAGGTCGCTGGAGTTGGATATGTCCCCGGCCAGAGAGTCCGCGAACAAGTTCATCTGCAGCAGCGTTTTGAGCAGGTAGCGCAGCATGGCGCGACTCGACTGGGACCGGGACCGGGGCGGGGGGCTCGGGGCCCAGCCCCTGGGTCTGAGACCCGCGGGCCGGGAGCCGCAAGCCCCTCTGCCGCCTCTGCGCTCCGCTCCAGCCACGGTGCCGCTGTCCCGCCGGCCGGCGCCTGGGTGCCGCGTGCCTCCGCGCGCCCTTCTCCTTCGCTCGTCCTTCTCTCCACCCCTCAGTGCGGCGGTCCCGTGGGAGTTAAGTGACGGAAAGCAGGTGCCAGGCCGATCACAGCGTAATTAAGGGATTAATCCGCCAACCTCCACCCTCCCATCCCCGCCCCGACGGCCACTAGCAGGACCAGAGACTAGAGTCGCGAGTTGGAGTCCCCGCCCCGATCCCGGAGTCGGGTTCCGGACAGCGCGGGAGAATTTCCCTCCTTTCTTAAAGAACTCGAGATGAGAAAGGAGGCTCTGCCGGACTCTGTCCTGCCTGACGTAATAACAGAAATCCCTTTTCCTGGTTTTTAAGGAAACTGAGGCAAAATCTCCATTTCCTCCCGGGTCCCAGAATTTATCCGCGGAAGTGAGGGAGACTGGGGTGGTTTGGGGCATGAATTAGGGGTGGTGGAAAACAGTTCCACAGGGGATGAAGTGGGCGTCTTGCCCCTAATCTAGCAGTCCCTGTAGAAGACCCAGAACAGGCATTAAACTGCAGAGGGGAAGCCCCGGGACACAGAGGCATCTCGCATCGATTTGCAGACTTTTGCATTACTTTGCTGTGTCATTTTTTAAATTAAATTGTTTCACCTTTTTGAAGAGACTGAAGGGGAGCCAGGGAGTGTGAGACGAACACAAAGAGCAATACTGCTTCTGTCGAGGCAAGTGCAAAAGAAGAGATGGGGGTGATGCAAAACTCGTGCAAATCTGCCCAAACCTGATAACGTTCTAGGGGTGGGGGGGTGGTTAGGGGAGGACACGACCCAGTCTCAGCCTGCTCCTGAATTTTCCGGAGTTCTTTTTACCTGAATATCTCCCAGTCCCACACCCCCACACACACACACACCACACACACACACACACACACCACACACACCACACACACACCACACACACACACACACCACACACCACACACACACACACACACACTTTCCTAAACTGGGGTAGCATTTGGGGGTCAGGGGAAGAGAGAGGCCCGCCTTCCTATCTGGTGTAAGGCCCTGCTGACGGGTGAGTGGACAGGTGAACAGGTCTAGACCCAGAGAAGTGGATGCTTCACAGCTGTAGACTCCAGACTAAGTGGAGTCAAAGGTTGGAGTATTTCAGGCAGCCCTCAAGTGATGGGGGACTTTCTCAAGGGATGAGGGACTTGTCCTCTCTCAATCCATACACTAGCCTTTGGGACCTCAAACTAACTGGGCTTTAGATGTCTTCCTATCCCCTTGCCTCAGCTCTGCTGGAGACTCCGCAGCGCCAAAACACAAAGTGCTGGGGGCCTGGAGACCGGAAGAGCCCCCTGGAGGGAGGCAGCGCCCCAGCAGCAGCTCTTTCAGCCCTTCCCTGCAGGCGCTGGGCTGGGAGCCTGGCACCCCTCAGAGGACTTCAATCACCGCAGACCTTGGGGTTGAGAGTTGGGGTAGGTGGGAAGGAGGCTAGCGGCACCCCTCTTCTTTTGAAAGCACCAGTGTACTAAGAGATGGTATTTGATTCTGTCCCTTGCTCTAGGGATAGGATGTACTGCATTCAGGTAAGAGGGATAGGAAGCAATAGATTTGGAATGATCAACCCAGAAGCAGATTCCAATCCTGTATTTGCCAACTAGAAGACATCACCGGACCTCAATTGCTCTGCTTGGAGGCTTCAGATTCTCAGTCTGGGGCCCTCTATTCCTGCTGACCTGGATCACACCAGAGTCAGAATCAGGACAGAAATCTGGGTCCTGCAGGACAGCGAGGGCTGTGGCAGACAGGAAACTGCACCCTGCCATTTGGCTTTTGCCCCATCCTAATCCCCTGATTTGCTCCCCGTCAGCCTCTCAGCAAACACAAGACCTGCCTGTGTCTAGGGGCTTGTCACCCTGTTAGCGGATTTGTTCACAGAGACGTCGCAGTTAATTGGCCTTTTATGTGGGGATCAGGGAGTATTTGCTCAGGGTTCCCTGAATGGAGGCTGTGTGGCTCAGCCCCTGGGCAAGGCTGCTTCCTGATCACCATCTGAGCTTCGAGGCAAGACAAATGGTGGAGTCACTGTCCTTTCCAGGACTCTCCTGGCCCAAATCTCTTATTCCTCTTCTCCACCACACACCTTCTCCATACTCTTTTCTCTCCCCACTTTTATTGTAGTTTCTCTCTGCTCTTTTTTTTTTCTTTGTACTTCCCTGTATCCTTAGAATGCTCTCTTTAAACCAACTCAGACCTAATGCCAAAAGAAGGTGAAGCACTCAACTGGGGTGTGATGGAAAATAAATACTTCCCACCCATAGCTTAACTTCCTTTCTCCCCACCCTATGTTCCTAGAGCTGTGAACCCAATAAGGAGAGGGCAGAGCGGACAGAGTGGGCAGAAAAGGTGCAGCAGGGGTCATACCTTCCAGCTCTTCTTCAGTCCTCTTCTGCCTTCCCCTCCCTGCCCCTTTCCAAGTCCAGCTCCTCTCCAGGCTGTGCCCACAGGCAGTTCTGAAAGGAGCCTGCCTCCCTGTCTCCTCATTGCTTGGTCCCCTGCTCCCCCTAAATTGCCCACACAACTCTGCTCTGCCCTTGCTTAGAGAGGGTAGGTAACCCACTGCATCCGTCTCCATTCTTTAGACTATAGATTCTTGTGGCAGCTAGACTGCTCTGAGTATGGTCACTATAACTGGGGGGTCCTTGTTTGGGGTGCTGTTTAGTTATTAAAAATTTCCATCTCAAGCTGAAGAAAGAATTAGAGTTGAGTTCTCTCCTTTCTGCTGTCTCAGAAGACTTCTTCTGTCCACAGGTTTTATTGATAACAGTCTGCACTTTAGAAAGGGGAGAAAAGGAGTTTTGAAGGGATTGGCATAAAGGAGAGAAAGTAGCAGGAGGCAGGGTGGCCGGAGATAGTTGAGTCTGTGGAGGTAGAGGGTAAGTTTATTCTGTTAGTGTTATAGCATCTAATGAGAAGGAGTGTGTGTGTGTGTGTGTGTGTGTGTGTGTGTGTGTGTGTGTGTGTGTTGAGGGAGAGAATGGTTACTCCATCGGACCAACTTCCTTATCCTAGCACCAGCACACTGGTCAGAGAATGTAGCTGGGAATTTTCAGTTACCAAGCTGAAAGCTGTATGGGAAGCTTATTGGTGGTCCAATGCCTGCATGCCAGCTGGTAGTGGATGAAGCTGCTGGCATGTGATTTCCCGGGAGGGCAGTCTGAGAACAATCCCTTCCCCACCCCATCTCATACTGATTACTGCCACTGTCTCTCCCCAGCGCGTGCGCTTGCATGTGCATGCGCGCGCGCGCGCACACACACACACACACACACACACCCTGACTAGTCCATTTACATCCCCCTAGAGTCTGCAATTTGCCATCATTCTCTGCTTGGACCCCTTCCCAGGGCACTGATACACATTGAGCATATGTATGTATTTTGGTGGTGGTGGAGAGGGAGAGACAAGGGACTAACAACTGTCCCCCATCCTCACTAGGCAGTGCCTGTGAATGGCCAGCAGGGTTGCTGGCTTCAGAGCTATGATTACCAGGGGCCAGTGACCAGCCAGCAGGGGCCAGATGGCCAAACAGGAGAGGAAATCAAAAGCAAAGAGCAGGCACCCACAAGAAAGCAGACAGCAGGAACCCTGGCAGAAGCCAAGGTTTGTTGGCTCAGCCACTGTAGCTGAGATAAAAAGCCAGGGACCCCTATCCAAGAGTACCCCTTTCCACACAGGGTTCCTGCAGGGAGCCTATGGGGAGACACTTTGCAACTCACTCCAAGAAGTATGGAAATCTGGAGGCAACTGAGTGGAAGTGTGCACATCCTTATACAATTGGAACAGTGGTTGGAGGAACAAGAGCATTCTTGGTTCCTTAAGTAAAACTTGGCAAAGATCAAGCACTCCATAAGTATTGGCTTAGTGAAAACATCTGATGAACCAGTTAGTCCTTACAACTGCCCCTTCAGAGCCCACTAGCCTTCTCTGCCTCTCTACACCTCTCTTTGAGCATGCCACTCCAGTCTCTGAGTGGTGTTCCATCAGCTCTGTACCTCCTGCCCACCTCCCTTGCCACTGCCTTGGTCTAGGTTCTCACCACCTTTCACTCCATTGCAGACTAACTCTGCATTCAGTCTCTCACTGCAGATCCATCATCTGCACTGCTGCTTTGAGAGTTCTCATGTATTTGCTGAACCCCTGTTTACTAAGCACCTTCTAAGTGCCAGACATTGAGCTACATACTTGTCTCTAATGTTCAAATCTGATCATGTCACTTGCCTACTTAAAAATATAATGGCTCCTCAAATCCTACAGGATAGACCCCACACATGTGACACTCAAAAATCACCAAATCCCTAGGCCCTGGCCGGTTGGCTCAGTGGTAGAGCATCGGCCTGGCGTGCAGAAGTCCTGGGTTCGATTCCCGGCCAGGGCACACAGGAGAAGCGCCCATCTGCTTCTCCACCCCTCCCCCTCTCCTTCCTCTCTGCCTCTCTCTTCCCCTCCTGCAGCCAAGGCTCCATTGGAGCAAAGATGGCCTGGGCGCTGGGGATGGCTCTGTGGCCTCTGCCTCAGGCGCTAGAGTGGCAGAGCGTCGCCCCCTGGTGGGCGTGCCGGGTGGATCCCGGTCGGGTGCATGCAGGAGTCTGACTGTCTCTCCCCATTTCCAGCTTCAGAAAAATACAAAAAAAAAAAAAAATCACCATATTCCTAGATACTGCCCTTTCAAGATCTTCTCCATTACCCAACTCCCTCATGCCATTGCCTCTGCTGTCTATATCTGACCACCAAGCTACCTTTTTTCATTAATGTGTGGTGGTTTCCCTACTTTTATGCCTTTGCTCTTGCCATTCCCTCTTCCTGAAATGCCCTCTCTCCTCCATTCTCCAGCTGCTGGATTCCTTTCGTCCTGGCAATCCAGCCTCAGTCACCTGATTAGTGAAGTCTTTTCTGATTCTCCCAGACTGTAGGGCCCTCCCAGACCACTTGGTTTATTCCCCTGCAGTAAGACTTAGTATGTTCTAACTATTTGCTTACACATCTATCTTTCCCGTAAGCTGCAAGTTCCCCCTAGACAGCAGGAGCTATATCTTACTCATCTTTGCAGCCCTGGTGCCTGATGTAATGGGTAGCATATAGTTGGCACTCTTTTTTTTTTTTTTTTTTTTTTAGTGAGAGGAGGGGAGACAGTGAGATCAACTCCTTCATGCCCTTATGCACCCTAACTGGGATCCACCTGGCAACCCCCTCTGGGGCTGACACTGGAACCAATTGAGCCACTGGCTGTGGGAGGGGAAGAGGAAGAGAAGGGGGAGAGTGAGGGGGGAGAGAAGCAGATGGTCGCTTCTCTTGTGTGCCCTGGCCGGGAATCGAACCTGGGACATCCATACATCCAGTGGACACTCTATCCCCTGAGATATTCATTTAATGTTAATGAAGATATGAATTATAGTAGGTAACATTTACAGTGAATTTACTATTGCCAGAGCTGTTCTAAGTGCTTTACTCATTCAATTCTCCTAAAAACCCTATGAATAGCTACTGTTATTACCCTCATTTTATAGATGAAGAGACTTGGGCACAAAGTGGTTAAGTAACTTGCCCAAAGTTACTTGGCTATTAAATGGAGGATCTAGGATTTATACTCAGGCTGACCATACACCTGTATGCTTCATATACCGCATCTCTGCGAAAGACCTGCATCTGAGGATAGCAGAAGACTCCCCCTGTTCACCTCCTCCTCAACATTCTAATTTTACATATATTCTAGTAACAGAATCACTTCTAAAATCACTCTGCTGGCCTGACCTCTGGTGGCATAGTGGATAAAGCAACGACCTGGAATGCTGAGGTCACCAATTCAAAACCCTGGGCTTGCCTGGTCAAGGCACATATGGGAGTTGATGCTTTGTGCTCCTCCCCCTTCTCTCTCTTTATCTCTCTCTCTCCCCTCCCTAACATGAATAAATAAAATCTTTAAAAAAATTAAGATCACTCCTTAAAAAAATTAGCAATTCACTAAGACCTCTAGATCTTTTTCTATCATTCTGTTTTAAGTTCCTAAATCCCTTAGTCATTGCTACCTATTAATAATTAAACCAGCTGTTCTTTGTATTTGCTCATTTCTATAATTTCTGACACCTTTGCATTTTCAGGGAAATCAGAAATAAACTCTATTCTTTAGCACTCTGTCTCAATTTCTCTGTCTCCATCCCCTCTTCCTCTCTCTCTCTCTGTAGGTGAGCACCAAATTCACAAAGGAAGAGACCAATTAAGATCTTCAAATCCCCTGCATCCAGTGAAAGATATTCTATTCATCAATTAAAGAGAATATTCCCCTGCCTCTAAAAATTTATATTCAAAGGAGAATGTTTCTGCATTTAACACATAGACAAAAAGCTTTCCACCTTACATCACTGAGTCTTCATTCTCTGTTTTTTAGTTTGCTTGCGTGGGTGTTCATAGATTTACTTGTATTTTGGAACACTGGACCTGCCTCCAGTATCTGCAGGGATCCCTCTGCCCTGGAGTCCTCCTTCCCACATTGATCTTCATATATTTTCAAGAGCTCCATTTCACTGAAATATCCTGGAGTTCAATTCTTTGGAACAAAGATGACTCCAAGATGTCTCTGGGCTCCCACATAGAAACACAGTCTTACCTGAAAAAGTTCAGCCTCGATGTGACCTTACTCCCATCCATAATGGGTAGGATGTAACCAGATTTTAGGGTCACACAGAGAACTCAATACTCTGACAAGTCATAAGAACTTACTTTTCCTTAACTTCCTTTCTTTTTTTTTTTAAAAAAGATTTTATTTTATTGATTTTAGAGCACGGAGAGACAGAGGGAAAGGGAGGGGGAGCGGGAAGCATATGTGCCTTGACCAGGCAAGCCTGGGGCCTCAAACCAGGGACCTCAGCATTCTAGGTCAATGCTTTATCCACTGCACCACCACAGGCTTTACTTCCTTTTTTGTGTCCCCTTTCTCATTGCTTCCCTTTCATGTCTCACCTTCCATCTTCCCTCCCCATCCTGCTGCCTGTTTATGTTCAAAGCCTTACCTCCTAGGTCCTGATTGCATAGCTCATAAATATTCAACATTTCCTAGAAGCAACAACCTCTGATATTCACCACTCAGTGTTGTTCCCACACCTAATTAGAAATGGGGCTTCACTTTTCTCAGGGTCACTTGCCTCCACTCCCTGAGCCCTGAACTTATCAGTATGGGGCCTATTTTCCTTCCCATGGCCATAATCATAAAGGGATTGCCCACTGTGGCCTTGGTGCCCATTATGGATTCCAATCTTATAGGTCCTAAGACCCTGTCTCTAAATGTGAGAATTTCCAACTATTCCATGATGAGAAGGTTTACCTATTCTGTGGCAATAACCTGGCACCAGAAGAGAAGAAGAAAAGCTAGAAATGGATCTGGAGTTACAATCCACACAGAGAAATTATAAGCACTGTACCTGGCACATAGATGACACTTAATAAAAACTTTAGTTGCACTAGATGATTTTCTATTTGCATATAAAAACTGGAAAAAATAAACTGAGTATAATCAATGGTTGAATTAGATATGAGTGTATCTGTACAATTTTTTCATCTTTCCTCTATTTTAAAATATTTTGTTAATAATGGGAAATACAAAAGTCTTGCTTTTAAAATGTTAATTAGAGAAAGCAGAGCAGGCAGATTATGGCTCAGGGGGGTCTCTTAAGTACACAGAGCCCCTGCCTCAGTGGGTACCAGGAGCAATTCAAGCTCAGCCAGGGCCCAGTCTCTCCTTTCCCCCTTTGGTTTGGAAGAAGGATCAGCAAAGCTCATTATATTGAGGGAAGGAAGGAACAGAGAGGTGGAAAAAGGAAGCAAGTGCAGAGAATTAGAGAATGGTAGGTCCCTTTGCAAATATCCTTCGCAAAGCTCTTTTCTATGATATGTTAAACATATCTTATCCAGGCTTGGCTTGACCCCTTCCAGAGAGCGGGAGCTCAAAACCTGATGGGGAAGCCTAATACAAGATGAGGCTCTTGTCTGTAGATACCTATCTCATCTTTTAGGCTAGTTCTAGTTCTGCCTTTAAGTAAAGAATTGGTTGGGAAGTGGGTAGGGATAGAAGTAGAATCAAGAAACAGAAATAGAGTCCAAGAATTAAAGAAAAGAAAATCTCTTGGTAAGATTTCAATATTAGCTGAGACGTTGGAGACTGGGGGCCAAGCAAATCTTTTAACACTGCCTTGAGCCAACCCACAAGCAGACTTAGATTGGCACAGGTTGGGGATGGGGTGGGCAGCAATGACTTGGGCCACTGTCCAAAAAAGCAGCTTCACACCCCCCACTTAAGTTCTATTTTGGCACAGCTTAGGTTGGAGGTGGTAGCGGGGAATATTCCGTGGGCTATTTCCAAAGGCCAGGGCTGCTGTCAGAGGAAGCTGCAAAACTGTGTGGGGGGTGGGGGGTGGGGGGGTCAGTGTGGGGATAGGACCCATGTGTTTTTGGCTCTATTAACTAACTCTTTCCCATCCATCACAGCCTCCCCCCTGGGCTACTGCAGCCCTGGCAGCTGGGTCACCCCGGGGAGGCTGGGCTGGAGGTCCCCGAGGGGAGCCAGGCTTCAGGCAGAGCAGTAGAGACACATGTGTGCCTGGCTGGGTTGGGGCTGGCGCCTCATTGAGAAGGGGGCTCTCCAAGCTGGGCTTCATTAGGGCAGTGGCACTAATAGGGGAAAGGGTGCAGGGGGCTGGGCTGACAGCCAATTACTTGCTCGTCTGCATTATGGATTAACCCATCTGGGCCTGGGAGATTGGCTCTGAAAGGGGCACAAAAGGGGGGGCGTGACCACAATCACACACTGAATTATTGTGTCTGAGCGCAATTGTCCACCAACAAATGGGCCTCAGGATGGGTGACCCCCTTGGGTTCCGTCCTTCCCCCACCCCTCACCCCACAGGAAGAGCCAGAGATAATCTGCTGCCTGGTTAAGAAGCCCGGTCTGAGACAAGGAGAACCAGGATGCCATCTCAGAGGGGCAGGGGACTTAGCGGAGGGACTGGGTTTAAGGCTAAGCCAGAGGAGCCAGGAACCATGGAAAAATTCTTTCAATAGACTTTTATTACCTCAGTCCTCTACCTCATAGGCAAAGCAGTTACAGTATATGGAACTGACCTATCTGCAGAAACTCAGAGAGCAGAGGCCTCAGCCCAGCCTGAAAGCCACAGCAGGACCCCCAGAGGTGAGGGTCTTGTATCTCACCCATCACCCCTTCTGGGACTGATTCCATTCTTGAATAAGGGGTCTTGGAGGACCCCTGCCTTGCTCTGGCATCTCTGATGCTCCCCTAGTAGGAGTGCCCATACCCTCCCCCACACCTCCTGTTTCAAGAATAAGCCCACTAAAGGGCGATGAAGGGGAGGGGGCACCAGTTGGGGGGGCTCCCTCCTCTGGCTAATCCCCTCATTACCATCTCATAATCAGACTCACGCTTTCAATGTAAATGGGGATGTTAAATATTGGTTTCTCTAGACACAAGCTTTGGAGAAAATTATTGATGTGCCCTGTTTTGCCAGTGCTGGCCCGCTCCAGAGTCAGGGGGTGGGTGGTGTGAGTCACTGGTGAGGCCTGGGAGTTTAAGAGTTCAGTTGGTGGGGAAGGTGGTGGTGTCTGACAGGAGTGGGAAGACTCATTTGCTTTGAGTTGGCCTAGGCAGCCTCAATTTCCCTGATTCGGCAAGGGAGACTCAGCCAGAAGAAACAGGCTCATTTCAAACTCAACAAAACTTTGTTGGAGCTGATTGGCTTCTGGTCTCAAATGACTCTCGCCTAGAGATCAATAAGCTGTTGCAGATCCCAAAGTCGGAGTACTGAGGTGGTAGAGATGTGTTCACTGGGGAGCTCAGGCACCTGCCCTCTTACTTATTGCTGGGAATCTCTGGCACACCCAGGGAAGTGACCTGGCCTGTCCTTCCTACCATTTCTAGATACAAAGCACAACATAAAGTTACAATAGCTTTCACATGCAAAGCTTCATGTTTGTCCTTCAACAGCATCCTGTGAAATAGGGATGGCGGGTTATTCTCAACCGCCAGATGAGGCTCAGAGTCATCAAGCAACTCACTCAGATGCACAAAGCTGGTCAATCACAGATTCCTATTGGAACATGATTCTGGGTCCAGACTCAGCCCTATCCCTTGGCACAATGCTCTGTCTTCTAAAATTGAGGCTATGACTCCTATCAGGACATGGGAGACCATTTGGTGTGTCCATGGTCTGACCACAGAGGTGTGTGCACTGAGGGTTGCATAGAGGAGGTTAGACAGAGGTCGTTTTCTGCTTGGCTCCACCATTAATGTTAAGACACAAGCCGCAGTCTGTCAGAGAGGCCACACTGCTTGTTCTCTCTCTGTGTTCAGGGGCTCGGTCCCTCACTGCCTTGTCTCTAACCTGGGTTCAAGACTCAGGGAAAAATAATAATATTGGCTTCTTCTCACATTTACTTAGCACTTCACAATTTACAAAATCCAAAGTCCTTTTTTTTTGTGGTTTATATTATTAGATCCTCAAAATCTCCTTGCAAACTAGCACATGGCTTAAGTACACAGATTCTGAGGTCACTTCCCACCTCCACTGCTTAGTAGTTCGGTCACCCCAAGGATGTAGCTGGGTGATCTCAAACAGATTATCTCATGTTCCCTGCCTCAATGCTCTTATCTATGGAATAAAAATGATCGTAATAAAGCCCACTTCCTAGACTTTTGGAGAACAACAAATGAGATTACACATGCCAAACTTGATGCAGCTTAGAGTAATGTTTGGTACACACTAAGTTTCTCAATCAATGTTAGTCATTTTGTAGTGGAGTAAGGAGTATGATCCCACTTGACAAGTGCAGAAACTGAGGCTCGAAAGACTAAGTAATGTGTCTAAAGTTACCCAGTAATGACATAGCTGGTTCTTAATTCAGGTGGGGAATGAAATCTGCAGGTGGTCTGGGACCCCTGTCCAACATTCCTCCAGGTGAAAAGAAGAGGGTGTTTTCCTGAGGTGCTTTGTCACGTCTTATTGGTGAGGGCATGCTCTTTCTCTGTTTTTCTGGGTTAGGCACTCGCAGAGGAAGAAAAGGTGAGCTCCCACTGTGGCCAATGTGAGGTGGTGCCCCTTCTCTGCTGGGCCAGCGCCATGCAGAGCCAGCACACACCATGTGGCTGCACTCAGCCTCCCTGACAAGATTGGTCAGAGGAAAGAGAGGGCAGAGATGCCTTCGGAGGCCCCACCACCACCCCAGGGTCTGTGAGAGGTTCCCCTGCTCAGCTCCCTCCGTTTAGCTTTCTTCTCATTAACTCCCTGGCCTCATTAATCAACCCCATGAAACGCACCCAGGGGAACACTGCCTGCCAGCTCTGCAGCTTGGTGCTTTAATTATCCTCCCAGCAGGAGGAGGAGGGTGCCACACACACACACACACACACACACACACACACCAATCCTGAGATGGCCCAGCCAAGACTGGGCTTGAGTCATGACTCAGCCAGCACAGCAGACACTGGACTCAGTTCCCAGGAAGCTACATCAGCCTCAAACACTCCTAACATCTACTTGGCATCTGTCAAGTAAGTTTACTATAGTGTTGTCATTTGCATCAAGTCCTCTCCCTAGAAGGGAAGGAGAACTTCCTTCTGTCCAAAAAATTTTACACACCTTCAGCTCTTTGGTCTAATTTCATTTACCAGCCAAATCTTCACTGACCACCTCCTGTGCGCTGTGGTTCTAGATGTTGGAGTTAGATACAGTGCCTATCATGTCTCAGGCAGCTCCCAAAAAAGGTTTTCCTAAAATAAAAGCTTCAAGTGGGACTTAAACTGTAAGTGGGAGTTAGCTGGTGAAGGAGTGGGTGCTAAAAGAAGCAAATAGCAAATACAGAGGACAAAATACAGACAGTATTGTGTGAAGAGCCCCCTAGATAATGCAGTCTGGATGGAAGACAGGGTCTTGACACGGGGCAGCATGAGGTAAGGAGGCAAACATGGTAGGCCCAGGGCATGGGGACCTTGAGTAACAGGCAGAAGATCTAACCTAAATGTAACGAGGAGTAGCTGGATTCTAAAGTCAGAGAATGACATGACTTGTTTTGGAAACCTCTTTTTGAGTGAGAAGGCTGAATTGGGGGGCACAGAAATTGAGGCAAAGAGGGTAATTAGGAGGTGAGGTAACTGACTGAAGGTGGGAGGCAAGAGAAAGAGAGGAGTTTGAAATATTCCCAAGTCTTCTGTACAAAGGGTATTTTGAGAATTGGGAGGAAGGTTATCTCAAGGAGTTCCAAGGTCTCTACCTCAACCCAACTTGAAAGTAAGGCAGAATCCAGCTGGTTCTCTCCTCTGGGGAGGCAGCCAGGAGACATGTCTTGTCCCAGGTAGTTTAAGTTACTTAATCAGTTCTCTCATCTGTAAGATGAAATACAGATTAAGTCTGCTTTGTAAACTCACCACAGCAGGGTGGCAGGGAGGTCGAAAAGATCTGAGTAGACCAAGGCAAGAATAAATGCGCACTAAAGAGGGCGGTGCCCTTCACCACAGCCTGTCCCAGCCGTGCTGGAGGCGGTTCAGTGTTGCCGGGTCATCTGGAGGAGCAGCCAGAGATCAGTATTTTTAATATTATATCGCCTAACTTTAAAATATCCATGCAATCAAAACACACTTCGTGTGAAACAGATCAAATATATTTCAATCTACAAGTTCATAATGATGTTTTTCTAAAAAATCATTGCTCACCTGCAGAGGGCGATAGGGTATCAACACATAATTTTGAGAAATAACAAGTAAACGAAAAGAATTAAGAATTTAGGCACCTTAGGTTAAACAGCTGCTGACAGGTTTTCTTCAGAGAAGTATTCCAGCTAATACATGAAAATGGAATCACAGAAATAGGATGTCATGATTTGGCAATTTCTAATGAAGAAAATGATTGTGGACAATGATCGTTACTGAGTACTGTACTAATACAACAACAAAACAGACAGGCAGACGTTACTATTACTCCTGAGACAATACTGCCTATGAAGTATTCTTGCAAAAAAAGAAAAAATCAAGTATTAATTGGTCAAGCCTATTACACCTAACGACCAATTTACAGGAAATATAGAGGCAGAAGAACATGTTAAATGACACCATGGGGATACATTTAACAAAATCCAGACTGTGGAAATTCTACAGAATAAATGACCCCGTTTCTTCAACAAATTGCAAGGAAAAAAGAGATTAAGGGAGGGACATCTGGCTAAAAGAGGCATAAAGACATTCCACTCTATGGACACATTTGGATCCTAATTTGTACAACAATAACAACGAAGAAAAGTAATTGAGACAATTTGGGAAGTTTGAAAACTGATTATACCTTTTAGGTGCGATAATGGTATTATTATTGTTATTTAATTACTTCCCACCTTCCAGAGCCCAAACAAAGGCATGGACTGCCCAGGAAAAAAAGTAATAATTAAGGCGGGAATCTCCCCGAGCAGTTCGGATCAGTGAAGAGGGTCCTCAGTCTGAGCAGACAAGCGTTTGCGGCAGAAAGGGGAGCGACTGGAAGTCCCCTTATCCACAGTCACTCGGAGGCAATATAGGAGCAGCCACAGTGCTGTTTTTGCGCGGTCTCTCCTCAGCGCCCAGCGTAGCGTCAGCCCAGCCCAGCCCAGCCTAGCCCTCCGCCCGACCTCCCTCCGCAGCCGGCGCCCCTTCCCTGGCATGTGTGTGCTGCGCGGGGGCCGCGGGCACAGGCGGAGCGCAGAGAGCGCGCGCCGGAGAGCGGCGGTGCCCGCATCGCCCCGCGGCCGCGCAGCGTTCCCAGCTCCTCCTGCCCGGCGGTGCGAGCCCAGGTCGGCGCTGGCCTTGGGGGGTCTTGGCCGCGGCCCCGCCTGCTGCCCTGGGTCCTCCCACCCCCCACACTTGCTCTCTGCTGGCGCGGTCGGCTTCCCCGCTCCCGCCTCCTCCGTCACCCGCCCGGGGCAGGTCGGGGTAATGATCCGCCCTCGGCCAGACCCCGTGCCATTGTCTGCATATGGGGGTGAAGCCAGGTCTCCGCGGTGCTCTGGAGGGTGACTGCGCGCGCGGCTGCGAATGCCGCTTCACACCTGCTCCTGCCCTTGCTCCCAGCCCGGGGCGGGCGCTATGTCCTCTCCCTCCCCGCGGGAGGGGTCTCAGCTGGGGCTGCACTTGGTAAAGAGGCCGTGGAGAGGCCGGCAACGGCCTGAGGAGGAACTATAAATTTGGAGCAGATGCAGCTGACAGTCACCAGGCTTGGGCAAAATGGGGAGGCCCCCGGCCCATGCCCATTTTCTAGTCGGCAGCTGAGTTTAATGGACTCCAGGCCGAGGCGGCCCGGACTTCGGATATACGAAGCCGGTCTCCCCACTCGGGCTGCCGCTTTTTGTGTGGCCAGGTGTGGAGAGGAGGCATGGAGGGCAGCGACTGCGTGAAGCAGCTTAGTACTTCTCCTGCTGAAAAGACGGGTTTTTTATTGTTGTTATTTCAGAAGAGATTGACGAAATCTGCACTCCTAGCTCTGGGCTGGCACTTTTTGACAGCAGCTAGAAAAAAAACAACAACAACATGGAAGATAGCAGAAGTATGCCTCAGTTGTTTATTTCACATTATTTGTTAAGTTTCCATTTGGTGCTAGAAACGCCAGAGAGGGAGGCACAGACAGAAGTGATGTGGGTAGGGTGAGAAGGGGTGGCAGAAAAACACTAAGGAATAATGCCCGCCTTGTGGTATTATATGTACTGCGTCACTGTGCCCGGAAGTAGGGTTTTCCTTTAGTATGTAGTGCTCTTTCCATCAGCAGAGGAGGGAGCAGGATACAGAGTGCATCCAGGGATTTGATGAGTTAGTGTTCATTCCAGGTATACCTGCCACTGCAGGGGGTTTTCCATTGCAGCACACTGCCAAGGAGGTGAGATGAGACTTCCATTGATCTGGAAGAAAGTGGAGAGAGTTGGAGCTGAGCATGGGTGCAGTGGGCATAGCCCTGGTGCGTCTTACCTGCTCTGGACACTGTGATAGATATGTGTATTCCAAACTGCCTTCTTGATGTTCTGCTTATCTCTCAGACCTCACCCTTACTGGACTATTGCCCCTGAGACAGAGGAATTCCAAAAAGCTGACAAGCCGCCCCAAGGAGGGGCTCCGGACATACCAGGACTTTTGATTCAACCCCCACATGCTCGAAGTCCCCCAAGGAGGAGCATTCCGGACATACCAGGACTTTTGCCTCAGTATCCCCTCAGGCTCTATATAACTCGTCCCTAGTCTGTAACCTGGTGCACTTCTCCTGGAGGAGTGCCCCGGCAGATCTTTCTCCTCTTATAAAGCCTGCACATCTGGTGATCCAGTGCCATCTCATTCTTACACACTGTAGGGCTCCCTCACTAGAGTAGTGTGAATTGAAGGCTGAATCTATGTCTTCAGTCTGAAGATCTCGGTACCATTGACCGAGAGTGAATTTGGGGGTTAGTGTCCAGACACCAGTGTGAACCTTAGTTGACCAAAGCCTCTGCAATGACTGTCGTTTTCCTTTGTAGCTGTTTGTGGGGCAGCTGTGTTAGGCTTGCTCACTGGTGTACCAGCTGCAAGTTTTGCTTGATTAATGCGTAAGCATCTGGCAGAGGCACGTATGCATAGCCTATATAAGGCTATGGGTGCTTGAGAGAGGGAGGGAGAGAGATGGGGGATTGAGGATGAGCAGATTGGCTGCCTGCCACTATGAGGGGCCATTTTGCCATTTGTTTGCCTGAGAGGCAGTTTCCCCTGACTGTGTGCCTGTTCGCCATTGTGAGACTTTATTCAACGGAATGGCCCAAACACTTTCTAGCTCCACATTTTCTCTACCATCTGCCCGAATCCAATGTGGACCTGCCTGGCCTGAGCCACCAGCATTACACTGTTCTTCAGCTTCCTCTTACACTCTGTGGGGCTAACTGGAATGGCTTATAGGGCCCACTTTCTTTACCTGCAACTCACTTCCACCAGTCTTGCTGGTCCGAACTCACATGGCTTCCTAGACTAGTGGTTCTCAAATTTTAGCATGCATCACAATCACCTGGGGGGCTTGTTAAAACACTCCCAGGATTTCTAATTCATTTGGTCTGGGGCTTGACCTGAGAATCTGCATCCTTAAAATATTCCAGGTGATGACATTACTGATGCTAAGGGGCACATTTTGAGAGCCTGGAAAGGAAAAGTTAGCGTTGGTGAAAGAGAAAGGAACCAAAGTTTTTGCAGTGCTGGACAAGGTTATTAGAAATCTATGCTCACCAGGATACTGGGGCATCTGCATTCTCTGTGAGGTATAACAAGCCAAATCCTCAGGAACTGTGGGCAGAATTAGCCCAGCTTGTGTTTCCTTTCTGGAGACTTAGCACTCCCCTAATGGACTTCTGAATTCTCCTCAGCCTTTTGAAGGAAGCAAGAATTACCTGATTCATCTTCCCAAACTAACTTGGTTATCTACTTGTCACTAAAGGAGGAGGCAAATTAATTAGCATAGGTTTTGGTATTCAACAGTGACCCAGTGAGTGACTGTCTACAAATGAATGAATTCATGCTTTCTTTCTTCTGTAAGAGAACCCTTGCCTAGCAGTTCTTCTTCCTCACCTTTGTTTCTCCCAGATGTTCTAAAACATTTCAAAGGTGACTTAAGGCGACTGATTTCCAGATATTTGTTGAAAAATCCTCTCCAGGGGTTAATATCATTATTGCCATTTAGGAGCCTTTGTCTGGTGGCGAGCAAACAAGCCCCAAGTCAAAGCCTAAGGAAGGGTTTGAAAACAATGGAATAAAAAAAATAGAAAGAGAATAGATGAGAAAAGCTAGTGACATTTTACTTCTTACCATTAGGTGGCAGAACTTGCTGTATTAATGAGAATTAACCGTACACTTAAAGCTTGACCTAAACTCTACTTTTTCAAATAAGAACTATGACCAGAGTCGTGTTTCTCTACTTAGGTGACTCAGGAGTGGAGGCAGGGAGAGCAATTCCTCGAAAACACCTTTGCAACTTCCGCCAATGTTCTTGAGCAATACCTTCCTCCTCAGTGACAAAGAGCTCCTGAAATATTCTAGTTTTTCATTCTGAAAAACAGATATAACCTCTTGCAGAGGTAAATAAATAAATAAATAAATGGGTTACCTAACTAGAAAAATGCAAAGAATGTAACTCCAAACGAAAGGTTTCTGACATCATATAAACAGGTGGCTGCCCCAAGTCACATACCACGTATGGCCTGGATTCTTTCTCTGGCTCCTGTCTTCAGGCACCCTTTCGTTTCCTATGATCCAAAAAGTTTTTGTTCTGTTGCTCATATGGAACTTCCCTCAAGGTAAAAACAAAGGTTTTGTTCTAACTCTAAAATCTGCTCAGGGGCTGTCTTACTAACTTACAGTTTACAACCTAATCATGGGCATGTGCATGGTCGTTATTATGCCCCAAATAATCATGACCCTCATTTGATATTTAACCTACCATACCATAGCAAGAGTTACACACATACAGATGCATATATATTTCCTATAGATAATATATATTCTTTATATATATATTTCTTATAGGATGGCTCAATAAATGTTTTGGGAGAAGAGCAGGTGAAGATGTATAACCTTTCTTATCTCAGGTATTAGTACAACAGATACTAACAATATAGTAGTGCCCTGGCTGGTTGGCTCAGTGGTACAGCATCGCCTGGCATGTGGAAGTCCTGAGTTTGATTCCCCAATAAGGCACACAGGAGAGGCAACCATCTGCTTTTCCACCCCTCCCCACCCTTCTTCTTCTCCTGCAGCCATGGCTCAAATAAGAAAGTTGGCCCCAAGCACTGAGGATGGCTCCATGGCCTTGCCTCAGGCACTGGAATGGCTTATTTGCCAAGCAACAGAGCAGCGGCCCCAGATGGGCAAAACATTAGCCCCACAGGGGGTTGCTGGTAGATCCCTATAGGGTGCATGTGGGAATCTGTCTCTCTGCCTCCCTGCCTCTCACTTGATTAAAAAACAAAGAACAGTATAGTAGTATCCACCACAATGCCATGATTAGAGCAGATCTATACCTTACATAGAAAACAGGGACTTTTATGTACCAATACTAAGTTCTCTAACATAGGTGGGAAATTACCCTTTTAGCCTTCTCAGTCATTACATCTCTCAGCTGATCAGTGTGAGGCCTCCTTCCTCATTTGGGGGTGGTCGGATCCCAGATATACACAGTCCTAGACCAGGTAAAACTTCCCAGCCCAGAGTACTTCATTGGGCAATTCCCCTCCACTGCAGCAGCACCCTTATTCAACTTAAGTGTTTATAGATATCTGCATTAAAGACACAGATTATGAAAAAAAAAGAAAGAAAAGCAAGTGAAATAGCACATTTTTTTTCCTATGTGAGTTGTTAACAGAGTCAGTCGAAACATATTTATGGAATGCTTGTAGGGCACATAGCATAGTACTTCATACTTCATTGAAAATCCATTAAAACAATTACTAGGTCATGCTTGGGATCTTTTTTCACAAAGGAATTTGCTTTAGTTGCTAGATTAGCAGGAACTAATTTGATAAGCAAAACTAACAACTCCATTTGTACTAGGAAACCCTTATATAAACTATCACACACTGTAAATAATATGTGTGAATTGATTTATATCTATGTTTGGGTATATGAACTTAAAAGCTACAAACCTAATGTACTAGTGTTCATATAAGGAAAGAAAAAATTTAAAAATATGCTCTGGTTTCTCTTCAGATCGTATAAATCTTTCGCCTTTTACTAAAAGTTAGTGAGTCATCTTCTACTAATGCTTCAGAGTTAAATGTTTACCTGGAAGGTTGTGCCCTCGTTATAGGCCATTAATGACCATAAATAAATAAAATTTTGTTCACATCTATAACACATCCTCCTGCCTCTCATACCAGGAAACTAGCTTTAAAAAATCCACTTTTTATTGATCAAGGCTAGAATAATTCAAACCAACATTTGGTCTTTGAAATTCACTCATAAACATATGTTTCATAAGTTTATTTTTTTCACTACTAACTTTAACAACCTTTATTAGCACATACACACACACACACACACACACACACAGTTGGTCCTGTCTTCTTTCTTTTTTAAATTTATTTTTCTGACTTCTTTCAATTGTTTGTTTAAAAGGGAATTTTGATTACCTACTTAGAGCACTGAAATAGAACATCCCCCCATATCTTAAAATTTTCAAGTTATCTAGCAGAGAGATGCAATTTGAGGGAGTTTTGTGGTCTTGTTAATGGTTCTCAGTTGCAGTAGGGTCCCCACCATTTCTACTCCTGTCTCATGCTTCTAGACCCAAATCTTCTCTGCAATTACTGTCCAATCCAAAATTCTTTACTGTGTCCCCTACCTTATTAGGGCAGGAGGAGAAAGAGTGGAGCAGAGGATCTTACTCTTTAAAAAATGATATACTTTCTATTAAATAGTTGGGTTAGCAAGAAAGTATTTTCAGCCATTATACATAAAGAGCACTGTAATTGTTTTGAAGGACTTTCGGTCAGTGTTATGGTTTTCTCCTTTTGACATTTGATATCAGTCACATTTAGGTTACTTTAGAAGCAAATCGTGTGTAATTTTGTTTGTAGCTGTTAGTTTAGGGTCAATTTTAACATGGAATGCAGAAACGAACATTTTTGGCATATTTTACTTTTTTATTTCCGTAAAGGAAAGAAAGCTGGTGAGGCTCACAGATATGTGAAGCTTATGGTGTCGATTGCATAACAGAACACACATGTCAGAATTGGTTTTAAAAATTCTGTTCTGGAGATTTTTCACTCAAAGATGACCAACGTTCTGGTCAACCTACTGATGTTGATGATGATCAAATCAAAGCCATAATTGAAGAAACTCATCACATAACTGTTTGAGAGATTGCAGAGAGGTTAAATTATCGCACACAACAATTGAAAATCACTTAAAATGTCTTGAACTTGCTAAGAAGCTTGATATTTGGGTTCCACATGAATTGAAAGAGATTCACTTAATACAACGAATCAATATTTATCATATGCATCTCAAGCACAATAAAACCAACATTTTTTTGAAAAGAATTATCACTGGTGATGAAAAATCGGTCATCAACAGTAACATCATTCAAAAACGATCATGGTCCAAGCATGATGAACCAGTGCAAACCACATCTAGAGCTGAATTGCATCAAAAAAAGGCCATGCTGTCAATTTAGTGGGACTACAAAGGTGTTGTGTATTTTGAGCTGCTTCCAATAAACCAGATGATCAATTCAGATGTTTACTGTCAAAAACTAATGAAACTGGATGAAGCAATCAAAGAAAAACAGCCAGAATTGGCAAATCACCAAGGAATTGTGTTCCGCCATGATAGAGGAGAGATCACCACAGACATCATAGATATACAAAGAATTATTGTAGAATACTATGAAAAATTATATGCCACCAAATACAACAATCTAGAAGAAATGGATAAATTCCTAGAATACAACCTTCCTAGACTGAGTCATGAAGAAGCAGAAAGCCTAAACAGACCAATTAGCAGGGAGGAAATAGAAAAAACTATTAAAAACCTCCCCAAAAATAAAAGTCCAGGCCCAGACGGTTATACTACTGAATTCTATCAAACATTCAAAGAAGACTTGGTTCCTATTCTACTCAAAGTCTTCCAAAAAATTGAAGAAGAAGCAATACTTCCAAACACATTTTATGAGGCCAACATAACCCTCATACCAAAACCTGGCAAGGATGGCACAAAGAAAGAAAACTACAGACCAATATCTCTAATGAATACAGATGCTAAAATACTAAACAAAATACTGGCAAACCGAATCTTTAGTAACTCGTGGGAAATTATTGGAGCTTGGTTGGGAAGTGATGTCACATCCTCCATACAGCCCTGACTTGGCACCATCTGATTACCATTTATTTCAAAGTTTGCAAAACTCTTTGAATGGTAAAACTTTCACAAATGATGATGACCTTAAATCGTACTTGGTTCAGTTTTTTGCTTAAAAGCACCAACATTTCTATGAGCACGGAATCATGAAGCTGCAAGAAAGTTGGCAAAAGGTCATTGAACAAAATGGAAAATATATAATTGATTAAAGTTTATTTTTGTATAAAAAATGAGTTTTATTTCACACTACAAAACCGAAATTACTTTCTTGCCAACCCATAGTAAAACTGTGGTGACTGATGTAAGGAAAGTGGTATTACGTTTAGATCATAAGCTAGGACCAGACAGCCTCAGAATCAAAGTTAAGATCCATCATTTACCAATGATATGATTTGGGGAAAGTAACTTAACTTCTCTGAGCTAAGGCTAATTAAGTGAAGCTTAAATAAGATAATGCATGTAAAGTGCTTAGTATAGTGTCTACTGGAAAGCATCCATGAACAGAAGTTCTTGGTATCCACCAGGTCCATAGTTCTGTAAGCATAGAAGCCTACTTCACTTCTGATGCTTTGGGAGGCTTCTGGCAGAACTTTACTGTGATTAAGAAAATATTATGCACTTGCATTATGGCATAAAACTTATTGAACTGTCAGTAAACCAAAGCACTGCATCATAGGAACTTTCCATTCTGGGGGAAAAAAAAGAAGAAGAAAAAGCTCTGGTTTAGGTAGAAGTAGAAGTCAAAGATGAGCTAGACCCTTTCCCTTCTAATCATTGATTGGTTAAGTCCATTCACTTTCCATTCTGGGGAGCGGAAAAGCTCTGTTTGGGGCAGAAGCTTCTAATCATTGGTTGGTTAGGTTAGCTCCTTCCAGAGATAGACACTAAGACAAGGATTAGAGTGTAAGTTTACTTTGGGGGAAAGGATCACCAGTAGGAAGAGGTGTGGGAGAAAGAGGAAGAAAGCTAATAAAAGGGAAAGTTGTGCCCTGGCCGGTTGGCTGAGTGGTCAAGTGTCAGCCTGGCATGCAGGAGTTCTGGGTTTGATTCCCGACCAGGGCACACAGGAGAAGCGCCCATCTGCTTCTCCACCCTTCCCCCTCTCCTTCCTCTCTGTCTCTCTCTTCCCCTCCTGCAGCCAAGGCTCCATTGGAGCAAAGTTGACCCGGGCGCTGAGGATGGCTCTATGGCCTCTGCCTCAGGCACTAGAATGACCCTGGTTGCAACAGAGCGATGCCCCAGATGGGTGGAGCATTGCCCCCCTGGTGGGCATGCCGAGTAGATCCTGGTCAGGCGCATGAGGGAGTCTGTCTGACTGCCTCCCCATTTCCAACTTCAAAAAAATACAAAAAAGGTGGGGGGCAAGTTGTGAGTAACTGGGGTTTAATTCCATCAAGGAACCCTGGGAGCTGGTGTTGGCCATACCTCAGAATTATCCCATGTGACAAGCAAGGAAGTTGAAATATTTATCTATCAACTCTTACTCAATTATTGGTTAAGATCCACTTCTCAGCACATTAACTGTTGCAGGCATGGCCATGCAGCAGAACCTTGAGGTGTACATTGCAGCTTTTTAAATAGAGCTTACAAGAGACTCCATGTGGTATACACATCTGCAACAAACATCACTAGCACCATGGAATTTACTGGTCATATGGCCACTTAAACTATAGCCAGAATCTGAAGCATAGTTTAGCCCTTCTCTGATCCTCCCCCCCCAAAAAATTTATAGCTTTCAGAATCTCCCAATATATAGATTAGTGCAGTATTCCCAAATGTCATATATGCTTTCTCCAAAATCTGGAGTCCTCCAGTACTCTGCTTCTGAGTGATAAGAGGAACAAGGTAAAATAATCATCCTCAAACTCAGAGTGTATGTTTTGGCTGGCATGCTCCAGATGACTGGCCCCTAAAAACTTAGGTGATATAACAACCCCCTGAATCATTTTACAGTTTATTTTCTCTCCTCCAGTATTCAAGTGACCTGATTAACAATGCCATCAAAATAGGGGAACTTTGTGGTGTTCCATGTTATATGTATGTAGACAATCAAGTTCTTTGAGGCCGCTGTGGGGAAACACCCATGATATTCTCAGAAACCCTAGTTGAGAGAGTCCTTTAGGCATTATTTTAAATCATTAAAGGAGTCTTAGCAGGTCTTAGGTCTTCGCAGGTGTTCTTACAGCCATGCCCTTAATTTGACTTTTGACTTTGAGAAAATTTTACCACTGAAAAAAAGGAGGAAAAGAAATAGTTATATTTGCCAAACCAGCAAATTCTTGGGTTTCCATTTCTCCTCTAGAGTCTAGACCAGCGGTCCCCAAACTATGGCCTGGCTGCGGGCTGCATGCGGCCCCCTGAGGCCATTTATCCGGCCTCCACAGCACTTCTAGAAGGGGCACCTCTTTCATTGATGGTCAGTGAGAGGAGCATAGTTCCATTGAAATACTGGTCAGTTTGTTGATTTAAATTTACTCGTTCTTTATTTTTTTTCTTTATTTTAAATATTGTATTTGTTCCCATTTTGTTTTTTTACTTTAGAATAAGATATGTGCAGTGTGCATAGGGATTTGTTCATAGTTTTTTTTTTATAGTCCGGCACTCCAATGGTCTGAGGGACAGTGAACTGGCCTCCTGTATAAAAAGTTTGGGGATCCCTGGACTAGACGATGCCTATAAGTTGAATAGTTCCTTCTTCTGCTCATCTCTCTCTTCCTGCACATTCAGTTAGAGGAAACCCAACCATACTTTCAACATTCTGTCTGAAGATTTCTTTATCATATATTTTTTCAAGTTTATTAGGTGTATTTTTTTATTTTTAAAGTTTCCATAAAGAACGTTTTGCCAATTATTTCATTACCAAATGACACAAATTGTTCTTTCTCCAGCCTTTAATAACCATTTTCTTTCTGCATTCCCAGCCTCCAGTAACTGTCTATTCACCATTTCCCCAGTCTTTGCTAACAGCCTGTGGTGTTTTTCCAGCCTCTAACCACCAGCTGTTCAAGGGGCAGAAAGAATTCCAAGCTACAAGCCTCTGGTGGTTACGCTCTGGAATAACACCATTTCTGCTACATTTCATTGCTCAAAGCCCCCACAGGGCCAGTCCAGACAAGTAGAATAAAGAAATAGACTCAATTCCCCCCCCAACCCCCAGAGAGACAGGAAGAGGGACAGATATGGACAGACAGACAAGAAGGGAGAGAGATGAGAAGCATCAATTCTTTGTTACGGCACCTTAGTTGTTCATTGATTGCTTTCTCACACGTGCAATGACCAAAGGGCTACAGCAGAGCAAGTGACCCCTTGCTCAAGCCAGCAACCTTGGGCTAAGCCAGTGACCTTGGGCTTCAAGCCAGTGACCTCTGGGCTCAAGCCAACAATCTTTGGGCTCAAGCCAGCAACCATGGCGTCATGTCTATGATACCACGTTCAAGGCAGCAGGCTGTGCTCAAACCGGGCGACCTCAGGGTTTTGAACCTCGATTTCTGAATCCCAGGCCGATGCTCTAATCACTGCACCACCACCTGGTCAGGCTAGACTCAACTCTTAATAGAAAGAGTTATAAAATATTGTAACAATGTTTTTCAATCTACAGGGAACATCTTTGCACTAACATGTGGGTACATCTTTAGAATAAATTCCCAAAAGTAAACTTTGAGTCAAATGCAAATATGTATTTGTGAAATATTGCTAAATCACCTTAACAGAGATTATACCAATTTTGAATCTCACTAGCAACATATAAAAGTGCTAGATGATGTTTCCCCAGATTTCACACTCAATGTGTTATCCAGTTTTTTTTCCTCTGACAATATGACAGGTAAAACTTAAATCTTGTAGTTTTAATTTGTGTTTTGCATATTATGAGTGAAATTGGGCATATTTTATTTATAGCCAATTGTATGTATTTCTTTCTTGAAACTGTATATTTATTTGTTTGCCGTTTTCCATTTGGTTTATAACCTTGGCTCAACATCTTTCAATGCACTCAAGAACTTGTACATGTTAATAATGGGAGACTTGGATACCAATTCTAGGGAAGGTTCTTTTGAGTCTCTAAATTAAAAGTTTCCTTGATTATCCAGTTTTGGTCTTGCTGAGGGTAGCACATCCTCTTATCCCTTGGGAAGGGTCATTAATATGAGGAACTCTAAAGGAATACCTGGTCTCTAACAAGAGAGGACCTGAGTTTCTATATTTTTTTTCTCCAAATCTCACTGCCCCAAAGAGAGAAAAGCACAGGCGAATGTGGAGAATACTGAGCCCTAAGTCTGTAGTTGCTTCAGTTTCCTAAAATGGGCTAAAGAAGAGCTGATCATAGATAGCCTCCTGCATATGTATTGTAGTTGACTTCTTCAGTTTGAGGGCCCTGGTGTAAAGAGCTCTGCATTGAAGTAGAGTACCTGTGTTTGAGTCTAGTGACTTTGGACAAGTATATTCCCCTTCACTTCAGTTTATCCACCTGTAACCAAAGGTAATATTACCTGTTTTGAAGCTCAAATGTGAAAACAACTTGCAAGGTAAGTTGTACAAATATTTGGTGCTATGATGTTCACCTAAATGGACTGAATATCATGCAAGATCTAATACAGTATATAGAAACTCAGTGGTTCTAAACCATTATTGCCTGCAAGACACCATTATTTCTCTCAACCTGAGATACTAGATATTCTTGCTTAAGCTCTTGTAATGCTACCATGAGTAGTCAAACTTGAGGTTTAAGTGCACAGTCCTCCCGACTGCCATGTGTTTCCAAGTCTTCAGGCATCAGCTGCAATTCAGGGATCCTTTGGTCCACTCTCACTTCAGACTAGTTGGCTAAAAAATAGGGGGCTCCCATGACCACCTTCAGTTCAATAATTTGTTAGAATGAGTCATAGAACTCAGGACTTTTGATTATAGTTTTATTATAATGTAAGGATACAAAAAGAATCGGCCAAAAGAAGAGACACATATGGCAGAATCTAGAACCGAGAGGGTTCCAATTGCAAACATTTGTGTTCTCAAGAATGTGGGTCCCTCTTAGCATCAGTGTGTGGTAATATGCAGGGTTTTGCCAACCCAATAAGCTCATCCATATGCTGTATATATTCCAGAAAGAGCAAAAAGGCCATAGTGGCTGGAGCTGGGGTCAGCAGCAGGAGATGAGGTCAGACAGGCAGCTGGGTGGAAACAGGAAGACCCCTTAAGCAGTCCTTGAAATAATCTAGGCAAGAGAAAATGGTGCCCTGGAACAGCAATAGAAGTGGTAAAAAGTCAGATTTTGAATACATTTTGAAGATAGATCCAACAGGATTGACTGATAGCTTAGACATAGAGTGAGAAAGAGTCAATGACAATACAGTGGTTTTTGGCCTGAGTAACTGGAATGATGATGAAGAGCGGAAGGAACAGGCTCAGAGGGAAGACCAGGAGCTGCTCTGTCGGTAGAGACTGAGAGGTATATTAAGAAACAATGTGCAGCCCTGGCCGGTTGGCTCAGTGGTAGAGCGTCGGCCTGGCGTGCAGAAGTCCCGGGTTTGATTCCCGGCCAGGGCACACAGGAGAAGCGCCCATCTGCTTCTCCACCCCTCCCCTTCTCCTTCTTCTCTGTCTCTCTCTTCCCCTCCCGCAGCAGAGGCTCCATTAGAGCAAAGATGGCCTGGGCGCTGGGGATGGCTCCTTGGCCTCTGCCCCAGGCGCTAGAGTGGCTCTGGTCGCAACAGAGCGACGCCCCGGAGGGGCAGAGCATCGCCCCCTGGTGGGCAGAGCTTCGCCCCTGGTGGGCGTGCCGGGTAGATCCCGGTCGGGCGCATACGGGAGTCTGTCTGACTGTCTCTCCCCGTTTCCAGCTTCAAAAAAGTAAAAAAAAAAAAGAAAGAAAGAAAGAAAAAAGAAACAATGTGCAGATGTCACATAGGCAGTGTAACGTATGAGCGTGCAGTTTGGAAGAGACATCTGGTTTGGAGATACACATTTGAAATCCATCAGCATGTGGATGATTATTGAAAGCCATGAGAGTGGATGAGATCACCAAGGAAGTGAGTGGACTGATTCTGAGCCACCAGCAAAGGAGACTGGGAAGGAGAAGTAAATGTGGTTGGAGGAATACTGGGGACCAGGAGAGAGTAGTGTCCTGAAAGCAAAGTCTTGAAAGCATTTGATGGAGGAAGGTGAGATCAGCTGTGTCAAATACTGCTGCCAGGGCAAATAAGAAGAAAATTAGATTTTTGACTCTAGAATTTAGCAACCTGAAAGGCATTGGTGACCTTGACAATGTAAGTTTCATTGGGTTTGTGGGGGAACAAAACCTGATTGGAGTTGGTTCCAGAAAGAATTTGGCACAGGCTGGGAGGAAGGAGGACAGGAATTGAACATAAAATGCTGACGTTTTAAGAGGTTTTGCTGAAGAGGTAGAAGAAAGAATTACTTCTGGAATGGCAGTATGAGGAGATCTCAGACTCTCTCCAGTAAAACAGCCCTTACTGATGAAAATTATTTTTAAAAAAACCAACAACAGAACAACAACAAAAACAACGTTTAAGTTTCTGCCAATTGTTCTAAGGGCATACAGCAAATGAAGAATTATTTATTTAAGAAAAATCTATAAATCTCAGTTTGAACAGAAAGAATCTGTGGCACTTAAGCCACAGCCCACTCCCTTTCAGGCCCACTTCCCCAGCTCAACATGATAGAAGCTCTGCTCGGGGTAGCAGTGGTCCTCCCCCCACCTCTCAGTTGAGGACTGTTATCTCCCTATGCAGGGCAGACCACCAGCATTTTTTGTACCTCAAACTCTGTGTCACAGAGGCTAAATTCCAGGGAAGTACTGCCCAGAGATTGGGCGCTCTCTTTTTTTCACCAAGCCCTTATTTGTAGGTCAGGGGCTCCACCCAGGCATGACAGGTCTAGACTACTGAGCCTGTTTGCTCTCATCCCAGCTCACTCATTCAGCACAGGTTCCACATGGGGAGAAGCAAGCCAAGAAGACGAGAGGCTTACCACCTCCACCCAGTACCTTCTGAGACACAGGTTACTCTGAGACACGTTGTTCACTGTTCCCGACACCAGCTCTGACGCATTAGAGCAGAGATTTTGCAAAGGAGGAGGGTAGGCCAGAAGCATAGAGGCTTTCCTCAAGGGAACTGCCTTTGTTTGTAACAGAGTGTACGGAAGTTCAAGCCTATAGAGATGCTCTTGAAAATACTGGAGATTTTTGCGGTGAGCAATTAAAAGGAGGCTGGAAGCTCCATGAGGATAATAAGGGAAAGAGACAGCTGAAAACAGCCATCCTAGTGGAAGGATGAACTTCACAGACTGATCTCAAAAACTATCCTGCAAAGAGGACCAGGTTTAACTGTTTTTGACTCTGGAGTAATTTGTGCCCCTTGTCATTGTAGAAAACAACTAGTGGAGCCTAATAGGTGAGTGTGAATATAGATGCAAAAATCCTCAAAACAAAACAACACTAATACACTGAATCCAATAACATATGAAAGGGATTATATCATAAGAAAGTGCAATTCATCTCAAAAATGCAAAGTTGTTTAAATCCAAAAGTCAATATAATTCACTATATCAATAGGACAACAATCACATGATCATTTTAAAAGAGGCTGAAATATAAGGTGACCAATCATCCTCCTCTAGGGAGGACAGTCTTTCTTTTGTAAATTCCATCCTCCCTCAAAAAGTGTCCTCCTACATGTCCTCCTTTTTGATATTGGAAGTCTAATCTGTAAATGTCCATATTCGATCGATGCAGAGTCGATCCATTGCGTGTGATGTGACGTATTTGTATTTGACATGACAGTAAGTCAAGGATCAGTACAGTGCGGCAAGACGCGATTATGAGACGCATGCACTCCGCACAGGAGACCCTGAGTGAGCACGCAATATACCAAGCGTGCACATGGCTTTGTGTACTTCTTACTGAAACACAACACGGCACATACGACAGTGTAGACTCACGATTATTTCTTTCTCAGTGAATATTAAATCATAGACAGGTAAGCACAATTCACGCTTTATTAATTCATTATCTATTTAATAATTTCCAAATACGTATAATTTTATTTACAAGTATTTTCCCAATTTTTGAGTTTTAAAATGGAAATCTAACCTCAAACTATATCTTATTAATAATGCATTTTGATTAAATAGTTGCATAAAACATGTTTTTTAATTAGAAAATGATAAATACACTGAATATCACTCCAAATTAGTGGTTTTGTTTGATATTTAGTTTTACTACATGAGTACTTTTTTCTTACAATTATTATTTAAAATTAATAGGCATGTAAGCATAATTACAATATAAAATATTACAAAATTTTTATTATGCATTTATCATATTATAGTGTATTATTGTTGCAATTAATAAAATGTTTCTTTTATTTATGATATTGTTTTCTTCAATTTATTTTTGTCCTCCTTTTCATTGTAAAAAAAGTTAGTCACCTTATGAAATAGTATTTGACAAAATCCAAACAGTCCAATATCCCTTTAAGAAAAATTTCCTCAACAAACTTGAAATGGTAGAGAATTTCCTCAATCTAATAAAGGACATCTATGAAATACTCACAGCTAATATCATCCTTAATGTGCAAGACTGAATGCTTTACCCCTAAGATAAAGGGTAAAGGATCTGTGTTCTTACCACTTCTAATCAACATTGCATAGGAGGTTCTAGCCAGGGTGCCTAGGGAAGGTAATGAAGTGAAAGTCATCCAGGTTGGAAAGGAAGAAGTAAGAATATCTCTACTTCTAGATGGCATGCTCTTGTATACCAAAAACCATAAAGAATTGACTAAAAATTTTTCAGAACTAATAAAAGTGTTCAACAAGTTTGCATGTTACAAGGTCAGTTACACAATCAGTAGTATTTCTAGACACTAGCAATGAATGATCTCAAAATGAAATTAAGAAAACAATTTCATTTAGAGTAGCATCAAAAAGAATAAAATACCTAGAAATATATTTAAGAAAAGAAATGTAAAACTTATACTCTAAAAACTATAAACATTGTTGAAAGTAATTAAAGAAGATTTCAATAAATGGCAAGATAGTCTATGTTTATTGTTTGGAAGATTTAATATTGTTAAAATGGCAACTGTCCCCAAATTGATCTACAGATCTAATGTAATCCCTGTGAAAATTCTAGATGGATTTTTTTTTTACACAAATTAACAAGCTTATGCTAAAAATCACGTGGAAATACAAAGGACCCAGAATAGCCAAAACAATCTTGTATAAGAATAAACTTGAAGTGAGTCTTCACAATTTCAAAGCTACTATAATGGCACAGTAATGAAGACAGTGTGATAATGGTATAGTGGCAGACATACAGATCAATGGAATAAAATTGAGAGTCTAGAAATAAACCCTCACATTTACAGTCAATTGATATGTGATAATTCAATTGGGAAAGAATAGTCTTTTCTACAAAGAGTGCAGGAGCAACCAGATATCCAGATGTAAAAAGAAAGGGGAAAATTGGACCCCTTTTTCACAATGTAATTTGAGAGGCATATTAAACAAAGGCATAAAATAGTCATACAGGAGAGTAAAAGAGTAAATAAGAGAAATTATATGACTGCTGAACCATATCAAAGTCCCAGTTGAGGTCAGCGTTCACAATTTAATTGCAAGGCAGACCAGTCGGTCTGGTTTTGTGTTCTTTCTCCAACCACCAACAATTGCATGGTATGGATGTGCAGTAGGCAAGCAGTAGGATTTAAACAGGATTGTGAGAGAAAGGAAGTGAGTTGAGAGAAAACAGCCTTCATTAACAAGGGCTGAAGGGGGAACTTGGGGCAGTCAAGACTGAGTAAGAGCAAGGAAGTAGAGAATGGTCAGACAAGAGATTGAGGACATAGGGAGGTTTCCTGATCACCAATCACAAACACTGGAGGACACAGGAGTTTGGAAGGCTGGGTAATGGAATAAGAAAAGAGAATTTACAGAGGTCCATGGGCATTAAATTTCAAGACCTTTAGGATATCCTGGGATCCTGAACTTCTTGTGGTGAAAGGCATAAGCAGGTAAAGGACATGATGAGATTAGTCCTAACGGTCTTAAGTCAGATAGCTGTGGCAGGGTTGCCAAGGTTGGGTAGGGTTAGGGTTTGACAGTAGGAGACCTTTCTGGGCAGCAAGCAGATAGGAAGAAATAGCAACAGCTATCTTTTATTTACACTGTTCACAATCATTAAGGAATATTTTGTCACTTGATATTTATTTTGAAATATCCCCTAATTTTTGTGAGCAGAATACTGTCTAGTAGGTACCAGCCTCTATGCAAACTGTACTTTATCATTATCTTATTTATACTTCATACTCTCCTACAGGGTATGCTTTATGTTTGCATTTGGGAACAACTGACACAGTCTACCTTTAGTGTTACAGTGTTGCAGCAGTGGGAGAGAGGAAAGATTATTCATGATTTCTTTTAAAAAATAATGTTTTTTAATTATTTTAAATATCACAAAAACCATCATTTCTTTCTTCGTAAGAAAAGAAAGATAAACAATAAAAATTAAAAGCAGCCTGATCAGTGGTGGTGCAGTGGACTGAGTGTCGACATGGGACACTGAGGACCCAGGTTCTAAATGAAACCCTGAGGTCGCTGGCTTGAGCTCAGGCTCACCAGCTTGAGTGTGGGGCCACCAGCTTGAAGATGGGATCAGAAATATGATCCCATCGTTGCTGGCTTGAGCCCAAAGGTCGCTGGCTTGAAGCCCAAGGTCACTGGCAAGGGGTCATTGACTCAGCAGGAGCCCTTCAGTCAATGCACATATGAGAAGCAATCAATGAACAACTAAAGTGACACAACGACGAATTGATGCTTCTCATCTCTCTCCTTTCCTGTCTGTCTTTGTTTCTCACTAAAAAAAAAAAAAAAAAAAAAAAAAAAAAAATTAAAACCAACATCAGATATGACCAGTATTAAAATCTGTTGCATATTATTTCAACACTTTTAAAAATTAATAAATGTATGTCAGCCTATTTGTAAAAATTTATCAATAAACTTTTTTTCTTAAAACAGTTTTTGGTTTATAGAAAAATTGAATGGAAAATACAGAGTAGTCCACCCTACCTCCCAAACCCCCCCTGCCCCCCACACCTAGTTTCTTTCCCTATTATTAACATTTTGCTTTCCTGTAGAACTTTTGCTAGAAGTGATGAACTAATATTGATACATTGTTGTTAACTGAAGTCCATAGTTTACATCTATGTTAGCTCTTCCTGTTGTAGAGTTGTGTAGGTTTTGACAAGTGGATATCATGTATACATGTGTGTGTCAGTATCATACAGAATAGTTTCACTGCCTAAAAATCTTCTGTGCTCCACCTATCCGTCCCTTCCTTCCTTCCTGCTGAACCTCCAGCAATCACTATTCTTTTTTACTGTCTTTGTAGTTTTGCCTTTTCCAAAACATCACATAGTTGGAATCATACGTTATTTAGCCTTTTCAGACTGGCCTCTTCCACATAGCAATATGCATTCCCCTGTGTCTCTTTATGGCTTGATAGTTCATTTCCTTTCATTACTAAATAATATTCCATTGTACCACAGTTTGTTTTTCCATTCACCTGTTAAAGAACTTCTTGATTATATCCTGGTTTTTATTGTTTTGGTTTTTTTGTGTGTGTGTTTTTTAAAAACAATTATAAATAAAGCTATTGAAAGCCTTCATGTGCTGGATTTTGTAAAGACATAAGCATGATTCTGGGTAATACAGTAAGACTATGTTTAGGTTTGTAAGTGGCTATACCATTTTGCATTCCCACCAACAATAAATGAGAGCTCCAGTTGCTCCACATCTTCATCAGCATTTGGCATTGTTCATGTTTTGGATTTTAGACAATCTAATAGATGTATGGTGGTATTCATTGTTTCAATTTGCAATTCCCCAATGATACATTACTTTGAGCATCTTTTCATATGTATATTTTCATCTGTATATATTTTATTTAGGGTATATCTTCTTTCTCATCTGTATATTATCTGTTCAGATTTATGCACTGTTGTTAAAATATTTTATTTACTGATTTGAGAGAGAGAGAGAGAGATGGAGAGGAATAAGAAGTATCAACTCATAGTTTCTTCACTTTGGATGTTCATTGATTGCTTGTTGTATGTGCCTTGACCGGGCAAGCCCAGGGCTTGGAACTGGTGGCATCAGCATTCCAGTTTGCCTCTCTATCCACTGCACCACCACAGGCCAGGCTCTTTTGCCCATTTTAAAATTAGATTGCTTGTTTTTTATTGTTTTAAGAGTTCATTGTATATTTTAGATACAATTCCTTAATCAGATATGTGTTTTGCAAATATTTTCTCCCATCTGTGGACTGTCATTTCAATTCTCTTAACAAGCCCATTACTCTTGATTAATATTATAAACATATAAATTAATTCATTTACTGCATCACTTTTCCTGTCAGAATATTTCATGGAATAATATAGTTGTGTTCATTTAACCATTCTTACAACTGGATTTATAGGTCCATTCTAATTGTTGGTATTGTATGCAATGTAGAGGTGAACAATCTTGTAATTAAATCTTTGTGTACTATCTTGTTTTTTTTAAACATACATTTCTAGATGTGAAGTATCTGGATCAAAGGGTTTTTATGTTTTTGAAGCTCATGATATATATTTTTTAATTTAAAAAATTTATTGATTGATTTTTTAGAGAGAAGGAGATAGGGCAAGACAGAGGGTGAGAAGCATTCACTTGTAGTTGCTTCACTTTGATTGTTCATTGACTCTTTCTCACATGTGCCTTGACTGGGCAAGCCCAGGGCCTGGAACCCACCACCTCAGCGTTCCAGGTCAATGCTCTATCCACTGTGCCACCACAGGTCAGGCATTAAAATTTTTTTACAGGCCATGGCCATTTGGCTCAGTAGTAGAGTATCAGCCCTGTGTGTGGAAGTCCCACGTTTGATGCCCGGTCAGGGCACACAGGAGAGGCAACTATCTGTTTCTAACCCCCCCCCACACACACACACACACACTCTCTCTTCCCCTCTGGCAGCCATGGCTCAAATACTGTAAGCAAGTTGGCCCCCGGCACTGAGGATGGCTCTATGGCCTTGCCTCAGGCATTGGAATGGTTCGGTTGCCAAGCAATGGAATAGCAGCCCCAGGTGGGCAGAACATCAGTGCCAGATGAAGGTTGACAGGTGGATCCTGGTTGGGGCACATGCAGGAGTCTGTCTCTCCACCTCCCTGCCTCTTACTTGATTTTTTAAAATAATTTTTTTTACAGATTATTTCTTAGTTTACATTCTTATTTGCAGTGTAGGAGAGAGCACCTATTTCCCCAATCTCTTGTTAAGTACATATTATAAAATGCTTTAGAAATGGACATAGCTCTTTCTTTTTTCTGAATATAAAATAACTCATGCTTATGCTATCATTTAAAGCTACTTAGAAATTGAAAGGTTAGGCCCTGGCCGGTTGGCTCAGCGGTAGAGCGTCGGCCTGGCGTGCGGGGGACCCCGGTTCAATTCCCGGCCAGGGCACATAGGAGAAGCACCCATTTGCTTCTCCACACCCCCCTTCCTCTCTGTCTCTGTCTTCCCCTCCCGCAGCCAAGGCTCCATTGGAGCAAAGATGGCCTGGGCACTGGGGATGGCTCCTTGGCCTCTGCCCCAGGGGCTAGAGTGGCTCTGGTCGTGGCAGAGCGAAGCCCCGGAGGGGCAGAGCATCGCCCCCTGGTGGGAAGAGCTTCGTTCCTGGTGGGCGTGCGGGGTGGATCCCGGTGGGGCGCATGCGGGAGTCTGTCTGACTGTCTCTCCCTGTTTCCAGCTTCAGAAAAATACAAAAAAGAAAAAAAAAGAAAAAAAATTGAAAGGTTAAAAAGTTTTTCATTATTTCAATATGTATTTTTTTCAATTGCTATGAAGTTAAACATTTTGTCAGGGAAAATATGTTACCTCTAGTGTCACTTAAGAGACATTAATCTAATGGATATGTAATAAATGTTTTGTGATAATATTTATAAAATAGCATTTGAATACTTATTCTGACATAGTACATTTCTGGGGATTACATAAACATAAATAGAAAATCAATCCATAACCACCACGAAATTAAGTGTTTGTTTATTGAATACCTACTATTTGCCTGAAACTTTTTTTTAAGTGAGAGGATGGGAGATAATGACACAGACTCCCCATGTGCCCTGATGGGGATTCACCCAGCAACCCATCTGGGGCTGATGCTCTGACCTACCAAGCTATCCTCAGCACTAAGAAGGGCGGATGCTTGAACCAATCAAGCCACTGGTTGTAAGACAGGAAGGGGGGAGGGGAAGACGGATGGGGAGAGAAGCAGATGGTTGCTTCTGATGTGTGCCCTGACCAGGAATCAAACCCAGGACATCCATACACCAGGTCTATGCTCTATCCATTGAGCCAACCAGCCAGGGCTTGAAACTATTTTGATAATGCCTTTATGGAGTTATAATTAACATACAATGAACTGGACGTATTTAAAATGTACAATTTGATAATCTGTATCAGATGCGTGCACCTGTGAAACCCTTGTCACATTCACCTTGTTTTCCATCTCTCAGGGTTTACTGTCTTTCATTGTTTGATGTCCTATATCTTGAAAATCATTGTTTTATATATTTTGTTTGGTTTTTTAGTTATTTAATATAAGAGTATATCCAGTCCCTGTTACTTCATCTTGGTCAATGGTGAAAGCCTGGTCATCTCTATTTTAAGTGCTGGATCTATTAGAAGTGGACGTGGACAAAATCCTTTGCTTCAAATAGCTTACATTCTAAAAGGGTATTGTACATAATAAACACATGAAAAAATGAACATATATAGATAAATTATTTCAGAAAACGTGTGTCAACAAAACAGCAGTATAATAGAGAGGCAGTAAAGAATTCTCTAAAGGGAGGTGACATTTGAGATGAATTATGAGAAGGGGGGGCCACATGAAGAGCTAAGATAGCAGTGTTCTTAGATAAGGATCTACAACATGTCCAAAGGCCCCAATCAGAAATAATTTGACTTGTTTGATAGGACAGATACAAAGCCAGTGTGACTGGAGTGTGTTTAAGGTGGGAGTCGAGGTTGGTGTGGTAGGGACAAAAGGATTGTAGATCATTGTTTCATCCCATGTTATATACCCATCGCTGTATATAACAAAACACCTTAAAAGTTAGCATCATAGAACAATAATTAGTATCTGAGGATGCTCGGCATCAGCGAGGAGCTCTTGCTAAGGGTCTCTCATATGGTTGCAGTCAGATGGTGGCTGGGGCTGGAGTCATCTCAAAGCTTCTTCATTTTGGAGCATGGACTAGAGTGACAACTGGAGGCTAGAAAACATCTGGTTCCTTGGCTATCCTTCTCTCTCTCTGCGATCTCTCCACATGGACTTAGGGTAGCTCAATTTCTTACATGGTTTCTGCAAGTGTTCAGACCAAGTATCTCAAGAGAAACTTGCAGCAGCTTCAGGGTATTTCCAAACCTAGCCTTAAACACCATAGTGTCACTTCTACCACATTGCTTCATCAAGGTAGTCACAAAGATTTATTCAGATCCAAGGAGAGGGAACAGACTTCTTGCTGGTGTCATATCATGTTCAAGCCAACATCCCCAGTGGATGCCTGAAACCTCCTGTAGTACTAAATCCTGTACATACTACTTTTTTCTTATATATACATACGTATGATAAAGTTTAATTTAGAAGTTAGGCACAGTAAGATATTAATAATAACTAATAATAAAATAGATCAATTATAACAATACACTGTGATAAAAATCATGGGCATTTTTCTCTTCCTCTCTTAAAATGCATCATTGTAGACATCCCTTTACTTGTAGTAAACGCTTGGTGTCACTTGTTTCAGGGGATTTCTTGCTGAAGTCTTCTTATTGGCTCATGCTTTCTGGCACAACACATCACCATCAATCAAAAGATATTCTCTGTTTATGTCTTCCACCCACAAATTTAATACTTTTCCATCTTAACTAAGCAGTTACCATGCATTGTGGCCATAACTTTGGCAGTTTGAGGTGCTACAGGCAAAGTAGCAGAAATTCGGTTTTCCTTCTTCACAATATCATGGGTAGAAGGTTCATTTGTACTGTGGATAATAGCAAACTGAGTATACAATTTTTTCCCCTTAAGAATTTTCACTTTTTCTCTTAAAGGAAGTATTTTACGGCCTCTCTTTGGCATATCCAAATTTCCACCCTCACTACTATTAAACTTTGGGGCCATTACTAAGTAAAACAAGGGTGACTTGAACACAAGCATGTGTTCAAGTGATATTGTGACAGTTGATCTGGTAACCCAGAGGGCTCCTAAGTGACTAAGTGGTGGGGATCATCTATAGCATGGAAATGCTGGTTAAAGGGATGAGTCATGTCCCTGTCAGGAAACAGTGGGATGCCATGAAATTTCATCCCAGTACTCAGAACACTGAACAATTTAAAATTTATGCATTATTTATTTCTGAAGTTTTCCATTTAATATTTTCAGACTGCAGTTGACCACGGATAACTGAAACCATGGAGAGTGAAAATGCTGATGAGAGGGAACTACTGTACTAGCAAAAAAACAAATAGAAAGTAACTGTAAAAATGATATCATTTCCAAGTGTTAATAAAATGTCAACTACCTAGGAATAAATCCAACAAAAAAGTATGTAAGAACTTCACGCAGAAAACTATAAAACATTATTGAGAGATTGAGAGAAACAAACAAAAAAGCTAAATATTATAAATGAAGGGTTATATCGTTTTCAAGGATTATAAGACTTTCCTTGCAAGACATCCAATTACTATAGACATTATATTTCTATAGACACCCAATTACTATAGATATTCAATTACTAAAACATCCAATTACTATAAAGATATCAGTTTTTCTTAAATCGGTCCATAAATTCAATAAATAACAGTCTAAACACCACAGCCTTTTCTGTAGAATCTGACAAGCTAATTCTAAAATGTATATAGCAAGCCACTCTTGAAAAAGGAAAGAAGAAGGAGAAAAGGAAGAGGAGAAAGAAGAGGGACTTTCTCTACTTGACATATGACATGAAGCCAGTGTGACACATTATTAGGTCAGTGTGATATTGTCACAAGGAACACAAATAGAAAAGTGGATGGGCAAATAGACCAATGTAATAAAAGAGCCCAGGAACAGACCCATTGATTTATGCCAAAAATGCACTGCCAAAGAAGGAGGGGGGAAAATGGTCTCTTTAGTAAATGGAGTTGGGATAACTGGGTATCCACGTGGAAAGAAGGAAGAAGAAAGGGGAGGGATGAAGGGAGGGAAAAAGGAAAGTCTGCAGAAATACTTGCACATATGCATTGGGAGACACGTACAAGAATGTTTGTAGCAACATTACTCACAATATCCTAAATTAGAGACAATCCAAAAAGTCAACAGAAAAATGAGATATATTCATAAGAGTATTTTACAGCAACAAAAATGAATAAACCACAGCCTCATACAGAATAAATCTTAAAAACATAATATTGAAAGAGGTAAGCCAGACATAGAATACATATAATTTCATTTACAAAACATTCAAAATCAGATAAAACTTTGAGTGATGCATGAGAAAGTAATAAATTATAAAGAGAGGCAAGTCAAGATAGTGATTATCTGTATCAGGTTAACACTGGGAAGGGGTTGGGGGTAGAGCTTCTAGAGTGCTGGCTTTATTCTATTTCTTGACCTGGATAGTAGTTATGAGGTATTTGTTTTATAATAATTTGTGTAGTAGCTGTTCATGTATGTTTTATGTATTTCTCTCTATGCATGTCATTTTTACAAAAAAGTTTAAAAAAACAAAGCTAAGTTCCAGTTTGGTTAGTGTGTAATTAGACAAGTGTGCAAACAGGAAGTCCACTTGTCCAGTAAAGATATGGTAGAAGCTTGGACTAGGGTTGAAAGCAGTCAGATTTAGGAGATATTTTATAGGTAAAGATAACAGAACTTGATGTGAAGTTAAAAAAAAAAGGACAAAGCAACAAAACACAGTAAGAATGTATGCAATAGAATTAGCTAAGTTTTTAAAACAAAATATAAATGTGTAGTGCTAGGTTGTGTGAGTGGATATTAGATGGAGGGCTTCTATCCAACTGATTAGGAGAGGTTTTACAGCAAAGCTGGGAAAATAACACTTGACACAGATTGTGGAGGAAGTGGATGACTGGATAATTCCATTAAAGGAGTAGCTGAGTGTTTACAGGTAGATTAATATGTATTGTTCTGTACTATTTTGTACATTTTTGAGACATTTCACACATAAATTCTCACACATTTTTATCAACTTATGACTATCATTTAGATCCACACTTCTCCAAACACAGTACCATTCCTCAAATTCTGATTAAACTATAGTATGAAGTCTTGAACAAGCTAATTGCATAATCCTAGAATCCAGGATCAGACATGGTAGATCAACATGGAAAATGCATGATCCTGGTTGCCTATATCACAATGACTTTATACTGTGTAATATACATATATATATATATTAATAGCTTTTACATTACTGGCTTAAGTTTTCATTTTAGAATGTTACTGGAAAAATTTGTTTGATATAACTTTTTCTCATTGTGTAGACTGATGGGTCTTGGTAATAAAGGGCGGGTTATATAGGAATGTCTAGAAACAACAGAAGTTTGTGGGAAGTAAGCCTTCTCAGTCAACCCACTTTATCTAGGAAGGCTTCCCTCATGAGTCAGAGCTGATTTGAGAATCACCCAGAATTTACAATAGAAGGCAAGAGGATTTTTTTTTTTTTCAGGCTTATGGGAAAACTGGAACAGGCTAAGTAGTGATTTTAAAACTTTTTGCTGTCTCTGATTTAGTATGATCTAGGCATGACTCTCCCTTTCATACACATGAAATATAACATTAAAAAACTTACTGTTGGACTTAATGAGAATGAATTTGCTTTAATAGATGTCTTGAAATTCCACAAGAGCCCTTAAGAGAACTGAAAATGAGAACACTGAAACCAGTGGTGGAGAGAAAGTGACAAAGGGAAGCTTCTATTAACTAGAGAATAAGCAAAGTGACCATACAATGTTAATGGCTGTGAACAGGCACCATTCTAAGGACTTTACCTGTATTAACACATCTAATTCTCACAAGAATGCTGAGGTCACCTTCATCTTTTTTTTTCTTCTTTTTTTATTTTTCAGAGACAGAGAGAGAGTCAAGAGAGAGGGATAGAGAGACAGGAACGCAGAGATGAGAAGCATCAATCATTAGTTTTTCGTTGCGTGTTGTGATCTTTTTTTTATATATATATAAATTTTTATTTATTTTTTACAGAGACAGTGAGTCAGAGAGAGGGATAGTCAGGGACAGAGAGAGATGAGAAGCATCAATTATTAGTTTTTCATTGCGTGTTGCAACATCTTAGTTGTTCATTGATTGCTTTCTCATATGTGCCTTGACCGCGGGCCTTCAGCAGACCGAGTAACCCCTTGCTTGAGCCAGCGACCTTGGGTCCAAGCTGGTGGGATTTTGCTCAAACCAGATGAGCCCGCGCTCAAGCTGGCGACCTTGGGGTCTCGAACCTGGGTCCTCTGCATCCCAGTCTGACACTCTATCCATTGTGCCACTGCCTGGTCAGGCTGTTGCAATATCTTAGTTGTTCATTAATTGCTTTCTCACATGTGCCTTTGACTGCGGGCCTTCAGCAGACCGAGTACCCCTTGCTTAAGCCAGCAACCTTGGGTCCAAGCTGGTGAGCTTTTACTCAAACCAGATGAGCCCACGCTCAAGCTGGCAACCTCGGGGTCTCGAACCTGGGTCTTTTGCATCCCAGTCCGATGCTCTATCCAAAGCGCCACGGCCTGGTCAGGCTGGGAGTCACCCTCATCTTATAGATGAAGACACCAAGGCACTCAGAGGTTGGCTGACTGAGATTGCAGAACTAGAATTTGAAGCTAGGCATTCTGACTGTAGAATCCATAATCTTTACAAACATATTACACTATACTTTTTCTCAGAAAGACAGTATACTCATGGACACAACAGTGTGGTGATGGCGGGAGGCAGGTGTGATAAATGGTGGTGTACAAAGACTGACTTTGGGGGGAGTGAACACGCAGTGTACAGAGATGTACTGTAGAATTGAGCACCTGAAACCTGTATGTCATCCAATGTCACCCCAATAAAGTTTTTTTTAAAAAGAAAAAGGTGCAGAGATAGCATAAATTCTGAAACTTCTTTATGCTTCTTCATATTGGTAGCTTAGAAACTCTGGTGGCATTTTAATATATTTGAATACAAGGATCTTTATCCCTATTGTTTATTTGTTTGGCTTTCCAATGACAACCTTATCATTCTCTTGGGTGACTGTTAACAATGTAGCTGACCTCAGCTATTTTTTTAACCTAACATGTTGTTATTCTAAAACTGTTGCATAGCTTATTCAAATTTGAAAAAAAAAAAATCCGCCGAGGTTTTTAAGTTAAAGATCCAAGATAAACAATTAGATTTTTGGCTTTCAAGAATATTGAAAAACCTTACAGCTACATAATGGATTTGTGCCAATGTTCCTTAAATTGCAGCGCTTTAAGGAACCTTCTGCAGCGATTAATACACTAATTACCAGAGGTCACTGAGCCGTCATAACTGAAGTCTTCTTTTTAATTTCCTTAAAACAGTGAGGAAAACAGTTCAACTTTTAAATCAGGGAGAATGGAGAATGGTATTGGGAAGTAACTTTTCTGCTGGGCTCCGGTGTTCGAACATAAATGTACGCTATAAATAAACTGTACAAACGCAGTAAGAGGTCTAATTCTGCGGCAAACGGTCCCACCCACCCACCTACACTGACTGGAAAATCTATCATAATTGCTTTCCTTTAAATAATGCACTTGGGTTTCAAGAAAAACTACAGGACTCCTGCTTTTTAAAACCTTCCCAAGAGATGATCGACCTCCAGCTCTGTCACCTCCCTGGACACACGTCCCGAGCTCTCGGCCTCCACTCGGGTGTCGGCCCTGTGACCCGGCCCGGCAGGGGGGAGGGACGGCCGAGCCGAGTCGGAGAGGAGCGCGACGGTCCATTCCCCCTTAACCGCGGCCCCGCGCGGCGCCCTCCCTCGCGGGGGCTGAGGGTGGAGAGGAAGTGGGGAGGCTCCGCTCCGTCCGCACAGTGCGCCCTCATGCCCCCTCCCTTCTCCTCCGCGCGGAGCTCCGGCGCGCCCTCTCCGCAGCCCTCGCCCCAGGAAGGGAGAAACCGGCGCGGGCGGGCGCGCGGAGAGAGACCGCGGCGAGCCGACGGTTTGCACCGGGAAGCCGCGACGCCAAGCCGCGCAACCCCGGCCAAGTCAGGCCCTAGGGCGGCCCGGGAGACCGCGGCGGCCGGAAACGCGGGTGCGTCACTTCCGAGCGCTGCAGTGGCGGCCGCTAGGAAAATGGCTGCGCCCTGTGGTTCCGAGCGGCCCGCCAACTCGCCGCTTAAAATCCCGAAGATGGAGGTGCTCTCCCCTGCCTCTCCTGGTGGCCTGAGCGACGGGAATCCTTCGCTGTCCGACCCCTCTACGCCTCGGGGCGCCTCCCCCCTCGGGCCGGGCAGTGCGGCGGGCTCGGGGACAACGGCGTCTGGGGGTCTCGGGCTGGGGTTGGGGGGCCGCAGTGCCGCCTCGTCTTGGGGAGCCCCCGCCGCCGCGTGTCGCGGCATGTCGTGGACGCCGGCCGAGACCAACGCGCTCATCGCAGTGTGGGGCAACGAGCGGCTGGTGGAGGCGCGGTACCAGCAGCTGGAGGGAGCCGGCACGGTATTCGGCAGCAAGGCGCCCGGGCCGGCCATGTACGAGCGCGTGTCCCGGGCCCTGGCCGAGCTGGGCTACGAGCGGACGCCGTCCCAGTGCCGAGAGCGCATCAAGGTAACCGGCCGGCCGGCCCGGGGCAGCGAACCCGAGGCAAAGAGGAGGCGGGGAGCGGACCTCGGGGGCGGGGCCGGTCCGAGCTCGGGGCTCCCACCGGAGCCCTGTGGGCGACTTGCATCTCTTCGCCTTTTTCTTCTCTCCCTGGGAAGGGGTTTTTCTCCAGATGGCCGCCAGCCCGTAGGTTTCCCGAGTTTGAAGTTGGGCGTGCCTGCCGCCGCCCCTCTTTCTTGCCAATGGAAGACGTTCCTGTGCTCTGAAGTTGGTTGTTTCTGGTTGTGCGCGGCGGGCGTCCCTGGGCCCGGGCGCTCTCAACCCCACCGCCGGGGTCTCGCTTTGTTCCAGGCAGAGGGGGGCCGGTGGACCCCCAGCTTAGGAATCTTCAAATGAGTGCAGAGGCAGAGCCGTACAAACAGCGCCTTCGGATGACTGGCCTTTGTGTCAGTCGCCTTGCTTCTAACTTGAGCTATGAAGGACGAGTAAGACTGGAGATGCTTTGGAGAATTGGAAAGGCTTGATTGGAGCCAGATAGTGCATTGTTATTGTGAAGTTAGGCTGGCAGAGAGTTGGTCTGGAATTTGGAGTGTTGATGCCTCCAGAGTTATTTTGGCTTGAGGTATCTTACTAAATTCCTTCATGAAAACCAGTTTTTCCCTGATTTAGTTATCGTGCCGGATGTGGTGACAAGTAAAGCTCTCAGTGTGCATCTGGCCATCCTTGTATACGTGGATGTTTAAATACAGAGGCTTAATTTGGGCTAGAAATTATACCACCAGCCGGGTTATCGTTTTGATGTTTTTACCGACTTTTAATCTAGGCGTTCAGATTTGTAGCATAAGCTGATGTGGAGTTGTTTTTTAGGTGAGCTAGTTCCCTCATCACTGTCTGCTGAAAGATTCTGGTAGGATTCTTTCTCCCATTTTTCACTGACCTACTTCTCGTTCATAGTCATAGTGTCTGTGAACTTCTTTTCTGAAAGGGATGGCACTTTTTCCGGAACTCCTGGGTAGTGGGGTGGGGATAAAAACCCAGTGAAGACAGTGATTACCACGCTGAAGGAGGAGAGTGCTCCAAAGTTCTAGAGATCTTGGCTCAAGAAGTGTTCGTCTGGGAACACTGTTCCTTCAGAAATTTAGTTCAGAAACTAAGACATTTCAGACTTATTAACTGTTGTTCAAGGAATTTGACGCCCATTTCTCAATTACAAAATTAAGTTGGTTTACTTGATAACATGTCTTATGACTCACCCAACCCCCCTTTTTTTTAAACAGCAAACCCGAGGGATGTCATTCATAGTTTACAGACAGGATTTTGAACTGTGTGGGTCCACTTAGTTTTTATTTTTTAACTAGTTTTAATCTTTATTAATTTGAGAGAGAGAGAAACATCCCTGTATGTGCCCTGACCTGGGATCCAACTTGCATCCTCTGAGGTTCAGGAGGAAGCTCTAACCTATCAAACCACGCGGCTAAGGGTACCCATATTTTTTTTATATGGTGTTTAGCATTCGCGGATTCAACCAACCCTGATCGAAAACGGTATTTTCGCTTTCCCAACCGTGCTTGATTGAATCCTCAGGTGCGAAAGGCCCACTGTAGTTGAGGTTTTGGGGAGTCAAACGTTATGTCCCGGTTTTCCACTGTGTGGAGGTGAGGGGTGGAGTTGGTGCTCCTAATCTCTGCGTTATTCAGAGGTCAACTGTAGTAGCTAATAGTAACCACTGTTCACTAGATCTCATTCTTTCTTCCATTCAAGGTCATTAAGGTTCATGGAGGGGGGCGGGTTGTTTTTGCAATGTGCTGATTAGCTTCTGTCTGTTACTTTTCTTGAGTTTAGAAGTGCACCTTAGGCATTTGTGACTGTTTTAGCTTGATTTTTGTCCATAGAAATTCCCCAATCAAAGGGAAAAAGTGCTTTGCTATCAAAACCTCATTGAATATAAATGTATCTATAAAATTGTTTCTCACTTGACCAGGGAATCTCTAGTTGGGTCTCATCTTTGTCCAGTTATGAGAAATATAACCTAAAGCAAGGAAAGGAGATTGAGCTTCTCTGAAGAATATTTTTAAAAGCATCAAGTTTACCTGTCTCCAAAGAGATAAGACCAAATTGACCTCAAGATCTTAGTATATTTTGAGAATATGTTGAAAATAATGATGAGTTCTCTGATCCCCAGTAGCAATTGATAAGGCGGGCACATATCTTTTTAAGGGCTGTGCTCCTTTAGTGTGATTTAAACCAAGGAACAGATTTCTTTGGTTAATAATGTTGATCTTTCCTGTCAGAATTATAAACTCTGTAAAGACAAGTTCTGGTCTCTTGTTCACTACTGTAGGTCCAGTGCCTAGCACATAGTAGGCTCTGGATCCATATTTATTAAATTCACCAAATAAAGTCTAGAAAATAAATTTTGGAAAGTATAAAAAATCTAGAGCAATGTTATTTAAACTTTAACCCAAAGACATAGACTTTGAAACCCAGTTTGAAAAATACTGCATTGGAAAAAAAGAAGAATACTGCATTGAAAACTAAGCTCTGCCCCTCTAGGAGACTTAGTATGAATGTCATTTTAAGCATACAAGCAAATATGGTGAGTAAAATCATAGCCTTACATAGTTATGAGGTAGATGTCCCAAGTAATTCAGATTATATTTATGAAAATAAAAGTCTTAAAAAAATTCTCAGAGAATCTCAAACCCCTGAAAACAAACCTTTAGATTCCCAGATCCCAAAATGCCAATTAGAACAAGTAATTTAGAAATCTCTTTTGCTGAATTGTTTTGATGAGAACTGCAAAAAGAAATTCAATAACTTTTTTTGCTTTGCATTTTACAAAATAGAAACAAAGTAGATCAGTAAGATGGACCATGGGGAATTCTTGTACAGACTAATATAATGTGCTCACTTAAAAAATGTGAATTCATGTTAGAGGCTCATGGAGAAGATACACTGTCTATCAGTTACATTTCTGGTCTAATGTGTGTTAAATATCTGTCAAACTTCAATTATGAAAACTCTAAATAATTTCTTCTAAGTTTGAAAGGCGGGAAGAGATATATAGTAACTTAAAGTTTTTTTTTCCAGGAAACTTTTCTTAATCATAGTTTCAGCATACTGATCTAGGAGCTTTCATCTCATCATATGAAGGCATCAGAAAGCTGAGTCCTATCCCAGCCTCTTCTCTGACTACCTTCCTGAATAACCTTAAAGCTCATCATTTCTCTTCTCTGGACTGTGCCTCAGTGCTCTTATCTATACAATGGAAGTATTGAAATTGTAAATATTGAAGTTGAATTAATAGCTTTTGGATTTTGCTACCAAAGTACAATTTTTAAATATTACCCAAGTGATTATATTTCTAAGCACACAGAATTTTAACTTAAAGTCAAATAAACATGTGTATTGCTACAAAGAGTTTCATTTTGAAGTCTGATATGCCTGTTATTAATACTTGTTCAGTCATTTGGATAAAATGAGTATGTTTGAGACTGTGTTGCTGCCTAGACTATTGTTTGGCTCTGATGTTTTGTTACTTTTTGTTTGTTTGCCAGAAGAAAATTTGTCTGCTAACAATTCCTGCCTAATTTTGGAGCCAGGTAAACAAATAGGTGATTTTCTGTCTAATCACTACATGATTTTTATCCTTTTGTATAGGGGTTTTCTTCATATCTCTATTTATCAACTACTCGAGTGCTTGCTATGTATAAGGTTGTCTACTAGATGTTAGGGTGAATAAAAGAACTGTAATACGCAGTCTGAGAGCTTATAGTGCAGTTGAAGTCTGTATACATATATCAGAGAGTTAAATGCTCTTCAAGACAACATAAGGGATGGTATACATCATACTAAAACAGATAATAAGTGTGATGACTTCAAAAAAGGGAGAGAGCACATCATAGTTCATATTGTAGTAGTTGAAAAATCTTTCTAGAATTGGAATTCATGAAAACAATCACCTCAAGCCACATACTGTATTCACACTTCTGTCAGTTAATCTGATGTAAACTCATTCTTAAATTCCATATTTTTGGGTTTTCTCCAAAAATTTGCCTCTTCAGAGTTGGCTTTATGTCTTTGAAACAGATGTGTTCTTTCAGCTCTGCCTGAAGATGAAATGCAAGGTGACTGCATGACCTAAAACATTGGTCGTTGCTGGATCAGTGCTGATGCTATCAGATGTATTTCTAAGTGGTAGGCTGTTTTCCCACCAGCATTATTTTTAGGGATATTGCTTAGATTTATTCATCAATAATTGTCATAATCTTTGGAACAAATTTTGTACTTTAGCAGACAAATCACAATATAGTATATTTGGTATGTATTTATTTATTTATTTAAATTAATTGAGAGGAGAGGAGGCAGAAACAGACTCCTACATGCGCCCTGCCCAGGATCTACCTGTCAAGCCCACTAGAGCAGGGGTCCCCAAACTACGGCCCGCGGGCCACATGCAGCCCCCTGAGGCCATTTATCTGGCCCCCGCCGCACTTCTGGAAGGGGCACCTCTTTCATAGGTGGTCAGTGGAGGAGCATAGTTCCCATTGAAATACTGGTCAGGTTGTTGATTTAAATTTACTTGTTTGTTATTTTAAATATTGTATTTGTTCCCGTTTTGTTTTTTTACTTTAAAATAAGATATGTGCAGTGTGCATAGGGATTTGTTCATACTTTTTTTTGTAGTCCAGCCCTCCAACGGTCTGAGGGACGGTGAACTGGCCCCCTGTGTAAAAAGTTTGGGGACCCCTGCACTAGAGCATGATGCTGTGCCCATCTGGAGCATTGCTCTGTTGCTCCAACCAAGCCTTTTTTAGTGCCTGAGGGAGGTGGAGGCCATAGAGCCATCCTCGGCGCCTGGCCCAACTTGTTCCAATCAAGCCATGGCTGCAGGAGAGGAGGAGAGAGAGAGAGAGGGAAAGGGAGGGGGAGAAGTAAGAGGGGGAGGGTTGGAGAAGCAGATGGGCGCTTTTCCTGTGTGCCCTAATGGGGAATTGAATGCAGGACATCTACACGCCAGGCGGATACTCTACCACTGAGCCAACAAGCCAGGGCCTAGTCTTTTCTTTTTGCTGTAAAGCCTAGTCATTGTTTGTAAAGAGCCAATAGGGCAAAGATAACTTGGAGCCAAATGCTTGCCCCTGTGTAAGCATTTTATCAGATTCTGCCCACCTCTGAGGACTTTTCTCTAGTGTTTGCAAACAAGACTTTTCTTTTGTATTATCATTGAAAGATTTCCAAGTAATACAGTACTGTATACTATACTATTCAAATAGTTAATAAGATTGAGTCAGATTTGTTCCCTTCTATTTTTTAGATATTCAGTTTCTGTTGTTTCGATGCCACTGTCACCCAAAAGCTTGTGCATTCTGGTTTGTTTTTCTTCCTGTGAATCTGACAGGGGCTTGATGTGTATCTTAAAAGGATATAGTTATGTACTGTATTAACAACATTTTGGTCAACAATGGACCGTATATGATAGTGTATACCACATAGCCTATATATATGATTAGTAGTAGTAACCTGCAAATGACTATAGATTTAGACTACCAACTATACACTTATATTTAGGCTTTCAGTTTTGGAAGTAAGGATCTAACAAGCACATGTTGAAACTGAATGAATAGGTTACTGAATTTCATTTTAATCAATTTTAAATTATAACCACATGTCATTAGTAGCTACCATACTGAATAGTGTGGGTAAAAAATTGTTATTCAGAGTGTTAAAGAAGTCTTTATATTATGAAAGGATTCTCTTGGCTATGCACTCAGACCTCTGTGGGGAGTTCAAGGTTCCTTCTTCTTAAACTCCTGTTACCTTATCCCTGAGTAGGAGGAACTTTGGTAGAAGTCAAGAAAAACGGAACCTGGCCAGATAACTTGGTTGGTTAGAGCATCATCCCGAAGTACTATAGAGATTGCCAGCTTAATCTTCAGTCAGGGCACATACAGGGACAGATTGATGTTCCTCTCTCTCTTTCCGTTCCTCTCTCTCAAATAAACATTTTAAAAAGAAAACGCCTAACTTGTGGCCCAGTGGATAGAGCATCAACCTGGGATGCTGAGGACTCAGTTTTGAAACCCCAAAATCGCTGGCTTGCGGGTAGGCTCATCAGCTTGAGTGCAGGGTCACTGGCTTGAATGTGGGATCATAGACATGATCCCATGATCACTGGCTTAAGCCCAAAGGTCATTGGCTTGAAGCCCACGGTTGCTGGCTTGAGCAGAGTCCCTGGCTCCGCTGGAGGCCCCCCCCCCCATCAAGGCATATATAAGAAGCAATCAGTGAACAACTAAAGTGACACAACTACGAGTTGATATTACTCATCTGTCTCCCTGTCTGTCTGTCTCTCACTCACCCCCCTAACCCCGAAAAAAAGGCCCACCATTCTAGGGGGACCTCAGTTGGCTGGGGCAAACAGTGGCATACTCTTAGTTGTCTAGAACAGTGCTGTCTAATGGAGCTTTCTGTGGTGATATGAATGTTCAATATCTGCACTGTCCAACACCTGCTGTGTAGTAACCACTAGCCAAAGGTGGCTGTTTAACATTTGAAATGTAGTTAGTATGACTGTGAAACTGAATTTTTAGTTAATTTAAATTTAAATATTTATATGTGGCTAGTAGTTATTATATTAGCCAGAACAACTCTTTTGCTTATATATTCCCAAAAGAGTTTTGAAATCCATGTACTCTCTCGAACATTTTAAAACTGATATAGGAAATATTAAATCTAGTGTGAGATGAGTAAGATGAGGATTGGCTGTAAAATTTATTGAATAATAATATACTCTGAATCTGAAAAAAATTCACGCAAAGTTTTTATCTGTAGGTTCTATCAAATGTATCTTGAAAATGATGATCAGACAATATTCCACTTGCATTTAAATGAAACAATATTAATAACCTATATTGCTTTGGTTGTTCATTAAGAAACCAACCTTCACGCCTAAAATGTACTGGGAATGACAGGAATCCCTAAGGTTTTAAGGTTCCTTGATGAGTCAATCAATAAAGTAAGCATATGACTACCCAGTTGAAGACCACTACTTTAGAACTAGGAGCATTTTTTCAATATCTTTCTTGACTGATTTGATTAGTGGGCTCTTGAATTCCATTGCACTTAGGAAATGGGAAAGGTGTGGAGCTTAACTCTTGGCAAAAATCTAAGCTCCTGGGGGAGGATTTGGAGATCTTGCTCATTCCCTTTTATCACTCAATTGACAGATTAATCTCTGGGTTTCTATAAATACTAAGGACTTTGATTTTTTTATTATTATTATTATTATTATTTAACAATAAACATTTGAGTGCCTCCTGCATTAGGTCCTAGAAATATAGCAGTGTACCATTTAACTGTCATGGTGTCCACCTTCCAGTGGTGGAGTCACAGTATTTGTGAGCAGGTATTGTGTTGACAAGCTCATGGTGCTACAGGTATACACAGGAAGGGCATGGCTTAGGTTTTTTAGGAGGTAGATCCTGAAGATGAAGTGAGACTGAATTGGGCAGAAGGGATTAGAGACAGATGAGCAGTTGGGGTAAAAGCCGGGGAACAGTTCAACTTAAAATGGTGCAAACTATAGACACAGTAAGATATATTTTGTTCGAGAATCCAAAACTGGAAGCATCTAAATAATGTAGTTATTCTAAGTAATTTATAAATAATCAGCTGTTTAAAAAGATACCTTTACTAGAGACAGATTCACACACGTAGAGAGCAGGCTGAAGCTAGCAGGGAGGGGGGGTTGCTGAGTGAGGGAGGTGGAGGGATAAAGCAAAAAAGGACCAAAATAAAACAGACACGGACAACAGTGGGATGATCTGCCAGGAAAGGGGAGGCAGAGGAGGGTATAGGGGCATAAATGGTGATGGATGAAGACTTGATTTGGGAGGTGAATGCACAATATGGTATAGGGAGATGTGTTGTGGAACTGGGCACCTGAAACCTGTATAATTATGTTAACTAGTGTTGCCCTAATAAATCCAATTTCTAAAAAGTCATGCCTTTTCAATTGAAGAAAAATTTGCCATAGTATGCCATTTGGTAAAGGTATAACTTAAAAGCTACAGATGAATGGCTGGTGGTGTCATAAAGAAACATGCAAAAGATTAGGGAAGGTAGTTTTAGCTTAACAGTATAGTATACATACCAATTCCAGATAATTTATGTTTTGATGAATAACTTTTATAGTGTTTAATTGAAGTTATAGCAAATATCCATGATAAAGCACCTTTTTGAGCATAAAATAAGAATATATTTTACTCTTTGGCCTAGCACTCAATATAATATATATGAGTAGCTGAAACAAATATCACAAAATAATAATGAACATAGCTCACACTTGTGTAGAATTTACTGTGTGCACTCTTCTAAGTGCTTTACAAATATTAGCTTATTTAATGACACTATACTTAACTATGTGTGACACATTTTTGTATGTTCTGTTCTATTTGAGCATAGGTAATCTAGCTTCTGAACCACTAGGCTATAGGTCCCCTTATACAGCATGTAAAAGCACCCAACACAGCTTTCTCCACACACCCCCACCTCCTCCCCAGTACTTCTCAGCTCTGCCTCCCCTTTCACCCCAGTCCCTCTGGTACCTCTCACCTCCCCCCTACCCCAGCCACAGTCCCAGCTGTCTCCCGACATCCCTCACCTAAGACTGGTGCAAAGAAAACCTGAGAAGATGGGGGTGGTCGCTCCCACTGGTACTGAGCAGCTGGTTTACTCCTCGGGGACCGGCAGCTCAGGGTCATGTTGGTCCCCACACAGGGCACACTCAGGAGATGGCAAGATGGAGGAGCTGGAGGAACTGAGGGAGGGAAGACAGGTTAACAGCTTACACCCAAGAGACCAGCAGACATACACACACACATACCCTGTGTCACTCTATTGACCCCTCCTCCAATGTTTACACTCAGCCATTTGGGAGAGAGACCTGCCTGACCTTTCATGGTGATGGTGGAGGTATTGGAAAGTGTGTGGTTCTCACTTACCCAACACATCGAGTTCTAAAGTTTTGCTGCTATGGCCCATGTTTACACCATGACGGTCTTGCACATTCACAGAACAGTGGTAGGACCCGGAGTCTTTCTCCTGGAGGCTCTGCAGCCGCAGGGACACATTCCGGGAGGGCATGGAGTAGACCAGGGATACTCCAGGTAGGCTGGATGTGGCCTCATTGATGTATGCCAACACCTGGTGTGGGCGTAACACCTCCCCATTATAACGTGCCTGCACTGTGCCCACAGGTTCAGCCAGTCTCCCTCCCCCAAGCTGTCAAACCTCAAATGCCCTCACCTGCACCATCCCCTCTAACCTGCACCAGCTCCCCATTCACCGTCTCCCTAGCCACCCTCTCACCACCCCAGGTCCTCTTCACCAGAACGCTTCTTGAGCCCCTATATATTGTCTCTTCACCTCCCAGGGTGTTTAGAAAAGTGGTCACAGCCCACTAAAATTGATTTCCTAACCCACTAATGCAGTAGTTCTCAAACTTTTTGAATTCAGGGCGCATTTAAAATCCTACAAATAATTGTAGGAGCACTATATACAAATTTCTGAGAAATATGTTATAATAATTAAGTCAAATATTAAAGCAAAAAAATATAAAGTCCAAGTGTGCTTTTATGGTAATTAAACGAAATAAATACGACAAAACTAAATTTATTCTGACATTAAAAAACGTTTTTATGTTACATTTTTTGAGTTATAATTCTTAGAATTTATAAAAAGGGTTAAAAAAACGACAAAAAAGTTATCTTTTTATATAGTTACATTCTTAGTAAGATTTAGTAAATTCGGTGGGTCCCGGTTTTTTCGTTCTTGTGTTTATGAGAAACATGAGCCTGATGTGTCCTAGTGATTTCTTCAATGTTTGGGCATGTATTTGAAAGGCAACCTCTCATTTCCTTGTCAATATATTGAAGAATTCCTCTCTTTTTACTCTTTTAATTGTGTTGAGGGTAGAAAATAATAATTCACATAAATAGGATGTTGAAAATTATAGTAAAATGTTCAAACCTTTTTTAGATATTGCCACATATTTTTCTTTTATAGAAATCCAAAAGGCTTCAAGAGACAATTTCTTATATTTAATCATCAATCCAAAACCCCCACCATACATATCATCTTAACTTTACACCAAACAAAGGATAGAAGAAACTTGCCTCCAGTCTTTCCGGGGAACATGAAGGGTAGTGTAAACAATTCAGCACAACAGCTTAACAGCCTTTTGCAACCTAAGGTGGGGGGTTGGGCAGACTGTCAGCTTACAGCCAATTCCCCAAACCTCTGTCCCCCAAAAATCTAAACTCCAAAAACCCTGTTGGTTTTTTTGGTCCCCAACAGGCACATATTTCTCTGGAATACCATAGGGCACCCTGGCACACACTTTGAGAACCACTGCACTAATGGGTCATAAACATCAAATAAAAGAGGATTAGAAGATAATGAAATGAGATGAAATCTTAGTGAATCTGGGCCTTTTAGACTTAAGATATCAAAATCCTAGAAACATCATTAATTTGGAACTGGTCATGTCCCAAATATTCTGGTGAAATGAAATGTGTTATATTATAATATGTACTTCTAAACAGCTGAAGTCAGGGTTTGAGGGAGGAGGGTGCAAGGAGGTGCGAAGTTGTAAGAAATGAGACGGGACATAAACAGGAGGTCAGGTGATGTGCCGAGAAGTTTGGACTTTATCCTAATCATCAAAGAATTTTAAGCTGGAGAGTGATGTGGTTAGTCATAGATTCTAGAACTGGCTATAATGTGGAAAATGAATTGGAAAAGGTAAGACTGGAAGCACAAAGACATGTAGGCTTCTTGCAATAAGTTAGACAAGCAGTCAAATAGAACAAACAGTGATAATATAAAGGAGAACTGATTTCAAATATATCATCACTGAATCTGAATATTCTAATTTATAGGATTTATTAGATCTTAACCTGTCACAAAACTCACTCTTTACTGCAGTACCAACTTACACAGAGGATTCTTTGTGGTATCATCAAAGGTTATCACAGTACTTCATAACTTAAGTTTTTACAGTTGATCCTAGAACCCAACGAGATCCAACTAAAACCCCATTTTAGGTTAGGACAGTCCTATTACCTCGGGCATTTACTCTATACACAGTCTTTTGGATTCCAATTTATTACTCAGTCTTCAGAAGTGATCCTTTTGCCTTTTTTTTTTCTTTTTCTTTTTTAACATAACTGAGGATAAGCACTAACATTCAGATCTAAAATTTCAAAAGTTAATTGTCATAGGGCACTATGAAATATATGCTCATGTCTAGCTTAAGATAGAAGTCATCTCCCCCCTTCCTCTGCTCCTTTGGAAGGTTAAAATGTGTAATTGTTTAAAAGTGTTTTTAAAAATGAGAGGAAAAAACTTGAGTTTCAAACACAAAGACACTGGAAGCACATGCTGTATAAGACCATACAGAGCTTTGATTTTAAACAATTGATTGTTAGGTACTCTAAATTTATTTCTGTTGTGTAGTTCGTGCAATGTGTTCTGCTTGCTGTTTGCCAAAAACTTCATTCATTGTTCAAAATGAAGTCTTAGTGAACCTGGGCCTCTATGCACATGTTAAAATTATCTGGAGTTTTGAATCAGTGTGGGGTCTTTCCCCTACGGTTCTAAATAATCAAAGAATGTCTTCATATTGGGAAAAGGCACTTATTTAAGTCTTTATAATACTTACCTATTTGTAGTTGAGAGAGTCCTTGAGAGCCAGTGAAATTCTTTTTTCTTGGCACTAATCAAGTGAGTGTTATCTTGTCACTTAGTAGGATGTGTTGTCATGCCTTAGGAAAATACAAACTGGTGTTTATTCTCAAACATTTTAGGAATAACAGCCATCATTTTTTTATAATGCATTTGTTTTTGGCTGTAGTCATAAATTACATATTTTGAACTACCAAATAATACTTTATTCAGTATAAATTGATATAATACAATGGAAGTTTATTTATTTAGATGTTTTCTAGTTGCATTTTCTCAGCCTATGTAAGACTACTTTGTTATAATAGCTAGAATTTTTGAAGCTCACAATATTGTTTCTCTACTATTTTCACCTTCATTTATCCAAATAACTCAATTATGTTTGTAATTGATATTAATAAAACCAGAATAAAGTTTGTCTATCTCAAACTGTTTTTATTATTATTATTATTATCATAAAGTTGCAAATAGTTTTCTCTAAGTGGAAAGAGCTGGTTTATGATTTAGAGAGAAGAGTATGATAGTTCAAAAAGTACCTACCTCAATCTTATGTTTGATCTCTCAACTGCCACATACAATCGTAAAGAATTTATATTCATTACATTTATTCATTTAGCAAAATCTAGTGGGTCACTTCTGCATGCCAGGCATTGATTTAGGTGCAGGGAATACATCAGTGAATAAAACTGATGGGGCGCGGTGGGGACCCTGCCTTCAAAGAACTTGCATTCTGATAGAAAACAATATGATATTTAAAATACAGTATACAATTCCTAACAATTAACAGACTGAGAAAAACCCTTCAAATATTATATTCCTTGATATCAGCCTTATTGATTTTAGAAAGTTTGCGATTTCTATCTCTCATTATGCACAAGAAAGAAATACATTTGCCTCTGCTTATTAAGAGTATTTTACATGATTTTATTTTATTTTATTTATATTTTTATAGAGAGAGATGAAGGAGAAAGATGAAAATTATCAATTCATAGTTGGTTCGCTTTCGTTGTTCATTGATTGCTTTTCATACATACATGCCTTGATGGCGTGGAGGAGGAGAATCAAGCCAAGCCAGTGACCCCTTGCTCAAGCCAGGAACCTCTGGGATTTGAACTGAGGCCCTCAGTGTCCTAGGCTGACACTCAATCCACTGCACTGCCACTGGTCAGGCCACATGATTTTATATTTTGCCTTTTTATTATGATATGTCCACTTGTCCCTGAAGTTTGCCCCGCCAAGCAGCAAAGTACAGCATTGTTAGTATTCATTCACTTGTTAGGTAATGAGCCACCCTGTGCTGGGTTCCTAGGTTCAGTCTTCAGCAAAACTAGGTAATATTCCTTCTCTCTCCTGCAATTTAGGAAACATGGTTAATAGTTGGACTTTGATAGGTCAGAGTTGTGCCAATTTTAGAACATTTAGTATAAAGTAATATTTTTCTTATATAAGTAATATAAATCACATTTAAAAATTAAGAGGAGCCTGACCAGGCGGTGACGCAGTGGATGGAGCGTCGGACTGGGACGTGGAGGACCCAGGTTCAAGACCCCAAGGTTGCCAGCTTGAGCGCAGGTTTGTCGGGTTTGGGCAAGGCTCACCAACTTGAGCCCAGTGTTGCTGGCTCAAGCAAGGGGTCACTCAGTCTGCTGTAGCCCCCTAGTCAGGGCACATGTGGGGAATCAATCAATGAACAACTAAGGAACCACAATGAGGAGTTGATGTTTCTTGTCTCTCTCCCTTCCTGTCTTGTCTGTCCCTATCTTCCCTCTCTCTGACTCTCTCTGCCTCTGCCACTGAAAAAAAGAAAAAAAATTAAGAGGAAAAATCAATGGAAAAATTTAACTTCTGCATTAGCCACATATTCATGAAATATTTTTTAAAAAGTGATGGTAAATCTGATTTTAATTCCAGTAAATTTCCATTCACCCAAAAATGAATGAGAGGTCTACATGCTTTTTGTTCTGTTGAACTCCAAGAAAATACATGGGTCATTCGAACTTTTTATTTGATTTGTGCTGAGTGTTGCCTAGCGAAGGCTGAATCCTCACTCCAGATTCCTTTTTCTCCCTTGGTTTTTTTTTGTTGTTGTTTGTTTTTTTAACTTATTCATTGATTTGGGAGAGAAACATTGATTTATTGTTCCACTTATCTTTGCATTAATTGGTTGATTCTTGTATGTGCCCTAAGAATTGAACCTGCAACCCAAGTGTATCAGGATGCTATTCTAACCAAGTGAGCTACCTGGCCAAGGCTCGTTTTGTTTTAAGTCAGTGTTTTAGTCACCATGTTTCTGCCAACACTGTAAACCTTTAGAAATGGTTAAATGATTGTTTTTATCTATAAAAAAAGAAATAAGACCAAAAAGTTGAAGAAGCTATGATGATATAGCCAGGTGTTTCTGAAACTTGAATAATAATGGATGGGCAAAAATGTATATGTAACAATGTTATGTAATAGGTAACAAACCTAAATCTATGTATAAAACCCTTTTATACATACATCATACATGTTATCAAACAAAAAGAACATTATAAAATACCTTTAAATACTAATAAAATAAAAATAAAGTCAAGCTAGTATTTCTTTAATATTGGAGGACATGGATTAGCTGAAACTTACCTGCTTTTCCAAACAAGATTTTGATAGTGCTACAGTTAGGTTGTCTGAGTTTGTTAATCCTGCCATTAGCTTTATAATAAAATTGTGTTGCTAATTTTTTTCTACTTGAACTAACCTTTATTCATAAGGCACTTTGGTCTCCATATTGTGTGACTCTATAATTTTTGTAATGATAACAATAATGGCTAGCATTTATTGAATGTAAGCTATTGGGCAGACACTGTTTTAAATGCATTACTTATATTTTTTATTTAACACCCACAAGTCTATGAATGAAATGTTGTTATTAGCCCCACCTTACAGATAGAGAAGGTGGGGCACAGAGATTAATTTGTCTAATGTCACAAAACTAGTAGGTGGGGAAGCTAAACTAAGCCATCTGACTTCATGCTCTTAACCACTTGGTTACATTGCTCCCTTATTAATCATCAGTCCACCTTTATTAAATTTTGACAATTGAAGTAATATTTTGACAACAGTGTGATCATAAGCAGTCATAATGCAACACCAAAATCACATAGCAACACCCAAGTGGGTATTATGCTCATATGTGTTCCATATCATAGACCTAAAAACACAAAATGTAAAGATTCTTGTAGAGAATTTATGGTGTCCTAAATAATAAATACAATGAGAAACATTGATTTGGAAGAATTTAAGAGAGGTGTTGAAACAAAACTTACTGTGGAAGACATTCACATGTCTTAATATAAATGATGATATTTATTGGACTACCAACTCTTCTTAAAGGAAGTAAGTTTGAATTATAGAAGGAAAAACATTTACAAAGTAGAATTACCTTTTGACAATAAAAACAGTTAAGGATGTGGCTGACAAAGAAGGCCATAGAGTATCTGACATTGTACATCTAATGTGTAAATGGTTTCGGTACTCTTCTCCTGAGAGATGACATGGGGATGAGATAGATGGACTGCTTTGTTATATATAATATTAACGTACCAACGAAAAGGATATGCAGGTGAAGAAAGCTAAATATAGACAAATTAAAAAATCAGTGGAGGGAGTATAGTTGTAATCCAGGTAAATAAGGTTGTTTCAACTAAATATTAAAATGAGCTATAAACTCCCCAGCAGCTATAGCAGAAAAGTAAGTGTGGTGACTTTTTATACTTTTCAATGTCTGATGAAAAGAAGCATACCAATTCTAGTTTTGAAATCAAAGGTTAATTTACATTAAATGTATTCTGATAGTGACCTTGAATAAGTTGCTGCTTTTCTCTTAGTTTTCTTTTCTGTTAAGTAAGGTTCATCACATATCTTCAGTACATATGTGATAACAGTGCCAGACCCTTCCACCAGTAATGAGGCACCAGTCAGTCCCCTTAGGTGCCTGGAGTGCTGATTGATGATGGCTTCTGGTTGGATTCCTCCTGGAAATTTATCTTTGCCCAAGGAAGCTGTCTCCTCCAAGGAGTGGTGGGATTCAAATAATTTTACAACCCATTCTCTTCTCTAATGACTGTTTTAAATATAAAAAGAAATACCGAAAGATAGTTTATTATTTCATGCATTTAATACTTAAATAAGAACAATAAAAGATGTACACAAAACTAGATTATGTTATAAGAGTTTTAAAATATTAATGAAACAATATTAAATAATACCTGACAAAAAACAATAAAACTGTTATGATAATTCCATATTGCTTTTTTGAAATTTATTCATTTTAGAGAGGAGAGAGAGAGAGAGAAGGGGGGAGAGGAGCAGGAAGCATCAACTCCCATATGTGCCTTGACCGGGCAAGCCCAGGATTTTGAATGTTCCGGGTCAACACTATCCACTGTGCCTCCACAGGTCAGGCTCCATATTGCTTCCTGATTGGCATCCTCACTTGCACTTTTTTTCACCTATGGATGGAATGAAATTTACTATAGGCACTTAGAATATGCTGTTGTGCAGATGAACGTTAAATAAGAGTAAGAAATGTAAATTTGTGATTTCCACATTGGGCAGCTGCCCAGGTGCCCACCTTAGAGTGAACTCTGATTAGAAGGGCCGTTTTAACAACCAGTTCACCGAACTCAACAAAAAATTAGGTATTGGTTCTGCCGAACTGGTGTGAACTGGCTGAATCCCACCATTGCCTCCAAGGTTAGGCTCCCTGTCCTATGGCAGCCTGAGTCCACTCACTGGTCAGTGCCTAAATAAAAAAGTAAAGCCTCCTTGCTTCAATTCAGGACAACTCTGAAGAGCCATCCAAGTTCCATACCTCTCACTGGGATTAGCCCAGGCCTCTGTTCCAGCTGTCTTCAGTTCCTTTGCCCAGCCCTGCACCTTTTAGTCTCTCACAAGTAACTTCCTCCAAGTCTGTTATCTAGGACCCTCTCTTTTAGCTTTATTATAAAAACTAGGAATATCGGTTCTGGGCAGTTGGCTCAGTGGTAGAGAGTCAGCCTGGCATGTGGAAGTCCCAGGTTCAATTCTTGATCAAAGCACACAGGATAAGCACCCATCTGCTTCTCTACCCCTCCTCTCTCTCACCTCTCTCTCCTCTTCCTGCAGCCATGGCTCTTTTGGAGCGAGTTGCCCCAGATGCTGAGGATGACTACATAGCCTTACTTCAGGTGCTAAGAAGAGCTGGGTTGCTGAGCAATGGAGCAATGCCCCAGATGGGCAGAGCATCACCCCCTAGTGGGCTTGCCAGGTGGATCCCGGTTGGGGTGCATGAGGGATTCTGTCTCTGCCTCCCTTCCTCTCACTGAATTAAAAAAAGTAAAAATAATAATTAGGAATAATAAATGTAAACTGCCTAGCCCAAATCTCAGCACACTGTGAACACTAGGAAAATAGTACTTATGGTTTACCTTCATTACATGGGACATTGAGACACATAGGGAAAAGTTTGATTTTTGTAGAAGGTACAGACATTTTCATATGGCTGTTGCTGTTACCCATCCATGTTATAAAGGTAAGAATAAAGTATAAAAATCCTACCAAATCATTATAAAAAATATAATGATTGCCTAAATTTCTTTCTAACAACTTTCTAAATAAGTTCAGGATAGATGCATAACTTAAAACATGCTTATTTTCAGATTTTTCATAGGAACTGTGTCAGAGGTGTTCTTTTCATGCACTTATGACCTGTAGTTTACACCATGTAAATGCAAACAAACAAAAAATTGACTGAATCTTGACTTAATGCTTATACCCAGATATCTTTTTCTTTCTTTTTTTTTTTTTTTTAAATGAGAGGCCGGGAGACAGACTCCCTCATGTGCCCTGACCAGGATCCACCCAGTGACCCTGGTCTGGGGCCAATGCTGCAATCAATATGAATCAGCCAGCTACCCTCAGTGCCTGAGGCTGACCCTATGACTAACTGAGCCACTGGCTGCCAGAGGGAAATAAAGAGAAGGGAGAGGGGGAGGGGAAGAGAAGCAGATAGTTACTTCTCATGTGTGCCTTGACTGGGAATGGAACCGGGACATCTGACACAGAGCCTACGCTCTATCCACTGAGCCAACTGGCCAGGGCCATACCCAGATATCTTGATAGAGGATTTCTTTTTCTTTTTTTTTTTTTTTTTTTTTTTTTTTTTTTAAGATTTTACTGTTTATTGATTTTAAATGGGAGAGAGAGACAAAGGCAGGGGAGGAGCAGGAAGTATCAACTTGTCGTTGCTTCTTATATGTGTCTTGACCAGACAAGCCCAGGGCTTTGAACTGGTGACCTCAGCATGCTTTATCCACTGTGCCTCCACAGGTCAAGTGGTAGAGGATTTCCAATAACCTTAATTTTTAGATGATTTTACCTGAGTGTCAAGATTATTTCTTTTTCCCGCAATCAAATACATAAAATTTACTAATGGGAAACTATTATAGATTATCTTTGCATTATAGATGGTAGTTTTTAGTGTCAACTGAAGGTCAGGTGTTGGTGTCATTTCAACACCAACAGGAATTCCCAGTTTGTGGTGCAGTGAAGAAGTAAACGTTTTAGTGCAAAGAGCTCAATTGTGACACAGCAGGCTATGAAAACAGTATTGCTGTTAGGAGGCCCCAGGGCAAGGTCCCTCTCCAGCTAGGCAGCTCTGCTCTGTTCCTTGCTGGTCTGCCCTGATCTGTGCCAGTCTGCTCTAACATGTGCTGGTTTTCTCTGGAGAGAGAGCTTTGGGGTTTCAGCTCTAGCTAGGGAAAGGCAGTCTTCACTGGAAAGGGAAAATGTACTTTCAGAATCAGGGCTGAGTTTGACTTATACAGACAGAAGCCCTCACCCCTGGTCCCTGACTGGTCTGTCCTCATGCAAAGGAAGACGCCAAATCCTCACAGTTTGATCGGTCCATAGAACACTGTCCTGATTGGTCATAATGGAGCCTGCTCTGATTTGTCATTGAAGCAGCTGATGGGGATATGGCTCCTTATCTCCAATTAGATGTGGAAAGTCTCGGTATTCTTGGTAGAAACAGGATTCAAGAAACGCATTTATAAGGGCTGGCTTAGATGACAGGAACACAGTGCAAGCAGACAGCTTAGTGCAGGCTTCTCCCTGAAGTGCAGTTTGCAAGAGAGGCCCCTGTATAGACATGGTTGCTAGGCTGTTTTTTAAAATTTGAGCCCTGTTAGCCACCTGGAGCCCTTTTAGTAGGTATCTTCTTTCTCAAGATCCACTTTAATAAGAAAATAACTACAAAACTGAGAATAATGTGAGCATATGAAAGGAATATAGCCTGGAGGGAGGGGAGGACAGCTTCCTATTTATTTGTTTATTTATTTATTGGTGAGAGGAGGGGAGATAGGCAGACTTTTGCCTGTGCCCTGACCAAGATCCCCCTGTCAACTTCTGTCTGGGGCCAATGCTCAAGTACTGAGCTATTTTTAGCACCTGAGGATGATTCTTGGACCAACTGAGCTATTCACAAGCTATCCTCAACACTGGGCCCATGCTCAAACAAATTGAGCCACTGGCTGAGGGAGGAGAAGTGATAAAGAAGGAGGAGAGGGAGGAGGAAAGAAGCAGATGGTCACTTCTCCTGTGTGCCCTGACCGGAAATAACACCTGGGACATTCGTACACCGTGCCGATGCTCTATCCACTGAGCCACCAGCCAGGGCCTGTTTAAAAGTTTCCCTTTTAAACATTGGTCTCATGAATAGAGGAATGTACCATTGTATTTAGGAAGCAGTACAATACAAATATAGTTGTGTGAGGTATTTTTGTAAGTTGTATGTGTACATATGTGCATGTGTAAATCTTAATTTTTAGACATGGTTGATTATGGAACAACTAGTATGTAATGCAGGATGTTTGTATGGGAGGACTTTAAAGATGATTCTCTTGAATCATCATATACTAGTTATCACACAGAAGTAAAAGATAACATTTTAAATATTATCTAAGAACCACTTTGAGATTGTGCCCCAGGGTGTAAGGTCAATCTTTTCCTGAGGAAAAGATTTGACAGATATTCTAATGTAGCAAGTTCAGAGGTGATAGAGTACGTCAGAGGAAAACAACCTCTAATGCAAGTCACTTCTTTACTAAACGGCTGATTTTTTCCCTTTTATGGGGAAGAAGTTTTAGACAAATAGTGTTATGACTATCTTTTATGACTGTAACTACCTGTTGCCACATCTGTATGAAATAGTTAAGTAGTTCCGTATACTCTAAATTTTTTACCTGTTTTGTTTTAAGTAGAAAAGTGCTTGATTCCATGTTTTGAAGAATTCTTGTATCCCAAAGAAGTCCTTAAACGTGACCATACATATTAGGTATGGCTTTTATAGTGTTGCTGCCAGTATGAGCAATTGTATGAGTACTGTATAATTTACCCACAGTAAAAGCTTTATGACCACATGAATATAATTCCTTGAGCAGTGGAAGGTGTTTATTTTTCACAATTAGTATGTCCTCCTTGCGCAAAACCCTCAGCTGCTAGCATGGAAGAACCCAGAAAACTTAAGGCTTGATACTACTCACTGAAAATCAAAATTTCCTAAATTATTTGTTCTATGCAAGAATCTCTCCCTCGTGAAGACAGTACTGACCAGTTATAGACATAAAAATGAGTCGTTGATAGCCAGTTTCGGGAGGAAGGACAAGCTGGTAGAATTCTGTCCTGAACAGTTCCCCGCAGAGCGGGGCTCCAGAGAGGTAAGATCTCGGTCGGTTTCTGGTGGTCGTTCTTTTGTTTGACTCTATTACAATCCAGGAAACAATTCCAGTCTTTTTTTCCCCTTTGCTATCTTTAAAGGAACTACTCCATATTTTTAAAAAATATTTAATTTTTAAGGCTTAAGAAATAATAAAGTTTGAACAAGGCTGCAGAGCTTCATTTGGCAGATGGCCCCTCTCTTCCCCAAACAAGAATTTACATTAATTCATTTACTATATATATTTTTTTCCTCCCCTCCCTCCAAGTTAGAAGCAGGGAGGCAGTCAGACAGACTCCCACATGCACCCGACAGGGATCCACCCGGCACGCCCACCAGGGGGTGTTGCTCTGTTGTGGCCAGAGCCACTCTAGTGTCTGAGGTGGAGGCCACAGAGCCATCCTCAGTGCCCGGGCCAACTTTGCTTCAGAGGAGCCTCAGCTGCAGGAGGGGAAGAGAGAGATAGAAAGGAAGGCAAGAGGGAAGGGTGGAGAAGCAGATGGGCACTTCTCCTGTGTTCCCTGACCGGGAATCGAACCTGGGATTTCCACACACTGGGTGGACATTGTACCACTGAGCCAACTGGCCAGGGCCTACCTACTTAATGAATATGTTTAATGGTCCTTATGTGATGGGCCCTTTTCTGGGCTCAGAGAAACAGTGTACAGGGCAGACATAATCCCTACCTTATTGAGCTCTCTAGCAGCATAGTTTTCTTAAGAAACATTAACATTTTGTGGGCGGCATTTGGTAATTTTTATATGCCAGAACCCTTTTGAGGGAATACTCGTTTATCTTAGGGCCTTGGCTCCTCATTTGTTAAATGAGGAACTTGGACTAGATGATCTCTAAAGTTCTTTTCCATTCATAACTTCCATAATATTTTGCAAGTTGGAACCTGGTTTGTCATTAGAGCCTTAGGCAACTCCGCCCACATCCCTGTCAATCAATATATTACAGAAAGTTTTATAGGAGATATTGGCAAGGATAATGACATAGATAGGTAATAAATAATATCAAATGCTGCAGGAAACTCAGATGACTTAAGGACAGTTTGAGGACCATTTCTCTTAGTAATTAAGAAGACATTGCTGACCATAGTATGAACAGTTCCGTTGGAATAATAGATTAGACTTTGATCCCTTTGGGTTAAGAACTGAATAAATATAGGTACTGCCTATTCCTTTGAGACCTTTTAGTGTTAAAATGGGAAAATGTTAAAACTTAGCATTATGACTACTAAGGAAAATAGTCAAAACTTACTTTCCTATACATACTTGTTTCTAGATATGTGAATTTCCCTGTTTTAAGTTGTTACCTTGGGAAATTTATCTAGCATTTATATTGATATTAATCAGATAATGAATGGTCAAGTACTATGTGATAGAGTTGGAAGATAATCAGCATAACTGCTGAATCATTTAATATTGCTTATTTGCCACTTCAGAAAAATATTTCTTTCCCAGGAAATAGAAGAAAGTGCTATATTTTTGTAAAGAGTAAGTTGATATCCTTGTATGATTCTTTCAAGAAATGGGAATTTTGCTAACTTACCTTTTAAAGGAAATATTAATGGTGTTCTACCTAAATGAGCAGAATAGTGAGTAATATGGATAAATTGTACCTACACTGGATGTCCCAATCCTTAGAATCTCTTGTAAAACCTAAGACTTGAATGAAGTTTCCCTTATTCTGGGTTTCTGACCACTACCTGTTATATTCTTTTATAGAAGAAACAACTACATGGTACAGAGCAGATGTTTTAACCTGAGGTTATTGTCTGGGCTCTTCAGAGAGTCTATGTTCCCCATGAAATTGTTTTGTATGTACATTTTTCTGGGGAGGAGATCTATGACCCAAATAAGTTAAGGATCTCTGCTCTGGAGAGGAAAAGGAAAAGGGAAATTTAAGAATATTCTTTCACTTGCCAAACTTTCCTGTGTAGCATTAAGAACTATGGGAGTGTGAAACAAGTGCTGTATTTTTATGTTTTGTTTTGGCGGGGGAGGGGGGTGTTTGGTTGATTTTAAAGGACTTAGGTGACTGGCAAGTCAGTTTGCCAGATTTAATGTATAGAAAACCTAAGAAAATAGGTAAAAGTTCTGCTGGCCCCAGAGTCTTTCTTAAAGATAATAAATGAATGTGGTGTGTTATGTTGCCACAATTAACTAAGAGCAGCTAGTAACTGTCAAAGTAAAGTAGTAATTAAGTTTAAAGGAAGAAGATAAATTTATTTCACAGAGTTTTTGGGTTTTTTGCTTCAAACTATATATCTGCTTAGGCTGAGGTATTGTTTTCAACCCTTCTATAATCAGTCACTGGAGATTTGCTCCCAGTGTAATTTCCCCTCTCTCTTGTGGAATATAATATGTGATTTTTAAGACTTTGTTTGCAAACAGGTGTATTCTTTAATCATTTGGGTTGAAAGAATATCAAATTTGTCGTAGTTAGTTGACAGAATGTTAAGATAACTATGTAATCCATTTCTAGTATGGCCAGTTTGGCAACTACATTTGAGAATCTGTTTCACGGCTTGTTTTTTCTTACAACATTGTTTCCTGCTATTATAACCAAGCTGTCCTCCCTGCAGTTGGACTTTATTTTTTCATCTGACATCTTAAACTGATTGTGCCAGTCAATGTTTTCTACACAATATGTTTATATAACTATTACGCCTTATTTCTATTTCTCCTTGTTGTATACCCTGTCCCACCTGTAGTCAGTTCTGTTAGAACAGTGGTTTTGTCATGGTGCTCATTTTATGATTGAATGAAATGGGGTAAATTTTGAGAAAATGATTGAGCCAGTAGCAGAATTAGTTGGCATATGCCCATATGATTTGCTTAGCTTGCTTTCTATCTTGGCATACCATGGAAGAATTCAGTTCTTCCTATTTCCTGACGGCCAAAGGAGGAATTGGAGGACACTGAAGCAAAAGAAACATTATTTTTACTTCAAAGGTAGTTTAATTAATGTCAGAAAGGGCTTTGATGAAACCACTGGCCCTACTTACAGATCTTATTTTCCAAGCCTTTCATTATATTATTTGCCCTTTTCTGAACTCTACAATTTCCCTCTTTTGTAGCTGGTTCGATGCCCAGAACTGAATGCTGTGCTCCAGCTGTGGCCTCACCGGTGCTGAATAGAGAGGAAGAGCCACCTTCATAGCTTACATGTGATTCCTCTGCTTATACAACCCAATACTGGATTTACTTACTTTGGCAAGATAGCTGCATTGTGCACTGTATTTAATGTTACGTGTACTGTAATCCTGGGTCTTTCTCTGCATTGCTGCCCTTAAACCCCCAGTCCTGCCCATCTAAAATTCCTGCTTTGTTTACCTCCCCCTCACCCCCCACCCCTGTAGATTCCCCTTACATTCATCCACAATGAATGTCATCTTTATTCTCCCATTTCTTTTTGCTCTAGTCTTGAACTTTGGCAAAACTTTCCTTCTATCTATAAATTGTCAGTTGTCAGCCATCTTATTTTTCTCCCTGCTTTGGTAATGGGACATCTTTCGAATCTTTTCTCTGGTTCTTTTCCTGGTGTAGTCATTAAACATTTGGCACAGTGGATTTAGTAAGCATTTCCTGGCATTTTTTCCAAATCAAATACCTATGAACACCTCTGATTTGGCCCCCTAATAGGTAGTTAGCCTACACTTTAGTTCCTCTATCCAGGTTTCCTTGACTCCTCCTGACCTCTGTCCCTATGACCTCATTCAAGATGCAGTGTGTCTCACAGCCCTTCCCACAAGGAGGAGACAGTAACCTCATTTTACCCTGGAAATTTCTAGCAATAAGGAAAGTGTTCTTTTAATTGTAAATAAAATAGTCTTTAATAACGTTGAGCAAATTTCTTCTCTTGTGAGATCTTAGTTTTTAAAAAAAGTATTAGAGGTTCAATTACTAAATTTCTAAGATGAGTGAAGAAAAGGAAGAAGGAAGGGAAGCAAGGTTTTTGTACTGAGGAGGAAATAGGAAATGGTTCTCGGAGAAAAGCTCAACTGAGGATCCTGTTGGGTTTGGTTCAGTCTGAAATGGGAGGTGAGACTTCATTTTTCATAGATTCTGGAGCATTATCTTAGTTTTTGATTCAGAGCAGGCTTTTAAGTTGGTTTATTTAGACACATGCAATCATTTAAGTGTATGCTTCAGTTAGTCATTTAGTATGTGGAAGCTGTAGCCTGTCTGATTTTTTGAGTGATAAGAATTTGAAGGTCTCTGTATGTCCCTTTTGTCCATTTCTAAAATCCCTCTAGTTTAACTAAATCCTAGTGTTTTTTATAGTAGCAGTCAAGGTGATGTTTGAGTTCTTACTTTTTTTTCTTTTTTAGTTAATGTGTTCTATCAAAACAGCCTCTCCTTGGAGCTGTAGTCTTGACTGAACCCAGAGGTGTCTCCTGTGTATTTATGCTTTCAGAGAGTTCAATCAATTTGGAAATCTTTTCAACATTATTTCATTATATCAAATTTTATCATAATGATTTAGGATTACCAAACATTTTTTCCTTTACCCCGATTAGACATTTTACCTATCAGCATATTAACTATTAAAGTGTGTCACACAAGTATACTACCAAGTAAGGAATATAAAATATATCACCTTACTGTTCTTCCATATCTAAAATCATTAGCTATTGCTAGTTTTCTTATTCACAATTATATAAGCCAAGTCAAAATTTTAGCTCAATTTGTTGGTTTCAAAGAAAGTACATCTTTCCTGTGGTTTCCCACTGTATTGTCAGAGATTGGTGGCTTTGATTATGCCTACGTCATGTCCTGATAAGGAACATTAGTTGTATTTCCTGACTTCTGAAGTAACCCTCAGTGACAGAGTTGACCAGTCTCTTCTGTGTGCTGAATGCTTTTCTCCAGGAAGCCAGGCAGTGGTAGTGTGGTTTACATCTCCATTTATGGCTCTGGAAGGGTGAAGGGGACATGGCTGGGACTCTCCCTGTATGGTCCTTGGAGGAGTCAGAAAGAATGGTTGGGGTGTTCTTGGAGGCAGCAACTAGACATTGTGAGATAAAAATAAATTAGCAAGAGATGTTTGCAATTCCAATTCCAGTCTCTGCTAGGAGGGCAGAGGACACTGGGAAAAGGGAGTGTATAGAAAGTCTGCTGAGATCTGCCGCAGGCATCTGTCTCCTTTTCTTGGAAGGGCTGCCCCTGACACATTTCCCAAGTTCATTTATTCTAGAAAGTGTTGCTATGTACTTGTTACTATCCTTGACAAAGAGAAGGAAGGAACACTTTTAAAGAGTGTATTAGCAGAAACCTTAGTTCTTTAAGTCATCATTTGAGGCACCAGAAGAGATCTGAGAGGAAGAATGAGGAAGGTGCTATCCAGAGATTAGGCCGGCTGGTATTAGGACAGGGTGATGCTAATCACCACTCCATTTATGTCTGAGAAATATCATTATATGTGTCATGCTTTTATTATTCCTTTTGCCCATCTGGACTTCTGGCATCAAGGGACAGATTTACAACATATTTGACAGAGTGTTTTCTTTTGATTTGTGAGCTGTGATTTGAAAGTACTGAACTTTCATGGAGGCTCTATAAAGATTTTTGAGTTGTTTTAGTTTGGTAAGAACAGGTAATGTATTGGGGTGTGGAAAGTAATCTCATATTTAGGAGAAATTTACAGTCTGGCTAATGCATATACATTAAGTCTGAGGTGAACTGGGTTTGCACAGGTGTGTTAGGAAGTATTTGGGAGCCACCAGAGCCAACGGGTCTTGTCTCAAGAAAACTCTCGGCGTGAAATCCAGTAAAGTGGAAGGAACAATGGGAGGCAGAGGTGGGGTAGAGAGTGAATGCAACTAAATTAAATTTTGAAGCTGGACCTAAGTCCTTGATTTATATTTTGCAATATCATATAAGATAGCATAAGTTGTGCCATTAAACTAAGGAAACTGGCTAATAATAATAAGTATACCTTAGAAGACCATAAAGAAAATTGAAGGGTTAGACAAGATAATAAAAGTATTCAGGTTTTGTATGTGGACTTGCATAATGATATTTATTTGCTGTGAGCTACAAGGCAGGAAAAGAAGTGAAATAACACCTCTCCACCCCACTTCCTCCCCCAAAAAGATATTATTGGTCTCATTGGTTGGTTTTGTTTGGCTGGCATTTTGAGTTGATAGAATAGACTGGTTTTATTGGCTGATTTTTAGACATAGGTATTAGTGTATTGTTTCTTGAGACTGGACTCTGTAGCATATTGATTTGACCTCTTTTAAATTTTAGCAACATCCCCAAAGATAGATAGAGTTAGTAAGGAATATGGACTGTGTAAGGAATATGTTTAGGCAATTGTTTTGACCCTGTATTTCTTCTTAATCAAAAGTAAGGAAAGTTATATTCTTTGCTTTGGGAAATTCTTCTTTCTGTCCTCCTTCCCTCACTTTTTCCAAATTCTGGCACAATAGCAGCTCTGTCTCTTCTGTGGCAGGTGTGCATCCTATTGGCTGGCTGGTATTTCTTGTTTTCTTTTTCTTTTTTTTTAATTCTTTTTAAGTGGGGGAGGGTATAAAATATGTGTATGGGATACATGCAATAATGTTGTAATGGTTTCTTGTTTAATGGATAATTAATTGCAAAATTATTGTTTGAATTATAACATGTTTGAGTAAATGCTAAATTAGTATTTTTTTCTAATATAATAATGAATTTGAAATCTAGCATTCCTGTAACAATGTGTCTGTGTTTGTCTGTTTATGTCTGTCTAATAGTAATTAATATCTGTGGTCCATAACTGGAAGAGGAAGTACAGCTTTAAAGGAATAACAAAAGACTTTGTGTCTTAGACCCTTCGCAGGTGTTACAGTCGGGTGAAAGAACATGGTGTTGGGAAAAGAAAGAGCAGTTACACATTTGAACAGTTGGAACAGGTGTTTGGTCAGGGAGGATGGGATGCTCAGCCCTGCCAGCCTGTACTTATTAACAGTAGTGGCTTGTACCAGGAGCTGGAGTCAGATGGCAGCACTATGGAGGAGTATTCACAGGAGGACTGGGGAAACCACAGTCAGGATCTCCATGGCTACCCAACAGATCAGGAATTGGGTAAGAAAGCCAATATATATGCTACTCGTGTGTGTCTATATATATATATATATATCTATGTGCACCGGGACTGGTACTGTTCCCACTGTCAGCACAAAGCATATAGCCAGTGTATTGGGGGCACTTTGGGTGCCCTTGGTTTAGCCTTAAACTGCCAGCAAGTGCTTGCTGTTGGGTCATTTGGTGATTTGAGTACCAGCTAACTTCCTAAACACACAAAAGAATTCCTCTTTCTGAGCTAAAAGGAAGCTTGGTGACAGAACCGCTGCAATTTTAAATAGCCCGCACCTCGTTCTGTGAGGCTGCCACGAGCATTGGCTCTGGCTCGCATTGGCTCTGGCTCGGTGGCTGTAGATGGAACTTTTTCTGCCTTTCTCCCAAGTCCTTTTGTTTTTCTGTATGTAATTTGGAAAAGTGCCCCTCCGAGACTTCAGTCAGAACAAAATATGAAGGGAAGCCTCGGTTTATCTTAAAAAGGGCTCATATTTGAGTTTTATCAGCAGTCATATTCCTTCAGACTTCATTAAGGATCCCATCCCAACAATAGCTGTAATGATTTAGCCACAGTCTTAACATTAAAAATGGAAATAAAACTCCTGGTCATTGACCATAGCTCGGTTGGTGTTAGAGCATCGTCCCAAAGCACAGAGACTGCCGGTTCGATCTCCAGTCAGGGAACATTAGGAAAAGCTCAATGTTCCTATCTCTCTCTCTCTCTCTCTCTCTCTCTCTCTCTCTCTCTCTCTCTTTCTTCCCCTTACTTTCTTGCTAAAGTCAATTAAAGTTTAAAAAAACAACAACAACCTCCTGGCCATCAAATCTGAACTTGTGTGGCCTAATTAAGAGAGTATGTGTAAGTTGGTTTTTGTAGTTAATGCTCCAGAATTGATTTTCATGATTTGGAAGTACTGATCAAGTTTCTGCTGCAGCTATTGTACCTTAATAGCAAGTTGTATAAAGAGTACTCACCTTTAAGTAAATGTTGTTACTCCTGTGAGGTTCTCAGGCAACCCCCAGGAAAAGGTAGTAGGAACCACACTTTCAGTGTAGTTCCTCAGCTCAAGATAGAAGTCCAAGGGACACTGTTTTACAGAATTCCTGATGACAGAGAAATGCTAATTTAAAAGAAACAGGGTTAAATGCTAGTATTTCTTATGAATGATGTTTTTTGTTTAATTTCTCAAATATTAGAAGAGAGAGGGAGAGAAAAAATTGTTTAAGGCTAACACAATTTGAGAGAGATGTAAAAAATAAAAAGGGCAGATGCTAAGTGATTACTACCTCTTAATTTCAAAACAATAACAAGGCTAAATTACTTTGGCATCCCATAACTCTGGTTTTGCCATAGAAAGTAAAGTCACCAAATTCTTTGGGAAATAATAACATGCAGAATATGTTAATCCTTATATTGGAAAAATAATTGCCCTGTAAAATCTACATAGTAAATCTAAACATTGCAGAATTATTTTCATTTTTTGAATTAATTTTAATGGGGTGACATTGATCAATCAGGGTACATAGGTTTAGAGAAAACATCTTCAGGTTATTTTGACATTTGATTATGTTGCATACCCCCACCCAAAGTCAAATTGTCTTTGGTCACCTTCTATCTGGTTTTCTTTGTGCCCCGCCCCTCCCTCAACCCCCCCCCCCCATAACCACCACACTCTTGTCCATGTCCCTGAGTCTCATTTTTATGTCCCGCCTATGTATGGAATTATTTTCATTCTTGTTCCTTTAAAAATCATGTTTGCAGCAAAATTAAGCTTTAAGCTCCTACTTACAAACCTACTGGTGACCTTGAAAAATTTTATACTTGTAGAGCTGGTTTCTGATCCTGCATATAAATGTATGCATCTCATTATATGAGTTATATTTTTAAATCTGGCATTGGGCAGTGTTTGAAAGTAGAGTTAGGTCTGTGAATTGGAAAGTGTGGAATGAGCAGTAAACATATATCTACTTATCTACATAAATGTATGACACCACTTAGGAAAATATAATTTGTTTCAAAAACTTTGCTTTTCAGATGAAATGCCTGTCACAAAGAGAACATTAAAAATAAAACAAGAGTCTTCTGAAGAAGCACAGTAAGTAGATACTTCCATTTCTACAAAGTGTATTTAAGTTTAATGGGAAGATGCTCCCTCAGCCATTTCACTGAGGAGCATGTCTAGTCATTCTTCCTTATTTTCTTAGCTTAAGGTTTCCAGTGGTTAATCTAAAATGTTGAGACTTTTGTGTATAACAAGAAGAAATGAATGTTACATGAAAATAAGCACGTTATTGTGTTAACCTGTGTATGGATGTGGATACCTGGATGTTTAAATGAGGTAGAAAGGTGAGTCACCGGATCCTGAGTTTATCTGGTTTTCGGTGAAATAACAGGAGGCCTAGAGAAACACTTAAATTTCTTATCATATTACATATTGGGAATCAAGAGCCAGTTCTTAGATGACCTCGTTATGCATTTGGAAAAGAAAGCAGTGACAGGTTGAAAGACTAAAGAAGTCCAAGGGCCAGGGTCCTTCACTGGCGGGCCATCTGATCTTTCCCCTGAGAGTTTAGCATTATCTCTTCTTTAAGGACCTCACCGTACTCTGAGTTTCCAGTGATACTATGTTTGCAGTTCTTTTAAATAAATTTAAGTAAGTCTCTGGTGAAATTTAATTATTGAGGGGACTAGATTTAAAGACTAAGGAGGAAAGTGAGGAACATCACTGTTTGCACCTGGCAGCTTTGGAGCAGCCCCCGCCCACTTGTTCTGATGCGCTTTCCTCACACACCTGGTCCTGAGGTTTGAGAGATGGTGGAGAAAAAGTAAAAAAGGAAGACGTAAAGTGGAGAGGACTATGATAGATAACAAGCAACACAACAAAGAAATACTGTTAGTTATTTTTATTCAGTGAACCACCACCACCACCTCTTTAAAATGTTTGTTCCTTTTTCAGAATATCTCTTTGGAACCAAAGAATTCCCAGTGTCAGCTGATTCCGTGTCTGGGGCAAGGGTGAAAGTTTAGGGATCAAGAATTAATTGTTCCCCAAAATTGTAACCATTTCCTACTCATTAAAGTGTATGACTTAAATCAGTGTGTTTAAGGCCATCTCTTGTTGAAAGGTAGGTCTCTTTTAAAATTATGACATCAAAGTGTCCCAAAGGAAGGGTAACTTTGCTGAGTATTTTAAAAAAATGAATCTTTTAAAAATCCATTCCTTCAGATCCCTATCCTCCAAAGAGGCCATCATTTCTTTCACTAAATTGTCCCATGTCCCTTTAACCACGTGGAGTCTGCAGAGGAGACTCAGTTGCCATAACTAGGGGTGAACCCAAACTTCACAGAATTGGTGCCACCAACCCTAAACTACCCAGACTTTTCCCATGGTTGGGATTTCAGAATTCAGGAAATGTGACCATTATCAGGGACAGTTTCAACTCTAGTTCTCCTTGTGCCCCACCACTTTGAGTCTCAAGCCCATGGAGCTGCAGGCTGATCAAGGGGACAGGAAACTGAACAGGCTCCGCAGAAATATTTAGCCTGTGCTGCCTCTTCTCCAGGTGTAAGCTCACATTTTATTCTCCAGTGCTGGTTTCCTCAGTGCTATTCCTTACTGATGATTTAGGGCTCTGATAGTGCTGAGTAAAATAATTCATTTGGGCATTGGATTTATTTCTCTGTAGGTGTGGTGTAAGTGGGATCACCCTCAACTACCTGATGTAACCTATAGTAAAATACCATCCTTCATCCATGAAGAAGAGTCACGTATTCTCCTTTATTCAACATTTATATATCAAGTACTAACTGTATGTAAGGCATTGGGATACATCAGTAAGCAAAAATCTCTGCCTTCCATCTCAACTCCGTAGCCTCATCCTCCTTGAGATCAGTAAAATATTTCAAAAGAGACAAGGAAGGATGGTGGCTATAAAAGACAGTTGTTTTTCTTAAAGCATTGACCCATGCAGAAACATAGTCCTATATCTTAACCTCACAAGCAGCACAGTATAAATATTACAAAACTGATTAAGTGCTGCTCTAGCTGGTTGGCTCAGTGGTAGAGCATCAGCCCAGTGTGTGGATGTTCCAGGTTCAATTCCCAGTCAGGGCACACAGGAGAAGCGACCATCTGCTTCTCCACCCCTCCCCCTCTCACTTCTCTCTTTCTCTCTCTTCCCCTCCTGCAGCCATGGCTTGATTGGAGTGAGTTGGCCCTGGGTGCTGAGGATGGCTCCATGGCCTTGCCTCAGGCACTAAGAAGAGCTCAGTTGCTGAGCAACAGAGAAATAATAATTAAGATGTTCATTATTTTAAGTGATACTAGATGCCTTTCTGAGTACACATTCTTCACTTGCTTTTGGTAGTTAGGTTTGAAGGCCATCATGTGTGTTATAGTAGCTACTTAAAACAATTATGGTCCTTGGATTTCTGAAGTTGTAGGGTCTTATATATATATCAATAGTTGCTAAGATTAATACAGCCAGCCTGTATAAATCATGGAAAGCAGTTTATCATTAATTTGTAGGAACTTCCTAGGGGAGAGTGTTTTTCAGATTTTAATACTGTGTTTATCTAGACCTGCCCTATTTTGGAAGCTACTAATCATGTGTGTTTAATTGTGATTTCAAATTATAATTAGAACTTTAATACCTTACACTAGCCACATTTTAAGTGCTAATGGTTACCATATTGGACAGCACAGATTAGAATATTTTCATCATTGCGGAAAGTTCTGTTGGACAGTGCTGATCCAGATACCTGAGGAATTTGATTTTTATTTCTCATTCTAGGAAGAGAGACATCATGCAAAATATTGTGCAGATTTTGGAATCAGTACAGTTGAAATGGGAACTGTTTCAGAGCTGGACGGACTTTTCAAGGCTTCATCTTTCTAATAAACTGGCCATTTTTGGGATTGGTTATAACACCCGTTGGAAAGAGGATATCCGCTACCATTATGCTGAGATCAGCTCCCAGGTGCCCCTTGGCAAACGACTCCGGGAGTACTTCAACTCCGAGAAGCCTGAGGGACGGATCATTATGACCCGCATGCAGAAAATGAACTGGAAAAATGTTTACTACAAGTTTTTAGAGATCACTATTAGTGAAGCTAGGTGCCTAGAGCTGCACATGGAAATTGACTGGATACCCATTGCCCACTCCAAACCAACTGGTGGGAACGTTGTTCAGTATTTATTGCCAGGAGGCATTCCGAAAAGCCCAGGCCTTTATGCCATTGGCTATGAAGAATGTATTGAGAGGCCCTCTTCGCCCCACATGGAGCAGAGTTCCCTGGACCCAGGAAAGGAAGGCAGAGTTGACTTGGAAACCCTTTCAGCACAAGCCTCATTACAGGTGGAAGTAGAACCCACCCGAATTATCTATTGCTACCTCGGGATTGCTGAGGTGAGGACTCTGCAGCAGTGCTTATTTTTACATTTCCAAGCAAATACCAAAACCTTCAGCAAAGATTGGGTTGGTATTAATGGATTTTTGTCTCAGAACTGCATTGTGGATCCTGGAGTCTCCCCCAAATCCATCTACATCAAGTTTGTGGAAGTAGAGAGGGATTTTCTCTCCGCTGGCTCTTTAGTTGAGTGCCTGGAAAAAGCCATCGGATACCCCTTAAAGTTTAACAACTGAATGTCATCCTTCATAAGGATTGGGTTTTTACCCCCCTCTTCTCACTTCCCATCACCCAGACTGTCCCTTATCCAGATGCTGCCATCAGACTCTTCATGGAAATGTTTTCCACGATTGGGCCAGTACAACTTCTAAAGAATCACAGTAGACTTTGAGCAAACAAAATAGACCTCACCTGACAATGCTCATTTTGAGCAAACAAGATTTACAGCGAAGCTGCATGGTGGGTCAGCTGTTTTTTAAAAACAAAAAATTTTTAAATGGATATTAGAGCCCTAATATAAACAAATGTAGGTACATTCCATATTGGACAAAACTTATACTTTGAGTTTCATATGAAATTGAAAAATTGTATTTTTTCACAATGTTTCATTTTTACACATCTCTATGTCTCTATATAAGCATTATTTACAACCCTGAATAAATAAGCAATAGATAATGACAAGTTAAATCTTGAGTCACAGTAAATAAGACTGTTTTTCAATATCACCTTTAGCTACTATTGTATATAATTTAGTTTCATTTTTTTCACCAACCAAGTGTTTTGCTACTCCCAATCAGTGTTGCCTGCAAAGACCTTTGTTTCTGTGATGTATCAACTTCATGGTTGTATTGACGTTTAAACTTAAAAAAAAAAAATTAAAATAATTCTTGGCCTCTTGGTGTACTGGTTGAGCTTTTTATAGCAGAGTGTGGCCACGTGGGCAGTGAGCACTGTGCTCTGACTTACTGCTAAGAATGAAAAGAAGTCACACAGCAGGATATCTTTCTCTCACCCTCTGCACCCTCTGATCAATGTCATTATTTCTTGGCCATTTTGTATTTCCTTTTTAAAAATGACTGGGATATTCCTTCTGACCCTAAATACATTAATGCATAAAAAACCTTTCATTCCTCAGCTTTATACTCAGTAACCAAGGGCAACTCTCTCAAGGTGACAAGTGGAGAATTGATGTCATTGTATTGCCAATAAAAAAGGAGAGAAGATCCAAAAGAAACATCCAAAAAGGTTTTTAAGTGATCCATAGGATAGGAAACTGTGAGGTATCAGTCCATAAAGAAGGGAAGTGTCACATTTAGACCTTTCAGAGATTTCCATGGGTCAACTAGCATTCCACTTAGAAGTTAGAGCTAAGAGCCAGCTTACTAGTAGGGTAGTCAGGGACTTGTTAGTTTTGTTATTTATCTTTAATGATTCCCTAACATCTCTCAGGTGCTCTACTTTAAATGGACTGCAAATCCAGGAAAGAGCTATAATTCTCCCTGGCTTTCTATACTATTGAAGATAAAATTGCATATTGATGAAAAGTATTCTTTTCTTTCCCAACACCAGTGATTTTCTCATCTTTATACCTCTGGTTGACTGATGCTTATTTATCTTTTTTTTTTTTCTTTTCTTTTAGCAAGAGCAAGAGAGAGAGACAGACAGACAGGAAAGGAGAAAGATAAGCATCAGCTTAGTTGGGGCACCTTAGTTGTTCATTGATTATTTTCTCATACCTTCCTTGACTGGGGTAGGGGTCTCCAGCCGAGCCAGTGACCCCTTGCTCAAGCCAGCAACCACGGGGTCATGTCTATGATCCCACGCTCAAGCTGGATGAGCCTGTGCTCAAGCTTGGGGTTTTGAGCTTGGTTCCTCAGTGTTCCAGGTCAATGCTCTATCCACTGCACCACCTCCTGGTCAGGCTTATTTTTCTAATGGCTAGAGAACTTGTAATCAAAAGGATGATTTTTATTAACATCATTTGAATGTACGTTTATGGAGTTGGCTAATGTCTAATGTGAGCTGATAAAAATGAGTGCTAGTTCAGATTATAAATAGTCTAGAATGTTTGATTTTAGCACCTCTTCTCCCTGGGCACAGTCTGCAGGTACAAGCCTTAGGAAACTCTCATGAGTTTATTTTTCTTTGGAACTTGAAATTACAGTCAAGCCTGAGGCTCCATTGACCATCTCATAACAATAATCTCACAGTATTCAGTGATAAGTGCTGAAAAAAAAAAAAAAAGGCAAAGCAAAGCATTATTACCAGTACTGCAGGGCATCCCCAAAACTTTGCCACAGACCAACCCCAAAACTCAAGTTATGCTTCATGCACTTTTTTTCAATCCCACTTTCCATTGGTATTAAATACATAGCTTGAGCAGAGCATTTTGTGAACATTGCTTGAGGTGTTTTAGATCTACTTCACACCTCACATTACTGAGAATGGGGCACTGCCAGGCCACTGTGAGCAGCATGGGGACAATGGCAAGACTGGTTCAGTCGATGATTTCAGCACTGGCCTTCAGATGGGTGAGCAATAGGGGCCAGAGGACAGCTAAGCATTGAGAAATAAAGACTTGGGAATAAAGTAGCTGGTTAATACTGAATATCCGGTCACTTTGGTCAGAATGTTCTAGAAAAGAGGACAACCGAATGTCAGATAACTACATAAGCATTGCCAAAAACAAAAAGTGGGCTATTTAGACCTTAATGAAGTTTTATAATTGATTGAAATGGGATGGAAACACCATATTCAAACATAAGAATCGGCACTAGAAAATTCTTTAGCGATATGAGATATGACTAGGAGAAATGCTAGTGACCTGTAAGTCTCTTAACATGGAACTTAGTTCTTGCACACACCATGGTTATACTGGCAGTTCCCAGGTCCCTCACAGGTCATCTGTCCCAGTGTTCTCATTTTACACAAAGGAGCAGTGTTCACCCTAAAATACTTCTTGGCAAAATGTTAAGTAATGGAGCTGCTCTACTAACTTTTACCATTTGACTGCCTCAGGGTCAGAAGGGTTTGGAATAGGAGATAGTGTGGAAATTCTTTTTTTCCCCTTTTTTTAAGATTTTACTTACTGATTTTAGAGAGAGAAAGGGGAGAGGTGGGAAGTATCAACTTGTATTTGCTTCTCTTATGTGTCTGTCTTGCCTGTAGCCTTGAACCAGTGACTGCAGATTGCCAGGTCAGCGCCTCATCCACTACGCCACCACAGGTCTTTGGAATAAGGGCAGTGAAAGAGTCCTGAAGTGATGGCTCTGTGTCACATGGAAACATTAATTGCCTACAGATCTTTAGTTGCAGCTTTACTTGCAGCATTGCAAATTATTTGGGATCCAAATTCTGAAGAAAAAGCTACAGAGAATAAGTGTTGAGACTATACCTTAGGGAGCACTTAACAGGGATGAGTGTAGTCTACGTAATTAGGTGCTGTGGTATTCCTGGGATAGACAACCAAGAGACTGCTGCATTTCTGTAGTTACTTTTTGGGGGTGACAGCCTTGGCATGGAAACAAAGGAGAGATGTTTTTTGTTTTATTTTTAAAGAGACAGAGAGAATCAGAGAGAGGGATAGACAGGAATGGAGATGAGAAGCATCAATCATTAGTTTTGAGAGAATCAGAGAGGGATAGACAGGAATGGAGATGAGAAGCATCAGTCATTAGTTTTTCGTTGTACATTGCGACACCTTAGTTGTTCATTGATTGCTTTCTCATATGTGCCTTGACCGTGGGCCTTCAGCAGACCAAGCAACCCCTTGCTTGAGCCAGCGACTTTAGGCCCAAGCTGGTGAGCTTTTTCCTCAAACCAGATTATCCTGCGCTCAAGCTGGCGACCTCGGGGTCTCAAGCCTGGTTGTTCGGCATCCCAGTCCGATGCTCTATCCACTGCGCCACTGCCTGGTCAGGCTAAAGGAGAGATGTTTACAAGAGGTGGTTCACAATGTTGACTAAAGTCAAGAAAAATCTGAGTGTGATCGAATAGAAAAACCAAACTATCCCACCCCACCCCCCCATACACACAATCTACTTGACAATTTTAAGGCTGTAGGTCACTGCATATAGGTATTAGACTAGCACCTATTTCTTTTGCCTTTGCTGCCATTGAGCTGCCAAGTTTAGATTTCAGAGTTTGCACTGGCAGTGGAGTGTTTGCGTAGGTATTTCTCAAAGCCACCGCCTGGCAGTTATTTAAAGAGCAGCCAGGCAAGCTTGTCACACTAGGAAGAAGCAGCTGGGAGGGTCTGTGTGCAGTGCAGGCACAAGGTACACACTCAAATGTTAGAGCAGAACTGTTTGGAGTAAGTGGAATCCAGGAGGCCTGGCTACTTTTCTTCCCATTCAACTGTCACCCAGAGCATGCAGCGCCAGAAATTCGTGGTTATGCTTTGTGTCCTCAGTGGCCTTTGCGCAGAGGTTGGGCTGTGCTAGGGTATTTGAAGCATCTTTGTTTTGGCTGTTGGAGAAGCAGGAACAGGTGCGTGCACTTCATTGAGGGGCCGAGGCCGCCAGGGGGCGCAGGTGGCAGGGGTGGTGCGGTTAAATTTAATTTACCAGAACAAGATCTAGTCCAGGGAATTACAGCATTAGAGTGGGCCTGAGGAGGGGTACAGGGCCGTGAAGACACAGGGAATAAAACGATGAAGGGATCCTGTCCAGTCTCCCCGCAGCCTCCTCCTCCCCAGACAGCATAAGGGCCAGGGGCTGATGTTTGCAGAGGTGAGTAGCTGGGACCCCGGCTCGTGCTAGCCTTAGTTCCCCACTCAACTCCTGGGGCATCCTCCCACCACTGATCTTCCTTGGCTCGTGGGACCAGCACAAGACCTGGTGACTCTCGGGCCAGGGTGTAGGGCATCGCTGAGAACACGGTGCAAGCCCTCCCCTCGCCGCCCACAGGCGAAGACGGCCCCTGCGCCCCCACGCTGGCGTGTCCCTTGCCGGCTGGGCCCCCTGCCCGGCGGCCTCGGACTTAACGGTTGGTGCAGAGGTGGCCGTAACCCATCTCCTGACCTGCTCCTCCCGAGGTCCAGCCCTTCTTGCCACCCCGAGCCCCCATCCCCCACCCAAGGAAAGCGATTATTCCGGCCACTGAGCGGCCCCGAGCCGGGCCCTCTGGCGCCTTCTTTGCTGATCCCGACACCGAGGAGCCCAAATGGCCCGGGAAAATGCCGTTCCCCTCTTCCTACTTCAGCAAGGCCGCCCAGGTTAGGTTCTCAGCTGGTTAGTCGGGCCAGAGCCCAGCCGTTTACAGTGTGGGGGTGCAGGTGGCCCCTGTACACCGGGGAATTCCCAAACTTCCCTCCCTTCCATTCTCCTCCCACCCAGCCCGCGGAAGGAGAAGCTGTGTGTGCACTGTGACTGGCAGGACCCGTCTCTTTTCCTGCCCCAGGAGGCTGTGAGCGCACCCGGCTCACCCGACCCCACCCTACGTGCTGACCAGGTCAAGGCCACAGGATCCGCGAGCTCGAGGAGGGTCACCCGTGCGCCACGCCCGGGAGGACAGCGACCTCTCCGCCCCTTCGAATGCCCCGCCCCCTGTCCCTGACGGTCCCCACCCCATCACCGGCGCGTATACACACTTGGGCTAGAGCTGCCCTCGGTGTCAGTGGACCGGCTCCTGGGCCCTCTTGGCTCTCGTGCGGCCTCGGTACCTGACTGTCACTGTGTCCCAGAGCCAGCGCCCCTGACCATCGGGGCCAGGGACGGCCATGGTGTCCCTCCCAGGGTCTCCTGCGACCAACCTGCTGCAGGTTTTGTTCCTGGGGCTGAGTATCTTTGGTGAGTTAAACCTGGAACCAGGAGGGGAATTGAGATGGGAGATGGGGTGACTTCTCAGCCTGGTGAGGAACTTGGTGGGACCGGCCTCCGGCCTCTGACTCTTATTCTGCCCACTCAGGGCATCACTGTTGGTGCTGACTATCCCCACTGTTTGGGGACAGCTCCCACTTCAGGTTCAGGGTATGTGTGGTGGGGAAGAGGGTTAGGGCATCTTCAGGATAGACCTCTGGATTGACTTCGTGGAACCGTTCCTCACCCCCACTCCCTCCCACCACCCAGCAGAGCCGGATGAGCTGAGCTGCTAGATGAGACACTGGCTAAAGAGCTTAAGGACTTAACTCCAGCTCCTCTCCTGCCCCCACCCCACACACAAGCTGACGCACCAGAGCCCCCCCCCCCCGGGAATTCCCTTGTCCCAGGCTAGACCCTGGCACTTCATTTCAATTCCCTAGATCAGATACTCCCTCTGGCCCCCTCCTCCTGCTTCCTGCCCTGGGAATCAAGGGAGGTGCCCGAAAGCATGACCGTGGGGTCATTTGGGATACAGGAAATGGGGGAGGGGCTTAAATGCCTAAAGGAACAAAATTGTGCCCCCCCCCATAAGTCCACCACCCTCCTTGGTTCCCAGAGGAAAAGACATAGAAAATAGAGAGGAGAGCCTCAGAGTCAAGAGTCCTTGGTTCGAGTGCTTGAGGAGTGTTGGACGCTTCCAGGAGTGCCCAGGAGCTCAGGATTGGCCTCACTGGGGAGAGAAGAACCCAGTAGAAATGAAGCCTGTTCCACTGCTGCCTCCCAGACTTTCTTGCCATTCCTCTTCAGGGATCCCCAGTGGGGGTGAAGGGTGGGTTAACGGAAGTCAGTCTGAACTCGATTTCTTTCAGCTGCCAGTGCAAGTAAGGCTAGGAAAGATGTAGAGTGAGATTCAGCAGTGATGGGGACTGAGGTGGGGACCACCAAACTCTCACCTTTGTCCCTTTTAGCTTGGTCTGTGCTGTAAGAATTTCAGGGCATGAAGTATTAAGGGCTCGCAGACAAAGTGGGGCTCAAGAGCAGCTCACCAGACACCAAAGCCTGGACAGCTTCCTGCCCGTTTAGGCTTGGTGGCCTGTTCCAGGGTATCTCAACTTCTCAGCCACTCCCCAACTTCAACCTCAGCACCCCTTTTTCTTCTGCATTCTGCCTCCAAATCCCTCAACCCCCTTCCTGCTGGGAGTCTCCGAAGCAAGGTATAAAAATGCAACTTGGCTGCCTGGGCATCTCTGCAACTCTCCTGCAACTCCCCCCACACACCCCTTTTAAAATTCTGGGCCTCGGTTATCTTTTTTTTTTCTTTTAATTTAAGTGAGAGAAGGGGAGATAGACTCCCACAGGTGCCCCGATTGGGATCCACCCTGCAACCTTCCTCTAGGGCTGATGCTCAGAATCCCAACCTAGATATTTTTAATGCCTGAGGCAGTGGCTCCACAAAGCCAACCTTAGTGCCCAGGGCCAGTGCGCTGGAATCAACCAAACCATGGTTCCTGGAGGGGAAGAGAGAGAGAAAGAAGGAGGAGAGGTGGAGAAGTAGATGGTCACTTCTCCTGTATGTCCTGACCAGGAATCAAACCTGGGACTTTCTTACACGGGCCGATGCTCTACCACTGACCCAACCTACCAGGGCTGAGCCTGTTTTCATAGTGACAGCCTGTTTTCATAGGCTCAACGTCTAGCTGGTGGCTAGTGGCTGGGTGATTGCCGAGCTCCTGGTTATGCAAGGGTTAAATGGAGCTGAGGACCAAGGCTCTGGGGCTGACACTGGCTCTGCCCACTAGGGCTCTCTACAAGGCTCTTGTATTCTTGGAGGCTCTTGTATTCTTCATTTCTCCGTGGCCCAGCTCTGCTGCCCCTGGGGCGTGAGAAGCCCGCAGGGGGAATTTCTCAGAGAAAGAGGGAGACTAAAAATAGTAGCCCTGTGGAACAGGCCCATTTTCACTCTCCTCTGATCCTTGCTCCCTTGCTCTGGGGTAGGTCAGAGGGTCCCTTTCTTGGGCTGTTCTTGTCTCCTTCCCCCAAACCCAACCACCCCCTTCTCTTCTGATGGCGTTGTGGACCCTGAGAGTAAAAAGGGACCAAGAGCTGGGGACTTCTGCTCCAGAAGACACCAAGGACTTAAGGGGAAAGCCTCATGTCTCTTCAGCTCCTGGTTTCTGATGGGGGGGGGGGGGGGTAAGACAGGGAGCATTTTCCCAGAAGTGTGACCATTACTGTTCTCTTAACCCCCCTCTACCTTTACCTCTTTCAAAGTGAAATTACCCATGGGGATCTGGGGGATGCCACTGAGGGTTCTACTGAGGGTTTCCCATGCCTGGCCTCCGGGAGCCTTGCTGAAAGGCCGGGGAAGAGGCCCCGCCCGAGATGGGGAGAGGTGAAAGGATGTTGTTCCTAGGGGTTTCGGGCTCCTTGAGGCAGTGGTTGTTTCCGCTTAAAGGGCCTCGGGTTTAACGCCCCACCCACCACATTCCCTGTCATTGTCTTCTAGCTTATCGCTAGGCACAAGTTTCCTGCCTGGCCCGCCGGAACCCGCCAGGAAATGGGAAGGGGGTGCTGAGAAGGCTAAGGAATAGGTGTGGGGTTCAGTAAAGACGCACAGCAGGAAGCAGTGGGGGTGGCGCGCGTCCTGGCCTGTGGGCTTCTGACCTGAGAGGCCTTCAACTCGATGCCCGAAGAGCACAGAACCGGCCAGTCTACAGCCTCTGGGCTTCTGTCTGCGCCTTGGCTTCCTGGTCACCACGCGGAGGTGGCAGTGCAGAATGTGGAAGCCTAAGGCGGCCAGCATCCTCAGGCCGGGCGGGGTAGGAGCCCGAGGATATCTCCCTCATTGGCTAGGACTTGGCTAACTCATTGCCTTTCCGAAGGGCAGAAAGTTAGTGTCTTGGACGCCAAGGTACAACATCTATTAGATAGTCCCCTCCTTGAAATCACCACCCCATTCCACCTCCTGGATGCCGAACTCATGCAGTCGCAACTTTGTACTTGAGTTTTGGGGACCTTCTTTCTTGCTCCTGCTCTACCGTGTTTACCCAAGATCTCAGAGGATCCGCCCAGATCCCCTGGACCCCAAAACGACCCATGGGAGTCTTCTGGGTCCTAACTCTCCTCTTTCCTAGGGAGAGCACAGCAGTCACTGGGCCACTCCAGTCTCTGCTCTGGGGTGTTCAGCAGGAGCCTCGGGTTACTCCGTAACCGGAGGCCCTCCCAACCCTGCCACCCCTCTGGTCAAGAACGCTGGGGCGAGGAACGCTCTGATCCTGACCAGCCTCATCACTTCGCTCCCGCCTGGGGGAATTAGGGGAACAAGTGGGCTAAGCAGAATGTAGATAAAAGTATTAAACCCGCCCTTGCTCTTGGATGTCTTCCCCTCGTCGCTGGAAATCTGTACCTCTGGATACAAATAAATGGCACATAATTGTGTCCCCTCTCTGCGCTACAAACCGAAAGGCTGAGTTTTCAGTGAATAAGCGCGGATGACGTTGAAGACAGGCACTAGGTTAGGGTCTCACGGTGGTCTTCCAGCCTCCATGGGCGGACCTGTGAGGTCGTCCTTCCTGCTGGCGGAACTTCCTGGCCCTCTCCTCTACCGAGAGGGTCTGCACTCACGCCTCCTCTTTTCTCTTCCTCAGCGCCGGGTACGTGCGCCCAGCTCCAGCTGCACGTGCCTGCCGGCCTCACTAGGCTGCAAGCGGTGGAGGGAGCGGAAGTGGTTCTCCCGGCGTGGTACACCTTTCACGGGGAGGTGGCTTCGGCCCCACCACAGGAGGTGCTCACCTTGATGTGGTTCTTGGAACAGAAAGGGAAGGATTTGAAACAGGTGAGGGAGGGGCGCTTCTTAGCTTTGCCCAGTCGGGGGCAGGGGAGGGGGGCAGAGGAGGAGGAAAGAGATGGTCCCTAGGAAGGAGGTGTGGAGGTGATGGGCCAGAGAATGGGGGCACAGGAAAAAGTTCCTGGAATAAAAGGTTCTCCTCCCGAGTTTAATTTTGTTCCAGTCTTGGAGGCATCGGAAAAGAATTCTTTTTTTCCCAATTTCCACCAGAAACCTAGCACTCAAAACCCTGCTAAGTGAAGAGGCACTTATCTTACGTTGCTATGGGGGTGGGGAAGGGGAAGCAAGGATTGGTGGGGTTAATGGCAAGAGTTAGGGCAAATATTATGTAAGTGTTTTGGGGTTTTCTTGGTGTGTTTTTTTTTAAGTGAGAAGAAGGGAGATAGTGAGACAGACTCCCGCATTCATCCCGACCAGGATCCACCTGGCAACCCCCATCTGGGGCCAATGCTCAATTATCCAAGCCATTTTTAGCACTTGAGGCTGATCCAGTGGGACCAACAGAGTTATCCTCAGCGCCTGGGTCTACGCTGGAACCAATTGAGCCACTGGCTGCAAGAGGGGAAGAGAGAGAGTAGAGGGAGAGGGACAGGGAGAGAAGCATATGGTCACTTCTCATGTGTGCCCTAACTGGGAATCAAACCCAGGACGTCCATACACCTGGCAGACACTCTATCCACTGAGCCAACCAGCCAGGGCTGCAAATTTTTAAAATTGAGTATCAACCTGTTTTCATATTCTCTGTGCTTTGGACAGTCACAGGCCACTGCCTGTTATACCCACCTTGAGAAGCAGGGGGCAGTCTCACAATCTCCCTTCTAGCCTCTTTTCCGACATCACACCTAAAGTTAGCAGAGGCAGATTCACTCAAAGGCCAAGGACACTCAATTTTCAAAGGCCCTTATTTGCATGGGTCCTTCCAAAGCCCTAGAAAGCACCTTCAAGAGGTCATTTGATAAATAAGAGTATGGAAGAAACTTAGATTGCAGGGGTAGATCTAGATTTCATAGGGCCTTAACTTATACATTTGGTGTGGGCAGGGGTCATCTCAAGACAAAATATCTCCTTAAATCTTGAATTTACTGCCATCTATGTTTCTTTCATACATAACCCATATTAACATGATCTCTCTCCCATTTGGCCACCTTTCCAAATACCCCAAGTGGAAAGTGAAGAGACAATATATAGGGGTTCAAGAAGCATTCCGGTGAAGAGGACCTGGGGTGGTGAGAGGGTGGCTAGGGAGACGGTGAATGGGGAGCTGGTGCAGGTTAGAGGGGATGGTGCAGGTGAGGGCATTTGAGGTTTGACAGCTTGGGGGAGGGAGACTGGCTGAACCTGTGGGCACAGTGCAGGCACGTTATAATGGGGAGGTGTTATGCCCACACCAGGTGTTGGCATACATCAATGAGGCCACATCCAGCCTACCTGGAGTATCCCTGGTCTACTCCATGCCCTCCCGGAATGTGTCCCTGCGGCTGCAGAGCCTCCAGGAGAAAGACTCCGGGTCCTACCGCTGTTCTGTGAATGTGCAAGACCGTCATGGTGTAAACATGGGCCACAGCAGCAAAACTTTAGAACTCGATGTGTTGGGTAAGTGAGAACCACACACTTTCCAATACCTCCACCATCACCATGAAAGGTCAGGCAGGTCTCTCTCCCAAATGGCTGAGTGTAAACATTGGAGGAGGGGTCAATAGAGTGACACAGGGTATGTGTGTGTGTATGTCTGCTGGTCTCTTGGGTGTAAGCTATTAACTTGTCTCCCCTCCCCCAGTTCCTCCAGCTCCTCCATCTTGCCATCTCCTGGGTGTGCCCCGTGTGGGGACCAACGTGACTCTGAGCTGCCGGTCCCCGAGGAGTAAACCGGCTGCTCAGTACCAGTGGGAGCGACCACCCCCATCTTCCCAGGTTTTCTTTGCACCAGTCTTAGGTGAGGGACGTCGACTGTGGCTGAGGTAGGGGGGAGGTGAGAGGTACCAGAGGGACTGGGGTGAAAGGGGAGGCAGAGCTGAGAAGTACTGGGGAGGAGGTGGGGGTGGGGGGTGGAGAAAGAGGGCCTACCAGGTGCAAGCTGTGTTGGGTGCTTTCATGTGTTTTTAACCATGATACTAAAGAGACTCTAGAGCTAGACATCTGCCTACATTGAAATTCTAGCTCTGCTGCTCACTAGCTGTGTGACTTGGTGCTTCCATTTCCTCATTTTTAAAAAGTGTATTAGTAGCTCTGATTCGAACACACCAGCCTGAAAGTCATTTTGGGGCAATTAGGATTTTTTTTTCATTTTTAGTATGATATAATTGATGAAACATTTTACAGAATTATTAATTATCAGGTATGGCAATGGTATTGTGGTTATGTGGGAGTGTCCTTAATTTTTGGAGATTTATGCGGAAATATTTATTTTAAAATGTCTTAGGAAATAAGTATAGCAAAATGTTAGCAGTTGTTGAATCTAGGTGGTAGGACTTTCCTTGGGATCTTGTTGATAAGCTCATGCTCAAGCCAGATCAGCCAGGGCTCAAGCCGGTGACCTTAGGGTTTTGAACCTGGGACCTCAGTGTTCCAGGTCAATGCTCTATCCACTGCACCACCACCAGTTTTTGACCATTTTATAATAAATTTACTATTTTTTTTACATAGTTTTTACCTCATAAGTTTGTTTTGAAACTTTTATGAGTTAGTATATGTAAAGAGCTTAGTCTTTGGTATACAAGAAGCCAGTAAACTATAACTGTTATAATTATTATGTCATATAATTTTTTCAACACTATCCAGAAGGTGGTATTACCTCATTTTACAGATGATGAAATTAGGACACAAGGATATCAAGTAACTTGCTTAAAGTTACATGGTCTATTCTGGCACCTAAGTTTTCTCATTTCTAGCCTAATGTTCTTTCTCTCACACTACTCTGCCATTTAGGAATAAAAGTGAAAACGATGTTTTGGTTTTGAGGACATCATTTCTCCTTTAGCCTCCTTTCAGAATCAGTTGGGGACCCTGGCTGTGGAAGTGGAGAGGAATATTGAGCTAGCAGTTCTGCAACAGGGAGCAGAACCCAGTGCTCCCCATCACACCTCTCCCTCCGTCAGGAAACAGAAAGCAAGCTTCCCAGTGTCAGAGAGGACATTCCACAGGAGGGGCAGGCTTTTGTGTTTTTAATGGGAAATAGAGTCCCTGGCCTGATGGCTAAATTGTGTCCACAGATGCCATCCGTGGGTCTTTAAGCCTCAAAAACCTTTCCACGTCTATGTCTGGAGTCTATATCTGCAAGGCCCACAATGAAGTGGGCAGTGCCCACTGCAATGTGACCCTGGAAGTGAGCACAGGTCAGTGAGGGGTAAGTGGGGTTAAGGAGATGATTGGTCAGTGATTGGGGTGAGGTTGCAAGAGAGGGGAGGAGGCCTGTCTACAGAGGCATTTCATTGTAACAAGCCAAGGAATTTGTCCTGGTCAAATGTTTGAACAAGTGTTGGTCAGTGACCATTTTCTTCTTGACAGCCACCTCTTAAAAGAGAAAAAGAGAAAATGTGCATGGTGGCAGTGGGGTACCTGGGTCGAAGAGGGGTGGGGAACAGCTGGATGTCACCCTCTGACACCAAGGTTTTCCAGGGCCTGTGGCTGCAGTGGTCGCTGGAGCTGTTGTGGGTACCCTGGTTGGATTGGGACTGATAGCTGGACTGGTCCTCTTGTACCGACGCCAGGGCAAGGCCCCAGAGGAGCTGGCCAATGATATCAAGTAAGTGCCCTCTGGTCCCTGGCCAGATGGGGCTCTCCTAGCTCTCCTTAGAAAGGCTGAAATTCAGACAGTTCTCATCTGATGGGTAGACAGTCTCTGAAATATTATTCCTATAGGTAGATTTTACGGGAGAGTTGAAGTGAGGGAAGGGGAGAGTAAAACAAAGCATGTAGGAACTTTCATCCTTTCAGTTTTTGACCTTATTACTTCTTTGGTAAATAGGGAAGATGCCATCGCTCCTCGGACCCAGATGCCCTGGCCCAAGGGCTCAGACACAATCTCCAAGAATGGGACCCTTTCCTCTGTCACCTTGGCACCAGCCTTTGGTTCCCCCCAAAGCCATCCCAGGCCTGGTGCACTGACGCCCACACCCAGCCCTGGGGGGGTCTCTTCCTCCGCTCTGAACCGCAAGGGTGCTGTCCCCGTGATGGTGCCCGCCCAGAGTCAGGCTGGGTCTCTGGTGTGATGGTCCAGCCATTTGGTGGCAGAGCCATCTGGTTTCTCTCTTTCCTATAGTAATCACTATGGGGTCATCCTGACACAGAGGCCTGAGTCTGGGAGGGTGGCTACCTTCTAGATCTCCAGTCCTCTGCCCCCACCTTTCTTTACTATGGAAAAACTGGGTCTTAGTTAAGACTCAAGCTTCCAGGAGGTAGGAGGAGAAAAGAAAATGGACCTAAGATTATTAAGAGCCTCCTCCCCCTCCTGAGGCCTCCCTGAAACTGCAAGAGAAATACTGTTGAGATTGTCTACCCCCCCCCCAGACCTTGGTGTGGACTGCCAGTCAATGAGTTCTTCTGGCCCCCTTGATCTCTCTATCCGTCCCACTCATACCTAACACCGTCCTTCACTTCCATTCCAGCTCCCTGTGTTAATGTCACCCATCCTGCTGGCTTGGTTGGGTTTTGTTGGGGCAGGGAATAGAGAAGATATTTGTTAAACTAACTTGAAATGTGTGTTTTGAAATGTGTTTTTGTTTTTATTTTACAAATTTCAATAAAGATACATTCTGTTTGTATGGAAAGTGAGTCAAATTACCTTTTCAAAATTAGAATTCCCAGAAGTTGAGGATGATGCAGAGGACCCCTATCCAGGCTGTGTACCCAGGATGGCTTCTCCAGACAGTGGCTGCCCTACTGGCTCAGGATAGCTCTTCTAGAATCTTTAATAGGGTCATTTGCTGCCAGGTGGCATGGGAGAGGCACAAAGAGCTCGAGGATGAGAGGACCCTAACCCGCTCTGAGCAGCAAGAGAATGAAATTGGTGCACTTTCTGCCAGAGCCCAAGTGCTCAGAGCTTGGGTGTATGTGCACTTAATTTCTTGCTTTTTCTTCAAGGATAGGGAAGAGGAATGTGACTGGGTCGCCCCTCATCCAGACCACCAAACCCTTAACAAACACTTTCTCCAAGTCTCAGCCTCTCTGTTCATAAAAAGGAGTGGCTCTGAGAGAAGGGAGGCAGCTGTAGTTTCCATGGAGACTCCTATCTTAGCCAGTGGTGATAAAAGTGTCAGAGAAGGGATCTCAGGGAGAAGATGAGGGGCTTGGAAGGAACAAGTCTCTGAAGAGGTCAGAAAGGGTCTTTGGTGTTGAGCACCAAAGCGGTGATGTCATTTGTCAGCTCACAGGTTGTCAGACCACCTACCTCTGCCTCCAGGACACTCTTTCCTACAGAGTTGCAGTTCTGACCCCTTCCCTTCAAGTGCCCACCCCCATTCTGGTCCTTTCCCCAGAGCCTGACAGCTTCAGACATTGGGGGGAGCAGAACAGAAGAATAGAGTAAAGCTAAAAAGCCTCCAAAACTGGGCATGGAGAGAGGCATTTCCTTACTTGAGGGTGCTGGCCTCTCCCTTTATTTGCTCTGAGATAGTCAGTCTCGTCCCTACCCAGCACCGGGAGACTGCCCTATAGGCACCGCCTTCCTTTCCTGGACCTGGACGGGGACACAAGACCAAAGACAGCAGGACATGGCCATGGCCCGGCTCCTGGGTTCTTTGTTCTGCAGGTCGCTGCTGGGCTTGGTCTACTGGACTGGTGAGGAGGGGACTGGGGCAGCGATGGGGGCTGCGTGAGGCCAGGGAGGGGGTGTCCAGGGCTGGTAGGGCTAGGACTAGGCAAGCAAACCGGCCAGTGAGTTAGGCCTTCCCTGGAGGGTTGAAACACCACAGAACCATTGTTTTCCTCTTCCTGACAAACACACCCTCATACCTGGCCAGTCTCCTCCTTTTACCTACAGAACAGGGCTGTGATGTGTGCCCCTCCCTCCTGGAACTTCAGGTTTTGAGAAAGGAGGAGTTGGGGGGGTAGGGAACGCCCAGCCTCTTAGTGGAAGACAGGTGGGCCCGGCCCCAGACCACCAAGATTTGGAGCCCGGCCCCTGACCCCTCCCCCTCTCAGCCCCTGGCTGTTGGTCTGAGCGCTCCTCCCTGTGCGACCCCAGCCCCTGGGCCGGCAGTGGAGGTGCATGTGCCTGCGGAACCCCTGAGCACGCCGGTGGGGAAGACTGCCGAGCTAGCCTGCAGCTACAGCACGTCGGTGACAGACAACTTCGTCCTGGAATGGAGCTTTGTGCAGCCTGGGAAGCCCATCTCTGCGTCCCTGCCTGTGAGCCGAGGAGGTGGGGGTGCGGGGGAGGGAAGGGCCTTTGTGCTGTAGCCAGCTGGGTAGGCCCCGAGAGGCGGGAACAAGGGGGCCCACCCGGTGAGGGAAAGGAGGTGCCTTGGGAGATCAGCATGGTTGGATGAAAAAATAAGTGGACCTTTTCTAGATCCTAGGACAGTAATCTGCAGTCACAGATCACAGAGATGGTTTTGAATACCCATATGCCACTCCCCTGTGTTAGTGCAGTCCCAGCTTCAGTTAATAAACGCTATTAATTGACACTCAGATGTTGTGATTGAAAGTAGGATAAAATGCTGTCCCTTCCAGGAATATTTGTATCCCTCCCCCCAAATTGAGGGCCATACTTAGCTGAAAGCAATGAATATAGTACATTTAGCACCTGGGAAGGACTGGTAACTGGGGAGATAGGGTTCTGCCTGCAGAGTGACAGCTTCATTGGCTGATATAAGGGAGGGACCTTTCAAGAAAAAACTGTAGAGAGTTGATGCCAAGCAAGAAAAGGAGCATAAGTATGTGTTCTGCTTCTCCTCAGATCCTGTATTTCACTAATGGACATTTGTATCCAACTGGTTCTAAGGCAAAGCGGGCCAGTCTGTTTCAGAACCCTCCCACAGGAGGAGTGGCCACCCTGAAACTAACTGATGTCCACCCCTCAGATACTGGAACCTACATCTGTCATGTTAATAACCCGCCAGATTTCTACACCAACGGGTTGGGGCTAATCAACCTTACAGTGTTGGGTAAGACAGACTGGGGACCCACAAACTCTGAAAGATTACGCTGGCCCTGCTAAATGTTCCCCCCACCATATCCTGATTTCCAGCCAAGCACACAACTACACTGAGGACCCCAAAGGAAGGTACCTCCTTCCTAAAGCCTTCTAATCCAGCCTATCATATTCCTGCCCCACCCTCCACAAAGAGTACTCCTCCCTCAGTCCCTAGTAACAAAGGTCCCACATACAGGGTCTGAGTCATGCCCCCAACAGCTCCATTTTTTTATAACCTCCCATTCATAGCTCAGACTCAGTCCCTCCCCAGGTCAGTGGCAGAGAAGGGGGATGATCATTGAAGGCACAAGGGCCCCTATCACCAAGAACCAACTTTGTGTCCAGAGCTTCTGCTTGGAGATGAGCAAACAGAAGAAATTACTAAAGGGGCTGGGGATGTTTAGATGGAAAAGAGAAGACTTAGGAGGTAGTGAATGGCAGCTACTTTTAGAAATCTGAAGAGCTATCCTGTGGAGGAGAGAGTTTTCATTTCTTTGTGGGTCCAGAGGGCAGGAATTGGTACTGATGGGTGGATATTATATTAACACCAATTTGGGCTCAACATGAGATTTTTCTAACAATCAGAATTTCCAATAGTACAAATCATTTCCTGGGGATGCAGTGGTATGTGAACAAAAGTGGACCAGTTTGGTTGGAGTACTGAAGCAGGGAATCTAGCACTTAATGAGAGTAGGGTTAGATCACTAAGATTCTTTCTGTGATTTTTGCAGTACCTCCCAGTAGTCCCTTGTGCAGTCAGACTGGTCAAATCTCTCTGGGGGGCTCTGCTACACTGAGGTGCAGCTCTTCCAGCGGAGCCCCTAGGCCAGTATACAACTGGGTTCACCTTGGATCTTCTCCTACACCTTCTCCTGGTAGTATGGTGCAAGGTAAGGACCAAGACATCAAGAAAGAGGGGACTTGGGAAAATCTGGTGTCTAAACTACACACACACACAATACCAGCTCCATGCCTTTGGGTATGAGACAAATGCTATACCTTTTCCCTGCATCTTTCTTGGTTCATGAATTTATCCCTACTGTCTGTCTTCCTGAACAGTCTGTGACTGCATGATCCCAGAAGCATTTCTCAAGCTAAATATACTCCTGATATCCTGGAAAGAGTGGGGAGCAGGGACATTCTGTGATTCCCTCATCTGTTTTGGAGGGATTTCTTAAAGGTCATGGCTCATTTTCAGACTTCATAGAAGAGAAACTGAGGCAGAGTAGCATGACTGTCTTGAATCATTTAGCTAGTTTCTCTGGAGGAACCATATAGCTGGCTAGGAGCCTTGGCTTGGCCTCTTCATGCTAGCTCCAGGACCTGTCTCTCCTCCCAGAGCCTCCATATCACCTCCTAGTGTGTGCTTTGCCTTCTCAAGGAAAGGCAAGTAATTTAGAAAAGCCCTTGGTCAGCTTAAAGCCATTCCAGAGAATATAGTTTCTAGTGATGAAGTTTTTTTTCCCCCCACCTGGAGCCTGATATTTAATGAGCACCCCAACCCAATTCCATCGCCAGTTTTTGAACCCTTCATGTACATGCAGTCTCCCTCCTCCCCGGAAAGATCAGCTGTCTAGGGTGGAAAGAGCACAGAAGTTGCAGTGGCTTTGGCACTTCCTCTCTGGGTCACTTCAGACAATTATTTACCTTCTTTGAGCAAGTTTCCCACTAGTAAAATGAGGTTAATCCCTTTCTGAAAGGATGATTATAAGGATAAAAAGAAAAATGCTTTTGTCATAGTGGGTGCTCACTGTGAGTCAAATGAGTGATGGAACATTTCCTCTTTACCCTCTAGATGACGTGTCTGGTCAGCTCATTCTCAATAATCTCTCCTTGGCCTCCTCCGGCACCTACCGCTGTGTGGCCACCAACCAGATGGGCAGTGCATCCTGTGAGCTGACCTTCTCTGTGACTGGTAGGGACGCTGGGCAGAGGTCAGGCTGCTCAGCCCTGAAATTTGGTGGTGGGGGTGGCAGTATAGCTCATGTATTTGAGTGTATGAGCAAGGTGTATAGGTGAAGGGGTTGGCCCATAAGCTACCCTCACCCTCCTCATAATTAAAAGAATTTTCAGGTTTTAAGGCCTTTTCATATACATCAACAGGATGTGGCTGCCAGGAATTAGATGTGCCCTGAGCACTCAGCTGGGTGTGGGGCTGTATGAAATTGTCTGAGGAGGGGTTAAGGAGGGTCTGCAGCTCTGAGGATCCTGTGTATCCTTAGACCCTTCCAAAGGCCGAGTGGCCGGGGCTGTGATCGGGGTGCTCCTGGGTGTGCTGTTCCTGTCCATTGCTGTGTTCTGCTTAATAAGATTCCAGAAAGAGAGAAGGAAGAGGCCTAAGGAGACATACAAGGGTAGTGACCTTAGGTAAGCGAAGGGTTGGGGGAAGTGCAGAGAGGGAGGAAAGGGCTTGGATTAAAGGTAGATGATGTCAAACCTCAAATTGTGGCATCTTTAGGGTGTTTGGGGGTAAGAAGTGCTGCTCAGCCCTGGGATTTGGTGGTGAGAGTGGCAGTATAGCTCATGTATTTGAGTGTATGAGCAAGGTGTATAGGTGAAGGGGTTGGCCCATAAGCTACCCTCACCCTCCTCATAATTAAAAAAATTTTCAGGTTTTAAGGCCTTTTCATATACATCAACAGGATGTGGCTGCCAGGAATTAGATGTGCCCTGAGCACACAGCTGGGTGTGGGGCACCATGGAGAGGAGAGATAAAAGCTACCTGTCATCTGCTGTCAATTGTGGAGTCCAAAATATGGACCAAAGCAGTATTTCTCCAAGTTTGTTCCTTCCATTTACCTGATCGGAAATTACAGGAAGCTTGTTAACATTCAGATTCAGGCCACTTCCTACCCCTTTGAAGTAGAGAGAAAGGGGGGGGGGGGGGTGTGTGTGTGTGTGTGTGTGTGTGTGTGTGTGTGTGTGTGTGTGTGTTGGGGAGTGGTGGGGCCTGGAATCTTCCTTTCAACCAAAGTTCCACAGATTCTTCCCTGGGTTGGGGGTGGGAGAGAAGGGGTGTCCTCTGAGGGGTGAGTACAGCTTTCACTAAGAATGAGTTTATATTTATCAGAGAAGATGCCATCGCTCCTGGGATTTCTGAACAAACTTCTCTGAGGGCTGATTCTAGCAATGGGCTCCTGGAGAAGTCCCCCTCTGCCAGCACTGTGAAGACCAACAATTCGAAGCTACCTATGGTTGTCTGATTTCTCTCCCCATTGCTGAGGGGGTATATCAACAATTAAAGCTTCTGGGTACAATGTTGTCTTCCTCTTCTTTCTGCTGACATAGTAAATTCCCCTCGGCGGCTCAAGAAGTATTATTACCAGTTAGGGAAGGAATGGGCTTAAAGTCCCAGAGGTGATGCTGTGGGCGAGAAGTTTGGTTGGTTCCAAAGGGTAAGTTTTAACCGAGGTCCCTCGCCCCTTTCCCCCTCCTACCTCCTTTTTGGTTTGGTCAAAGGAGACTTGTTCAAGTTTTGAGCAGTGGCTTTGTGCACCCAAGCACTCTCCCCTCTGGCACCCTCAGAACTCGGACATTCCTGTTTATTGTTCACATTCCAACCCAGCACAGTCACATGCATACACGGAGATAGAAAACCTTCCGGCCACAGCCCCAGGAGCCCGTCGGGGGCGGAGCCAGTAGGGCGGGGGCTGGGCCACAACAGACTCCTCCCACCGAGCCCGCCAATCCCCCTGGCTCCCACCCGGCTTGGCGTCAGCAAAAACAAGAAGAGAGCTGGTGGAGAGGTGGCTCTCCGGGTGGGGTGCGCAAGGATGAGGAGAGGACCAAATCAGGCAGGCTTGGAGTGAGGTGTGAAATAGGGACTTCCCATCAGAGCAAGGTGTATCCGACACCATAAAAACTCTCTTCCCCTCTCTCCTGGCCCCAGATCCAAAGTTCTGGTGCTAGGCAAGGGCTAGAACAGCACAGAAACGAAAGGTGCCCCCTTTAGCTGCGCACCGAACGAAAGGGCTTTTTGAGTGTCCCGGGGCAACAACAGAGGGTATGGCGCCCTCTGCGGTGCACCCAGGGGAGCACACGGAGACTGCGGAGGCGAAACTGCATGCTTGTGCGGGGGAGACACCGGCAAGAAGCAAAGAATGACCATTGGGGAGTGCGAGGTTTGGGGCTAGGGTGGGGAAGAAGGGCGAATGGGGCCATACTAGAATGGAGAACCAAATGAAAGGGCACGGACTTAGCTACTTCTCGACGGAGCCCGGCTGAGACAGGGTCTCTGGGGACGTAGGGAGGCTTCTGAAGCTGGCAGGTTGGTGGGAAGGAGAGGGTCACAAACACTGCAGGGAAGTCTTGTCACTGCGAAGGGGACGCGGCATTCATCTCTCCTTGGGAACTGAGGACAGAAAAAGTCTGAGCACCTGCCCTCTCTGGTACTTCCTCTCCCTATTGCTAGACCCGGACACCAGGGCGGGAGCGCCATGGGGCCCCAAGGCACCCTAAACTCCACCCCACCACTACCCCCACACCAAACCACTAAGCTGAACCGAGTCGCTGTCGGTACGTGTGCCTTGCCACAGTGCTCTCAGAGCCCCCGGCCGTTGGTCATGTTACCAAATGGGGTGACTACATATCTGTGTTGGTCCAGGTATTACCGTCGTATCCTCGGGCGTCTTGATGTATCAGAAACCTGGCAGTCGCAGTGTTATTTTCCCTCGCAGGAGGGGTGAGGGCGGGCAGAGGGAGGGGGTGGGGACTGGGTTCTTTCCTCCCTCCCACTCAGGATTCCCACCCCACCGCTTCGAAGTCGTACCATTACCTTCGAAAATGCTCAGTTCTTCGGTCCGGGAGGAGAGGTAAGGAGGCAAAAGGGAGAATGTAGAGAGAACGAGGTGAGCTCTCAGACCCGCAGCGCCCTACTCTCCCCCACCACCTCCAGCTCGGATATCCAGTCCCCCGCCCTCAGCTTCCCAAATCCCTCTCTGCCCTCAGTTTCCCAAATCCCTCTCCTCCCTCAGTCCGCCTTCGGCCTTACTTGCTCATTCTATGGAGGAGCGCACGCTCTCGGCGGGCCCCAAGGCTGAGAAAGGACCCGCTCACCTGGCCTAGTCTCCGCTGGGGCCACTGCCGGAGCCTCCCCGGGCGCCCCCAGCTCCACCAGGCCCTCCAGGCCCCGGGCCCTTTCGGCCGCTCTCTCTGCTCTTGATCTTCTTCCGTGCCATGTGGCCCCGGAAACTCGCCTGGATTTTGGCAGCAGCAGCGTTGGCACCAGGATCGTCCAGCGGGATGTCTAGAATGTCCTCCTCGGGCTTGGAGCAGGCGCTCTCCTGGGGGCGGGGCAGGGGTACTTGTGCGGTGACTGGGCCAAGATTCAGAGAGGGTTGGGTAGGAGTGGAGCCTTGGGGGTTGACAAGGGCGACACAGCAGTGGGAGTGCAGCGAAGGCTAAAGAAGGACTAAGGTAGGGTGGTGCACTGGTGTGTGCGCGCTTGTGTGACCCTCCTCGGAAGCGGCAGTGAAAAAAGGAGGTTCAGATTCAGGAGGACAGAGCTGTGTTCCCTCTTCAGAAAAGAGAAGTGTAGCCAACTATCCCTGAGTGACCCAAGAGCCCATGGCCATCAATCGAGTTGGGAGCTGCAGAGCTGACTGGGGGGAGCGGGGTTGGAGGAACAAAGCGAACAACAGCAGGCACTCCTGGATGCCGCAGCCCCCCACCCCACCCTTCCTCAGAGGTGCCTCCAGCTCGAATCGGGCCCCTTCTAAAGTCAAGATAATAATATTTACCTTTGTGGGTTGTGGGGAAGAATAAATAACACGATATGCATAAAGTTTCTGGCACAATCTAGTTCAATAAATGGCAGATATTACTACAATTCTTTTAAATACGGTTGTCCCTCGCCATATCGCAGTTCACTTTTTGCAGTCTCACTGTATCGCAGATTTTAAAATTGTATGTATCTAATTTTGTATCACAGATTTTTTGCTATATTGTGGGATTTTGCAGTAATAGGTATTTTTATATATTTATTATTTTAATTATTTTTGCAGTAAAATAAGCATAGGAAGTGTTTATAAGTGCGGGAAAGGTTAATAACAGTGTGGGAAAGGCTTATGAGTGTGGGGAGGGTTTATAAAGCCTTAAAAAATATAAATAATAAATATAAGGTCGCTATTTCGCAGATTTTCGCCTATTGCGGGGGGGTCCTGCAACAAACAAGGGACCACTGTAATAAGTTAATGTGAAATAGTTGCTTTTGTAGGCCAAAGGTGGTCATATCACAACAATTTTATGTGGTTCAACCTAATAATAAGCAGACCTACCCCAATACCCCAGGTTTCTGTTCTCCCACAGCTTGCCTGAGCTGAGAGTAGAAAAGGGCAGGGCGCTCACTGATAGATGGTATTGACTTCACAGGCAAGGCTTTGTTTGGCATAGAAAGGGCCGCAGCCCCTGAGCCCTTATGCGCTCACAGTGTTAATGTGGGTTGAGATGCTGATGCAGTCAGAAAGGTGTTTCTCCTTTGATTTAAGCCTCTGACATCTAGGAATTTGTCCTTATTTTTTGGTTTGAGGTCTTCCACTACTTTTACTATGTTTTGCTTCCTGGGCATGAGATGACCAAGGTCTCACATAGTCATTCAGTTCTATTCATTTCCTCATCCAATTTCCAAAAGTGGAATGGGTATCAGTGGGGCTTCAGTGATCACCACCTCTACTAGGTTCTGCCCCAGGAGCACAGATTTAAACCTCAGATGTTTACAAACGCCTTCCCTCATGCTTACAAAGGCTGTCTACACTTCCTAGATTTCAAATTTCTTCAGTGTGTGCCCATAATTGAGTTAAGCGCAGTTAAAAGGAGTTACTGAGAGGTCAGCCTGGTTGTGGAGGGCCTGGAACACTTTTTGTCTTTCCCCGGTCTCTGTGGACATCTTATTCTTCACCTATGAACCAAAGTAATGTTTTTTGTTTCTTTGGTTCTCAGAGCTCAAGACTTTCTTGGGATATTGTCAGAAAACTAGGAAACTTCTCCTCAAAAAGACAATGACCAAAAAACCAGTCCCAACCCACCTCTCTTCAGCTGGCAGCTGTGAAGGTTGAGCCAAGGAAGGGGTTTCTTTCCCCAACAACTCAAGACTGACCTGCTGTCACCACGCATCCCAGCTAGAACAACTAGGGTAATTATGTATTTGCCTCTCCTGTACTGTTTGGTGGGCAACTTCTCCTTTTATTTTTAGAGGACATTCATTCCAAATATGCCTACAAATCACTCAGTTTGGCTTTCTGGGCACTGAAGAGTATGGTCAGGGCAGACCAGGGCCTACAGGCAAGGAACCAACATTCTACCCTAATTACTCCTGCAAGCACTGTCTGAGACAAATGACATTCCTTTGCCAGCCTCTTGGATTCTTTGCTCTCTCTTCCCTTTCCACTCACTATGTTGCATACTTTCCTTTCCCCATCATTCTTACCATCTCAGCAATACTGTCTCCCCCAGTACCCACTCATATATAGAAACCTCCATCCATTTTTTTTTCTCTACTTTATAAAATACTGCTAGTAAGGAACTGTGCTTCATTGGAGCCCAAGAACCTCCACTAAGAGCCCATACCTCCTTCCATAACCAAAAATTGCTTTCTGGAGAATAACAAACAGAAGATTGGAATAAGATATGTATCAGGGCTTTTCCAGGGGGTGGGATTGTAGATGATTGACATGTTTCTTTTTTAAACTAATCTTTAGTTTTTACATTTTCTATGATGAACATATTACCTGAATGATGAGTAAAAATAGTAAATATTTAGAGGGGCAGTAAAGTATTTGAATCAGAAAAGGCTATGTTTGAATCCTGCCTCCTTGAACAAACCACTAAATCTTTCTAAACCTCAGGTTATACATCTGTAAAATGAAGAAAATAATATCTACCTCATAGGGCCATTGTGATGATTAAATATAAAGTGTAAGGTACATGTTAAGCATTCACAAGTTGACAACTATTATTGATATTAATATGAGTTAAAATTACGATAACCACATGCCTTGGTCCTAAGTTCTTCCTGCCCCTTGGTATTCAGTTATAAGGAAGTCTCATCTCTTATAATCTGGACTACCCTTTCCTTCCAAACCTCACTCTTTTTTTTATTAAAGGGTAGAAGGTGAGGAACAAACAAATTCATAAGCTCTTGTATCCTAGCTAGATTTACCGAATGGCTGAGAATGCAAGGACTTTGCAGTAGTCTTTCTCCATAGGTAGGGGCTAAAAATCAATAATATAAAAAAATAGCCCTGGCGTGTTAGCTCAGTCAGTTAGACTCTAACATGACTTGGAGCATTACTCCAAAACACCAAGGTTGCTAGTTCAATCCAGGGTTGGGGCACATACGGGAAGCAACCAATGAATGTACAACTAATTGGAACAACAAACGAATGCTTTTCTCTCTCTCTTTTTCCCTTACTCACTGTCTCTCGGAAGGAAGGAAGAAAGGAAGGAAGGAAGGAAGGAAGGAAGGAAGGAAGGAAGGAAGGAAGGAAGGAAGGAAGGAAGAAAGGAAGGAAGGAAGGAAGGAAGAAGAAAAGCCCTAGCCCAGTTGTATAGAGTGCCGTCCCCATACGCCAAGGAACAAGGTTGCCTGCGGGCTGGATCCCTGGTCAGGGCACAATACAAGAATCAACCAATGAATGCCTAAATAAGTGGAGCAAACAAACCGATGTTCTCTCTCTTTCTCTCCTTTCCTCTCTCACTAAAATCAATCAATCAATAATTTTAAAAATAAATAAATTTTACATATGTTGATCACTGTACTCTCTAGTGAGCCAGGCACTTCCACACCAGAGTCCTTTTAACAGCAACCTACTTTGACGTTAGGCACTTGCTCATCCAGGTCTCCGTGGGCGCTGACAAATTGCAGACGCTTCCTTCTCTCGCCAGCAGGGCTCTCTCGCGGTCACCTAGTCCTTTCTGGGGCTAGAGGGCATTGGGGGCGGGGCCAACCCCTACCCAGAACTACAGTGATTAGGCTCTTTGCTGTCCATCATCACTACTAAGCTAACTGATATGAAATTGCTATCCTACCCTGAGCCAAACAAGGCTCCAGTGTCCGGAGGATCATACCATACTACCATACGCCTACCGACGGCGACGGTAGTGGGATGGGGAATAGGGTGGGGGCCAAAGAGCCAGGTTAAAGGGAGTCGCTGCAGCTTCACTAAACGACGGTTTCCAGCGTCTCTCTAGGGGGAAGTTTCTCTTTTCTAACGTGCAGCTTCCATGCTGCAGAGCCCTGCCGAGCTTCCAGTCCAACCCAGACCGCCTGGAGGATGGGCGACCAGACGCCCCCGCGAATGGGTATCATTTTTCCAGGGCTTCCAAGTCCCGCAGGTGCATTCCACCACCCACCACTACGTCTCGAGGGGAAAACATCTATTGCTCCTAGATCTTTGCACCCACTTCCCTCTCTCTCTCAGCCTCCAGGGGGTTCTCAGGAGCCGTTATCATAGACCAAGCAAGGTGCCTGTCCCCCAGGCCCTCTAACTTACGGTGCAGCAGTCCATACTGATGTTGGGGGTCCCCGGCTAGGCGGAGCTGGCGCAGGGAGGGGGTGGGTCTGTGTGATGCCAGGTGGAGACTCCGGGCCAAACACAGAGCGCGGACCCGCGCGGAATCCTCAGCTGCGCTCTCAGGTCCGCTCTCCCGCGCTCAGCTCTGCTCCCGAATGTAACCTGAACCCTGCTATCTAGAAGCCAATCAAGAGCCGTCTAGGACAGGGTGGGCGGGGAAATTGGAGGGATAACCACGCCTCTCCACTCCCGCTCCAACTCCTCCTCCTCCACATTTCCAGCCACTCCTACACACTCATCCTTCCAAACCCAACCCCGCCGCTGAGGCGGCAGGCTGCCAGGTAAATAGAGGCTACCAACATCCCTGGCGCAAATACACTCACATCTGGGCACTACACCCTCCCACCAACATACAGAAAAACGGTGCACTCCTCCCCACTCTTCCACAACCTAGCCAGAGTTCCGAATACGGTTTCCTCTAGTTTCCCTACCCATCAGTTCTCAAAGTAAAGCCCCAAAGACGTGCGGTTAAAAAGTCCCAGCCTGACCAGGTGGTGGGGCAGTGGATAGAGCCTCCACCTAGGACGCTGAAGACCCAGGTTCCAGCCCAGAGATCGCTGGCTTGAGCGTGGAATCATAGATATGAGCACAAAGGTACCTGGCTTGAGCCCAAGGTAACTGGTTTGAGCAAGGTACCGCTGGCTTACATATGAGATCACTGGCTCAGCTGGAGCCCCCTGGTCAAGGCACCTATGAGAAAGCAATCAATGAACAACTAAAGTGCCACAAAAACCAATTGATGCTTTTCATCATCCCTCTCTCTTCTTGTCTGTCTGTCCTTGTCTATCTGATGTTTCTCTCTCTCTCTCTCTCTCTCTTTCTCCTATCTCTCTAAATAAATAAATAAATAAATAAATAAGAGTTCCAACACTTTTGTGGAATGGAGAACGCTACCGTGTCAGTACATAACCAGGTAATGGGCACTCAAACACAAATGCTCACAAGCCCACGTGTCCATATATGATTCTCCCAGTTTCACTAAATGTGCACAACATGAAGACACTACACATACAACCTGAGAAAATAACGATGCATACCATGCACACAGTGTGCAGATAAATGCTGGTGCACACGTGAGCACACATGGGCAATGGCCCTAAGGGAGAGGTTTGTATTACATATCCATTATCTATTTTTCCATCTGTATGTCCTCCAAACAAAGTTTAATGTGCACATTACTAATTTTGTATGTATTTATATATGGATACTGACTTGGGAAAAACATTTTCCTCCCACTTTCCATACCAGAGGTTCCCTAATCTCTTTATCCAATACTTCAGAATAAAAGGAAAACTGGGCCACTCTTTCTCTTGACCCTGGGAAGACAAATATCCTAAATCTCAATACAGGGAAACGTCCCAAGTCATGGCTCTTTGGGTCCATGACAGAGGAAGGATGTGGAGTTGATGAGAGGCTGGAAAGGGGATAGATGGCAGAAGCATCTAGGAGGAGCAGCCACCACTTTTGTGGTCGCCAGCCTTCCCCAACCTGTCAAAGTTCTAAAGCTGGCAGTGTCGCATGTTCTGTGGATGGGGGGGGGGAGGTTATGTCTGAAAAAATTAGAAAGTCTTTCTCAGCTAAGGTCCCACAGGAGGGAAGGAAGAAAAAATTATTTCCACTCAGGCCTGTTGACTGAAGCAGAGCAAAGAGGGGAACATGCTCTGGCGCTCTAGAGGGAGAGGGGATTTGAAAACAGCACTGCAGTGAACCCACAACCACTGGCCAGTCATAGCACTGCTGTCTCATGCTTCCTTCTTACCTAAACGTTTGTGTCATTGACTTCGCTTAACAAAAGGAAAACGAGTGAGAGAGAAATTCCAGTGGCTACTCATTGTGGAAACAGGGTTAGGCAGCTTGGGCCCCCAAGCTGAGCTGGATACTGGCTGGGATTCCAAGGCTCAGGGTATAAGGGTGTCTCTCCCAGCATGTTTGGGACCACCCACCTTGTAACTGAAAATCTGTTCCCCAATCTGTCTCTGGCACATCCTCCATCTTCCACCTCCACCAAATGGCAGAATGTCCCGGGAACTCAGGCTCTTGACTAACTGATGTGCACATCAGGGCCCTTAAATTGTGCCAGTTCCAGTTGGACTTCAACTCCGGAATACAAGGGAGAGAAAAAAAGGAGGAAATTGGAGGCACAGTAGATATCAGGCCTGGACTCTGTGCTTTTCTCTTCCCAAATTAGAATTCGGGATTTAGTGAGTTTGCTGTAAAGTCTCCCAAGTTGCTAGGCAACATCCCTCGGAAGCCTGTGCTACCTCTGGGCCCCCTTCCTGCTGGCCAGAGTTGAAGGGGAGGGGTATCTTTACAACGCGCCATCCTCCAAACTCCCGCACAGTCAGTGCAGCCCTTTTCTCTTATAAAAGACACCTTTGTGTGGGGCGAAGGTGTCTTTCAGCATAGGCATGCCTATATGGGAGACCAGGTAGACAACTGTCAATTTCATCCGCAAAACAGCCATTTCAGCAACAGCCCACTTGAGGCGCCTACGCAGAACTAGCCGCGGAGCTTGCCTTGGGGGATGGGCAGGCTAGGAGGTGAGGGAAAAAGGTAGATGGAGAGGAGGACAGAGACTATAAAGAGAAAGCTGACACTTGCAAATTCAAATATCCAGAGGCAGGAGCAGCAACATGTATGGGCTTATTTAAATGACACACATAGATCCAGGTGCACGGACACACACATTCACAGAGACATGTACTGCGGGCACGTTGCCACACACAGATATCCTAAGACATTCACAGAAGTGGACCCCTCCTCCACCACGAATCAAGGGCACTTCTCGACTAGATGGCCAGGGTTTGTCAGCAAGATGGGCTGGGTGGCACCCTGAGCCCCTGACTCCCAAATGGATGAGCTAGGAAAAGGTATCCAGAGCAGCACGGAAGGCCTGGGTCTGGCTGCATGGAGAAGCCAGCTGCCTCATTCTATGAGCTCTGGGCCTTGGCAGAGCAGTGCCAAATGCCACTCCGCAAGGAGAACTGCTTGGCCTAGGCCCTTGGTGTCGAGTTCAACTTTTGAAACATTACTTATTAATTAGCTGGGCCTGGGCCTGCCATTGTCCTCCTTGACTCTTCACATTTCAAAAACTCTTGGTTTCCACTGCTACTGAGGAAAAGGACTAGAGGCCTGGAAGACAGATGGGCTCTGGAAGGGCCGGATCAGAGAGGGCATTGGACATGTGGGTGGCTGGCTGGATCCAGCAGAGAGCATGGAGGGAGGGGCACTGACTAGAAGCCCAGACTAGTAGAGGAGTTGGTTAGACAAACAAGATTAAAGATGGGTTAATGAAAAGTTTCTGGGGTCCAATACAGATCCTTCTTAGGACATACAGACAGGAATTTGGAAAGAGTTGGCCCTTGTAAGCAGGAAGAAAAGCCAAGGCACACAGCAAGCTATTTGCCAATACTGTGGCTTCCCCTCGCTGGAGGAGACACGCTCTGAACATAATATCACAGTTCAACCCCCCCAGAGGAGCAATATGATCAGAAGAGGCCTGTGCCTTTGGTGGAGCTGATCTGGGGGCTCCTTAGGTCAGGATTTTACCCATTTTAGTGGAAAGGGTGGAGGTAGCAGGAAATTCAGTGTTTTGTGCAAATATTTCAGCTTTGCTATAGTTGTATTTTTAGCAACTTGGTTGGCAGAGGAGGAGCCCAGGCACATTTTTAAAGGGGCCTCTGCCAGACTGGAGGCCTCTTCCCACCCTCACCCACATATTATAAAGGAGAGGGAGAGAAACACAAGCTCAATGTGTATATTTAAATGTAAAATCAGGTTTGTTTGACATTAGGTGACTAATTACTCATTGTTAACAATAATTCTTATCAGTCCTCATCAACATCATTAACAGCATTACCCAGAAGAGTAAATATTTCTGAACTTCTTCTGTGTGCAAGGTGCTGCTAGGGACACAGTATGAAGGCTCAATATAATGCTCTTGGTAAGACTGGAAGGAACCAACAATTCCGAGTGAATACTAGGTGTCGTGTGCTGTGCTAGTCACAATGTGATAGTCATAATCACAATTATGATTTCATTTAACTCTTACATCAACCCTGTGAACTAGTATTATGTCTCCTGTGTTATAGATGAGGAAGCAGAGGCTTCTAGGGGTTGATATCTTGTCCAAGGCTACACAGTCAATAAATGGAAGAGTCCAGATTAAAACTCAGAGCAGAATAATAGCATTATCCTTAATCTGAATAATGCTTTACAAAGTGCTTCCATGTCTTTGGTTCTTGAGAACTATATAAGCGGTTATTTTTTTTAATTTATTCATTTTACATAGGGGAGAGAGAGAGAGAGAGAGAGAGAGAGAGAGAGAGAGAGAGAGAAGGCGGGGGAGGATCAGGAAGCATCAACTCCCATATGTGCCTTGACCAGGTAAACCTGGAATTTTGAACCAGTAATCTCAGCATTACAGGTCTACGCTTTATCCACTGTGCCACCACAGGTCAGGCAGTAGTATTTTGAATCCCTTTCTTAAGAAGGAACGCAGGCCTGGAAACCTCTGTTAAGTGACTCGTGACTTGTTTAATATTAAGACCTCTATTGAATTGCAGAACTAGGGTTAAAACACAGGAATTCTGACTTTAAATTCTGTGTGTTTTCACCTCTAAACTGATGTGTACTACTCTCAACACTTGCATTGGGCTAGATAGAATGGATTATAGTGGTTACAGATCAGACATAGTCTTTTCCCCCTTGAAACTTATACTCTGATGATAAAAATACATATGTATATGTGTGTATATATATCTGTATAAATATATATCTATGTACATATGTATGAGATATATTTATATCTTCTAAAGTAATGAGAGATCCAAATGAATGATGCAGACAGTAAATGTTATGGGAGTTGAAGTATAGGAGAAATAATTGAGAATTTGGGTGATCAAGGAAGGCTTCCTGGATTAGGATGGTTTGGAGGAAGAATAGAACGTAGAAAAGTGGAGAGGCTGGAATGGGCAGAAGGACACTTCAGGCAGGGGCAATGCTGTGACCCAGGAACTACATTTAGTGTGACTGCTAGTTTATGCTACCCCAGCCCAGAAGGCCTTGAGGACAACAATTCTAATCTCCTATCCCTCACCCAGGTTTTCTATCTAAAACTCAATGCCCTGACTTTATCTATGGGGACATGTTGGAGCCTGCCACGACCTCCGGGAACACACCAAAAGTGTGCTTATGCTGGCTCCACAGCCCAGCTCTTCTTTGGAGCTCTAACACACACCTACCCCTTTCTCCTACTGGTGTTCCAGGCTTCCTTCACTTCCACCCTCTTTTTCTCTGTTTCTCAGTGTAGTTCAAAGTCCTGGAGCTAGCATGCAACTTGTTCCTCTATTGCCCCAAACATCTACCTGTTCTACACTATTCCACTCCCCTTTGCTCAGTTGGCTTCCCCACCTTTCTCTCTTAATAAAAGCTAGTGATGATCAAGCAGCCTGGGCCTGTGAACATTGGACCAACATAATCATTTTTTATAACAAGGCAACAACCATTTTCTTAATATTTTAATAACAAATTCTGGCACAAATGTAATAAACACCTCAATTTTGATCCAGACAAATGCTTATTTTAATTAGATTGTGTGTGTGTGTGTGTGTGTGTGTGTGTGTGTGTGTGTGTGACAGAGACAGAGAGAAGGACAGACAGGGACAGACAGATAGGAAGGGAGAGAGATGAGAAGCATCAGTTCTTCATTGTGGCACTTTAGTTATTCATTGATTGCTTTATCATATTTGCCTTCACCGGAGGGCTACAGCAGAGTGAGTGACCCCTTACTCAAACCAGCGATCTTGGGCTGGATATATTTTATTTGATTCAAGCCAGCGACTTCAGGATTTCAAACCTGGGTCTTCCATGTCCCAGTCCAACATGCTATCCTCTATGCCACTGCCTGGTCAGGCTTAATTAGTTTTTTTTTAAATTTTTTTTATTTATTTATTCATTTTAGAGAGGAGAGAGAGACAGAGAGAGAAGGGAGGAGGAGCTGGAAGCATCAACTCCCATATGTGCCTTGACCAGGCAAGCCCAGGGTTTCGAAATGGCGACCTCAGCATTTCCAGGTCGACGCTTTATCTACTGCGCCACCACAGGTCAGGCCTTAATTAGTTTTTATAAAAAGGTTTACACGAAGTATTATTCTATCTTATTCCTTAGTCCATTTAAAGATCCTCTCACCTGGCCAGGTGGTGGCTCAGTGGATGGAACATCGGACTGGGGTGCGGAGGACCCAGGTTTGAAACTCCAAGGTCTCCCGCTTGAGCGCGGGATCATCTGACTTGAGCGGGGGTTTACCAGCTTGAGCGCAGGGTTGCTGGCTTGATTGTGGGATCATAGACATGACCCCATCGTCGCTGTCTTGAGCCCAAGTTTGCTGGCTTGAGCAAGGGATCTGTAGCCCCCCCCCCTTCAAGGTACATATGAGAAAGCAATCAATGAACAACTAAGGAGACTAAGAAGCCACAGCGAAGAATTGCTGCTTCTTGTTTCTCTCCCTTACTGCCTGTCTGTCCTTCCCTTTGTCTCTCTCTGTCTCTGTCACACACACACACACACACACACACACACACGCACACACACACACACACACAAATAAAATAAAGAAAAATAAATAAAGACCCCCTCTTCTTTTGTAGTTCGGCCAAACAGTCAGATAAAATATATTCCTGATTCTGTCAGCAAAGTGTGTCAGCTGGGGTTCACGCCATTCTCCCATCATTGTCTATCTTAGGGAAGAAGGGGAAACTCTTATCCAGGAGATGGAGACCCTTTTAAAGTCATCCGGTAGCACTGTCGGTAAAGCATCAGCCTGGGATGCAGAAGCCCCAGGTTAGAAACCCCAATGTCATCAGCTTGAGTGTAGGCTCATTTGGCTGGAGCACTGGCTCACCAGCTTGAGCACAGAATCACTGGCTTGAGCATGAAATCATAGATATGACCCCATGGTCGCTGGTTTGACTGTATGGCTGCTGGCTTGAGCAAGGGGCCACTGGTTCATCTGGAGAGTCCCTCTTCTTTGGTCAAGGTACATATGTGGCAGCAATAAGTGAACAACTAGGGTACCATGACTATGAGTTGATGCTTCTCATCTCTCTCCCTTTCTGTCTGTCTGTCCCTGTCTATCTTTCTCTAAGAAAAAGAGAAAGGAAAAAATAATGTCATCCAGAACAAGCATCTCTTGGAGCACATGTGATCAGAATCCCAGCCCCACAGTCCTTCAGGCTAATACTCTAATCTGAAAGCATGGAATGGTGGTTTTGATGTGGATCCATTGGCCATGGCTGACATTCATTGACATCTAGCAATTATTGACATATTAATACTTTTAAACTATTTGCTTTATTGAGAAAAATTTAAACACATGCAAAAGTAAATAAAATACTATATAATGAACTCCACTGTACCCATCACTTGCATTCAACAATTCTCAGCTCACCAAGAAAATTATTGATTATATTCCTAATAATTCCCTCATTATCATTTCATTCATAAATATTTAAGTATGTGTCTTTGAAATATAAGAACTCTTTAATATCTAATTTTAAAACATATGTTCATTAGACTGGAAGCTCCATAAGAAAGGAAATTAGAGCTATTATTTACTTATTTATTTATCTATCTATTTATTTATTACCACTGTAGCCTTAGTGCATTGTCTGAGACATAGTGGATACTTAATAAGGATTTTTGGAATGGTGGAATGAATGAGGGGCTGAATAAATAATATTGTTAAAAGGGAGCAAGAGGTAAAAAAGCATATATCTCTATGGTCAGGCATGATCTAATTTGCACTGGGCCATGATCTGTTAGAGGCCCAGGTATGTCTTCGGCAAGAACTCAATAGGTAGCCCTTAAATAGGGAGACAACTTCTAATCTCTCTAGGATTCAGTCTCAGGGCTTCCTTTCTGAGGAGCGCTGAGACACATAGATACATGAGGTAGCCCGGCTTCAATAAAGCAGCGTGAGAGATAGAGCAAGCATCACAGGGTCTGAGAGCATAGGACAGAGCCACATCTACAAACCAATTTATCTAGTATAATGTTTCTATCTGTTTTATTATTTCCTTCCTTTACCTTGGTTAAGCATTTCAACTTTGTCTTCAATATACAAGGGGACATTTATAACAAATGTTTTAACTTTATTTTATTTTATGTTTTATACATGGACAGAGATAGAATCAGAAGGATAGATAGGGACAGACAGGAACGGAGAGAGATGAGAATCATCAATCATCAGTTTTTCCTTGTGACACCTTAGTTGTTCATTGATTGCTTTCTCATATGCGCCTTGACCATGGGGCTACAGCAGACTGAGTAACCCCTTGCTCGAGCCAGTGACCTTGGGTCCAAGTTGGTGAGCTTCTTGCTCAAGCCAGATGAGCCTGTGCTCAAGCTGGTGACCTTGAGGTCTCGAACCTGGGTCCTCCACATCCCAGATGCTCTATCCACTGCGCCATCACCTGATCAGGCTACAAGGGGACATTGAAAAAAGAGTTTTATACTCAGCCTTAGACCAGAGAGCTCAAGGTGGAACAACCAATTTAGTGACAACTGTAATTAGTGAAGCATCTCAAGAGGAATCAGAGTCAGGGATGTGGTCTTGGTGCTCTCTCTCCCATTTGGAGTCTCTCTTTCCTTTAACAATCTTAGAGGGTTTTCTTATTATTTAAAAAAATGGAAAGTTCCTTTCATTGGGGTAGTCTGACATAGTTGATCTCAATTCCCTTGAATAAGTTCACATATTAATGACTTCTGCCTACCAGTTCAAACCAGTACCCAGTTGGGTAGATGAAGACCAACCAGCCACTGTCATTTATAAGTAATGAAGAGCCTAATACCTATTACTTTCTTTAAACCAATACAGATCAACCATCTGGCTGGAATGGTGTTACCAACCATAGTCTTCTACTGAAGCTTCATATAAGCATCGGAGCAACAGTAAATGTTGGTATGAAAAGGTCTTCTACTTTTGGACTTCTAAAGGAAGGAGACATTGGCAGAATTGTCTTAGCAGTATGGCCAAGATATAGGTGAACAGATGTTAGAACTTAGCTATTATAGGACTTGGAGGCAGGTCACCTGTAGGAGAAAGCTACTTCAAGGGCACCACCATTCAATATGAAAAACAAGTCACACACCCTTGGGACTAGAATATGACATTGGAATTTGGTCATTTGGTTAAATGTCTTTGAGTAGTTCTACCCAGATTAATCCTGGCTCTAACTTTAGGAAGTGATATTTGTTTTGTTTGACTTTTTTTTCTTTTGATTGGACTGAAGCACTAGAAAGTCAAGGGTTAATAACCACTAACTTTTGTTTTTCTGTCTTTTGGATGGAGTGGTTTAAGTTTAAGGAGGTAAGTAATGATAGTTATTTAGGTTGATATACTTTTGTTATTTTTGCTTTGCCTGCCGTGGGATTGTGTGTTGGAGTGGGTTGAGGGTGGGGAGTGCTGGAACATGAGCTGTTTTTGGATTGGATTGTTAGAAATGTTCTTGCTGCTTAGAGAGAAAGCATGCTGGGTAAAATCAATTTGGCCTTTGACCCTGAAGACTTAAGTTATTTAAATAGTCTTTTTACAGGTGATCAGAGTTCACACATACCTAGGAAACTGAGGCAAAAGTCTATACAGTACACATAGTTCTATGTAGTAAATGTTCTTCAAAGTAAAATAATATAAAGCTTGGTTTTTAAAAAAGAGAGAGCACTTTCTGTTCTACTGGGAACAGGATGGTTGAGCTATGCTGCTTTATGATTTGCTCAACATATGTCAGTTTATAACAACAGGAAGGTTCCATATTTGGGATATCATGTGAAAATGTGTAGATCTTAAAACTATCAAGGCAGACATTGTTGGTTGCCTAGCCAATATTCATGTATTCCCCCTTGTTGCTTGCTAATGGAACTGTAATGTTGTTGGGGCAGTCATGAGTCTGTACCTGACAATGCTTCATAATCAGTCTAAGTTCATTTTCACTTTCTCAGCTTTTATAACAGCACAGGCTGGTCACAAGACCCAGATGTAGCCAATGAGATATATGTATATTTCTGCTGAAAACTCTCTGGAAAAGCTTTTGCTTTCAAGATAAATGGAGACAGACATGGCTGGCACCACCAGTCCTGCTTCTTTCTGCCTTGAATCCAGACCTGAAGTCTAGAGCTGCATCAGTTATCCTTTCATGTGAAGCAACAAGTCAAATGTTAAAACTATGAGGAAAAGAAAAATTTAAGCCATTATCATTCAGGCTTTCTAAAAGAATTACACAAATGTATTACTAATACATCATAATAATATAAGAGATGTTCAAGTGCATCAGATCAATGTACCAATCATTTTGACAAGATGGGAACTGCTAGTTATTTTCCTGGATTATTTGGTGGACAGACCCTGAGAATTATAAATTGGAATAGTTGATAATTCAGACTAGTTTGTGGAATCTCATACAGCTTGCCTTCCTAATTGGTTGTCCTAGATTGGCTGTGCTTAATTGAAGGAACCATTGTAGGATTCTAAGTGACCATTTATAGTTCCCGCAGTCATGCTCAAAGCCTTTGTCCCCTGGTCTCTCTCAGCATTTCTATCACACCAGCCTCTCCCAGTTGTCCCATATCTGGTGTGTGGACTTGTTATAATTAGACTTACTGATAATGAAAGGAAATTTCTTTAAGACAGAGATGAGAACTCAGAGGTAGATGAGGACTGGGTGGGTTTGGGCATTTTATCTCCAGGAAGATGGTTGATCTGCATTGGTTTTTAAAAAGTGATAGGTGGCAGACCCTCAGTTCCTTATAAATGGCAGTGACAGGTTGGTCTTTATCCGTCATTGATTTAGCTCTATAGGCAGAGTCATCAACACATAAATTTATTCAAGGCAACTGGGATTAATGATATTAGACTACCCAATGAAGAAACTTCCCACCTTTTAAAATAAAAATAAAATCCTCCAAAGAGACAAATTCAATGCAGAGTAGATTTTCATCCAGAATCTCTTGTTTGTCTAGCTTTTAGCATTCTCTTAGTACATGGCTCCTCTCTTCCTCCCTCCTCAGACAGTGTGTATAGTCCATGGGCAGTTGCCCATCTAGTTATGCTGATATCATAAAGGGTTAATTAGATTATTCTCAGGACAAAATTTTCTGCCAGTTTTTTGGTTGAAGTAGGCTTGTCTCATTTAAAATGACCATTACTTCACCTGACCAGGCGGTGGCGCAGTGGATAGAGCATCAACTGGGATGCAGAGGACCCAGGTTCGAAACCCCGAGGTAGCCAGCTTGAGTGTGGGTTCATCTGGTTTGAGCAAGGCTCAGCATCTTGAGCCCAAGGTTGCTGACTTGAGCAAGTGGTCACTTGGTCTGCTGTAGCCCCCTGGTTAAAGCACATATGAGAAAGTAGTCAATGAACAACTAAGGCAGGGGTCCCCAAACTTTTTACACAGAGGGTCAATTCACTGTCTCTCAGACCGTTGAAGGGCTGGACTATAAAGAAAACTATGAACAAATCCCTATGCACACTGCACATATCTTATTTTAAAGTAAAAAAACAAAACAAGAACAAATACAATATTTAAAATAAAGAACAAGTAAATTTAAATCAACAAACTGATCAGTATTTCAATGGGAACTATGGGCCTGCTTTTGGCTAATGAGATGGTCAATGTCCAGTTCCATATTTGTCACTGCTGGCAGTAACAAGTGATATGACGTGCTTCTGAAGCCGTGACATGTGCATCCCATGTCACCGGAAGTAGTACTGTACGTGAGCGATGCCGCACTTTGCGGCGCCGCCACATACTGTGCTCCTCTCACTGACCACCAATGAAAGAGGTGCCCCTTCCGGAAGTTCGGCGGGGACTGGAAAATGGCCTCAGGGGGCCGCATGCGGCCCGTGGGCCGTAGTTTGGGGACCCCTGAACTAAGGTGTTGCAATGAAGAATTGATGCTTCTCATCGCTCTCCCTTTCTGTCTGTCTGTTCCTATCTGTCCCTCTCTCTGTCTCTCTCTATTACAAAAAAATAAAAATAAATAAAATAAATAAAATTACCATTATTTCTAACTACTACTTGGGAATGGCTTGTACATATAAGCAGAACCCTATAAGCAGGGACAGTGGGAGGACAGTTATTATTAAACACTATCATTATTGTAAACCAGTACATATATGCAAGGACTTCTGAATTTACCTGAAATTAGACATTTCATAAGTCTATAAGGCCTTAAACTATTTTCCTGGGAGCACTTTCTATGCCAAATACTTATTATTAGCATTATTTTGTGCTATTTACTTTATACTATATGCTGTATTGATAAGACTCTCTTGGTTGCAAGGAATAGAAACCAAACATGCATGAACGTAAGCATAATTCACTACAGGGGCAGACATGAAGCTTCAGGAACAACCAGAGTCAGTAGTATAAAATCTTACCAACACTCTTCTCCTCTTTTTATCTTTTGTCATTGCTTCCTTCTGCATAATATGACCATCCCCATAATACAAGAACTGTGGCCTCAGGCAACCCTGAACTTAAATAGTTATAGCTTTGAGACCAAAGAGAAAATATCCTTCAATCCCAACTTTATTAATAATAATTTCAAAATTCTTGGGTGAGGTCTCTGATAAACCAGACTTGGGCAGCATGCCCATCCCTGCAGCAATACCTGTGACTTTGAGAATGAGGAGGTATTGTAACTGACCCAACCTGTGATACACTGTGTGGCCAGCTGGATTATATGATTGGTAATGCCCTCCAGAACCATTTGGTTAGAGTGGCAGAAGAGCGGTTCCACAAAAGAAAGGGAGTTGTTTCAGACCAGGTTGATTGAGTAATGTATGTCCATCTCAGTACTATATGTCATGTAATGCTCGTGCTAGTCCAATGAAGCAAATACTGTTACCTACGTTTTACAAGCAAAAAACATGTGGGGAAACAGACAGGTTCAGGAATTTGAACAAGGTCACACAGCCAATAAGCAACAAAGCTGGGATTCCACTTGAATCTGTTTAACTTCATAGCTACTCCATTATCTGGCTGCTTTTCCTGCCTAGAAGAAGTCTCCTCACTTTATGTATATTAGAGTCATGAAACCATTAGGCAACCACCTTCTATCCCCCTTCTCCCCTTCAGGAAAGTCCATCTTGGTATTGAGAACTCTTTTTAGGCTTCTGTTTTCTTCTGGAGTTACTAACATAAACAACAAAAAAGGCTGGCTCTAGGGGTTTAGAATGGGGCTGTCAGGTCTCTGTTTCTCTTCTCATCTTTCAGCAGTGCTTCCCCCAGTGTCTCTTTGTGTTAGGTTGACCATCGGACAGGTGAAAAGCTTGCAGACAGGCAAAAACTACTGAAGAAAAAGAGGCTATCTTTATGTATCCCTTTATCAAATGTTAAGAAGAAGAGGTTTGCAATGCCCTTCCTGGCTACATGTCCACTTAACTGATGAGCACTCCAGGACAATGGGCTGGGCCAACCCTCAGATGAGACGCTAGCAGTCATATACAGGTCCACATCAATGTCTAATAAGTGGAATTATGACTGTAAAGAGTTGCAGTCAGTCCCTTTATTATCCATATCCCCTGGCACATTGTATGTACTTTCTTAGCAATTACCACACCGTCTAATAATTGTTTACATCTCATCTTTCTCACTAGGCTATGAACACCTGTAGAACTGGAATCTGGTTTTTTATTTTGACATTTCAGCATCTAGCATAGTACCTGACATATGGTAGGAATGCCATAAATATTTATCAAGTGAATGAATAGAATAGAATGCTGTGGTTTGCAATGCTATGGTTGAGAAAACCAGCATTGTCCAGAGGTCTGACATGTATCACAATAATAAAAGTTATCACTTAGATGCTACTGTGTGATTTACAAAGTAAATGATAACAACTTTGTTGAAAATTTTTGTATATGCATCTCATTTATTTTTATTTTTACTTTTTATTAATTTTTTTTTTGTGTGTGTGTGTGGCAGAGACAGAGAGAGTCAGAGAGAAGGACAGATAGGGACAGACAGACAGGAAAGGAGAGAGATGAGAGATGAGAAACATCAATTTTTTGTTGCGTCTCCTTAGTTGTTCATTGATTGCTTTCTCATATGTGCCTTGACCTTGGGGCTACAGCAGACCCAGTGACCCCTTGCTTGAGCCAGCGGCCTTGGGCTCAAGCCGGTGAGCCTTGCTCAAACCAGATGAGCCCGCACTCAAGCTGGTGACCTTGGGATCTTGAACCTGGGTCCTCCACATCCCAGTCCGATGCTCTATCCACTGCACCACTGCCTGGTGAGGCTATTTTTATTTTTACTTTTTAAAACTTTATTTATTGATTTTAGAGAGAGGATAGAGAGCAAAGTGGAGGGAGGAGCAGGAAGCATCAACTCATGGTAGTTGCTTCTCATATCTGCCTGGACCATGCAAGACCAGGGTTTTGAACCGGTGACCTGAGCATTCCAGGTTGATGCTTTATTCACTGTGTCACCACAGGTCATGCTATACATGCATCTCATTTAAACCTAAACATAAGAAAATGTATGCAGCACTTCTTATAATCCTTGTACTTAGTTAGGTATAGAGGAAGGTAAGGGAAGACATAGAAATAGAGGACATGACATGGAAGGAGAGTTTTGTCTTGTGGTGAGGCAAGATAACTAAGACAACTAGGAAACCTCTTCACGACAGTATGTGGTAAGTTCTTCCATTTAAATTGATGCTCAGGAGCTCCCTGAAGAAGGTCCATGTCTGTTCAGCTTCCAAGGAGGAACCTGGGGATATATATATTTAGAGCAAGGTTAGAAGAGTGACAAGGAGATGAGCTAAAAACATGACACTGTGGAAAGGTTAAAGGAATTGGAATGACTCAGGTTGGAGAAGAGAAGGCCCAGAGGAAAAGAAGGGGGATGGTGACCAGCTGTCCTCCTATGCCTCTGCATGCAAGGGGAAATGGGCTTAGACCGAAGGCAGAACTAAGATTAGAGAGAAAGAAGAACTTGGCAGTGAGGGGTGTTGTATAACCTACTTTCAGAGCCGCTTGGGGACTGAGGAGACTCCCACACTCCTGGTCTGGGCCCAGTAGATGTGTATATGGGGATGGTCTGGCAGGCCAGCTGGGAACGGAGGAGGGGTCCTATGGGCCTCCTCCTGTATGTAACCTGATCTTTTTTGGTGTCCTCAATTTCCCCTTGGAAGTTAAGTTCCCAACTTTTGGAGCTGGCAAGGCAGCACCTCCCCCACCCACCACGCACTGCACCAGTGTTCTGGGCTGGGTAATAATGCCTGTCATTTCCTCTCCGGGGAAGTGGGGCTGCAACCGCCCTGACAGCCCCGAGGGATTGAAGTTAACTAAAAATAGTGCATTATATTTAATCTGTTGAGGGGCACATTTGCATTGCCCCCACCCTCTTCATCCTTCTGGGCAGGCCAGGCCTTGGCCTCGTTCTGAGCACTGGGCTCCAGCTGCTTTCATTTTGTTGCCCTGGGGTTCTCCAGACAAGAGATCTAAGGGAGCAAATTGATAAAGGACAATCTAGGGTCCTCAAGGCTGTCCCCTGTCATTCCTCCTCACTTCCTGTTGGGCTGGCTAGGTCCTTTGGAGCCCAAAGGTACAGGGAGAGAAGCTGGAAGTGGGGGAGGCAGTGTTGAAAAAGGGAGCCAGCTCAGGCTTTGTTCTCCCATCAGCCACTTCCGTCTACTACACAATTTCTCTGAGGTTAAATATTAATTAAGAGCAGAATGACAGTGAGAGCTGAACAGTGTCACTTTTTGTTCCAACACAAATGTGAATTTCCTTCCTGGTATAAAGTGACTTTGGAGTAGGATTAGCAGCCCAGGAAGAACAGCTGGAGAGTAGTCAGGAAAGGGGATGAGATGAGATGGGCAGCCTTGCTCCGGAACCAGTCTGAGCAATGAGGCAAGGGAGGTATTGATGCTGGAAATCAAGAGGGAAAAAAAGGTTCATCAGGTTATAGAGTAGGGGTCGGGAACCTATGGCTCGTGAGCCAGATGTGGCTCTTTTGATAGCTGCAGCTGGCATGCAGACAAATCTTTAATAAAAAATAATAACATTAAAAATATAAAACATTCTCATGTATTACAATCCATTCATTTCCTACTGCTTATGTTCATGGTTGCAGGTGGCTGGAGCCAATCACAGCTGTCCTCTGGGACAACACCCAATTTTTATCGGATAATGCGTAACATACACAGGTCGTTGTATGGTTCTCACAGAATTACATTTTAAAATATGTGGCGTTCATGGCTCTCTCAGCCAAAAAGATTCCAGACCCCTGTTATAGAGGATTATCACAACTCAATCCTCCTCCCTCTCCACGCTGACAAGAGTGATCTAAGAAGTTGGGTGGAGCTGGCTTTCCCTATATCTCTAAGGCAGAATTCTTAACCTGGGGTGCGTCCATTGGTTTCAGTGCTCCTTGAAACCCTGGAAATTGTTTGCAAAACTGTGTGTGTGCACATAAACAGCATTTGCAGAGAGCCATAAATTTCCATCAGAGATGGTATGATGCCCTACAGTGTCACCATCAGCATGTGGTACCCATCTTTGAGGTCACCTCATGGTTCAAGATAATGGCTGGAGTCTTAACTGAACTTTCATTTTCTAGGTAGGAAGCAAGAGCAAAGGGTGGTGGGAGAGTGGAGCAAAATAGCTCCCCTCCAGTTTTCTGTCCCCCTGTTAATAAGCTATCCCAGAAATCCAGTTCTCTCTTCCTGTTCACACCCACCTGTAAGAGAGGGTGGGTAATACAGTCCTTCAGCCAACTATAAAATCAATGTTTCTGTTCATGGGAGAAGAAGAGAATGGCAGATAAAGATTTCTGCTGAAGTCTTTGTCTCATTAGAGGTCAAGAATCCCTAACTGGGGGGGTGGAAGGATGTTACCATCTCTCCAGGTTTTCTTGTCCACTGCCCAGACAAAACTGACTAAAGAAAAAAGGCTCAGCACTCAAGTGCCTACTTTGAACTGAGTCCCATCAGGCACTCTTGAGTTCACGACTGGTCCTCAGAGCCTGGTCCTCCCAACTGAGGTTGGCAGGCTTAGCTTCTGACAAGGGTGGCTATTGGAAAGAAGGCTAAATAAATGGATTCTTATTCCATTGAGGAATATAGCTTGATGGGTTTTGTGGTGTGTGTTTAGGAGTGGCTTTTTTCGGTCTCTCCTGGTAGCACTTCCTGGTAGCACTTTGTTCCCCACAGCCTGGAATAGGTGGCTAAAGAGAGGGAAGGCATTTTTACTTCTGAAGGAAAGAGGCAACTGGGAATGGATCTGGGGTGTGGGTGTCAGAGAGGTATACTGAGCCTGAATGAGAGTCCACTGGTTAAGGACCTGGTGGTAAGTTCAGTTCAATCCATTTCTCTGTGGTCATTATGCTCTTTTGCATAAGCTCTTGCATCTCATTGAAGTGATCACCCCATAGTGGACTTTTAATCCTCTTCATAAGTTAGCTCCATGAACCCATTCCTGATTTCTCCTGCTCATACTCCATCCCACTCCCATCCCTGCCTTAGGAAACTTCTTAATTTTCTGATCATATTCTCATCACAACATGCATCACATTGTTTAACGCTGTTTACTGGTCTTCCTCCACTGGGCTAAGAGCTCCTTAGTGATAGAGACTGTTTTGTGATTACATATCATAGACAGTTCTTAGTAGGCGCAATACAAGTTTGATGCAGATAAACAAATTTTAAGAAGTGTTCATGAGGCAACTATTGTGGGAAAAATATTAGAGGTAAGAAGTGGATTTAAAAATTAAAATTATGTAAAATAAATACTGGCATCTAAGAGTTCATAATATAGTGGGGGAAACAAAAGAATAGCCCACTGATCTGAAACAAAGGTAATGGGGGTAAAGGGCAAGCATTTTGGAACAGGGAGAGATTAATCGAGGAGAGGGTCTGGAAAGGCAACTGACTGGTGTGAGACCTTCAGGAAAAGTCAAAGCCCCATCTTCAGGGCAGTGATTGGAGAGAAGGGGCAAAGAGAAAAGAGAAAACATGAACTGTTGGTGGAGACCTGGTGTTTTGAATGATTGGGGAATTGCTGTGGAATCTAGAAGTGTGTTTTGTTTGTTTTCACGTGGGGAAGCTGATGATCTGTGTTGTCAGGCTGAGCACAGGCCTGACCATTTTCCGGAAGAAGACTGCGTTGTTTTGTTCCTGTACTTGAAGGTGCTTGTGAAGGTGTCAGGACTGGAGACGGTGCTGTTTGGGGAAGAGGAGGCAAGAGGCCTGAGTAGGGTGGGGGTCCGGGTTGGGCACTACCTTTGTCTGAGTGTTTTGGAGGCCTTTGGGAAGGAGATCTCATGCTAAGTGCTCCCCTCATCCTTCCCTTTTCTGCTTTTTTTTTTAAACACTCTGTGCTTCTGCAGCAGTAGCAGCTGATCTAAATAAAAGCAGCGGAAATGCAAATGGTCAGATTCTCCTAGCAACAGGAGCCAGCCCACGCAGGGCAAGGCATGTAGAGCAAAGCAAAACTGTCCTGGGGCTGAGATGCGGGTGGTTTGGGCGAGAAAGTCTTCTGTTACAGCTTTAGCCTTCTAACTCCAGAGAAAGACTGTCTGGTGGGCAGCCACCAGAAGAAACCCTTAATGAACTGGACTGGGCAAAGGTGTGGGGGGAAGGTAGAGTGTAGAGGTGACAGCAGCCATCCTAGTTTAAGAGATCTCCTGACAGAAATGGTTGGAATGGTGCCTCTCAGAACCTGGTACTAGGGGTGTAATCAGGTGCATGTTTGGGAAGGGCCTGGATTTATACACCTATCTCTATATGTCCTTTGAATCAACCCATGGAGACTTGTAATTCCTAAGGTTATAAAATAAAAGGAAGTATAAAAAATGCTCAGATTCCTAGGTAAGGGGATTTCATGTTGGTGGCCGAGGACAGGCGAGTCTACATTAGATTTGGGCAGACCGTAGACAAACTGCAAGCCAGAAAGCATTGGGGCCATTCCCATTTAATAGAGTCTCACAATGGCAGACAAGCAGACAGGCAGGGGAAACCACCTCTCAGGCAAAGAAACAGCAAAAATGGCCCCTCACAGTGGCAGGCAGGTAATCCACAATCCTCCATCTGCCCTGAGGGCAAGCACCAAGTAGCCTTACACAGACTCTACACACGTGCTGCTGCCACGTGCTCACACACTAATCAGGCAAAGTGCAAGTGAGCAAGCCTAACACAGCTTTTTTCCCAAGGGATCAAAATTGGGAAACTTCAAAGACTCTCAGATAAACCTGGTTTAGTCCCCTTCTGTTACAAATGAAGAGACAGGTCCAGAGAGGTAAGTGACTTCCTCAGGACACAGATCTGATTAGTGGTAGAGGTGAAACCAGAAACAGGTATCCAAGCCAAGACACACTCCATTTTAAGTTGAAGCTGCTGTTGGCCCTGCTCTGCACATTGCTAGGCAATTAGAAGCCATGATAACCTTGTTGGGCCCCTGGGAAAAAAATTTTCATCTTAGGCACATCAAATGAGTCTAAAGAGGCCCTGGCCAGTTGGCTCAGTGGTAGAGCGTCAGCCTGGCATGTGGATGTCCCAGGTTCGATATCTGATCAGGGCACACAGAAAGGGTGTCCATCTGCTTCTCCACACCTCCCCCTCTCATCTCTCTCTCTCTCTCTCTCTCTCTCTCTCTCTCTTCCCCTTCTGTAGCCATGGCTCTATTGGAATGAGTTGGTCCTGGGCACTGAGGATGGTTCCATGGCCTCTGCCTTGGGCGCTAAGAAGAACTTGGCTGCTAAGCAACAGAGCAACGCCCCAGATGAGCAGAGCATCACCCCCTAGTGGGCTTGTCGGGTGGATCCCAGTCCGGGTGCATGTGGGAGTCTGCTTTCTGCCTCCCCTCCTCTCACTGAATAAAAAAAAAGACATTGAGACACAAATGGAAGTCATTCTATGGTGTGGAAAGTGAGCACCTGAAGATAAGAGGGGGTAGAAATAGAAAGATATCACTCAAGGTGCACAAAGCTTCTGGTGGTCACTATGCACAGTTATTCTGTGGAGTCTCTCAGTGGGAAAGAAGAGGAAGAGTACCACCCTGTCAAGATTACATGGGAGGAAATTGGAGAAGATGGTGACTCGCTCAAACAGATAGGTCCAAGTGTAGATCTTGGTATATAGCACCCTGTACCAAGCCTGGCTCCTTGGCTTCCAGAAAAATCTATGCCCTAGACAGTGTGATTTCCTATTACAGAAGCAACTCTTTTATTACTCACACTCTGCTTCCTCCTGCAAATCTCCTATAACATCTCACCCAAAAAACACAGTAGAATCTTGGCGACTCGAGTACATGGTCAATTGTAAGGATTCCAGGATAGGTAGCAGACTGGATTACAGCCACAAGCCAAGTCGGGGCAAAGCTGCTGTCCTCAGAGCTTTATTTCAGAACCATTGATTACAAAGGATTTGCACACCTGCATGCATCACTTCCCTGTGGCCCAGTGGCACACCATGGCCAAAGCCCTGGAAAGGGGCCCTTAGCTGCCCCACCCTTCTAGGCCAAAACTCCAACTAAGGCAATTAGTTGATGACTAGAAGAAAGAACATGGGCTTTGGTGTCAGCAGTCTGGAAATCTTAAGCAACTTAATCTGTGACCTGAGAACAATTGTGTCTGTCTCATGGTGTCATAGCTCATAGATGTATGTAAGGTGAGAGCACAGTCAGATACACTGCAGGCGTTGAACACATAGTGCTTTCTGTGCTTCTTATTTGTGGTTGCAGTTGCTTGGGGACCAGGTGGGAATTTCAATTGCTATTGCCAAGATAGAGAATGCTATTTTCCAGGGAGCCCAAGATGGAGCTCAGAATATAATTCACCCACGCACAAAAATTAGTTTGCCTTTATTATTGGTTAAATAGCTTTTTAATAAACTGATTGGGAATGTAACCTCTAGGTCCATTTTTTACCATTGTGTCCCCAGCACCTGCTGTAGTAGGTACTCAATAAACAATTTTTGGGTGCATGAACAAATTCATGTTGTTTATGTGAGAAAAGGCATTTTCTTTCTTTCTTTCTCTCTCTCTCTCTCTCTCTCTCTCTCCCTCCCTCCCTCCCTCCCTCCTTCTCTTCTTTCTTTCTTTCTTTCTTTCTTCTTTCTTTTATTCAGTGAGAGGAGGGGAGGCAGGGAGACAGACTCACGCATGCACCCCAACAGGGATCCACCCAGCAAGCCCCCTAGGGGCAATGTTCTGCCCATCTGGAGGGTTGCTCTGTTGCTCAGCAGCTGAGCTCTTCCTAGCGCCCAAGGTGGAGGCCATGGAGCCATCCTCAGCGCTCAGGGCCAACTCACTACAATACAGCCATGGCTGCAGGAGGGGAAAAGAGAGAGAGAGAGAAGCAAGAAAGGGAGGGGTAGAGAAGCAGATGGGTGCCCCTCCTGTATGCCCTGACTAGGAATCAAACCTGGGACATCCACACACCAAGCTGATGCTCTACCACTGAGCCAGCCAGCCAGGACCAAGGCATTTTCAATAAAAGATAACCAGCTTACAAAAGAATATTTGAAATATAAGGAGTTCTTAAGTTTGGTCTTCTTATAGAATCTCTTTGAGGCCAGGCCAAGAGAAGACATGTCAGAGGCTAGGGTGGGTACCTGATCTGCTAGTGGGTCTACCCAGCCATGCATGACCTGTATCCTAGCTCTGAACAGATTCCTGGCTCAGACAAGACAGACAAGCTGAAGTCATTTATAGAAATGGGTTTTCAGGGGAAGGCCTTTCCAAGAGAACTCTGAGGAACTGTTGGGGCCAGTAAAGTGGAGAGTCAGCTCTAACCTTGGCAACTTAATCTCTATCCCACTTTCCCAGCAGATGAGGGCATATTCAATTGAAGTTTCCTCCAAAGAGTGATTTGTTCTTGCCTCTTAGTTGTACCCATCACCCCACCCTACCATCTCAATTTCTCTCTCACACACACATAGCAGCATGCATATACATATGAATTTAGATATTAATTCTACCATTTTAATTCTAATTTCTGTTTTTAAAATATGGATAGTTCTGGCTTATTTACCTTCTTTTGTAGCTGGAGTTGTCATAAAAGTCAGTTCCTCATTGCTGAGACAATGGTTGTCTGAGACTCTAAAGGGCTTGGCAGGGACAGTGGCCTCCCCATTGAGCCCCTGGGAAATTATTGAGACTGTTATAACTGTGGGCTCAGTCTGTGAGGTCCTCAGGGGATTATAGCTCACTCCTGGGAGAGTGTACCCACTGAACTTATTCGCAATCTTTGAGTCCCAGGCTCATTGCAGTGTCCAGATCTTTTGCTTCTTACACTGAACACATATAGACCTGCAAGAGGAATCAATATTCAGAATCCCTAAGTGACAAAGTGTTTGGCCTTAGCTTTTTTCATTTTAAAACAAGAGCCTTCACTCCCTGGAATCAGGTTGCCTGATATCATTATCCATGAAATGGTGGAGACTAAGAAAATCTTATTTCTCTTCATGAGTGGGAAATCAGGTCACCCGTTCTAAAGGTACAGAATACTCCCCTGGGCTGTGGAGAGCAGGTTCTGGTTTCTACCCACCACCCTTTAAAAAAAGAAAAGAAAAGAAAAAACTGCAGAGGAAAACTGCAACTGTCTACTACTAAGTATCAGGGGAGAACGCTGAGATATTTTTAACCTAAGGAATATCATTTAACAGAATGCTAAGGAACTAAAAACCTTATTCCAATAAATATGAAGCATATGCTCTTCCTAAAGGAAGCCTGGCTTAGGCTATATACAAATTTCATGAAGGAAAAATGTTGAAAATTACAGAACTATCTAGCCATAAGTGGGCTACAACCACTTGCTACAGGAGACAAGGAAGGCTGTACAGATGGTGTGGAAAAAGTGACCAGGTGGCACCAGGTGTGTGGGGTCCTTGGACAGCTGATCATGCAAATCTGGGGATTATTCAAAGCCTTCTGGGGTCCTGGAACCACAGGCTTTAGATGGACATTCTCACATAAGCAACCTTAGTTTGTAGTGTCAGGGCATGTGCATGACCAACCAATCGAACATAGTCATCAGCTTTGCTGCCCTAAGTCCTCAAACATGGGAAATGCCTGTCTCGGTGGCAGAGATTCCTGTGAAACATGTCAACGCGGGTTTTCTATCACAGATTCTTCCTTTTGTAACCAGGAAAGGCAATTTGTATTAGTGAGGTTCTAGCAATTTGGGGATATTAGTTTTATTGCTAAACCTAGCAAATATTTTACTATTTCTTATGAGTAATTGCATTTCCAACAGCCTCTCCTTTTGTGCTGCCAGATGGAAAGGATGTGTTTGCCATTTTCATTAATACAATTAATACCTTAGCATTGCCTGCCCATCCCCAGTAGTAGTCTCTGTAATGAGTAGGAGAAGGGGGACAGAGCAAAAGCTTGCTGGGGACCCAGGTCCCTGCGGGCCAGGTCGTGGGAGGGCTGTCCAGGGTACAGCAAAAGAGGTGAGGGCTGCCACGTACTAATCACAACAATAAAAACGCTGCCGCCAACACCTGTGTGGTCGAGAAGAAACCAGCCATGATACTCTCCCCCTACCGCAACGTCTCCGTCTAGAATAGCCCGCACAAAGGGCGCGGCCCTCGCTCCCCTCCGGCCTGACCCGTGACGCGCAGCCACCGCTCTGTCCCCGCTGTCCCTCGCTGTCACCCAGCTAGCTCCACAGTCCCAACTGTCTGTCCCCTTTGTAGCCCGCTGTCCCTGCAGTTCCCACGCCGGCTCTTCCTCCAGGGCGGCGGCCCCGCTTCCAGAGACCGAGAGCCCTCAGGGAAGGAGATGCTGCCCTGTCGGCAGGCGGCGTTGGAAAACCTGCCCTTCTTCCTGGGAGCTGGAGCTGGGTCGGGGCTCAGCCGCCCAGCCCGCCCCCACCACGCCGGGCGTTCTGCCGGGATTCTCTGCGCTCCCGCCTCCGGCGCCGCCGCAGCACCGACTGGCGGACAGGGCTCTGATCAGTTTCTCCCCCGAGAGATCCCGGCAAGTGCAGGGGCGGTGTTGGGGTGGATTGCAGCTTGTGTCTTAGTTCCTTTCTGCTGATCCCAAAATGAAACCTGGGATACACAAACTGTTCGCTGGACGCTCCCAGGTGCCAGGGAGATGGAGGCAACGGGCATCGCCGCAGCCAGAGGGGAGGCGAAGCTGGACAGGGCGCCCTTCCCACGCTCCCCCCCTCTGGCTTCTGAGTGCCGACGTTAGGGACGAGTCAAGAGAGAAACCACTTCTAAGGTAGCCGAACTCTGCTCCTAGGAAGGAGTCTGTTGTTATAGAATGAAAAACAATTTTTAGCCCTGGTCGAATTGCTTGGTAGAACACTGTGCGAAGCTAGAGGTCGCGGATTCGATTCCGGTTAGGGTACATACAGGTACAGATTAATGTTCCTGTTTCTCTCTCCCTTTCTCTCTCTCTAAAGTCAATAAAACAGACATAAAAACCATTTAACACTATTCTTGGATGTATTAATTAAGAGTGGCTACAGCCACTGCACTGTGTAGATTTATACGTAGGACATCACGTTTTTTTCATCACTTTTTCCTCACTGCTTGATATCATTTGCCCAGAGGTGGCGCTGCTGGTATAAAGACTTACATTAGGGTTTGGAAGAACTTGGGTAGCAGAAACCCATGGTCCCTAATCACCAGAGGGACATCACCAGATAGTTGCATCACTAGAGGACAAGAAACTTTGAGCCTTATGTGACCTCTCTAATTTAAGAATGATATCCGGCGGTGGCGCAGTGGATAGAGCGTCGGACTGGGATGAAGAGGACCCAGGTTCGAAACCCTTAAGCAAAGGTCACTCGGTCTGCTGTAGCTCCCTGGTCAAGGCACATATAAGAAAGCAATCGCTGAGAAACTAAGATGCTGCAACAAATAATTGATGTTTCTCATTTCTCTCCCTTCCAGTCTGTTCCTCTCTCTCTCTCTCTCTCTCTCTCTCTCTCTCTCTCTCACACACACACACACACACACACACACACACACACACAGAATGATAACTTCTTCTTGAAACTGGGGTTTTTGAAACAAAGCTAAATCGAAACACATGAGCTGTTTCCCTGACTAGAACAAATTCACTCGTTTCCAATATATGACCACCATATCTCTTTCTCCCCTAGAAAGCTCTCTTTGACCATAGCTGTGCAAAATAACCTTCGTCGAGAATGCACTCCCTCTTTCATTCACTTACTATTAATTAGCGTTGTCCTATATTAAAAGTGACAGTGTTGCTCACTCAGCAACCTGTTGCAAAGTCTTTTCTTATTTAGACCTCACTCAAAACTGACAACCTTATGAATTTCTTAATAAATGGGTAGAAGCAATACACTCACTCTTATGTGGTATATGTTTCCTTTAAATCCAAAGAGTACTGCCAAGCATTGTGCCTCTTTTTTTGTGGGTAGTAATTGTCTTTTACTGCAGAGATATCCTGACATAAACTAGACCCTTAGGTCCTTAGGAACTTCATTAATGTGGCAAGCCTTTGAGCTTTCTATCCTGGTACCAATGTAATGGATTACTAGGATGTTCTATGGGATATAAAGACAATCAAGGTTTCTCCAAGGGTATGACAAAGAGTTGGAGCATTAATAGTGAAGGAATACTGTTGTCCCTGCCAGTGAAGATAAATTGCTTCTGATTTTGATTATATTTTGTGATAAGAATGGGGAGTTAGAGAGAATTTCTTAGGCTAATATCTATATACCAGCTTCCAAGGTCTCCTCTTATTTTGCTCCAGCAAAGTTGCTACATCCACAATCAGCTGCAAATGGCACCACTGATTGTGTGAAAATACATCCATTCTCCAAGACCATATGGTTTTGCAAGAGCCAGGAAGAAAGTTAAATGGGGATGTGGTTGGAATCACATCTCTGCCTCTTTCAAGTCTTTAATGGTGGTACTAATCCTGTAATTCCTCCAGGTTAGTGGGTTTGTTTGCTTTTGAATTACCAGTTTGGCAGGGGGCAGGGGGAGCAGTGTTGGGATAAGGCAGTCTAAGCCATAATAGACCTCACTTTGTGGATCAGGGAACCAACATGAAGATTCTTCCAGTTACTAAGTATATTTATTCCAAACATATGAAATAGACCATGGTCCCACTGGACTTGGATGAAAACTCCATCTTTTACTTGATTTTCACACTCTGACTAGTGAACTAAAGTGACATTTCAAGTTTTAGGATAAGCATCAGTTCCATTCATTTCTTAATCCCCTGAATAATAGAGCATCCTCTGGGACCTTCTGAAGGAATATGGCTAGGGGTTGGTTGTGCAGGTTGCTTGTAACAGATTCATTTGGCATTCATGTTCTTTAGCATTTAGTCTTCTCTTTCTATAGTATTCTAGGGAAGTTATGGCATTTTGGTCTTAGTGGCTATAGCTACTCTTGATGTTGACCAACCTAGCTGACAATGCCACTTCCCAAGTGCTTGAACCATGACATTAAAACCCAGTTCAGCGCCTGACCTGTGGTGGCGCAGTGGATAAAGCGTCGCCCTGGAAATGCTGAGGTCGCCGGTTCAAAACCCTGGGCTTTCCTGGTCAAGGCACATATGGGAGTTGATGCTTCCAGCTCCTCCCCCCTTCTCTCTCTCTGTCTCTTCTCTCTCTCTCTCTCTGTATCTCCCTCTCCTCTCTAAAATGAATAAATAAAAAATTTTAAAAAAACCCAGTTCACAGTTGTACACCCATTAAAAAATTATCTAATCAAGTCTTAAATTATATTATTCTTGGTATAACAACCTAAGTATCCACTTAATTAATGATCCCCATACTCCTTTTGATACAAGTTAATAAAGTTTTGCAACTCTTTTGACATATAGTCTACCATATCTTCTAAACTCGGGTCTTATATTTACAATCTGTACTATGCTGCCATTTAACTCTTCTTGAGGATCTGGAAGAAATGAGGGTAGTGAACTAGGTTATGAGGAAAATAGAATTTCTTTGGTGCAGTTATTGAAAGATTTTCATTCAATGAAAATAAGATTGCAGGATATTCAGAAAAGTTTAAGAAGATTTGAGCATTCAAGTTCTTGGTCTCCTTTGTGTTCACACAAATGTCTCCATCCCATATCTTGGGATCACAATTTTTTTCCCATCAGTACCCTCAGCTTATTTTAAAAGACTGAAGTTGAAGGATTTGAGTATTTAATTAGGTTTTCAGCTCTGCAACCATTAAAGTCATTTTCTGGACTTGTTCCATATCCATAGCAGTCCAGAGACTACAGGAGAAGGAATCTTTAGAGTTACTATAGAAGCTTTCTGATTTTCTACCTGGTTCTGAGTTGGGTGTTCAAGGCTTTCAATATGTCTTTTCCTTGTTTGCTCTCTTTGGAGCCATCACAAGCAGCCAGGTGAGTCCACAGTCTTTATTCCTTGCCACTACTTCTTGCTAGCATCAATAATAAGTTGAGTCACCGTGATGCCAGTGAATGCCATGGATTACCAGTATCTCATTTTCTCCTCATAAGAAGGTTAGTTGTGTTTTAAATATGAGATCAACAGAATATCAAAATTCTGTTTGGGGGGGCTGTTTACTTGGCCCTTTCTAGTATCTATTATTACATCAGTCGAAGACAACACATAACATGCTCAAATAATGTAATGGATTTAATAAAGGAACTACTTATAAAGATGAAGGCAGGGATGGTAGACTAAATAATTTAGTTAAATAAATTTTTTTTTAATCGAGAGAGGTAGAAAGGGGGACAGATAGGAAGGGTGAGAGATGAGGAGCATCAGTTCTTCATTGCGGCACCTTAGTTGTTCATTGATTGCTTTCTCATATGTGCCTTGACTGGGGAGCTCCAGCCAAACCAGTGACCTCTTGCTCAAGCCAGCATCCTTGGGCTCAAACCAGCGACCATAGGGTCATGTCTGTGATCCCACGCTGAAGCCAGCAACCCTGTGCTCAAGCTGGTGAGCCTGTGCCCAAGCTGGGAACCTTGGACTTTTGAACCTGGCTCTTCTGCATCCCAGGCCGATGCTCTATCCACTGTGCAACCACCTGGTGAGACAGAGTTAAATTTTTTTTTTTACAGTGACAGAGAGAGAGAGAGAGAGAGAGAGAGAGAGTCAGAGAGAGGGATAGATAGGGACAGACAGACAGGAACGGAGAGAGATGAGAAGCATCAATCATTAGTTTTTCGTTGCAACACCATAGTTGTTCATTGATTGCTTTCTCATATGTGCCTTGACCATGGGGCTGCAGCAGACTGAGTAATCCCTTGCTTGAGCCAGTGACCTTGAGTCCAAGCTGGTGAGCTTTTGCTCAAACCAGATGAGCCTGCGCTCAAGCTGGCAACCTCGGAGTCTCAAACCTGGGTCCTCTGCATCCCAGTCCGATGCTCTAGCCACTGCACCACCACCTGGTCAGGCCAGAGTTGAATTCTTAATACTTACCTTTATCCATACCCTTTTATGTTTTTATTATAGGTGAAGTAGACTTCCTTGCCTCTCATCTTTGGGCTAGGTCACATGACTTTTGGTCAATGTCATGTGGATAGAAGTGAAAATATGCCAGTTCTAAGCTTAGGCCTAAAGAGGAACCACATGTTTTTGTTTGCTCTTGTGAGCCTCTGCCACCACTACAAGAGAAACCTACTCACTGGTCCAGGAAAGATGAGAGACATGTAGAACCGAGTTGCTCCAACCACCCCATAGATCACCCCATGAAGTAAAGATGCCTAACTGAGCCCAGCCTAAATCAGCCAAGTTCTAGCTGACCTGCAGGTCTAGGTAAACAAGTGGTTGCTTTAAGATATTACACCTTGGAGTGGTAGATATGCACCAGTAGTGTTTCAATAACTAGCTGGTATGTACACCAGCATAAATAAAAACCAGTAAGAGATAGGACAGAACCTTGGAGATGTTGGTGGTAGGTTACAGGATCAAGGGGAGTAAGAATTTACTAGAACTGAGATTGAGTAGCTATAAGAAAGGATATTTGACAAGAGTTATGGCCTTTGGTAGAGGGATAGATAATCCATAGAATCCAAGGGGATGGCAAAGGGAATAAATAACGTCCTTTTGCTCTCTTTTTATCAAATCTAGAAGGCAAGGAAGCCCACTGATGCCGGCTATTAAAAGTTCTAGTGCACAAAGTAAGATGAAGGTCTGGAAGGGAAATGGAAAATAGCCAATACATTTTGCATGTCAGAAAATGTCTTTGTTTTACTCTAATACTTCTATAAGATAGTTTGTTGGAACAGAGAATTCTAGGTTTGAAATTCTTTTAGAAGTTCAAAGAAATTCCAGTTCAATGTAGCTAATGAGAGATTTGCAATTCTTCTGCTCTTATCCTTTATGTGTGACCTGTTGTTTTTCTCTATGTATCCCACTCTCCTTTAATCAGTAGAATCTTCTGGTCCCCAAATATTCACAAAGTTTCTCCATGTACCTTGCAGTGGAATCACTTCCATTTATTGTCATAGACATTCATAAGGTCCTTTTCAATCTGCTAATCTGTGTCCTTCAATTCTGAAAATGCTTCTAGAAGTATATTAATAATTTGCCTTATCCTGTTTTTCTGATCTTTTTTTCCCTAAATTTCTATTTTTTCTCTCCTATTTTCTATTTTTTGTGTTTTTACTCTTCTTCCTAGATGATTTCCTCAACTTTTTCCTTCAATCCTTCTATTGACTTTTATTTAAAAAGTATTTTAAAATTTAGATATGCCTTATATAACATACTATTCACCACTTTAAAGTGAACATTTCAGTGATATTTAGTATACTCACTATGTTGGGCAATCATCACCACTATCAAATTCCAGAACATTTGTAGCATCCTAAAAAGAAACCCTGTTCAGGCCCTGGCCAGTTGGCTCAGTAGAAAAGCATTGGCCGGGCATGTAGATGTCCCAGGTTCAATTTCTGGTCAGATCACACATAAGAAACACCTATCAGCTTCACCACCCCTCCCCCTCTCAATTCTCTTTCTCTCTCTTTCTCTTTACCTCCTGCACAAGGATCTTTTGGAGTGAGTTGGCCCCAGGCACTGAGGATGGCTCCATGGCCTCTGCCTCAGGTGCTTAAAGAGCTAAGTTGCTGAGCAACTGAGCAACAGCCCCAGATGGGCAGAGCATCGCCCCCTAGTGGGCTTTCCAGGTGGTTCCTGGTCAGGGTGCATGTGGGAGTCTGTCTCTCTGCCTCCCCTCCTCTCACTGAATGAAAAAAAGAAAAGAAAAAAAAGAAACATTATCAGTTAGTCCCAATTCCCTCCTACTTCCACATCCTGGACTCAATAATCTATCTTCTGTCTCCACGGATTTACCTATTCTAAACATTTAATATAAGTGGGATCATACAGTATATGTTCTACTATGTCTGTTTTTTGTAATTTAGCATAGTGTTGTGTTGTTGTTTTTTTGTATTTCTCTGAAGCTGGAAACGGGGAGAGACAGTCAGACAGACTCCCGCATGCACCCGACCGGATCCACCCGGCACGTGGTGGGCGATGCTCTGCCCCTCAGGGGCGTAGCTCTGTCGCGACCAGAGCCACTCCAGCGCCTGGGGCAGAGGCCAAGGAGCCATCCCCAGCGCCCGGGGCCATCTTTGCTCCAATGGAGCCTCGGCTGCGGGAGGGGAAGAGAGAGATAGAGAGGAAGGAGAGGGGGAGGGGTGGAGAAGCAGATGGGCGCCTCCCCTGTGTGCCCTGGCCGGGAATCGAACCCGGAACTTCTGCATGCCAGGCCGACGCTCTACCACTAGCCAACCGGCCAGGGCCTTAGCATAGTGTTTTTAAGGTTCATCCATGTTCCAGCATGTAACAATATTTCATTCCTTTTTATGACAGAATAATATTCTATAGTATGGCTATACCACATTTTGTTTATACATTAATCAAATGATGAACATTTGAGTTGTTTCTAATTTTTGGCTATTATGAATAATGCTATTATAATATTCAAGTACAAGTTTTTGTGTAAACATTTTTCAGTCCCTTTGGGCATACACCTATAAGTGGAGTTGCTAGATCATATAGCAATTTTACGTTTAACTTTTTTGAGGAATTGCCAGACTCCATTGAGTTAAAATTCTGCTATCAAGTTTGACATTTCTAAGGGCTCTTTTCATTTTCTGACTGTTTCTTCTTTTTAAATATTGAATGTAATATCTTTCGTCTCTGACGATATCAGTGATACTTTTTTTGAAGATTTCTTCTCCCTCCATCGTCAGTCTCACAAAGTTAATTTAAATAAATTATTTGAAAAACTGTGTTTTCTTTGTCAGAGGCTTTGTCCAAATGTTTATGTCTTAAAATCCTTGGCTGTTCAAAAGTGATTTTATTCAAGAACAAAGAACCAGAAAGCTGATTGGATCATGCTCTCTATCATGTGGGTAGTCTGATGACTTTGAGTATCAAAGTGACGTGATGGGCTATTTGTTGAGGACCCCCAATGCCACTTATGTAGGTCAGATTCTTCAGAGAAGAACTCTCTGATCTCTCATTTAGAAGGTTAGAATCTTTACCTGAGCTTGAGGGATGACCCAGGTAAAGAGGCCTGAAGTCTCTGGACTCGTGATTCAGTAGGCACATGATCACTCATACTCTTTTTTGGGATGGTGCTTCTGCACTCCCATGGGCCTACTAACTCCCGTTCTAGAGGTTATTCTATTTGCTCTAGACTTTAACCTCCAGAATTATGCTAGGCTGGGGATGCAGGGCATGTTCCCAATGGTAAGAGGTGAAAAAATAAATTTCAGGATCTCAGTGCTTCTCAAACAGCTTTTACTCAGCTTTCTTTTATTCAGCCTTTCCCCTTATATCTCTACTTCCAGTGCTAACAATACTGATCTTGCCTATTCCAGCACCTCCTTTTGGGTTTGGGATTTGGCTCTCTGAGTTCTGCTAAATCTGGTTAACAGCTTCCAAAACTTGTTGATTTTGTCTCATTTCCTGATGCCCTGACTATGTCTTAATTTTGAAAATTCATTTTTTGTTGTTGTTGTTTTAATGAAGTTTCTGAAGGATACAGAATTAGATGGACATGTTCCGTCTTTCATCTTACTCCAGAATTCTCTAATCCATTCTTCTAAGTAAAAACAACAACAAAAACCAACCCAAAAATAAGAAAATAAACTATTTTTATTCCCATCTGAATTAGTCACCATCTAATCAGGAGATAGAACACTTATTTTAATACATAGAATTTATTATAAAGAATTATTAACCAGGTATAAAGAATTATTAACATGGTGAGTAAAAAAGCTAAAACAGAAAACTCAGCTATTACAGAGATAGACATGGCAGGAGGCAGCTACTATTCCCATGCCTGGAGGAACAAAGAGAATTTGGAATTACTAAAACATAGAAACTTAGTGAAAGAGCCTCAGAGAACTGAAACTCAGCCCTCTGAAAAGGAGCAGTGCCTGGTTAGGCTGGTGTTTCTGAGGGAACATGAGAATGCTAGCCATGAGTATTGAAAACTATACTGGATAGCTGCTTCTGGACTGAACTGCTCTGTAGTGAAGAAGAAGCAATGTTGAGTAGTAGTATCTACAGGCATAGAAAGCCAACATGAAGTCAAACAGAAAGGAGCATGTGCCATCCTCTTTCTCCAGTCTTGAAATTCCTCCCTATGGCCCTTGTTGTCAGAGTTCCAAAGAGATCCAGTTGGCAAAGGAGAAATGTGATATTCAGAGCCCAATCCCAGGATGACAAAGTCAACTAGAAGGTGCGGCTTTAGGCTAAGGGACAACAGCTTAATTAGTATAGCCTATCTTTTTGGCTACTCAGATTCATGTGTACCCTACCCAGCATATTTGAACTTCCATACATCAACAAAATCAACTCTATGTTATTACCTTCTTACAAAATCATCCTCACCCTCCAAAAATGAGGAGATGCAAGGTCCAAATAGTAACTGTATTCATATGTGGGAGATAGTCTCACTATTTCTGAGCTATATTAATTACTGATCCAGTTAGTAGTCCCATCTAAATATTATTTCTAAACACTTTTTTAAAATGTCTTTAAATTTTTTATTGATTTGAGAGAGAGAGAAAGAGAAAGAGGTCAATTTGTTGTTTTACTTATTTATGCATTCATTGGTTGATTCTTGTATGTGTTCTGACCGGGGATCAAACCTGCAACTTTGGTGTCTCAGGACAATGCTCTAACCAGCTGAACTACCCAACAAGGACCAAAACACTACCTTTTGACCCTAATTTTTCTCCTTAGTTTCCCTCAGTTGTTTCAGAATTTGGGTTGGAAAGAGAGGGGTATTATACATTGACGTTCTTAAACATTTACAGGTATGCTTATTGTCAACAAGTTTATTAGCTTTTGTGTAAATTTACATCCATTCCCAAGGGCAGTATAAATGAGTTCTAGTTGTTGCACATCATCCACTTAGTATTGTCAAACCTTTAAATTTTGTCAATCTACAAATGAGGAATTGTGTCTTACTATTGTTTAATTTACATTTTTCTGAGAGAGGCTGAACAACTTTTTTACATATGTCTATTGGACTCAGGTTTCTCCTTCTGCTCACATTTTTGCCTAAAATTTTTTTCTTCTTAATAATTTGCTGTAATTCATTTAAAAATTTTTTTAAATTGAGACGAGGAGAGATAGTGAAACAGACTACTGCATGCACCCTGACCAAGATCCACCCAGCAACCCCCGTAATCAACTGAGCTATCCTCAGCACCTGGGGCCTGTGCTGGAACCAATCAAGCCACTGGCTGTGGAAGAGGAAGAGAGAGAGAGGAAGAGAAGTAGATGGTGTCCCTTGTGTGTGCCTTCTTATGTGTGCCTTGACTGGGGATCAAACCCAGGACATCTGCATGCTGGGCCAACACTCTTATCCACTGAGCCAACTGGCCAGGGCCCATTTAAAATTTTTCATAAAACGCTTTTGAAACATAGAGATAAGAATGGAGGACAATAAAAATAAAAATATTCATGTTCCTACCACCCAGCCTCATTAAAGTGTCTTATATTCGTTCATTGCCTTGTTTGCTTCAGAATTTTAAAAAGAAATTTAAAATATATATATATACTTGATATCTTCTTTTAGCCCTCGTCTCCAATTCTATTTCTCTTCCATTCCTCCCACAATAATCACTATCATGAATTTAGTGTTTATCACTCCCATGAAAAGTTTTTATACTAAATAGGAGTTATATTCTGAATACTAATCCTTTGTTAATTTTATGCATTTTGAATTGCAAATACCTCCTCTCCTTCTGTGCTGTGTTTTTCACTTTGCTTTTGGTGTTTTTTAATATATGAAAGTTTTAAATTTTAATGTGATCATACTTATCTGATGTTTCTTTTATAGTTCTTGTTTTTTGTGTTTTACATATATATATTAAGATTTTTAAAATTTATTTTACAGAGAGAGGCAGGGAAGCAAGAAGTATCAACTCATAGTTGCTTCACTTTAGGTGTTTATTGATTGCTTGTTGTACGTGCCTTGACCAGGCATGCCCAGGGTTTCAAACCAGTGACCTCAGCATTCCAGGTCGACGCTTTATCCACTGCACAGGTCAGGCTGTGTAATATTTTTAAAATCCATTTTCTATCTTTTCTGCACTCCTTTTGTAAATGTATGTCTTATCTTATTGATGAAAGTCTATGTTCCCTTGAGGAAAGGGTCATGATTTATGTACTTCTTACATCCTCTATAATGTTAATTCCATTAGCTTCCAAGTGGTAGGTTTTAAAGTACCAAACTGGTGGACAGCACCTTGTCTTTCTCTGAATCTCCAGCTCTGGCTGCTGCTCCTTGTAGTCACTATCTTGTGTTCTTTCCTCTCTTCTCCTGTTTCTTCATATCTGTATTTCCCCCTTACCATTCTCTTATGCAGGACTCACAAGTTTAGAAGAATATCTGTGACAGCTGGGAACTATTGAAAATTAAGGGAAGGTTAATTGGTTCATGCAAGTGGAATGCCCTTGGACTTTAGCTTTGATTCAGAAGGTCACTGACATGATCTCTAAAGGAACAGCTATGGTGCCACTGCCTTTGCCTTTTAGCCCTGCTTCCTCGGCTTTATTTGAAAGCTTGCTCTCCCTTGCAGCCACATGATTTTTGATTCCTAAGTTGAGTTTCTCAACTTGACATTAGTGACACTTGGGCTGAATAATTCTTTCTTGGGGAGTAGAGTTTGTCCTGAGCCTTGCAGTATGTTAAGAAGCATCCCTGGCCTCTACCCATTAGAGAGCAATAACACTCCTCCTTTTCTCCCTGAGCTGTGATAATCAAAATTATCACCAGACATTGCCAAATGTGTTCTGGGGTAGGGGTGGGGTAAAATCACCACTGGTTGAGAGCTTTTATTTTAATTAGATGAGCTCACATCATATGTCTGGTCCTGAAACAATGAGGACCTGCTGAAGGTTGGAAAGTGCTGATTGGCTCAATCTAATTTGGACTTATCTCTAGATCTGGAAGTATACTGGATAGTCAAGAAATGGCCACTCCAGAAAAATCTGATATGAGACCCAAAATGGCAGCTAAATGACCATTGCCTCTTCCATTTTAATACCAGATAAATAATTAACCCAGGGGTCAGGAACCTACGGCTCGCGAGCCAAATGTGGCTCTTTTGATGGCTGCATCTGGTTCGCAGACGAATCTTTAATTAAAAAAAATAATAACATTAAAAATATAAAAATTCTCATGTATTACAATCCATTCATTTCTTACCGCTCATGTTCATGGCTGCAGGTGGCTGGAGCCAATCACAGCTGTCCTCCAGGACAACACCAAATTTTTATTGGATAATGCATAACATACACGGGTCATTGTATGGCTCTCACGGAATTACATTTTAAAATATGTGGCATTCATGGCTTTCTCAGCCAAAAAGTTTCCCAACCCCCGAATTAACCCTTAGCCTTTACCATTAACTCTTTCGTTCTAGTGGAGAGAGAATGAGAGAGAGAGAGGAAGGGAGGGGAGGGGAGGGGAGGAGAGGAGAGGAGAGGAGAGGAGAGATGAGATGAGATGAGATGATGGGGAAAAAGAGAATCTCTGGTGTGTCTTTTTATAAAGGCACTAATTCCATCATGAGAACACCACCCTCATTACCTCATCTAAACCTAATTATGTCCCAAAGATCTCATCCAAATACTATCACATTGAGGGGCAGGGCTACTACATTGCCCAAGCAATATGAAAGGGTTACTGGAACAAGTTGGGGTTCAAGTTGCCCATTGCCACAAAGCCAATCACAGAGATGAGTACCAAGTAGAATATGAGTGTCTTGAATCAAATTGCAAGCAACCTAAGAAAGCAAGGGGCCTCATCGCACCCAAAGCCTGCCTTAACAGTCTTTGCTGACTGACCTGTATATGTATTTTCAGGAGGTTAGTGATTTATCATAGAGCACGCAGTTAGTCACATAGCAGTGCATGGGAGGTGTGAGATGGATCTGCTGAAGTGCCTTCCTGGAATGTCTTCCTGACGCCAGCTCAGGTCTATCTGGCGCCCTTGCTGTTATCTCCAGAACAGCTGGGGTTGTGATGCCTCTGGGAGCTATCTGCAAAAGAAGTCCCTGTGTTCTTTATGCATCAAAGTAAAGGTTGAGGTCTTTGAACTAAGTTTCTAGCTATCCACAGTGACATCCATCTTACAAGAATTCTGTGACTTAAACCCTTAGAAAAACAAAGGATTCTAAACTCATTATTGGGATAGCACTGTAGTGATCATGTTTCCCTACCAATTGCTTATTAAGTCTCAAGGCAAATATATTTTCTATTGTCTCAGAATTTCAAAAACGTTTTTATCTGATAACTTTCAAAATTGTTTTAATGCTTGGTTTATCAAACTGAGCCATACTTTATAGTAAAAATATGTTTGGGTCTTGGTCAGAAACCTCTGAGACAGGTCTTCAGGGGTAGAATAATGGAAGACTTCACACCTTTGCCATTATATCATACCTTTGGGGATAGTGTGTTTATACACTTCCTGTGGTGATATCTTGGTCTTGTAGAGTTGACGAATCTTGGCTAAGGTAACTAGTAATGAGTGTGGTGACTCTTGAGATTTTAGTTACAATAACATCACAGCAGGCTTTTCTTTTTTGGTTCTATACAACAAACACTGCTTACTCGCAAAAAATAAGTTCATATTTTGAAGTATTGTATTTTGTATGTTCTGTCTCTTCTTAGAGCTGCAAGGCATAAATAATTATCAATCACAGTAGATATATGTGTTAAAAGCACTTCAATTGAAAATGAGTTTATCCACACTATAAATAAGAAAGTATGGTGCCCGGTAAAATGTTCCCAAAAGTAAGAAAACTCAGGTTGATTTTAGGAATAGAGAGAAACTACTGGGCTAATTTTATTGAGAAATCAAGGAAGTCACTGTTTAGTTGGTTTGGGAGCAACAGAAGTAAATGATGTCATATGTTTAAAGGCAGAAAGACAGCAAAAAATTTATATTCATCCTTGGGTTCATCTCTCACTCAGAGGCACTGACTGAATTGGTATTATGGTGCAACCAAGAGCAAGTCCCTCCAGATTATGTTAGACTTATATTTACTAAAAAGGACCAATTGATGATTTTGACAGAAGGCTCCTTTTCTATAGCAAGTGTTCATAGAATACTTTACAGGAAATTCATGTTTAAAAACTCTCACATTTAGCTTCCCATAGAGTAAATTTTGCATATATTTTAAGAGTTTAAGTTCTTTGTCCCATAATTTTTCATATTCCCCTAGCATCCAGAGCTCTTTCTTTGGATTCCCTGTTTGCATTTCACAACTCCACACATTGCAACTTATGTGGCTGGCTACTCAAATTTCTACATTCTCAGATTTGTTAATCTCGCATTAGCTGTTTTAAGTTTTTCCCTTCATTATTGATACTTTCCTAGCCTTTGGTTTTGATAAGTAATTTAGTAATCAGTACAGTATAGTGAGAAACCATGTGGTGATTAAAGAATTGTAGTGGGTATTTGTTGCTTACTTGTCCAGCATCCACTATTTCTTCCTCCTAACAATATTATTTGATTTCCTATAAGAGACTTCCAACTTTCTTTTTTATTTATTTATTTTTAATGGGGTGACATCAGTAAATCAGGATACATATATTCAAAGATAACATGTTCAGTTTATCTTGTTGTTCAATTATGTTGCATACCCATCACCCAAAGTCAGATTGTCCTCTGTCACCTTCTATCTAGTTTTCTTTGTGCCCCTCCCCCTCCCCCCTTCCCTCTCCCTCTCCCCCCTCCCCCCGTAACCACCACACTCTTATCAATGTCTCTTGGTCTCACTTTTATGTCCCATCTATATATGGAATAATGCAGTTCCTGGTTTTTTCAGATTTACTTCTTTCACTTCGTATAATGTTATCAAGATCCCACCATTTTGCTGTAAATGATCCAATGTCATCATTTCTTATGGCTGAGTAGTATTCCATAGTGAATATGTGCCACATCTTCTTTATCCAGTCATCTATTGACGGGCTTTTTGGTATATAGAGACTTCCAACTTTCTTGACTTTCAATCAGATATTTTAAATTTTTTATTTATAAAATTAAATTTGCCTGATCTGTGGTGGCACAGTGGAAAAAGAGTCGAACTAGAACGCTGAGGTTGCCAGTTTGAAACCCCGGGCTTGCCCAGTCAAGGCACATGCAGGAAGCAACTACTACAAGTTGTTGCTTTCTGCTCCCCCCCCCCGTTCTCCCTCTCTCCTCTCTCTAAAAATCAATAAATAAAATCTAAAAAAAATTCAATATAACAGGGTGACATTGATTAATAAGAGTACATAGGTTTCAGGTAAACATTTCTATAGCATTTAAACTGTTAATTATGTTGTGTGCCCATCACCCAAAGTCAAATCATTTTCCATCACCGTATATTTGTCACTCTTTACACCTTTCCCTCTACCCCTCCCCCATATCCTCCTCCCTCTGGTAACCACTGCACATTTATCTATGTCCACGAGTCCCAGTTTTTTATATTCCACATATGTGTGAAACCACAGAGTTCTTAGCTTCTTTTGATTTACTTATTTTACTCAGTATAATGTTCTCAAGATCCACCCATGTTGTCATAAATGGCACTGTCATCATTTCTTATGGCTGAGTACTATTTCATTGCATATATGTACCACATCTTCTTTAGCCAGTCCTCTATTGGGGGAAACTTTAGTTGTTTCTATGTCTTGGCCACTATGAATAATGCTGCAATGAACATGGGAGTGCATGTATCCTTACGTACCAATATTTTTGAGTTTTGGAGTATATACCCAGTAGAGGGATTGCTGGGTCATATGGTATTGCTATTTTAATTTTTTGAGGAACCACCATACTTTCTTCCATAATGGTTGTACTAATTTGCATTCCCACCAGTAGTGAATGAGTGTTCCTTTTTCTCCACAGCCTCTCCAACACTTGCTATTACCTGTCTTGTTTATAATAGCCAATCTAACAGGTGTGAGGTGATATCTCATTGTAGTTTCGATTTGCATTCTCGAATAGCTAGTGAAGATGAGCATCTTTTCATATATCAGTTGGCTATTTGTATGACCTCTTGGGAGAAGTATCTGTTCAGGTATTCTCCCCATTTTTTAATTGGATTGTTTGCTTGTTTGGGGCTGAGCTTTGTGAGTTCTTTATATATTTTGGATATTAACCCCTTATCAGAGCTGTTGTTTGCAAATATCCTCTCCCATTTAGTTGGCTGCCTATTTGTTTTGTTGTCAGTTTGTTGGGGTTTTTGTTTGTCTGTTTGTTTTTTGTTGTTTTTTGCTGTGCAGAAGCTTGTGAGTTTGATATAGTCCCATTTATTTATTTATTTATTTAATTTTTATTTTTTTTCATTTTTCTGAAGCTGGAAACAGGGAGAGACAGTCAGACAGACTCCCGCATGCGCCCGACCGGGATCCACCCGGCACGCCCACCAGGGGCGACGCTCTGCCCACCAGGGGGCAATGATCTGCCCATCCTGGGCGTTGCCATATTGCGACCAGAGCCACTCTAGCGCCTGAGGCAAAGGCCACAGAGCCATCCCCAGCGCCCGGGCCATCTTTGCTCTAATGGAGCCTTAGCTGCGGGAGGGGAAGAGAGGGACAGAGAAGAAAGCGCGGCGGAGGGGTGGAGAAGCAAATGGGCGCTTCTCCTGTGTGCCCTGTCCCGGAATCGAACCCGGGTCCTCTGCACTCTAGGCCTATGCTCTACCGCTGAGCCAACCGGCCAGGGCCCATTCATTTATTTTTGCCTTTACTTCCTTTGCCTTTGGGGTCAAATTCATAAATTATTCTCTACAGCCAACATCCATAAGTTTAGTACCTATGTTTTCTCCTATGTAATTTATTGTTTCAGATCTTATATTTAGGTCTTTGTTCTATTTTGAATTAATTTTTGTGCTAGGGGACAAACTGTAGTCAAGTTTCATTCTTTTGCATGTGGCTTTCCAATTTTCCTAGCACCATCTATTGATGAGGGTTTCTTTACTCCATTGTGTGTTTTTGGCTCTGTTGTCAAAGATTATTTGTCCATATATATGCGATTTTATATATGGTCTCTTGATTCTGTTTCATTGGTCTGTATGTCTGTTCTTCTGCCAATACCATAGTGTTTTGATTATCATGGCTCTAAAGTTTAATTTGAGTCTGGTAGTGTGATATCTCCAGCTTCATTCTTTTTCCTCAGGATTGCTTTGGCTGTTCAGGGTTTTTTATGGTTCCATACAAACTTGGTGATGTTTTCTTCTATTTATTTAAAAATTGACATTGGGATTTTGATGAAGATTGCATTACATTTGTATATTGCTTTGTGTAAAATGGCCATTTTAACTATGTTGATTCTTCTAATGTATGAGCATGGACTATTTTTCCATTTAATTGTGTCTTTCAATTTCTTTCAATAATTTTTTGTAGTTTATAGTATATAGAGCCTTCACATTCTTTGTTATGTTTATTCCTAGGAAATTTTTGTTGTTGTTGTAATTGTAAAAGGAATTATTTTTTTGAGTTCATTTTCTGAAATTTCATCATTGGCATATATTGATTTTGTATCCTATAACTTTACTGTATTGGCTTATTGTTTCTAATAGCTTTTTGGTGGATATTTTGGGGTTTTCTATATACAAGATTATATTATCTGCAAAAAGTAACACCTTTACTTTTTCTTTCCTGATATGGATGCCTTTTATTTCTTTCTCTTCTCTGATTGCTCTGGCTAAAACTTCTGGAACTATGTTGAGTAAGAGTGGAGAGAGTGGACAGTCTTGTCTTGTACCTGATTTTAGAGGAAATGCCTTTTTTTTTTAACCATTTAATATGAGATTAGCTGATGGTTTATCATATATGGCCTTTATTATGTTGAGGAACTTTCCTTCTATTTCGATTTTCTTGATTGTTTTAAACATAAAAGGATGTTGTAACTTATCAAATGCCTTTTCTGTATCTATTAATAAGATCATATGATATTTTTTCTTGTTTTGTTGATGTGCTGTATTACATTGATCAATTTCCATATGTTGAACCATCCTTGTGCTCCTGGAATGAATCCCACTTGATCATGATGTTTTTGTTTTTTTTTACATTGACAGAGAGAGAGAGAGTCAGAGAGAGGGATAGATAGGGACAGACAGACAGGAACAGAGAGAGATGAGAAGCATCAATCATTAGATTTTTGTTGTGACACCTTAGTTGTTCATTGATTGCTTTCTCATATGTGTTTTGACCATGGGGCTACATCAGACTGAGTAAACCCTTGCTCAAGCCAGCGACCTTGGGTCCAAGCTGGTGAGCTTTGCTCAAACCAGATGAGCCCGCACTCAAGCTGGTGACCTCGGGGTCTCAAACCTGCATCCTCCACATCCCAGTTCGATGCTCTATCCATTGCGCCACTGCCCGGTTAGGCTGTATTATTTTTTTAATGTGTTGTTGTATTCAATTTGCTAGTATTTTGTTTAGGATTTTTGCATCAGTATTTATTAGAGATATTGGTCTGTAGTTTTCTTTTTTGTGTGTGTTGTCCTTGCCAGGTTTGGTATCAGGGTTATGTCAGCCCCATAAAATGTGTTACAGAGTGTTGCTTCTTCTATTTTTTGGAAGACTTTCAGAGGATAGGTACCAAATCTTCTTTGACTGTTTGGTAGAATTCACTAGTGTAGCCATCTGGTCCTAAACTTTTTTTGGAGGGAGGTTTTTGATATCTATTTCTATTTCCTCCCAGCTCATAGACCTATTTAGGTGTTGTACTGTGTGACTCAGTCTGGAAAGATTGTATAGTTCTAGAAATTTATACATTTCCTCCAGGTTGTTGAATTTGGTGGCATATAATCTTTCATAGTATTCTACTACGATACTTTGTATATCCATGATATCTGTGATAATTTCTCCTCTTTTATTTCAGATTATGTTTATATGAGTCCTTTCTACTTTTTCCTTAGTGAGTCTAGCCAGGGGTTTGTCAGTTTTATTGATCTTTTCAAGAACCAGCTCTTGGTTATATTAATTTTTTCTATAAATTATTTTGTTGTTTTTGTTCTCTATTTTATTTAGTTCTGCTCTCATTTTTACTATTTTCTCTCTTCTGCTCACTCTGGGTTGCCTTTGTTTTTCTTTTTCTTGTTCCTTAAGATGTGATGTTAGGTTGTTTACTTGCGATCTCTCTTGTTTCTTGATATAAGCTTATAATGATATAAACCTCCCTCTTATTATTGCTTTCACTGCATTCCAGAAATTTTGATATATCACACTGTCATTTTCATTTGTCTGTATATGTCTTTTGATATCTGCTTATTCCTTCTTTGACCCAGTCATTTTTTAGAAGTATGTTGTTTAATTTCCATGTTTCTGTGAGTTTCTTTACTGCCTTTTTGCAGTTGAATTCTAATTTCAAAGCCTTATAGTAAAAAAAATATGCTTGGTATAATTTCAATCTTCTTGAATTTGTTGATATTAGTTTTGTGGCCCAACATGTGATTTATCTTTGAGAATGTTCCATGCACCCTGGAGAAGAATGTATAACCTAATAATTTAGAATGAATGTCCTATAAACGTCTATTGTGTCCGTTTGGTCTAGTGTGTCATTTAAGGCCAATATTTCTTTATTGGTTTCCAGGAAATCAATAAAGCCATCAATGGTGTGTTGAAATCCCCAAGTGTGATTGTGTTTTTGTCTGCTTCTTTTTTTAGATCAGATAGTAGATGTCTTATATATTTTGGCACTCCCTGGTTCAGTGCATATATATTAAGAAGTGCTATGTCTTCTTGATACAATATTCCCTTTATCATTATGAAATGTCCATCTTTGTCTCTGGTTACCTTTATTGTCTTGAAGCCAACTTAGATGTGACTATGGCTACACCTGCTTTTCTTTGGATATTATTTGCTGGAGAGTTATTTTCCAACCTTTCACTTTAAATCTACTTTTGTCCTTGGAGCTTAGATGTAACTCTTGAAGGCAGCATACGGTTAGGTTTTGCTTTTTGAACCAATATGATACTGTAGGCCTCTTTATTGGTGAGTTTAATCCATTTACATTTAGGGTAATTATTGACACTTGAGGATTTCCTATAGCCATTTTATGTTTTGTTTTCTGGTAGCTCTGTGTCTTGTTTGGTTCTTCTGTTTTTTCTTTCTGTTGGTTGTTTTTGTTTGGTGGTATTCCATACTCCTTTCCCCTGTTTCTTCTTTTTTTAAGCTGTGTGTTTCAGTAATGGATTTTTTGTGGGTGGTTACCATTAGATTATTAAGAGAAAAATATTCGTATGTACTAGAGTCCTTTGTCTTATGAGTGCTTCTGCACTCCATCCTTCTTTGCTATGGTAGATCTTTATCCTCTCATCTTTTATGTTATTGTTGTCACAGATTATCCTTGTTTTTATTGTGAACTTGTTGAAGCTTTTTCTTGTAGTTTTGATTTGTTTTGTTCTTTGTGTCTGGTTGAAGAACCTCTTTGAGTATCTCCTGAAGTGAGGGTTTTCTGGTGATAAATTCTCTCAACTTCTGTATCTCTGCAAAAGTTTTTATTTCTCTTTCATATTTGAAGGATAACTTTGATGGATATAGTATTCTTGGGTGGTAACTCCTCTCTTTCAGTACTTTAAATGTTTGGATTCACTCTCTTCTGGTTTGTAGAGTTTCTACTGAGAAGTCTGATGATAACCTAATTGGCTTTCCTTTATATGTTATGTTCTTTTTTCTAGCTGCTTTGAGAATTCTTTCTTTGTCATTGATTTTTCACAATTTTATTATTATATGCCTTGGGTTGAGGTAAGTTGGTTTTCTGTTTGCTTCTTGGATTTGAAGCTTTAACTCTTTCCATAGGCTTGGGAACTTCTCATCAATTATTTGCTTGAATAGGCTCTCCATTCCCTTCTTCTATTCTTCTGATATACCCATTATTCTTATATTGCTTTTTCTGATGGAGTCAAAAAATTCTTGTAGAGCTCTCTCTGTCTTTATTAATTTGTGAGTCTCTCTCCTCTTCTGTCTGTAGCATCTCTAGTTAGCTATCTTCGATGTCACTGATTCTTTCCTCTATTTGGCTTGTTCTATTATCTAAACTTGCTACCTCAGTTTTTAATTCATGTATTGAGTTCTTCACCTTTGTTTATAAAGTTTCAATCTCCTTAGAGAGCTCATTAAGTTCCCTATTGCTGTTTTATTGCATCTCATTGAGTATTTTCAGAACTTTAATTTTGAATTCTCTATCATTTAATTCCAAGATCTCCATGTGATTGAGATTTTTTTCTGGAGATTTTTCATTTTCTTTCTGAACTGTGTCTCTGTCTTGTGTAGCCATGGTAATTGATTTCTTCTTCATTGATTCAGCCAGTTTTTTTGGACAGAACTGACTCTCTACTCCAGAGGTGGGTTCTGACGGTCATAGTTATAAGCTAACGTGCATATTCTTCCCTCTTGGTCTAAATAATTTTTTTCTTCTCATATGTGCCTTGACCAGGCAAGGCTGGGTTTTGAACAAGCTTCCTCAGTATTTCAGGTCAATTCCTTTTTTTTTTTTTTTTTTTAGAAAAGTCTTGCCACTCATTTAAAAAAAATTTTTTTTAATTTTATTCATTCATTTTTAGAGAGAGAGAGGAAAGAGACAGAGAGAAGAGAGAACAGGGGGAGGTGCAGGAAGCATCAACTTTCATATGTGCCTTGACCAAGCAAACCCAGGACCCTGAACTGGTGACTTGAGCATTCCAGATCGACGGTTTATCCACTGCGCCACCACAGGTCAGGCCCAGGTCAATTCTTGATCCACTGAACCACCAAAGGTCACACTTAATGATTATTTTCTTTTTAGATGTTCATTTTATTGATTTTAGGGAGGAGAAAGGAGAGAGAGGGAGAGACAGAAACATCAATCTGTTCCTGCATGTGCCCTAACTGGGGATTGAACCGACAACCTCTATGCTTTCAGATGATGCTCTAACCAACTGAGCTATCTGGCCAAGGGCTGGTCTCAGTGATTCTCTAAGCAATGAATGTATAACCCAATTAAAGCTCATTTTATGGAAGAAGGTATTGTTAGGGCTTCTCCTACTCCTGTAGGAGCCACTAGAAATGATTCATTGTTTCCTGCTGCATGTAAAAAAGGCAGTAGGCAGTGAAAAAAATAGCAAATCTCTATCCTTTTGGAACATACATTCTCTTAGGAGGAAGTAGGCAGTAAATAAGACATATATATTAGCTGATGTTTAGAACTAAGTATAGAAATAAAAAAGATACAGGACAGGGGTTAGAAAGATAATGGGAGGCCAAGATCTGCATAAAAAATTTTAGACCATTATGAAGACTTTAGCTTTTACTCTGTATGAGATAAGAAGCCATTGGGGGTTTTAAGCAGAATGGCATCATATGACAAACTATAATAGGACACTATTGACTGCTGCACTGAAAGGAGGAAAGGGTGGAATCAGGGAGACTAGTTATGACAGCTATGAAGTTTTACTATACAATTTGTCATTTCTCTTAATAGAATTAAATCGAGAGAGAGAGAGAAGGAGGTATATCTTAAAAATTTTTTTATTTATTGCCTGACCAGGTTGTAGTGCAGTGGATAGAGTGTTGGCCTGGGATACTGAGGATCCAAGTTCAAAACCCCAGGGTTGCTGGCTTGAGTGTGGGATCATAGACATGAACCTTATGGTTGCTGGTTTGAGCCCAAAGGTTGTTGGTTTGAGCCTAAGGTTGTTGGATTAAGCCCAAGGTTTCTGGCTTGAGCAAGAGGTCACTGACTCAGCTGGAGTCCTTTGGTCAAGGCACATATGATAAAGCAATCAATGAACAACTAAGGTGCCACAAGTATGAGTTGATGCTTCTCATCTCTCTCCCTTCCTATCTGTCTCTCTCCCTTAAAAAGAAATTCTTTATTGATTTTAGAGATAAGCAGGGAGAGAGAGAGAGAGATAGGCAGAGACAGAGACAGAAACATTGTTTGTTCTCTCTATACCCTGAACTGGCAACCTTTGCCTATTGGGATGACATGCTAACCAGCTGGGCTATCTAGTCAGGATGAGGGTGACATATCTTGAAAGACATTGTGGGTATAACTTTTGGCACAAGGAGTTGACTGGAGTCAAACATATATAAAACTCACAAAGTTTTTAAGAAAAGTCTATGGGCAAAAGTGTTACCAGCAACTAAAAGAGACTGATGATGTGCAAGATGTAAACAGATCTGTGGACTTTCAATTTTCTGTAGGCATGAATCAGATTGAGAAACTCACTTATCCACCAAGAAGGGCATATTATCCAATACCCTTTCCAAATGATTAAAGAAGGTAATGGAAAAAATTATTTTCTAGACTGTAGGACCAAAAGTTATGAAGAATAGACTGGATAATTATTCAAAGGGAGCAGAACCAATACCTAATCATGGAACATCATCCCTGCTCCACAAATAGCAAAACTTGACAATCTTTGCTCAGTGTGGGAACTAGTAACTGTTTTTTGCTTTCATTATTCACCTTTTTGAATGGGAGAGTTATTTGCTGTGGTTATATTGACCCTATCCATTATATGTCATATGTTGGGCATATGAGAAGATACTTGCTCTTTTAATTTATAGGTCTCTATATCAAGAACAGCCATATAGGGACCTAATGTTGATCCTGAATTTCAAGGATTTGGTGAATCTTTTAGGGGTCTTGGGATAGGAGTGAATGTACTTTGCATGTGAAAAGGGTGGGAATAATTATAACCAAGGGAGCAGACTGTGGTTGATTGAATTATTAGTTCTTCACAAATTTTCACTACCCTGTATAACATTATGCGCACAATACATGAGGTCTTTGCTATGTTTGCTGGTGAGGAGTGTATTTCCTCACCTCTTGACTTTGGGATTGGTCAAATGACTTTTGTTTGGTGAATGAGAAGTCAGTAGAAGTATTATGAACAAAAGCTTGAAATGTTCTTCAATTTTGGCTTTTCCTGCTTGTGCTTCTGTGACCACCATGAGAAGAGCATGCCTTAGGTAGCTCTTTTGGTATGGGCTCTGAATAGGACACATGGAACAGAGGTACTACAATTTACATTTGGGCTCATTTACAATTTACAATTTACTGAATCAGACCTTTCTCAGCCAACTCACAAACTCTCAGCTTAGAGGAGACTGAACCTAATCTCAAGCCTGGAGTCCAGTTTAGCTCCAGCAGAAGTGATTCTGATCCGTAGACCCATGAGCAAAATAAATCACTGACTTTAACATAGGTTGTGCAGCACTATTGTGGCAATGACTAACTGACCAATATAAAGGTAACTGCAGTAATTCATGAGAAAGATGATGGGAACTAGGACCAGGCTAGTAACAATGGCAGTGGTTAGATTGTCAGAATATAATGTAAATAGAGCCCACAGGTCATACTGATAAATTGTAAATGAGATTTGAGAGAAAGAGAGGAGTTGAGGATGTGAATTTTGTATTTCTGTCTGAAGTAAATAGAAGAATACAATGGTCATTTTCTTAGATGGGAAAATGAGGAAATTTAAGATTTGGGGTATATTATCAGGAGCTGTTATCAGAAGCAATAATATGTTACTGGAAATGTTAAGTTTGAGTTGCCTGTAAGCATCCAAATAAGGATTAAGTCGACAGTTGAATACATAAGTTTGGAGTTGGAGTGGAGAAAAGGTCCAATGTATCAGTATACATCTGGGAGTAATCAGTGCGTAGATGATGGCCTTTAAAGCCATTATATTGGATACAATCAACAAATTAAGTGTGCTCATTTGAGAAGGGCTCAAGGACGGCACCTGGGATCAACTTAGCATGTAGTGGTTAGGGAGCTGAAGAGTTACTAGTAGAGGAGATTGAGGAGAAGCTAGATAAGATGAAAACCAGTAAGTGCTAATAAAATTTTATTTCTGTGTTGTTATAATACCACATTCATTCTTCCCTAATTTCTCCTCTTCCTTTTCCTCCTTCACCAAAAACACCACTGCCACTAGATCACAAGAGTATATGCGTGTGTGCGTGCGTGCGTGTGTTGTGTGTACTGGAATGCACAGTATTAATCACTTTACATGTATAACAGAATTATTGTAAAGATTAACTAGTATCTATTTTCCCCCCTGCTGTGTCTTTTTTCTTCTGGTCTGCTTTTCAGGACTGGGAAGCTAAGTCTTTGCATTAATTCTGGGTCACGTTGATAATCCCTCAAGCAGGATGGCTTTGAGGAGAAAGAGGGTTGGAAGCAGGTGCTTTGAATGCAATTGGAGATGAGCAGCTGGGATACTAGAGGAGGGTTGATTTTTTTTCTTTCCAAGCCTTGAAAGGGGGGTTAAGGATGGGAGGAAAGGGTCCAGTGGATATTAGAGAATTATTCTTAGCTAGCATGCTGCTCTCTACTGCCAGTAAGACCTTGGGAGGGGGATGGCTGTCCAGAGGTGAGTGGAGATTAGAGAATGAGCTCCACAATTTCAAAAGCATTGTTATAAAACCAGTGTCTGCATTTCAGCAGAGGTCACTTGGGTAAACTTCTGTTGTGGAGCCTGATAAGGGATCAGTGATGGGGAAGGGCTATGGGGAACCTGAAATAACACCACTTTGTAGAAAGTCAAGCTTAAGACAGAGATCTAAGTGTTTGAGTAGAGCTCTTGTTATACATAACCTCCAGTGGTGGGATTCAGCTAGTTCCCACCAGTTCAGCAGAACAAATACCTAATTTTTTGTTGAGTTTGACAAACTAGTTGTTAAAATGACACTTGTAATCAGGGTTCTCTCTAAGGTGGGCGCCTGGGCAGCTGCTCAATGCGGAAATCACAAATTTACATTCCTTACTCTTATTTAACATTCATCTGCACAACAGCATATTCTAAGCACCTGTAGTAATGTTCATTCTGTCCATAGCTGAAAAAAATTGCAAGTGAGGACACCAATCAGGAAGCAATATGGGGATTCCAAGATGGTAGCAGAGTAGGCAGACATACAAACTGCCATTTCCCAGGACCAAACTAGATTACAAATTAATTTAAGAACACTTATTGTGAAAAACCAACTTTGGACTAAAAGAACAGGACTCAAAAACCAAGGAGCACAGAAGAAACCATACCAAGACTGGTAGGAAATGTGGAAACATGGTGGGGGGCTCCCCCACTCCCAGGAACGAGGGTCAGCTGAAGGTCCAGAGAGATTCTCATAGCAGGGAGAGAAACACTGAGAGGTGGGGGTCTTCAGTCCCATGACAGGAGCCCCAGCCTAGAGACCCAGAGACTGAAGGAGATAGCCTGACAACATTGAGTGGGGAGGAGAGCAGGATTTCTGTCTGCAGAAAACAGCTTGCAAAGAAGTTGCAGCTGCCTTAAAGGGCCAGCACAGAAAGTCTTGCTCACAGCCACTTGCCTGGGGCTCCAGGGATGAGGAGAGCTGAGAGGACTGGTCTTTCGTGAGGAGAGTGGTTGGATGGAGGCACAGGGACACAAACAGTGACAGGGAGAAGAATACCTGGGCTGAATCATTCTCCGATACTGAGGTGGCCATAGGCAGGGGAAGGGGCACTTCCTCTGTCCAGCACAAGTCTAGCATAAGGCCAATTGACCCACCTCCAGAAAGCTCTCCAGCTCCAATCAGCCCAAAAGTCCATTTGGAAAGGAGGAAGTAAAGGGGAGGGGCCGTGATTCAGGTTTCCAGGAAGACCTGAGCTACACTTTCCCCTTCTGATATGGAGAATGCACCCCAACCCCAGAGAGTACCTGGGCAGACCACACCTTATGGTTCTCAGAGGTCACACCCACTGCATCCCTGTGGATTTACCATACAGAAAAGAAAAAAGAAAAAAGGCCTGGATAGAGTTTCAACTGGGGCCAAAGAGCAAGATATGCCTATTACCCGCGTCCTAATCACAGAAGATCTTTGCTAGGCTCAGCAAAGAAACAGCAGGGAAATTAAGACTTTTATGTAGCTCAACTTGTTAGGCAGAATTAAAATCTGAGCAACCAGCAGAGGCTGAGGGATTAAGCCCTGGAAAAGGGGCTGCATTCCATGTACCAACCTCAGCTGCCCTACCCCAACAAGCCTGCAAACCGCATACAGAAAAAATGAGAAGACAGAGAAATGTAATCTAAATGAATCAACAAGAGAAATCCCCAGAAAAAGAACTGAATGAGATGGAAGTAACCAAATTACCAGATGTAGAGTTTAAAATAATGATTGTTAGGATGCTTAAGGATCTTAGAGCTACAATAGATGGACATAATGAGCAACTAAATAATAGCAAGCATCAAAAAGACATTGAAATAATAAAAAAGAATCAATCAGAAATGACCATTACAATATCAGAAATGAAGACTACACTAGAAGGAATCAACAGCAGGCTGAATGAAGCAGAGGATCAAATCAGTGACTTAGAGGACAAGATACATGAAAACAGAAACAGAGCAGCATAAAGAAAACAGGCTTGACCTGTGGTGGCGCAGTGGATAATGCATTGACCTGGAAATGCTGAGGTCACCAGTTTGAAACCCTGGGCTTGCCTGGTCAAGGCACATATGGGAGTTGATGCTTCCACCTCCTCCCCCCTGTCTCTCTCTCTCTCTCCTCTCTAAAAATGAATAATAACAAAAAAAAAAAACAAAAACAGGCTCAAAAAGTTTGAGGAAACTATAAGAGAATTTTATGACAATATGAAGAAAAATAACACCTGCATCATAGGGGTTCCTAAAGGAGAAAAGAAAGAACAAGGAAGGGATAGAGAACCTGTTTGAAGAAATCATATCTGAAATTTTTCCTATATTGATGAAAGAAAAAGTCACACAAGTTTAAGAAGCATAGAGAGTCCTGGTAAAGAGGAACCCAATGAGGCCTACATTAAGACCCATCATAATTAAAATACCAAAGTTAGAGATAAAGAAAAAAATACTAAAAGCAGCAAGAGAAAAGAAGTCAATTACTTATAGAGGAGCCCCCATAAGGATGACATCCAACTTTTCAATTAGAAACACTTGAGGCCAGAAGGGAATGGCAAGAAATATTCAAAGTAATGCAAAACAAGAGCCTACAACCAAGACTTCTTTATCCAGCAAGATTATTGTTTAAAATTGAAGGAGAAATAAAAAGCTTCCCAGACAAAAAAACAAAACAAAACAAAAAAAACCCTAAAGGAATTCATTACAACCTAACCAGTACTGCAGGAAATGCTAAGGGGCTTGCTGTAAAAAGAGTAAAGGAAAAAAGAAATCAAGAAAAAGAGGATTATAGATTTAAAGAATAAAATGGCAATAAAAAACTACATATCAATAATAACCTTAAATGTAAATGGATTAAATGCTCCAATCAAAAGACATAAGGTAGCTGCATGGATAAGAAAATAGGACCTATATATATGCTATCTACAAGAGACCCACCTCAGAACAAAAGATACACATAGACTGAGAGTAAAGGGATGGAAAAAAATATTTCATGCAATTGGAAAGGAAAAAAGAGCTGGGGTACCAATACTAATATCTGACAAAATAAACTTTGAAACAAAGTAAGAAATAAAGAAGGTCACTACATAATAATAAAAGGAGCATTTCAACAAGAAGATATAACTATTATAAATACATATGTGACTAATATAGGAGCACCTAAATATATAAAACAGATTTTGATGGACAAAAAGGCGAGATCAACAGCAATACTATAATAGTAGGGGATTTTAATACCCCACTAACATCAATGGATAGAACCTCTAGATAGAAAATTAACAAAGAAATAGCAGCCTTAAATGACACATTAGATCAACTGGATTTAATAAATATCTTCAGAACTTTTCACCCCAAAGCAGCAGAATATACATTCTTTTCAAGTGCTCATGGTACATTCTTTAGGATAGACCAACCACATGTTAGGACACAAAATGAGTCTCAGTAAATTTAAGAAGATTGAAATCATATCAAGCATCTTTTCTGATCACAATGGCATGAAACTAGAAATCAACTACAATACAAAAACTGAAAAGCATTCAAATACTTAGAGACTAAATAGCATGCTATTAAATAATAAATGGATTAACAATGAGATCAAGAAAAAATAAAAAACTTCCTTGAAACAAATAAAAATGAACATAAAACTACTCAAAATTTATGGGACACAGCAAAAGCAGTTCTAAGAGGGAAGTTCATAGCATTACAGGCATACCTTAAGAAGCAAAAAAAAATCTCATATTAACAACTTAACCCTGCACCTAAAAGCAACAGGAAATGAACAGCAAGTAAAGCCCAGAGGAAGTAGAAGGAAGGAAATAATAAAGATCAGAGTGAAACTACATGACATAGAGACAAAAAATAATAATAATAATACATAAGATCAATGAAACCAAGAGCTGCTTCTTTGAAAAGGTAAACAAAATTGATGAACCTTTAATCAGACTCACCAAGAAAAAGGGAGAGAGGGCTCAAAGAAATAAAATTAGAAATTAGAGTAGAGAAGTAACAACTAACACAACAGAAATACAAAGGATTGTAAGAAAATACTATGAAGAACTGTATGCCAAAAAATTGGACAACCTAGATGAAATGTATAAATTCCTTGAAACATATAATCATTCAAAAATCAATCTGGCCTGAGCAGGTGGTGGTGCAGTAGATAGAGCATCAGACTGGGATGCGGAAGGACCCAGGTTCGAGACTCTGAGGTCACCAGCTTGAGCATGGGCTCATCTGGCTTGAGCGAAAGCTCACCAGCTTGGACCCAAGGTCGCTGGCTTGAGCAAGGGGTTACTTGGTCTGCTGAATGCCCACGGTCAAGGCACATATGAGAAAGCAATCAATGAACAACTAAGGTGTTGCAACGCGCAACGAAAAACTAATGATGGATACTTCTCATCTCTCCATTCCTGTCTGTCTGTCCCTGTCTATCCCTCTCTCTGACTCACTCTCTGTCTCTGTAAAAAAAATCAATCTGGAAGAATCAGAAAACCTAAACAGATTGATTACAACAAATGAGATTGAAACAGTTATCAAAAACTCCCAACAAACAAAAGTCCTTGGCCCAATGGCTTCACAGGCAAATTTTACCAAATATTCAAAGAACTAATCCTATCCTTCTCAAGCTATTTCAAAAATTTAAGAGGAGGGAAAACTTTCAAATTCCTTTTATGAGGCGAACATAATCCTCATTCCAAAACCAGGCAAAGACACTACAAAGAAAGAAAACTATAGGCCAATGTCCCTGATGAACTTAGATGCTAAAATTCTCAACAAAATATTAGCAAATCAGATCCAGAAATACATGAAAAAAATCATACATCATGATCAAGTGGGATTTATTCTGGGGAGGCAAGGCTGCTACAATATTCACAAATCAATCAATATGATTTATCACATAAACAAAAGGAAGGGTAAAAACCACATGATAATATCAATAGATGCAGAAAAAGCATTTGATAAAATCCAACACTCATTTATGATCAAAATTCTCAGCAAAGTGGGAATACAGGGAACATACCTCACCATGATGAAGGCCATCTATGACAAACCCACAGCCAACATCATACTTAATGGGTAAAAATTAAAAAGCAATTCCCTTAAGAACAGGAACAAGGAAAGGGTGTCCCCTTTCACTAACCACTCTTATTCAACATAGTTCTGGAAGTCCTAGCCACAGCAATCAGACGAGAAGAAGAAATAAAAGGCATCCAAATTGGAAAAGAAGAGGAAAAACTATCATTATTTGCTGATGACTTGATACTGTACATAGAAAACCCTAAAGTCTCAGTCAAAAAACTGCTAGAACTGATAAATGAATTCAGTAAGGTGACAGGATATCAATATTCAGAAATCAGTGGCATTTATATACACCAACAATGAACTGTCTGAAAGAGAAATTAAGGAAACAATCCCCTTCAATATTGCAATAAAAAAGTACCCAGGAGTAAATTTAACCAAGGAAGTTAAAAAGCTGTACTCAGAAAATTATAAAACATTGATAAAAGAAATCAAGGAAGAGACAAACAAGTGGAAGGATATACCGTGTTCATGGATAGGAAGAAGAAATATCATTAAAATGTCTATACTACCCAAAGCAATCTATAAATTCAATGTAATTCCTATTAAAATACCAATGTCATACTTCAAAGATATAAAACAAATATTCTAAAAATTTATATAGAACTAAAAAAGAACATGAATAGCCTCAGCAATCTTGAAAAAGAAATAAAGCAGGGGGTACCACACTTCCTGATATCAAGTTATACTACAAGGCCACTGTACTCAAAACAGCTTGGTACTGGCATAAGAACAGGCATATAGATCAATGGAACAGAACAGAGAACCCAGAAATAAACCTGCATCTTTATGGTCAATTGATAAAGGAGGTAAGAGCATACAATGGGGTAAAGACAGTTTCTTTAACAAATGGTGCTGGGAAAATTGGACAAGTACATGCAAAAAAATGAAACTAGACCACCAACTTACAGCATTCACAAAAATAAACTTAAAATGGATAAAAGACTTGAATATAAGTCGTGAAACCATGATAACCTTGGAAGAAAACATAGGCAGTAAGCTCTCTGATATCTCTCGCAGCAATATATTTGCTGATATATCTCCATGGGCAAATGAAATAAAGGACAGGATGAACAAATGGGACTATATCAAATTAAAAAGCTTTTGCATAGCAAAAGACATGAACAAAATAAAAGGACAACCCATACAATGGGAGAACATATTCACCAACACATTTGATAAGGGGTTAATAACCAAAATCTATAAAGAATTTGTAAAACTCAACACTAGGAAAGTAAACAATCCAATCAAAAATTGGGCAAAAGAACTGAATAGACACTTCTCCAAAGAGGACATACAGATGGCCAATGGACATATGAAAAAAAAAATTCAACATCACTAATCATTAGAGAAACGTAAATTAAAACCACAATGAGATATCACCTCACACCTGTCAGAATGGTGCTCATTAACAAAACAACATAATAAGTGCTGGTGAGGATGTGGAGAAAAGGTAACCCTCCTGCACTGCTGGTGGGAATGCAGACTGGTGCAACTGCTGTGGAAAACAGTATGGAGATTCCTCAAAAAATTAAAAATGGAACTGCCCTTTGACCCAGCAATCCCATTTTTAGGAATATATCCTATGAGTACCAAATCACTGATTCAAAAGAAGAAATGTATCCCCATATTTATTGCAGCATTATTTATAATAGCCAAGATCTGAAAACAACCCTTCAGTGGATGAGTGGATTAAAAAGCTGTGGTACATATACTCAATGGAATACTATGCAGCCATGAGGAAGAAGGAAATCTTACCTTTTGTGACAACATGGATGGACCTGGAAACTATCATGCTAAGTGAAATAAGCCAGGCAGAGAAAGAAAAATACCATATGACCTCACTCATTTGAGGAATCTAATGAACAATGTGAACTGAGGAACAGTACAGAGGCAGAGATGGGATCAAAGGGAGCAGAGGGAAAGTGGAAGAGAAGATGGGATCAGAGAGGGAAAGAGATTATACATATATACATATATATATATACATAACACAGCATTATAGAGAACAGGACAGCAAATCCTAGAGGGAAGAAAGGAAGGCACTGGGGGGAAGGGCAAAGGGGGGGCCGAGGGAACACGGGGGTGGGGGGAGATATATTCAGTGGGATACTTGAATCTATATAAATACAATAAATTAAAATCATAAAAAAAAGTGGTGGTACATATACACAATGGAATACTATGCAGCCATGAAAAAGAAGGAAATCTTACCCTTTGTAAGAACATGGATGGACCTGGAGTCTATTATGCTAAGCGAAATAAGCCAGGTAGAGAAAGAAAAATATCATATGACTGCACTCATATGAGAAATCCAATGAACAATGTGAACTGAGGAACAGAAGAGAGGCAGAGAAGGGGTCAAAGAGTCCAACAAATAGCGGTCAGAAGAAAAGGGGATGAGAGGAGTGGATCAAAGAAAGGAAAGACATTAGGGAAAATATATACACATAACACAGAGAGATAGAGAGCATGATAGAGAGCAGCATGGAGGGAAGGGGAAGGCGGTGGGGGGAGGGGGAAAGGGGGGTATCAAGGAGAACACGGGTTGGGGGAGATATATTCGGGGTAACAGTTGTAACTATGTAACATAACAAATTAAAATCAATAAAAAGAAGAAGCAATATAGAAATATCTTAAATAAGTTTTATTATTTTTTGTCAGGCATTATTTAATATCTTTTCATTAATATTTTAAAACTCTTATAAATCTCATTTTATGTACCTCTTTTTAATTGTTCTTAAGTATTAAATGCATGAAATAATGACTGCCTTTCAGTATATCTCTTTTTTTACACTTAAAATGGTCATTAGGGCAGAGAACTGGTTAAATTATTTGAATCCCACCGCTACCTATGACTGGTTTTAAAAGCTCCTTAAGACCAGCCACCCAGGCCTGTTTTTGAGCTATGGGTAACAATGGCTGTGTGAGAGAGGTGTAATGCTAGAACCAAAGCCTGGGGCATCCAATGTAGTGCCCACAGGAATCTGAACCCATCAGGACATTAGCTCAGTCTGCTGGACTAGGCTGCATCATTGTGGTAGAAGGCAAGTGTTAAATGGTAAGAATCTACTTCCCATTTTCCCTTGGGAAGAGAACTGCATCTTTTGGTGTAAAATGTGAACCCTGTGGTTTTTTGAATATTCAAGGATGGGGAGGCCTCAAAAAGGAGAGAGTGAACTTTCAAAAAATAAGGCACTAGGACTTGAATGGCTTACTGGAAAAAGTTTGAGTTTATGATGAAGGTATTACCATTTATACATTAAAGAAACATGGGAAGTTTTGGCTGAAGAAGAGTGCTTTTATGATAGCTTTCAGTTTTTTCAAATATGATGTATTAGTCTTACTCTGTGTTGTTCTGGAGAGCAAGACAATAAAAACTTTTAGTTGCATAAGTGTAAGATCAGATATTCACCACTAAACCCTAGCACATGAATTCTGCTCAATACATTTTTCAATATATGATTGAATGCAGGCATGAAATAAAAACTTCTAAGGGGGTAGACTTTTGACTCATTTTAGCTTTCTAATAATTCAAGTTACTCTAAAAATTAAATGGACTGCCCTTGAAAGGGAGTAAAATTCTCTATCACTATGAGTGAAACAGGAGCTAAAAGACCATTCTTTAGGGATATTATAGAGAAGATTGATTCATTAGATAATGGCTAGACCACATAACCTCTGAGATCTCTGAAAACTTGGATATTCCAGTTCTACAACCCTAAATCCAAGTGTGTCTATACACAGACTTGGGAGAAGTATAAATAATACTTATCTCAGAGAAATCTTCAAGAGGCATGTGTTCAATGGCATGTTTATTAAACAAATGCTCATGACAGATTTTCACAACAGCAACAAATGTTATTCTGCTACATCAAATCTTCCTTACTAAGAAAAAAAAAACAGTCACAAGGTTGATGGATTTGAATTATTTTTTCATGTTTTCTGGGGGGCAAAACCAGTCTACTCAGTTGTTTTCCTGTGTTTCCTCTTTTTGAAGATCATCTGTTTTCATTTTCTTCATCTCCTCTCTGGCTAAGTGTCCCCGGAAGACTGCTTGGATTTTGACAGCAGCATTCTCTTCTTTTTCCTTATCTTCTTCAGAAGATTCCTTCACGGAAGGGAGAAAAAGAGACGTCATAAACATCCTATACAGCATTTTGATGTCACAGAAATAGTGTATAAATTTAATCAATTTAGAATGTAACAACTGAGATCTGTTTTTTCCTAAGGGAATTTTATATATTGTCATGTTGTCTATGTACCAAATGGTAAATGCCAAAATAGCAGGCATTTTATTTTTCATTCTTTAATACATCTCTGCAATAAATCATCATTGCCAACTTTCTTCCTCCAAAATAGCTCCTACTTAACAGTTTCCTGAGCATAACATTTTGGGGGAGAGGGAATAAGTAAGAATCTTTGAAGTACGGTAAAATCTTGAGAATAATACCTGTGTCAAAATAATCCTGATTATATAAAATAAAACGTTAACTTCTTAATTTCTCAATAACTAGCTAACCAAAGGCACACAATTAAAGTAGAGTGCCAGAGAGAAACCCACTAAGTCCAATAATATCAGTTTTAATATGCTTGGTTTAACTTTTGTATCTAGCTTCTGTTTTTTGTTTTTTAAATTTAGGTATAGGCCCTGGCCGGTTGGCTCAGTGGTAGAGCGTCGGCCTGGCGTGCAGGAGTCCCGGGTTTAATTCCCGGACAGGGCACACAGGAGAGGCACCCATCTGCTTCTCTACCCCTCCCCTTCTCCTTCCTCTCTGTCTCTCTCTTCCCCTCCCGCAGCCAAGGCTCCATTGGAGCAAAAAGTTGGCCCGGGCGCTGAGGATGGCTCCATGGCCTCTGCCTTAGGCGCTAGAGTGGCTCTGGTTGCAGCAGAGAGTTGCCCCAAATGGGCAGAGCATCACCCCTTGGTGGGCGTGCCGGGTGGATCCTGGTCGGGCGCATGCGGGAGTCTGTCTGACTGCCTCACCGTTTCCAACTTCAGAGAAAAAAAAAATTTAGGTATAATTTATAGGCAGTGAAATGCACAGCTCTTAAGTGTATAATTTAATAGGTATATAGCTTTTAATATTTTAAATTATAAAAGTAATACATACAAATCTAAGAACTTAAAATATCACTGGTAGTTCTCCTCTTTCTAAATCCTGCTCTTAAGCCTGACCAGGCAGTGGCGCAGCAGATAGAGCGTCAGACTGGGATGCGGAGGACCCAGGTTTTAGACCCCGAGGTCGTCAGCTTGAGTCCAGGCTCAAAGCTCACCAGCTTGGACCCAAGGTCGCTGGCTTGAGCAAGGGGTTACTCGGTCTGCTGAAGGCCCACGGTCAAGGTACATATGAGAAAGCAATCAATGAACAACTAAAGTGCCACAATGAAAAACTGATGATTGATGCTTCTCATCTCTCTCCGTTCCTGTCTGTCTGTCCCTATCTATCCCTCTCTCTGACTCTCTCTCTGTCTCTGTAAAAAATAATAAATAAATAAATAAATCCTGCTCTTAAGAGGTCACTATTATTATGGGTTGAGTGTACATATTCTCTCAAAATTTCTCAATAGACAAAGTATTTATATGGGTATATGGGTATCTACATACCTTTTTATTTTTTATTTTTTAGTGAGAGAGAGGCTCAGACAGACAGGAAGGGAGACAGATGAGAAGCATCAACCCACAGTTATGGCACCTTAGCTGTTCATTGATTGCTTTCTCATATGTGCCTTGACTGGGGGGTTCCAACTGAGCCAGTGACCCATTGCTCAAGCCAGCAACCATGAAGTTTTATCTATGATCCCATGCTCAAGCCGGCAACCCCATACTCAAGCTGGATGAACCATGCTCAAGCCAGCAATCTTGGGATTTCAAACCTGGGTCCTTAATATCTCACGCTGATGCCTCCATCCATTTTGCCACTGCCTGGTCAAGCATCTATGCCTTTTTAAACATTTTTTTTAAATTGATTGACTTGAGACACACACACAGAGATATAGAGAAGCATTCATTTGTTGTTCCACTTAGCTGTGCATTGTTTGGTCACTTCCTGTATGTGCCATGACCGGGGATAGAACCTGCAACCTGGTGTTTCAGGATGATGCTCTAATTGACTAACCAGCCAGGGCCACCATTTTAAACTTTTTTTTCTTTTAAGTGAGAGGAAGGGCGATAGAGAGACAGACTCTCATATGTTCCTCAACTGGGATCCACCCAGAAACCCATATCTGGGGCCCATACTCCAACCAATCAAGGCACTGGCTGTGAGAGGAGAAGAGAGAGAGAAGGGAGAGAACATTTTACTTTGGAAAGAAAAGCAGATGGTCACTTCACATGTGTTCCCTGACTTGGTATTGAACCTGGGACTTCCACACACCAGGCTGATGCTCTATCCACTGAGCCAACTAGCCAGGGTTTTAAACTTTTAAATGTGAACAAAATGGTATAAAATCCTCTGAGATGATGCTTCAATATGGACAAATAAATTATTCTGAAGTTGGAAACCAATGGGATCTGACCTCAAACTCATGAAAACCTATGTAAGGGCACCTATTAGAGATTTAAGGAAAGAATACTAATACTCCCTTACTCCTTCCCTTATCTCCCACTGTATCTTATGCCAATGTGAGGCTGAGTTGTACTGATAGATAGAATTGTGGAATGATTTATAAAGGTTATGGAAAAATTAGCCATACTAGGTAGAAGCTAAGGCATTCCTTGAGGGGGATGTCCATTTTGGGTGTTGATTATTGGGTAACTAACTGGGACATTAAAAGGAACTCAAAAGCTTGGCCTACAATATTATGGAGAGTAAGTTGTTTCTCACTAGGCTTGGTCCTCTTGAGTTTGGACTATAAAAAAAAAAAAAGAAAACACAAAATATAGATAGTGATATGCTGATAAATGCTTAAAAATTGGCTTTCCAGGAAAAAAAAGTCCTGATGTACAGTATTTGCTATGGTCTTAATATTTCTTCTGTGGCTGATTTCAAGCTACCAAAGTGAGATTACTGGGTACAGGGCTGTGTAGAGATGTATACAATGCTCTCTTGAGAGCTGAACGCTGTCTCTAGCCCACTACAAAATACAGGATGCATAAAGGTGTTTATCCAGGTCTTTACTACTTAGATGTAGGCTCTCAGGAAGTTAAGTCAGTTTTGTGGAGGGCAATGCATGGAAGGACACATTGTATAAAGGGATTTTATGTGTTGTGTGTAATTCCCTGTGAGTTTCCTTTTGTTATCTCTAAGTCTTTCACTGTGTGCTGGTAACAGGATCAATTCCTGAAAAGTTCCCAAATTGGAAAGTGGATCTGAAGAATGAAGAATGGGGCTGGTGAGTTCTACCTGTTCTTCCCCTTAAGGAGCTTTTTTCCATCTGTTGACAACCTTGGGAAATAAGATTTTTTTTTTTAAAGGGAAGAATGAGTTTTACTTTATAAGAGGCATGGCTAAAAATGACCCACCAATTAGTTTATCACTGATGTTAATTATCCAGAAAATGCAAAATCACAATTTTAACAACAGATTTGTGTTACAGATTAGATTCATATTTAGAGTATAATTTTAAATTGACTGATATTCTTTCTGTGAATCAATAGTACATGGAAAACATAACTTACTAAGGCTTGGACTGGTGTCTCCTCTTCCACAGATGTCTGAGACTTTTCTTTCTCAGGTGGTTCCTGTTCCTGGAAGGGAGAGGACCAAATAGCCAATGTTTCAAAAGTAGTAAATTTCAAAGTCTTGAATCAAACTGCTTAAAGGTCATTAAATATTAATTTAAGTTATTGAGAAGAAGTGAGAATTAAACACATACTGATTTTTTTTAACAAGAATAATGGGTGGAAAAAGAAGAAATAAAAACTCTCAAGGGAATTTGAATAAACAAATATTAAAGACCAAGGAACTGGTAAAAAAAGGTTTGCTTTTGGAATGTATGTGACATTGTTTTATGCATATTAAAAACAAACCATTGTTTTATACTAAAAGTTGATAAGATGTTGTGATGAATCCTGAACAAAGTATAAAGAGGTGCCAATAGTTTCTAAGATAGAAATAAAATAAATGTCATTGTGTCGCATAGTGTAAAATCAAGTTGTCTTTTTGATGAAGTTTTTATATTAAAAACTAAGTAAAAAAAAGTAAGTTTTGTTGTTAGGAGTATTTTAAATAGAAAATGGGAAACCAATTCTGCCTGTTTAATTATGGCTATTAAAATCTTCCTCCCAAATAGAGACATTGCTAATTCATAACTTATGGAAAGAGCTTCCTTAATCCATAAAACAGAAAGGATATATAAGCTAACAAATCTTTAGAATTCAAAAAAGAAAGAAACAGCTGATAATGACACAAACACTTTTAAATTTTCAACATTTTCCTTTGATTTCAATAAAGTATGAACACAGAGAATCTAGTTAAATGAAAACAAACAGAACATTTTCTTTTCTGCTAGGCACAAATGAATGGAAATTCACTTTTGAACTAATAGAATAAGTGACAGATATTTCCCCAAATCTACTGTGGAACACCATCAAAACTTGAACTTTGTTAATTCCTTTTAATTCAAATATTTGAGGGTACTTTGTGGCTAATGTTTTATCCAGTTGTCTAGAGTAGTGCTTTCTTAAACTTTAATATTTTTACTTTGGAGATCTTGTTAAATTTCAACTTCTGATTTGTAGATCAGGGTTAGGGCCTGAGACTGAGTTCCCACCAAGGTCCCAGTTGATGCCAATGATGTTGGATCCTACACAAACTTTCTCAACCAGTATTTCTTATCTGGATCAATGAACACAGAATATTTTGAGTAACTACTGTCTCAATTCTCCCCAGCATGATACATTACTAGACACATTCTAGATATAAAGGAGAGACATTGATTCCTTACATGCAAAGGGCGCCTTCTGCTTAAGGCTTAATTATTCTGAGAAACCTTGGTTGAGAAAGACTGGTTGAAAGAATGCCACTAAAGAGAAGATAGGGTCAATCTCTGAACAGTTTAGCTTTAGAGAGAAAACTCTACCATCACCATCTTTAATTTTACTCAGTCTTCTCTAAAATGTCAACGATAACAAAATAATTGGATGAATAGTATTTTATTTTATAAAATATTATTCATTAATTCAACAAATATTTATCTGCTACTGCTAAACACTGTAATGCCCAATAAAATTTGAATATAACTTTCAATTACATTCCTCTTTTTGATCATCTTTACATTTAAACTATATACCTGTGATTCAGATACTTTAGAAAATAATTCCTCATCAGAAAGAACATTACAATTAAGAAAATTTAATAAGATATTTCTAACACCTCTCACAATTTTCATGATTGAAAGGAGATCCCAACAATCTGTTTTGGAGAAAGGAAGAAGAAATAACCAAATCCCTTAGTTTCACAGAACCATACCTTGAATGCATGGTTATTATAGAAGCGGTCGTCTACCTTAGTGCCCCATTCTGCTGGATCAAAGTTGGTTTCTAAATAATAAAAATTTAATAATTTTAGACTTATTTTGGGTTCATTAAAATAAATCTAGAATAACAACACAAGTTGTTGGTCTTTTCCCCAAAACCACAGGTTTATTACTGCCAATTGAAAATCTTATTGCTACTGTACATAGCCTAGCACTGCAGATACGACCAGTGATCATTAAATATATGCTGATGAATTAAACATTAGATGAGCCATTGGGTATATTTAGAAAGGCAGTAAAAAACTGTAATTGCTGCCTTCATAAAATTTATAACAAAATAGGAGAGAACAAATGCCAATACTTAAATATAAGTATAGAAACTTATAAGCATGAATTAGTAAACACAGGAAAATATATAAAAATAAATGCTAAATAGTATGAATGTTTGGAAAAGTGAAGGGAACATTGTTGTTGTTGTTTTTTAATTGAGCCATATTATATAGTCAGCTGACACAGACAGGAAGAAGTATTTATATTTAAACAATTTTTTCTTTAACCTTCTAATTATAAAGACTTTTAGACTTATAAGCTCCCATGTGTATATTACTTAAATTCAACAATTATAAACTTAAGATTATTTTCAAGCCAATCTATAAATATTTTAGTTTGCATTTCTAAGATATAAAGCTAAAATATCATTAACATACCTAAAAATACTAATAATTCCTTAATATCATCAACTATCCAAATTTCCATTGCCTAATATGGCTTTTGTTTATCTTTTTGTTTGTTCAAATCAGGACCCAAACAATAGGCATTCACAGCCTTTTACTATGCCTTCCAAATATCTTTTCATTGAAAGTTCCCTACCTCCTACCATATTTTTTCCTTGTAATTTTATTAATTCAATAAAAAAATGAATTTATTTATTGATGAAATTTGGTCATTTTTCTTTGGATTTTTCCATAGTTCAGATATTTTTTATTCCATTCCCATAATGATTTTAAACAAGTTCCTCTCTCTACTTTTGAGTTTCCTGTATACTGCTGGATAGATCTATGGTTCCATCTGATTTTGATTGTATTTGGCAAGAATATTATAGCTAGCGCAGCGTAATTCTGTCAGGAGATATGTATTCAATAATACCTTGTTGTCTCTCTTTATAATTTTTATGGGCCAATTGATGATTGGTCATATAATTTTTTCAGGTGTTGCATACGTCAGTGTTCTAATTTTAGCATTATTTCAATTCTGGAAGACTCAATAAAGAAAAACCCTCAACTATTTGGTTACCCTGAAATATGGTTCTTACATAAATGGATTAAAGGTTTTTGTTTGATTTTAATTGAGAGGCAGGGAGGCAGAGAGACAGACTCCTGCATGCGCCACAACTAGGATCCACCCAGCAAGCCCCCTATGGGTGGTGCTCTGTCCATCTAGGGTCATTGCTCAGCAACTGAGCTATTTTAGTGCCTGAGGCAAGGCCATGGAGCCATCCTCAGCACCCAGTTACTAGAATGAGACATGGCTGCAGGAAGGGGAGAGAGGAAGAGAGAAAGAGAGAGAAGGGGGAGTGGTAGAGAAGCAGATGGTTGCTTCTCCTGTGTGCCCTGACCAGAAATCAAACCAGAAACTTCCACACTCCAGGCCAATGCTCTACCACTGAGACAACCTGCTGGGCAAGTTTGATTCTTTCCCTTCACATGGCAGTTTTTAGAATAATCAGTTGCTTCCTTAGGATCCTCTCAAGGAGCTTCTTCTTCTTTTTATCATTATAGATTCATGAATAATTAACAAATTTGATGAATTTCAATCCATTGCATTTATTACTCTTACTGATACTCTAATTGTCCAGAATTGGCCAGTAAGGGCTTATTTGGGTGCTCAGATGCTCTTGAGTCCTTGGGAAACAACTCTAGTAATCTTTGATAGTTTCCTTATTTTCTGGTATGACAAGATGTTCAGGCTCATATTTGTATGTCCTGCCCAGTTCAAAGAATCACCTAATTCTCCAAAAACCCTGGTTCCTAGAAAAGGGAGAGTCCATGGTCTAGCTAGATGCTTACTGGTAGTGGGTTGGTCTTTGTTTTGAGGACTTTTAAGAAAATGTATAGAGCTAGAAAATACTTCTGTTGTTTTAAAGAGCAAATATATCATGAGGTCATACAGAAATGTTTCCTTCAAATTTGGGATTACAATATTTTATTAAGTTTATTTCTATATAGCAATTATATTTATATAACATTATTTTTATATTTTAAATTTGAATTTTTCACTACAAATTCAGGATTACATTATAGAGCTCTTCCTTAATTTTTCTTTTTTTAGATTTTTTAAAAATTGAATTTATTAGGGTACTAGTTAACATAATTTTACAGGTTTCAGGTGCCTAACTCCACAACTCATCTCTATACACCATATTGTGTGTTCACCGACCCCCTCACCCAAGTCATCTTCATCTATCACCATTTATGCCCTCCCATCCTCCTCTACTCCCCTCCCTCTTCCCACCAGCAATCACCACACTGTTGTCAGTCTCATTCTATATTTACCACTGATTATTATTCATTGTATAGATGTACTCTAGTTTATTCAATAGATCCCTATTATGAATATTTGGGTTGCTTCCTCAAATAACAATGCAATGAAGAGTGAAGAAGTAGAGTTCCTGAAAGGTTAAATATGTATATATATAATTTTGGTAGATATTGCCATTTTCCTCTCTTTGGGATTATATAATTTTATATTTCTCCAGCAATATATATGAATACTTATTTCCCTCTAGCCCTGCCTTGAATAAACTGGTAAACTTTTGGCTTTTTGCCAATTTGATGGTTGGGTTGCTGGTGGTGGCTGGTGCCACCTTAATGGTTTTCATATGGACTTCTATTTGAGTTAGTTTGAGTGTTTTAATATGTTAAGTGCCATTTGCTTTTATGTTTGTGTGATTGTTAGCTCATATCACTTGGCATTTTTTTAATAAAGCATTGTTGGGTTTTTTTCCACTGTTTTTTTTAAAGCTCTTTATTTATTAGGTTGATTAACCAGTTGTAATATAAACTGCAAACACTTTTTTTCTCAGTTTGTCATTTGTAGTTTCATTTTCCTTAGCGCATTTTTTGTCACACAATATAGTCAATTTTATCCATCTTTTTCTTAATTGCTCTTGGATTCTTTTTTTTTTTTTTTTTTTTTCTGAAGCTGGAAACGGGAGAGACAGTCAGACTCCCGCATGCGCCCGACCGGGATTCACCCGGCATGCCCACCAGGGGGCGACGCTCTGCCCCTCTGGGGGGTTGCTCTGTTGCGACCAGAGCCACTCTAGGCGCCTGGGGCAGAGGCCAAGGAGCCATTCCCAGCGCCCGGGCCATCCCTGCTCCAATGGAGCCTCGCTGCGGGAGGGGAAGAGAGAGACAGAGAGGAAGGAGAGGGGGAGGGGTGGAGAAGCAGATGGGCGCTTCTCCTGTGTGCCCTGGCCGGGAATCGAACCAGGACTTCTGCACGCCAGGCCGACGCTCTACCACTGAGCCAACCGGCCAGGGCCGCTCTTGGATTCTTAAAGTAATTATAGCTATACTGGATAATCTCTAGGCCACTTTCCACCCACCAGTTAGCATTTTTTTACCCTCTTTTTGGAACTTATCCTGGCGTATCGTGTAAGGAATAGATCAAATTTTATCTTTTTTTCATCTTTATTATATCATTTAATAAAAGCTCACCTTTTCCCTAGTGATTCTGAGATACCACTTATTTCATTTACTAACATGTTTCCTGTCACAAAAATCAAAATTAAGACTAGAATTACCTATGAGAAATGCTGGTAAGGGAATACTTGGATTGTATAAGAGACTGGCCTAGAGAACTTTGTTCTTTCCTTTTGGAGAGTAAATTCTTATACTTGTATCAGTTGGATAACTCATCTTTGGTTACATGAATGAAATAGGTATGATGCTTAACATCTTTTTCAAACAGTTTTTCCCATTTTTCATTAGTTAGCTAGTATTCTAAGACAATTACTCTGAATCACCAATTGCTTTAATTACCATGATCCAGTAACAATGACTCAAATGTTTTTGTAATGGGATGTTTCTGAGGTTTAAAATTAGACTAAAGGTATTTTACTCATGAATCTGTAAAACAAAGTTATAACAAAATTAAATTAACGTTCATTACAATTCACTTCTTATCCTGAAGGACTTCTCTTAATAGCTTTTTAGTGTCACTTGAGTTTCAGATTGTGCAACAAATATTCTGTGACTGGAAAAGATCAGCAACATTCAGGAAACTGGCAGGGATTTTGAGCTCTGCCAGGGTAGAGCAGAGACAACAAGGGGATCCAGAGCTCTACAGTGTGTATGGGAGTTGTTTCAATTCAAGCTTTGTGGTAGGGTTTCTCCCTCTCAAATGACTTAAAATGGAATGTTTATCTAATTGTGGCTACTTCTAGGTACCCTTACCACTCTGTTGGAATACTGTAATCAAAAGTAATTATATAAGCTTATATTAAAATGGTTGCTCTAGTTATAAGTTCTTTACAGAAATTTATAGCTGTAATGATTCCCATTCTGACCATTAGGCTCAGTCGTGATAGTCATGAACCTTCAAGGCTGAGAATTTTAAAATTTTATTTATGAAAGTAAAGAAACTGCTCTGTCTCTCAACTAAAGAGTCGCTGTTAGCTTGAATCTTAGTGTCTGGGCAGGATGGCACCTTGGAAGTAAAGAAAAAATAATATAAATTACCTTCCCAAGCTAGAAGTTCACTTTTTAAAGAAGTTTCTCCCTGTAACTTGACTGTAGAACAGTTTCACACACCCCCAGCAAATACCAATTTATTTAATCTAAGGTGTATAAAATTACTTTTTACTATACTTATAATATTTTCAAGTAAAAAGAGCAAAGAATGTAAAGAAAAGTACAAACTCTCCTCCTAGTAAGAATAGACAGTCAACTGCTTTGGACGCATAGGAATAGCCTGCTGGAAAATGGAGAGCTATACTGGACAATCTCAAGGCTACTTTCCACCCAGTGTGTCCATGAGAAATACAACCAAGGTCTGGGTAATAAACGGATCATCTTCAATAATGTGAAGTCATGTGATTTAAGAGGACCTGCCAAAAAGGCAGGTTTCAAACATAACAAAACAGCATGAACTGTCATTTGAAGCTACCTGCCTCATAAAGGCTTTCTGTGAAATACGAATGGTCTTAAACAAGTTTCATCATAATACCGAGTGCTTAGTCTCCAGTATCTATTTTTAAAAAGCTTACTCTCTCTATTCTCTAGAAGATTCTCAAAATATGCTGCTGCAAAAGACGGTATATTGTCCGGTTGTTCCCTCAGAATCTCACGTGTCAGCCCTTCAAGAAGATTTCCAAATCCTTGTGGAATTCGGTAGTGGGTGTTGGAGAATGGAACCGACATCGCCTTGGAAGGAACTGCCTACAGTACCTAGAGATTCATTAAAGAGTACTGTCTTTAAATTTGTCTGATTTTACTTATATAATCACAACTATGGCAACAAATTGAGTACCAATTCCTGGACTTCAATATTTTTAACCCACTACAACCCAAGACCATCCATTTGTTCTGGAGTTTTAGACTCTCCATTATTGATTAGAATATTACAAATACAGAGCTATAGGTCAAGTCGTTCTCTTGATCACAAGAATCACAGATTTTTCAATATAACACTAAGAACTTTTTCCTTCTACCTCAATGTCTTTTTGTATATATTTAAATGGTGAGGGTAGCCCTGGCCAGGTCCTCGGTTATTGGGAGCATCTTCTGGATTTACTGTTATGGTTCAGTCCTGGTCAAGGTACAAACAAGAATCAACCAATGAGCCTGAACGGTGGTGGCGCAGGGAAACCCTGAGGTTGAGGCCTCTGACTTGAGCAAGGGGTCACTGGCTCTCCCTCCTCCCTCAAGGCACGTATGAGAAGCAATCAATGAACAACTAAAGTGACACAACTGAGTTGATGTTTCTCATCTCTCTTCCTCCCTATCTCTCTCTAAAATTAAAAAGAAAAAAGGAATCAACCAATGACTGTGTAAATAAATGGTGGAACAGGTTGACAGTTCCTTTCTCCTCTCTGAAAATCAATCAATGAAAATTAAAACAGCCTGACCAGGCGGTGGCGCAGCGGAGAGCATCCGACTGGGATGTGGAGGATCCAGGTGCGAGACCCCAAGGTTGCCAGCTTGAGCGCGGGCTCATCTGGTTTGAGCAAAGCTCACCAGCTTGGAACCAAGGTCGCTGGCTTGAGCAAGGGGTTACTCCATCTGCTGAAGGCCCACGGTCAAGGCACATATGAGAAAGCAGTCAATGAACAGCTAAAATGCCACAACGAAAAATTGATGATTGATGCTTCCCATCTCTCTCCGTTCCTGTCTGTCCCCATCTATCCCTCTCTCTATCTCTGTTAAAAAAAAAAAAAAATTAAAACAGTAAAAGGTCAAGGTAATTTTTGCTCTCTCACAGGAATTTAGAGAACGATTGTTAAAACTTCACCATAAATTGCTGACAACCTTGTTTAGGGCCTAAAATTTAAAAAGACAAAACAACAAAACTTAAGTCAGAACTCGTCCTGGTTCTAGGAATTAATTTATAGCTTTCACTTCTGAAGCATGATTTACAAGGCCTTGAAACACCTATATATTCTGGAAGGGACGATCAGGACTTTGTAATCGCAGCCGCCAAAGTTCTGGGATTGTTACATTTTGTGGTTGTCTTGATCAGGTCTTGTTTCCCCATTTTGGAACACAAGGGCTGGATGCAGGGCGGCTGCCGGCCGGGCTGGGCCACGCAGCAGCCAGACATACTCAGGGCCCGGCCGCTGGGAGGGCGCCCCCAGGCCGGGCCGGGCGGGGTCTCGGCGCGGGGCCAGGCGGTTTCTGAGGGCCCAGACCGGTTTCCCCTTTGTCGAGGGGACAGGAGCTGAGGAACGGGATCCTTTCAGGGAGGTGCACCGCCTGAGGGACTGCGAGCCCGACTGAGGCGCGCAGGGCGGTCGCAGGGGCGGGCCGCCGTGGACCGGGGCTTGAGAACGGGCTGCCCGCGCTCCCAACAGTGCCCCAGGGTCGCGGAACGTGTTAGGATCCCGAGAAAGGGCGAGAGGTGAAGGGGAAGGCACGGTCTCGGTTTCGGAGAGGAAACGGGGTAAAGCGCCTCACCTCTCGGATCTCCCAGATCTGGTACCGAGTCTAGTGGCTTTTTCCCGTTGCTGAGCAACCGTTTTGTTGTTTTTTTTTGTTTGTTTGTTTTTTTGACGCAACTACGGCGACCGAGAAGGGGAGAGGCACTGGCCTGCGGGCGGCTGCACAGGGCTTCGGGGACTGAACGGCCCGGAGGGGCGAGGTCTGGCCGCCAACGGCCCCGCCCACAGCCCCGCCCCTGGCTCGGGGTCCCGAGGCCCGTGCGGGGAAAGGGGGTTCCGCAAAGATGGTGGCGCGCGGATTTGTAGTGGGGCTGTTGCTGCCAGTTATCCTGCGGGCCCACACGAGTGCAGGTGAGGCAGCCGGCTCGCCCGACCCCGCCATCGGCCTACGCCGGCTCCTACATCCCGCGATTGCTCACAGGAGCCCTCTGCGCAACCCCTCTCAAGGTCCAGGAAGGGGTCTCCAACCGAGGCCTGCGTTGCTGGTTCTGTTGGGCGAGAGCCCCTACCCTTCCGCTTCCTCCCTCCCGTTAGGTTATGGTGCAGCGCGTGGGGCAGACGGAGAGTTGGGTTATCTGAGTGGGGTTGGCCCTGAGGGTCTTTGAGTAACTGCTGGGGAGCTTGAAGGGGAGGGGTGAAACCAGTAAGATAATATTTGGAAACAGGTGCCTGAATCATCCAAAACAGTTCAGTGCTGCCCCCTCAGTGGTACCCTGAGGGAGGGTTTGCTTCAGGCAAGAAATTAAATTTTACTAGTTTAAGTGGTAATAGGGCTAAGAAGTACAACCCCCTCACTAGCTCAGAATAGTTAAGGCTCAGCTTTGGTTTCTGGTGCAGCTTACAGATAGTGGTAGTGGGATAAATTGCAAGGCACTGGGGAGGAGGGTGACTCACTGACCTTGTCCCAGTCAGATCTGATCATGTTACTACACAAGGCTGGACGTTGGGTCACAACTATGGAAAAACCAGATCTGTCTTCTAATGCAAAGTTAACATGATAGTGCTGAACCTATTTATTCCCTCAGACACTCAAATAGTAGACCACAAAGATCTCTGTTAAGAAATGAAGTTGGCCCTGGCCGGTAGGCTCAGTAGTAGACCGTCAGCCCAGTGTGTGGAAGTCCCTGTTCCACTCTGGTTAGGGCACACAGGAGAAGTGACCGTCTGCTTCTCCACCCCTCCTCCTCTTCCTTTCTCTCTCTCTCTCTCTCTCTCTCTCTCTCTCTCTCTCTCTCTCCTACCCACAGCCATAGTTTGAATGATTTGAGTAAGTTGGCCCCCTGGCACTGAGGGTGGCTCCATGGCCTCTGCCTCAGGTGCTAAAGTAGCTTGGTTGCTGAACAATGGAGCAACGTCCCAAATGGGTAGAGCATCCCAGGATAGGTGCTTGCCAGGTGGATCCCTGTTGGGGCACAGGTGGGGGTCTGGCTCTCTGCCTCTCTGCTTTTCACTTAATAAAGAAAGAAATGAAAGTTGAGGTGGGGGAACAGTTGGAGAGCAAAAAAAATGCTGCTTTGCGTAAGAACCCAGTAAGTACTCAGATTCAGAGAAACTGCAGCATATAGCTGGTTCTGGGTTCAACCAAAGTGTAAACATCTTTTTCTCTCATCTTCACACAGTGACCTTTGAGTGTAGCATATGAGGTGGAGAGAAGATAGAGGAGAGTAGGACTCTTGTTTTATTTTCTCTGTTAAAGGCTGTTAACTTTGATATTAGCATTTTATCTTTGCTTTTGGGTTGCATTGTTACATCACCTTCATTAACATTGGATAAATTTTTCATTGATTAATGCTCTAAAGTTTTCTTCTTTATTTGGTTGCATATGCTGAACAAGAGTTCTCCAAATCATTCCCCTGTGTTCATGTTTATCATGTAAGATTTGAGATGTACAAAAGTATATGGAACCATGAAACAGTGAAATGAATACCCATGGGTGCTCCACCCAACTTAAGATCTAGAACATTGCCAGTTTTATTGAGGTTCCCTGAGTGTTCCTCCCCAGTTTCTCACCAGAGGTAACCACTGTCCTCCTTTTGTCAGTCTACTTTTATTGATGGTCTCTTCCCCAGAACCCAATTCCTCTTTTTTATTACAATACCCAAATGAAGAAAATATTGAAGACAAAAAAAAAAAAATCAAACCTTAAGCCCAAGTTTCTTGAGTTTGACAAAAATTTACCACTCCTGCCTCCTTTCTTAGTCTTCTGGTTTGTTCATTGCTCCATTCCTTTGAAGTATTTGCACTGTTTACTGTTTGGAATGTGAGCTTTAGGAGAGGAAATATCTTTGACTTACCACCAGTTTCAAACTGGCAGAGTGGGAATTGAAGTAACATTGGAATCAAGCGGCTTTGTTTCTAATCCTGTCATGAATTATCTTTGTGGTTTGAGGCCAAAGAGACTTAATGTCTGCATTGTGTTGAGTATAAGGCCTGCCATAAGGAAGCACATCTCCCTACGGGCAAGGACTTTGTCTGGGGTTGTGTGTGTGTGTGTGTGTGTGTGTGTGTGTTTTCATTTCACTCTTTTGTCCTCAATGCTTAAAATGGTTCCTGGCACATAATAGGCATCAATAAATATGTGTTAAATTAGTTAATTAATATGCAAGCTATTTTTAAAAATTACCTAATTTACTTGGGTCTCAGTCTGTTGATCAGTAAATAACATGATTGTACCCCAGGGTGTGAAAGATCCTTTCTACCTCGAAAGTTCTTTAACTCAGAATAGAGGCCTGCACAAAGAAGTTCAATATGTATGCATTGGAGAAAACAGACTGATTTGGAAAGGTGTTTGCCCTAGCCTCTGAGACGGCTGTACACATCTACAGCCCTCCATTTGCACCAGCTCATATGCAGCCAGATTTCTTCATTCCCTCACCCTTACCCTCTCTGCTTAGCTCTTAAGCTTTTAGTTTTCAGTATTGTTCTATAAGAAGAACCTACCCAAGACAAGGCCCTCCCACACACGTGCTTCCACCCTTTCCTACAGCAGACTGCCAGTGCTTATGCAATTACCCCTAGTGCAATAGTCTCAGAGCATTTTGCTCCTGGAAGCCACGCATCTCCAGCCCAGTGGACATTCTGGATGAACTTTGATTGTCATGTAGGTTTTGTGATGGAACTAACTCATAAGAGAGGGCTGAGGTTGTTTAGGGACTGGCGTTGTTATTTGAAGTGCAGGACAATTAGGCCACTGAGTCTGTATAGGAGGCCCCATTAGCTGTACTGCTCCGTAAGGTATAGCCTAAGGGGCCATCATCATTTGTAGCTTCTAGGGAGGAAAATGTCAACCTTGTTAGGTCTTGTTCTCTTTCCTGTCTATCATTTTTATTTAAAAGTATTCTTTAAAATTTTAACTGTGTTAATTATTTTCTTCTAGGGGTTTCTTGTCTGTTTTGTTCAGACAAAGATGGAAGTTAAGTTTTTTCTTTCTCTTTTAAGTTGTGATGAAGAACTCACTGAGATAATTTGGATAGATGCTTATTAATAAAATATAGGCTGGTGTTAAAAATAGGAACGATCTTGTTAAAGTGAGTTTTTATTCAGTCTTGTTAGTGACTCTAGAATAGAATCCACAGTTTGAAGTGCTCTTCCTCTTTGTGCATAATTTAGCTTATGAAATGGGTAAAATTATGACAAAAGAGCTTTGTTCAGACATTTGACCTTCTAATTCTCACTGACCTTATGTTTTGCCTCTTAATTTGTCTGAATTTACTCTAGAAGGAAGCAAACTTGTTGTAGAGACTCACAAATGCTTTGTACTGTCTCATATGCTGGTAGAAATGAATTTTAGGTGGGTTGTCAAACAACCACGATAAGGGGAATTATCTGAGGGAAATTCACACCGGTAGGGTGGAAAGGGGAAAAAAGTTTAGAAAGGGCTGTGTTGAGAGAGAGACAAGCTTCTTAATTCTCAGCTACTTGGAAGTGGGCATGACAATGGAAAGTAGGGGAAGGGAATGGTTAAGTTTTCTCATAAACACCATTTGAAGGGTACATAAAAGGAGCATCTTAGGAAAGAGAGTTAAGCCTTAGGGCCAAGCCTGAGAGCAAAGGCGAATCAAGAGCTCTGAAGGGAAAGAGGTCTGTGACACATCGGTTGCTCATGGTTCTTGGAGTTTTCCTTTCTGGTCTTTACCATCATGCATATTGTTGGAAACTGTTCTTGTTATGTTGCTTATCTAATTAAGAGGAATGAGATCTATCTAGTTTTAGAAGATTAAAGTAGTGAGTATATTCAAATATTCTTGTATGTTTCTTGCTCTATAACCAGATTTAATCAGTGATGAATCTTGCTGGTGATGCTCTTCTGTTTACTAATTTTTTAGATGTTGATTTTCGATTTGCTTCGTTCATTGATAATTACATGGTGCTACAGAAGGAGCCTGCAGGGGCAGTGATTTGGGGCTATGGCGTATCTGGAGCCACTGTGACAGTGACTCTATGTCAAGATCAGGAAACAATCATGAAGAAAATGACTCATGTGAAAGGTAAGGCAGTTTTCATTCTCTCTTCAGCTTTTGTCTTCTTCTGCCACCTGCTGAATTATCTGAATATGAAAGCTTACTCTCCAGCTCAGGTTATTCATCCAGCTAGCTAGCCATCCAGCACAGTTATTTGAGTATTTGTCATGTGCTAGGCACGGATACAAAGAAAATGAAGACTAAGTCAAAGTGCCTGTCATCAAGGAGCTCAGGGAATACTGGGAATAGACACCAAGTCATACAGGGGCAGAGTGATAACTGCTATGATGAAGGTGTATATGGGTGTCGTAGCGTACAGAGGAGAAACATCTGCCTCAGATTGGATGGTGAGGGGAAGTTTACACAGGAGGTGGCATATGAGTTGAATTATAGATAAAGAAGGCAGGATGGAGGACTGGCTAAGAACCTAGGCTCTGAATTCACTGTCTAGGTTCAGGTTCTGACTCTGTCACTTAATGGCTGTATAACCTTGGACATGTTATTTAATATCTCTGTGTCACAATTTATTTTTAAAATGAGATAATTATAGTATTTGGGATTATATGGGTTTTAAATGAATTAACACATATAAAAATATTTAGAACAGTATCTGGTACATAATAAGTACTGAATCAATGTTAGGTATTGTTATTATTATTATTACTTTAGTCAGTTCCTAAAATACTTATTGAGTGGCTACTATATTCCAGATACTGTGTTACATACTGTTGATACAGTGATGAGAAAAACAGATGTGGTCTCCCTCCTAAAGAAGCTAATAGTTTAGGTGAGGCACTAGAAAAATAATAAGCAACTACTGTTAAGTGTGGTAAGTGCCACAGTGGGCTATGGGGGTGCTTAGTAGGAATAACGAACTTAGTTTAACTTTCATCTTGAACGACAGGTAAGGCAAACAGGTATAGGGAATAGCCTGGGCAAAGGCATGGAGACATGTAGAGGAATGGCAAGTAGGTGGGTTTGTCTGGAACACTGGGATAAGTAACTGGTAGATGACAGGAGATAAGGGTGGAAATGTAGGGAGGCTTGTTTGTCATTATTAGGGATGGGTACTCTATTTTGGATGGATGGATTTTTAAGAACAAAAAAATATAATCAGATTTGCATTTTAGAAAAGTTACTCTAGCAGGACTGTGGAAGATTGATAGAGATCAATCAGACTAGAATTGATGGGATCTGTTACCAGGCTATTATGATATTCAGGCAATAGACAGTGAAGGCTTGACCCAAAGTAGTTGCTGTGAGGATGGTCACGAAGGTGAGAATTAGCCTTACAAAGGAGCCTCTGTCTAGAAGAGATTAATTTGGTGGTAGTGGGGGGTAGATTTATTGGTTAGGCTTTCCACATTTGCATGGTGTAGAACAAAGGTATGTTTTTGTTTTTGTAGATCCACAAGCTTACTTTAGTGGGCATCTTGCTCTGTTCTGTTCTGCCCATGAAACAAAATGAATAAAGTGTTATTTGGAATGAAGAAGGTAGATAGATATGTAGGAAACTTCACAGGGCAGAAAAAATGTTTCTCAAAGGAGACACTACAGGGTATATTTTAAGGGTTGATTTCTATTTAAATATCATTGAAAACTCTGGGATTTTTCAGCCAGACAGACTACCTTAGTTCACCACTCTATCTTTGTTAATATTGATATTTAACTTGTTTACCTGTAATTCCCTAGGTGCCCGCAACAGAGTGGAATTTAACAACATAAAGATTTTTGTCTGGCAGACTGACACTTAAGTATTGGGAAAATTAAAACCTGATGGATGGTTGGGAATATGGCAGGTACTGGGCCTGTTCAAACCAGGTTGTCAGATGATGCGTGGTAGTTCAGACACAAAGAATAAAATGAAGGAGAATAGCGTATATCCTCTCACTGTGACACAAATGGGGATGCATATGTGGATGATAAAATGAGGGTGTATTTGCCTAATTTGTCATCATGATTGACATAAACATGTATTATTTCTAATTTAGAAAATTAAAAGTTCACAATTGCAATGTTAGCATGCATGCTAGTTTTCTATGCTACATAATAAATTACCACAAATTTAGGAGCTTAAAATGACTCATTTTTACTATTTTACAATTCCTGTAGATCTAAAGCCTGACTATTGTTTAGCTGGATGCTCTTCTTAGGGTGTCACAAGCTTAATGAAATACAGGCATCAGCAAGGCTGTGTTCTCATCCAGAGGCTCATCTGGGGAATGATCCATTTCTAAGCTCCCTCAGGCTGCTGGCAGATTCATTTCCTTTGCCTTTGGGATTCATAGTTGCATCTTGGGTTTTCCCACCTCTGACCTCTACACACTCTTTTAAAGGGCTTATCTTATTAGGTTAGGCCCACACAGGATAATATCCCTTTTTATCAACTTAAAGTCAACTTATTCGAGACTTTAATCACAGCTGCAAAACCCCCTTTATCTTTTCCATATAATGTAACCTAACCATGAGAATGACATCTGATCCCCTTTACCATTTTCTGTTGGCTGGAAGCAAATCACAGATTCTGCCTGCACTTGATGGGGAGGAAATTATTTAACGGTGTGACTTATCGGGAGTCACCTCAGGGTGTGTCTGCCATAGCAGTTACTTACTGAAACAGTCTTATTGACTAATAAAAACTTAAGCTTCAGCCTGACCAGGTGGTGGTGCAGTGGATAGAGTGTTGGACTGGGATGCCGAGGACCCAGGTTCGAGACCCGAGGTCGCCAGCTTGAGCGCGGGCTCATCTGGCATGAGCAAAATAAAAAATGCTCACCAGCTTAGACCCAAGGTCACTGGCTCAAGCAAGGGGTTACTTGATCTGCTGAAGGCCTGCAGTCAAGGCACATATGAGAAAGCAATCAATGAACAACTAAGGTGCCACAACAAAGAATTGATGCTTCTCACACCTGACCTGTGGTGGTGCAGTGGATAAAGCATCGACCTGGGATGCTGAGATTGCTGGTTCAAAACCCTGGGCTTACCCGGTAAAGGCACATATGGGAGTTGAAGCTTCCTGCTCCTCCCCCCTTTTCTCTCTCTCCTCTAAAATGAATAAGTAATAAAAAAATAATAATAAAATAAAATGAATAAATAGAATTGATGCTTCTCATCTCTCTCCGTTCCTGTCTGTCTGTCCCTATCTATCCCTCTCTCTCTCTCTCTCTCTCTCTGTAAAGAAAAAAAAACTAAAAAAAAACACCTTAAGCTTTTTTTTTTACATTTATATTTGGTGGTAGTGGAGATGGACTTTATACAGAATAAGTTCATGTCAGAAATGAGCAGTTTGGCCTGTAAAACTTTCTTTACCTCCAAGTAACTTCTACAAATCACTGAACCAATTTGCAGCTGGTGAAGTGCCAGGGTTCTGTGTGGGAAGAAGTGAATAGGATGGTTTCTTCCAGCTCTAGGTTTTTCCTTGTGGGAAGGGAAAGGTTGTTGATAATTTTCCTTTTTCTGTTCTTGGCATCTGAGACTTGGCACAACAACCTGAAAACTAATTAACAGTCTAATGTGAATAGAAGAAAGAAAAAAGAAAGCACTTTATGACTAATCATGTGTTTAGACAAATTATTTTAATTTTTTCCCTTTGATTGTTCTTGCCAGTTTTAGATGGGGTTGGTCAGGGAGATGAAGAGGAAATGGAGAGAGTTCTTCACATACATCTTTGGAAGGTGAAGAAAATAGAAACAGTAAATAGGCCACCAGAGATGCTAACTCTTAGACATGACAACACAAAGCCCTAGTTAATTTGCAAGGCTTTCTTGTCAGTATAACCCAGGGTGGGAGTTTATTTGTCATTTACATGATGGAGTGCCTGGCACACTGTCAGTAGCTGTATTATGAAGGAAGGAGGATAATCTTTCTAGATGGGAGAAGAAAATATGAGGAAGCAGAGATTTGAATGTGAAACTGACTGGGAAAAGAGGTTACAAAATAGCAAGTGATTAGAGCCCAGAAGAAGGAACCAGAGCCACTGTGGCCCTGAAAACCCATCAGAATCAGTAGGAAGCCAGTTGGATGGTGAACTCAGTTTTATTATTTGGACGGAACCTATTGAACTTAATGGGTTAACATATCATATTTCCCCATGTATAACACGCTCCCATGTATAATACGCACCTTAATTTTGGGGCCCGAAATTTGAAAAGAAAATGTATTACATAAAGTTATTGAACTCAAGTTTTATTCATCATAAAATTCATACAACTCCTCATCACTGTCAAAACTCCCATCCATTAGCTTGTCCTCATCTGTGTCTGATGACGAATCACTGTCTTCAACAATGAGCACAAAAACAAGTGCAAAAAAGCGGGATATGCAAGTAAAAAAATCCACAATCACTGTATAAGACTCACCCAGTTCTTAGACCCCAAATTTTTGGAAAAGGGTACATCTTATACATGGCAAAATACGGTAGTTTCTAAAAACTATAACTGGACTTCATCATCCTGTGGTGAGCTCCACTTTAGTCCTAAACCAACAGGCCAAGGACTAATCAATCATCCTTGTGAAATTCGGATGCTCTGCCTTTATAATCCACCCTTGCTTTTAATCTAACAGTCTACACAGGGGCTGCTCTTCTTTGTATATACTTACATGGGAGTAAATCCTCATTGTTTTAAATGAATTGTTTTTGAGTTACTTCAGCCATTAGTAACCTGTCTTCAGTAGATCTGATTTCCCCTGCCTTACCTAGTAGTTAACTGTACTTAACACTCATCACCATATCAGAGTTTATTTTTCTATCATGTGGGAGAGGGGAAAAGTTAGAAACTAAAGGAACTTGAGGACTAGAACAGAAGGAATTTCTCTGAGATCTTCAAGTGAGTTGAGGTTTCCTCAACAGTTCTTGGGAATAGGGCTTAGGCCTTGATTTGTAGTTCTCTTCATTCCTGGGGAGGGCTCATCTTGTGGCTGAAGTAGGATGGTGGTGTTTGTTTTGCCTTAATGTCCCCCTTCTCTTATTTTTTTATTGCTGGGAAGCAGAACTTTCAGAAGCTCTGTTGAAGGCATTTTTCTTCACCAGCCGCATTGCCTAAATTGAGGTGAAGTGTAAATATCAGATTAACAGCAGTGATGAAGAATGAATCATACAGGCATAGAAAGCTAAAAAATAGCCCTGTGCTAGATTTTCTGGGGGTTGACCTTATCATTATAAATGAGTCAAGCTGGTGGCAGAAGGACAGAGCTGCAGTAAGACATGTCAGTGCAAGAAGCCTGGAAGGACCTTGGCAACACTGCGCTGGGGCAGATTGGATTGTCTGCCTGTTCAGAAGTGTGAGCCACATGGAGCACATGCACCTGTGGGATACAATCTGTACTGGCTGCCCACTGTTTCCAAAACAGTGATGTTTCTTCTTTACGTGAATTATACATTTAATATGTTGATGTCTGGCTATCAGTGGTATGAAAACAGTAGCGGACATTTGGTCCTGGGCTTAATTGACCTCTTAGGGCTGGGAGGAGCAAACTAAGTCAGCTGAGCTTTTTACTTTTTATTTTATTTTTTATTCAGTGAGAGGAGGGGAGGCCGAGCCAGACTTCCGCTTGCGCCCGACTGGCAAGCCCACTACAGGGTGATGCTCTGCACATCTGGGGCTTGCTCTGTTGCTCAGCAACCAAGCTTTCTTAGTGCCTGAGGCAGAGGCCTGGAGCCATCCTCAGCACCTGGAGAAAAGAGAGAGAATCAAGAGGGGGAGGGATAGAGAAGCAGATGGGCGCTTCTCTTGTGTGCCCTGACTGAGAATTGAACCTGGGACATCCACCTGCCATTCCAACACTCTACCACTGAGACAACCAGCCAGGGCCTAGTTGTGCTTTTTAGAGGAGCAAACATGTACCTGTTCACTGATGCCTTGTGGGTTTTGGACATTTTCCCTAAAACTGAGCAGTACTTTACGGTTTGAACTTTTACTAATCTCCTGTCATACATCCAGATTTCTCATGCTTCTGCCAAGCCTTTGCTGATTAGAAAGAACTTATCACACTGTCTAGCACACAATAGTCACTGGGTAGTATTTTCATAATTATTATTATTATTTTTTACACGTTGGTATAAAAATTTCATTTCCAGATTTTACCATTCTTTACTTTTTGTATTTTTCTGAAGTTAGAAGCGGGGAGGCAATAAGACAGACTCTTGCATGTGCCCGACCGGGATTGACCCGGCGTGCTCACCAGGGGGTGATGCTCTGCCCATCTGGGCTGTTGCTCTGTTGTGGCTGGAGCCATTCTAGCACATGAGGTGAAGTCCTCAGGGCCCAGGCCAACTTTGCTTCAATGGAGCCTTGGTTGCAGGAGGGGAAAAGAGAGAGAGAGAGATAGTAGATGGGGAAGGATGGAGAAGTACATGGGCACTTCTCCTGTGTGCCCTGACTGGAAATCGAACCTGGGACTTTCACAGGCTGGGCCGACGCTCTACTGCTGAGCCAACCGACCAGGGCCCAGGTTTTACCATTCTTTTCCTTTGAATTTACATTAATTTGATGGGCACAAATTATAAATTAGTTCCTATTCTTCTGCATTCTAAGACTATTTCTTTTAAAATAATTATTCATCTATTTTCTCACTCTCATTTTATCAACCTTGCTCATGTTTGGATTTCATAGGTATACTCTTGCCACTTTGAAGACATTCTTCTTAAGTTTCTCAGTATGATGGTTTCAGGGGTGGTGGTGTGAGTGGGTGAGAGGTAGGAAGATGGTAGGGAGGAGGTTCCTAAGGAATATGCTATGAATTTCTGAAATAGGGCCTTGGATAGCTTTTCATCTCCTTAATTGAGTCTGAAAACCGTAAGTCTGGTAAATAACTCTGTGAAAATAATTAATTCAGGCCAGCCACATTGCCTGAATTGAGGTGAAGTGTAAATATCAAATTAATAGCAGTGATACCTTATTCACAGAGAGGTTAAATTATATGCCTCCTACTACTTCATGTGACATGTTCTCCACTCACCTGTTTAACTGTTGAAGGAGAACCCAGAACTACTGCTAGTATTAATCCCAGGTGGCAACATGGGGAGGAGGTGTGAGATTGATGACAAAGATGATACCATCAGGCAAGGGAAAGTTTCAGATTAAAAATAATTTTCTCTAATTACCTGTGCTCACATTTGTGGCACTGTGTAAATATAGTAGGTTATGATTATCGTTGGTTTTTTTTTTTTTGTATTTTTCTGAAGTGAGAAGCAGGGAGGCAGAAAGACAGACTCCCATAAGCGCCCAACCAGGATCTACCCAGCATGCCCACCAGGGGGCAATGCTCCACCCATCTGGACTGTTGCTTGGTTGCAACCAGAGCCATTCTAGTGCCTGGGGCGGAGGCCATGGAGCCATCCTCAGCGCCTGGGCCAACTTTGCTGCAGTGGAACCTTCGCTGTGGGAGGGGAAAAGAGGGAGAGAGAGAAAGAGAAAGAGAAGGAAAGAAAGGAGAGGGGGAGGGGTGGAGAAGCAGATGGGCACTTTTCCTGTGTGCTCTGGCCGGGAATCAAACCCAGGACTTACACACACCGGGTCGATGCTCTACTGCTGAGCCAACCGGCCAGGGCAGATTATGATTATCTTAATATTGACAGTTGGAATTTCTGTTTTCATTAAACTCCCTTGATTTTTAATTTTCTGTATATTTTTGCCTCTCCTCATTTAGGATTATAACTGGCTAATTTATTTCTCTTGTAAATGCTTCAGTTAAAACTAAGGAGGGATTGGCCCAGGTTAAGGATAGAAATGCCACTGTTGTTATTTGTATTTGCTTTTATCTTAAATTTGGCCAATTTTCATAACTTTCAATTTATTTGATTGCTGAAGCTGGCTGGGAATGGCCACAAATGAGTATAATGCATGACAGGATTGGGTTACAATTTTATTTTAATTAATTGATTGATTATTCCTTGGACTCTTGTTATTTCAGCACACTCTAATAGCTGGTTGGTGGTACTGGATCCTTTGAAGCCTGGTGGACCTTATGAAGTGATGGCACAGCAAACTTTTGGGGGAAAGAACTTAACCCTGAGAGTTCATGATGTCTTATTTGGAGATGTCTGGCTTTGCAGTGGGCAAAGTAACATGCAGATGACCGTTTCACAGGTAATTTGCAGTCAGTGATAATAAATAATGTTGATGTTAAAGAAAAAAGAAGGAGACGGAAGGGGCAAGAAGGAGAAAGGGGTCGAGACCTCTTTTAGCATGTGCCAAGATCTATTCTAAGTGTTTTCCACGTTTGATTTTAGGAGGTAAGTACTTTATTCAGTTCTCACAGACTAGGAAAATGGACCACTGAGGGTAAATTACCTGCCTAAGGTCACAGTTAATAGTGGAGCCAGAATATGAGGGGGTAATGCAACTTCAGAGCTGGCTTTCTTAGTCACAGCAAGTGTTCGGTCAGTGTGCCAGGCACTCTTTTCCCACCTTGCTGGGCTAAAGGCAGAGAGAAGCTAGACTGTATCTGAAGGTAATGGAGATTTCATAACAAATTGAAGACAAAATAAGTTATTTTTCTTTTTTTTATTATTATTATTTATTCATTTTAAAGAGGAGAGAGAGGGGGAGAGAGAGAGAGAGAGAGAGAGAGAGAGAGAGAGAGAGAGACAGGGGGGAGGAGCTGGAAGCATCAACTCCCATATGTGCCTTGACCAGGCAAGCCCAGGGTTTCGAACCAGCGACCTCAGCATTTCCAGGTCGACGCTTTATCCACTGCGCCACCACAGGTCAGGCTATTTTTCTTTTTGATTGGTCTTAGAAGATGAGCTTCTGGAGAAAACCTAGGAAATCAAAACAATTAGATTTTGTTTTAATGCTGAGCAGCTAATATAATATGTATCTTTCGTTGTCATGGAGATTGAAAAATTAAGATTGAATGTTGGCTTTGCCTTTTACTAGGGAATGGCTTAGAGCAGTTCACTTGGTATTTTTGAGACTTCTTTTTAAAACATACTTTCAAAAAATATCCCTAACTGAGCCCAGGCCGGATAGCTTGGTTGGTTAGCATCATCGCAAAGTGCAGGGGTTGCCTGTTTGATCCCCAGTCAGTGCACACACAGGAACAGATTGATATTCCTCTCTCTCTCTCTCTCCTGTTCCTCTCTCTATAAAATCAATAAACATTAAAAAAAATGTGCTTCAATGAATATTACACCCTTTTGACCATTGGTAAGTATATAATTCAGTAGCATTAAGTATATAGGGTGGGGCAAAAGTAGATTTACAGTTGTGAGTATGCGAAACACAATTTATTCTTGTATTGTTATTTATTATATTATTTTCCATGCAAACAACTGTAAACCTACTTTTTCCCATCTTGTATTCACAATGCTATGTGTACCCATTACCCTATCTATGCACAAAACGATTTTATCATGCTCAGCATAAACTTTGTACCTGATAAGCAATAATTCCTTCTTTTCTCCTTCCTCCAAGCCCTGGTCATCTCTGTTCTACTTTCTATGAATTTGCCTATTCTAGTTACCTTGTATAAGTAGAATCATATAATAGTTGACCTGTGTCTGACTCATTAAGCATAAAGTTTTCATGGTCCATCCATGTTGTAGCATAAATCAAAATTTTATCCCTTTTTATGGCTGAATTATATTCTAATGTATATGCCACCTTTTGTTTATCCATTCGTCTGTTGATGGCCACCTGGGTTTTTACCTCTTGGCTATTGTGAGTAGTGCTGTTATGAACATTGCTGTGCAGATATCTATCCAGTCCCTGCTTTCAATTCTTTTAGATATATACCTGTGAATAGAATTGCTGAGTCATCTGTCAGTTCAACATTTAACTTTTGAGAAACCACCAAACCATTTTCCACAGTAGCTATACCATTTAACATTCTTACCAGCAATATGCAAAGGTTCCAGTGTCTCTACATCCTCTCTAACACGTGCTACTTACCTCTTTTTTTTATATAGCCATATTAGTAGATGTGCAGTGGTATCACACTGTGGGGTTTTTTTTTTTGTTTTTGTTTTTTTTGTATCTTTCCGAAGCTGGAAACGGGGAGGCAGTCAGACAGACTCCTGCATGCCCCCAACCGGGATCCACCCGGCATGCCCACCAGGGAGCGGTGCTCTGCCCATCTTGGGGCATCGCTCTGCCGCAATCAGAGCCATTCTAGCACCTGAGGCAGAGGCCACAGAGCGATCCTCAGCGCCCGGGCAAACTCCGCTCCAATGGAGCCTCGACTGCGGGAGGGGAAGAGAGAGACAGAGAGGAAGAAGAGGGGGAAGGGTGGAGAAGCAGATGGGTGCTTCTCCTGTGTGCCTTGGCTGGGAATCGAACCCGGGACTCCTGCACGCCAGGCCAACGCTCTACCACTGAGCCAACCGGCCAAGGCCTATCACACTGTGGTTTTGATTTACATTTCCCTAGTGACTAATGATATTGAGTACTTATTGGCCATTTGTAAAACTTCTTTGGAGAAATGTTTGTTCAAGTCCTTTGTTCATTTTTGAATTGTGTTGTTTGTTGAATTGTAGGAATTCTTTATATGCTAGGTATTAATATGCCTAAATGTCAGGCATATGACTTGAAAATATTTTATCCATTCTTAAGGTTGTTATCTCACTTTCTTGAGGGTGTCCTTTGATATACAAACATTCTTTTTTTTAACTTTTTTTTACAGGGACAGAGAGAGAGTCAGAGAGAGGGATAGATAGAGACAGACAGATAGGAACAGAGAGAGATGAGAAGCACCAATCATCAGTTTTTGGCCCTAGCCGGTTGGCTCAGTGGTGGAGCGTCGGCCTGGCATGCAGGAGTCCCTGGTTCGATTCCCAGCCAGGGCACACAGGAGAAGCGCCCATCTGCTTCTCCACCCCTCCCCCTCTCCTTCCTCTCTGTCTCTCTCTTCCCCTCCCACAGCCAAGGCTCCATTGGAGCAAAGTTGGCCCGGGCATTCAAGCTGGCGACCTTGAGGTCTTGAACCTGGGTCCTCCACATCCCAGTCCAATGCTCTATCCACTGCACCACCGCCTGGTCAGGCCAAACATTCTTTATTTTGGTAAAGTTCAATTTATGTTTTAAAAATTTTTTTACTTAATGATTTTAGAGAGAAAGGAAGGGAGAGAGAAACATTGATTTGTTGTTCTACTTACTTATACATCCATTGGTTGATAAGTCCCGCAACCTTGGTGTATTTGGGACAATGCTGTAACCAATTGAGATACTTAGCTAGGACTGTTTTTTTTTTCTTTTTCTTTTGTTGTATAAGTTTTTGGTGTCATATTCATTAAATTGTTGCCAAATCCAACGTTATGGACATTTTCTCCAATGTTCTCTAAGAGTTGTATTGTTTTAGCTATTAGGTTTAGGTCTTTCTTTTTGAGTCAGTTTTCCTATAGGGTGTAAGGTGAATGTTTAACTTCATTCTTTTGCAGGTAGATATCCAGTTCTCCCAGCACCATTTGTTGAAAGACTGACCTTTCCCCATTGAGTGATCTTGGCATGCTTGCCAATAATTAACAATATATATGATGGTTTATTTCTTAGCTTTCTTTCTTATTCCATTGGTATATAGATCCCTCCTTATCCCAGGACTATATGGTTTTAATTATTGTAGCTTTGTAGTAAATTTCAAAGTTGGGAAGTGCGAGTCTTCTGACTGCTGCCTTCTTTTTCAAGATTGTTTTGGTTAGTCGTGGTCTCATGCAGTTCCATATGACTGTGAGGATGTGCTTTCCCATTTCTGAAAAAAAAAGGCCATTGAATTTTGATAGGTATTGTGTTTGAATTTGTAGATTTCTTTGGGTAATACTGGCATTTTAACTTCTGTTATAAACATGGGATATATTTCTATTAATGTTTTTAATTATTTTAAGCAATGTTTTATAGTTTTTGGTATCTTCTACCTCCTTGACTAGATTTATTCCCAAGTATTTAATTCTTTAGCTGCTTTTATAACTTGAATTTCTTTCTTAATTTCTTTTTAGGATTGTTCCTTACTAGTTGGTTTATAGAAACAAATGATTTTTTGCATGTTGACCCTGTATCCTGAAACTTTGCTGAATTTACTTATTAGCTCTAGTAGGGTTTTTTTTTGTTGTTGTTGTTTTTTGTAGACTCTGGGATTTTCCCAATGTATAGAAGAAGTATATCATCTACAGATATAGTTTTATCTTTTTTTCCTTTCCAAATTAAATGCTTCTTCTTTTTTTAAAAATCTAATAGCTCTGGCTTGAACTTGCAGTGTGATGTTAAATGGCCGTAGTGAGAGTAGAGATTCTTGTCATGTTCCTGGTCTTAGGGGGAAAGCTTTCAGTTCCTTACCACTGAGTATCTCAGTGGGCTTTTCATAATTGTCCTTTATCATGTTGAGGGATTTTCCCTCTAGTCCTAGTTGTCTGAGAGGTTTTATCATGCAAGTATGTTGAATTTTGTTAAATACCTGAGGCTTAGTTTTTATGACACAGTGATTATGTTTGACCTAATCAATTCACAGGATCTTTATGAAAGAGTTAATTATGTTTGTCTCTAAAAGGCCTTTATAAATTGAATACTGCTATCTAAATATAAGATGTCATTATTTTTTAACTTTTAATTGTAAAGTTTTAAACACACAAAAATTAAGAGACTTATAAAAATCTATATTCCCATTTATCTGGATTGACAGTAAATATTTTTCCATATTTGGTTTATCTATCTTTTTCTTTTCCTTTGGTGAACAGTTTCAAAGTAAAGTTGCAGACATCTTAATACTTCAATTAGATGTCATATATCAAATTGATATATATATTCATATATAAAATTAATTTGTTTATATACATATATATTAATATTTCTTTACACAGAAATAAGTAATAATAGACCAGTGATGACTTTTTTGATTAACTCTTTCATAGCCTATGATTCTTTTGTTAGTATAAACTATTTTTTCTCTGTTTCAGTTACTACCTTTGAAGATGAACTATTCTTATGTTTTGAGACCTAGTATTTTTCCTCCTTAATTATAAATGTACAGAGGCATCACTGGACTCATTGTACCCTGCTAGAGTGTTGGGAGCAAGAGCCCTGTGTAGACTCCCAAGTAGGGATGGTACATACAGAGTACATGAAGGGTCAGGTGGGACCTATCAGGAGAATGCTGACTTGCCAATATGTTGGTCAGTGATGAAACTCACCTTGAAGTGTTCCTATTTCCATTGCTATTAGAGAATAGGGACCCTCTGGTAAATTATGAGTAAGGTCTCAAGTAAAGCTGGAAAAATAGGACATTGAAAAAGTTATCAAGGGAATCAAGCCTCTTAATAGTTTTACTGGTTTTTAGCAAGGCAGCCATAGTAGAACAAAAGTCTTAGCAATGTATGTCTTTAGTACTCAGATTTCTTTTTTGGGATCAACTCTACTTTCTAATTAAACACAAAAACAGTCTAGAATAAAGAGAATGGATTTCTGCTTAGGGTGTGATGGTGTTAGTGCTTTGAGCATCAATTGTCATTGCTTTATTTATTTAGTGGTAGCTATCTGATTTAAAAATAAAAGTAAGGCCCTGACCAGTGGCAACTCAGAGGATAGAGCTTTGTCCTGGAGTGCCAAGGCTGCTGGCTGGATCTTGGGGTGACTGACTCAACCCTAAAATCACCAGTTCGAGCCACAGTAAGGGCATGTATGAGAAGCAACCAGTGGATGCTCAACTAAGTGGAACGGTGAGTTGATGTTTCTCTCTCTCTCTTTCTCTCCCTTCCTGTCTCAATAAATAAATAAGGAAGACCATTGTTTTTTCATTTAAATTAGGATCTGGAATAGACAGTGTAATAACAGGTTTATAATAAATACAGTATATTAAAACTGTATCAGCTTAAAATATTGGTGAAAGAGTAATAAATATTTTTTACTCAGTATCAGCACTCCAGAGAAATTAGCATGAGTTAAGTTCTTTGACACATTTGAAATTGTGATTTTTTTATTTTGCTTATCTTTATTTTCTGATTTTTAAAAAAACAAGCATGAAATGACAATAGTTTCAAAAGAAAGTTTTAAAAATAAGAAGTTGGTATTGCCTGACTGGTGGTGGCACAGAAGATAGAGCATTGATGCTGAGGTCCCAGGTTCAAAACCCGATGACATGTGCTTGAGTGTGGGCTCATCTGGCTTGAGCACAGGCTCACCAGCTTGAGTGTGGGGTTGCCACCTTGAGTATGGGATCATCAACATGATCCCAAGGTTGCTGGCTTGGCTTGAGTAACCCCTGTCCCCCGTCAAGTCACATATGAGAAGCAATCAATGAACAATTAACGTGACACAACTGTAAGTTGATACTTCTCATCTCTCTCCCTTTCTGTCTCTCTGTCTCTGCAAAAAAAAAAAAAAAAAAAGAAAGGAAAAGAAAAAACAAATTGGTATTGACTTAACTAATCTCTTAAATATCTATTAAAGGCTCAGTTTACGGCCTGACCTGTGGTGGCGCAGTGGATAAAGCGTCGACCTGGAAATGCTGAGGTTGTCGGTTCAAAGCCCTGGGCTTGCCTGGTCAAGGCACATATGGGAGTTGATGCTTCCTGCTCCTCCCCCTTTCTCTCTCTCTCTCCCCTCTCTCTCTAATAAAAGTAAATAAATAAAATCTAAAAAAAGTAAATAAGTAAAAAAAATTTTAAAAAGGCTTAGTTTACAATAAAGAGGAATGTTACAAAAATAATCTTAGAAATAAAAATTTGCATTATTGATTGTCATTAATATGTTCTGTATTCTTGTTTCCTTATTAATAGATTAAGAATTTAAAAAGGTTATTGTCTTCCCTAGCGTTTCTCTAAAACTCAGTTTCTTCTCAAGTTGATTTTTATTTTCCTGCCTTTTATTATCTATTTTTACCTTTGAGAAATACTTAACTTTGAGATTTAAAAATCTCTGCCTGACCAGGCAGTGGCGCAGTGGATAGAGCGTCGGACTGGGATACGGAAGGACCCAGGTTTGAGACCCCGAGGTCACCAGCTTGAGTGCGGGCTCATCTGGTTTGGGCAAAGCTCACCAGCTTGGACCCAAGGTCGCTGGCTCCAGCAAGGGGTTGCTTGGTCTGCTGAAGGCCCGTGGTCAAGGCACATGTGAGAAAGCAATCAATGAACAACTGAGGTGTTGCAACGTGCAATGAAAAACTAATGATTGATGCTTCTCATCTCTCTCCGTTCTTGTCTGTCTGTCCCTGTCTATCCCTCTCTCTGACTCACTCTCTGTCTCTAAAAAATAAATAAATAAATAAAATTTATAAAAAAAAAAATCTCTACAATGAGACCATGATCTCAATTAATTTATTTTATAAAAAAATTATAAAATTGAGTTTTCACATACTTTATGATTTCTTATTTTGCTTCTGTTGTTTCTACCCCTTGTAGTTCCTTCCTTCCTCCCTCCTTTCCTCTCTCTTCCTTCCTTCCTTCCTTCCTTCCTCTCTCTCTCTCTCTCTTTTTCTTTTTTTTTTGATGAGTTACTAAATAATGCTACTAAAAAGATTCTACTCTAGACCTCTCTACTTCATTATTTCATTATTAGTGTTCTAATTCAGAATCTAAATTCTTGCATTTATGTCTTCCTAACCAGTATTTTATTTCCTCCTGCTTCCTGTCCTACTTAAATATTTGGAACCCTTTGAATGTAAATGTTTATTAAAATGAACTTTAACTGGACTCCCTTTTAACATAAGTGAATGGAAGCAAAATTGAAGTTTTAACTCTTGATAGAAAGCAGGATTTTATATAGAAGTAGAATTGCTGCTAACTCGTTAAGGAAAACAGTACTTTTCTAATGCTTTTAATTGCAGTTCTCTGTTTGCAAAGAAAGGCATGGACCAGATGTATTTTTATTTATACAGTTGAGTTCTCAATAACAGTCAATGCCAGGGGATCTCATCCATTTTCTGGTGAGCTAAATGAGATTTTGATTGGTAAGAATGAACATCTTTTTTTCTGCCTAGAATTGACTCTTTAGCCTCTTCTGTATTAAATGAAGGCTACAAGCTCTGAGATGTACAAAACTTGATAAAAGATTCCACCTGACACAGCCAAGTGTTCATTTTTTATTTTTTGGTTTTAAATTATGCACTTTATTTGCATGGCAACATTGTATGTGCTAACAGTACCGAAAGCCAAGTTTTCTAGTCTCTTAACATTCTGTAGGACTTTGTTTTTGATCAAAAGGATACTGTATCTGTAGTCTTTCTTTATTCCTTTTGCTCTATTCTCTCCAGGGTCTCCCCCCAACCTTACCTCCCACAAAAACAGGGTGTCTGTCTCTTTCCTTTTCCTTCCCTCCTCCCTGTGACTTTTCTGAGGAGGTAAGATTTCTACTCTAACCTACCACTCTTCATATTTAAATGAAGGACATGGCAGATTGTGTGCTCATCTTGTTTTAGGGTAAAGTGAATTTTTACATTGAATGTTATTTATAACACTGAGTGTGATGTTTATAAATGGAGAAAAGTCTAAATGTTCATCTGTTGCCTACTAAAACAGGGTAGGTCTTAAGATTTGAGTATTTCTAGTTAAGCTCAGAAGAAGATGGCCAATATTAGACAGGAAATCCATTTTTCAATATCTTGGCAATCCCCGCATTTTTACTTTACAAATAGAGAAATTAAAATCCAGAAGAGAAGGTTTAATAGCACATCACAATAAAAGATTCACAGAAGTAATGATGGATGGCTTATTTGTAGTTATTCCCTCAACTTTAAAACTGCTGTATTATACTATAGTAGAAGGTGAGATGCAGCATGCACTCACATGCTCTCTCTCACACACACAGACCCATCTGCACATATGCCTTGCTCCCCATGCAGATCCCGTGCCGAGAGTCTCTGGGAAATAGATTCTTGACGTTTCTTCATTAATTCAAGAATGCGGTGGAAAGGTCACAAATTGAACACCCGTGAGCAGCTGCTTTGATGGTGAACTGCTGGTCCCTAGAGAGGCAGTGTTGCTCCCTCTCAGCCACATGAGCCTTAATGACTTCAGATACCTTGGTTTTCATTTACATCCTTATTTAAATACTTGGTAAAAAAAATAATTACACCGAGGTGTTTGATGAGATGAAATTTGATCTCAGCAGATGGAGGAAGGCTTCCCCTTTCATCAGCAGGGAAACCAAGTGTCATTTAAATGAAAATCTTCTGAAATCTCTTTATTTCTGTTTGTTGCTGGTATCTCTAAGGAAGTGCATCCATAAAAAAGGCAGGCATGGTGATACTGGGAAAGGATACCAATTGCAGAATTAATTGTCATCAGGAACAGCAAGAATTTTTCTCCCACCCCCATTTTTGTTACCATTTTCTGTGGCTTTTAAGTTTTGACTTGAAGTAATACACAAATGTGAGTTTGGAAATGGAAGTGTTTCAGCCAATGTTTTAGATCCAGTTCTGTGTGCTGGTAATAATACAGAATGCCAACCATCCTGACTTTTTTGGCCTTGTACTACGCCACAGCTTTAGCAAGGGGTCTAAAGGACAAGTAGTAGCATGTTCACCAGGCTGCCTCCCTAAGCTGATGAGGCACTTGAGTTTCTGCCGAAGCTAGCGTGGGTGGAGAGAATGGAAGCAGTTCCATCCACTGTTTCCATGGAAGCAACAGAAGATCCTTAGCACTTAGTGAAGAACAGGATTTCAAGGGAGGTGACTCTTTACAGGTACTTGCTGCTGAAAAATAATTTCCCTGCCAGAATATACTGTGAGTGCATTAGCCTGTCCTCACTCTTTAACGTTTATTTTACATTAACTTGCCAGGCAAGATCCTGAACAAACAGATCTGGATTGCCTGTGGAATTTTCCTGAGACTGTATGTAATCTGTGATCTGATAGTGGGAAGACCAGTAACCCTGACAGGCGAGGACTGCTGCTGCCCAGGGAGCATTTCAGGCTGTGGCGTCCATCATGTCTGAAAGAGCCATTTGTGTCTGGCCATATTGGCCACAGCAGGCTCAGTGGCAAGTCAGGAGGCGATTCAGGGGGCAGCATATTTCAGTGAAATGCTCTGTGGGGGCAATCTGGCAGCTCTATCATTTCTCTTACGGTGTGGGCTGGAGGGCCAGCTGTATTCTCTGCGGTGGGCGGGAGCGAAAGCAGCCAGCTGCGCTCTCTGCGGCTAGCAGCCAATGGAAGGTACCCAGCCCCCTGTGCAGCTCGCTGTGCAGCCCTGCTCAGCTGGAGCACTTGCTCCCTGAGGCCAGTGATAACTGGGCCTCCTGACATTCCTGTTAGCTCTTTGTTTTGGGAAAACCAGACTAGTCCAGGGGGATAGAGAGCAGATAAAAAAGAACAAACACAAATAGAGCAAAATAATGTATTTATTTAAAAATTTAAAAAGCTAAAAAAAAATAGGATTAGAGGAAAAGCACATATGCATAAGCTTATACAGGAATGATGCCCAATAGGATCAACAATGAATTTACACAGTACAGACCATACACATTCTTGTCCAGAAACACCCCAAGACTTTCCTGTGAGTGAGGGTTCACAAAAGTGACTTGGGAAACAGATATGCCTGTGGATGGATGCTTGTCTTTGTTTAGTTTCTTTGGACTGTTCTCAGCAGTCACTCTGAATACTACTGTGCAAATTGCCATGTCTCCTAAACATTTCTTTGGTGATTTGCTGAGATCCAGATGGGAACAAGCATTTTGAGACTGATTTCAGTATGTTTCAGTAGTTCAATGATCACTTTGTGTGTTTATTTATTTATTTGTTTGTTTGTTTTTGTACTTTTCCAAAGTGAGAAGGGGAAGGAGGCAGACTCCCGCATGCGCCAACTGGATCTGGCATGCCACCAGGGGGTGATGCTCTGACCCTCTGGGGTGTTGCTCCACTGCAGTCGGAGCTATTCTAGCACCTGAGGCAAAGGCCATGGAGCCATCCTCAGCGCCTGGGCCAACTTTGCTCCAATGGAACTTTGGCTGCCGGAGGGGAAGAGAGATAGAGAGGAAGGAGAGGGGGAAGGGTGGAGGAGCAGATGGACGCTTCTCCTGTGTGCCCTGGGTGGCAATCGAACCCTGGACTTCCACATGCCGGGCGGATGCTCCACCTCTAAGCCAACTGGCCAAAGCCTGTATATCTTTTGAAAACACATCTCTTATATGGTATGGGTCACACAATTCTACCTCCTCAAGGCCTTTTTGGCTCTATTTTTACTTTTAATTTTTTTTTTTTTTTGTATTTTTCTGAAGCTAGAAACGGGGAGAGACAGTCAGACAGACTCCTGCATGCGCCTGACCGGGATCCACCCGGCACGCCCACCAGGAGGCGATGCTCTGCCCCTCCGGGGGGTCGCTCTGTTGCGACCAGAGCCACTCTAGCGCCTGGGGCAGAGGCCAAGGAGCCATCCCCAGCGCCCGGGCCACCCCTGCTCCAATGGAGTCTTGGCTGAGGAAGGGGAAGAGAGAGACAGAGAGGAAGGAGAGGGGGAGGGGTGGAGAAGCAGATGGGCACTTCTCCTGTGTGCCCTGGCCGGGAATCGAACCCGGGACTTCTGCATGCCAGGCCAACGCTCTACCACTGAGCCAACTGGCCAGGGCCACTTTTATTTATTTTTTAAGATTTTATTTATTGATTTTAGAAAGAGAGAAAGGAGGGGAAGAGAGGTGAGGGAAGCATCAACTCATAGTTGCTTCCCGTATGTGCCTTGACCGGACAAGCCCAGGGCTTTGAACCGGCAACCTCAGCATTCCAGATCGACCCTTTATCCACTGCACCACCGCAGACCAGGCTCCATTTTTCCTCTTATCTAATATGTACTTATTCCTTGAGATTTCAGGTTTTATTGCCTCCCTACCCTCTTTGGGGACATGATTCCTCATGATTTCTTTTGGTCAACGTGGATCAAGGTGACACACTAGCAAATCATCTGATAAATTGAGGGCTCAGAAAGAGCTCAAAGGGCTGTGTTGACATAAGAAACATCCAAACCTATAGAGAATTTTTTTTGTTGTTGTATTTTTCTGAAGCTGGAAATGGGGAGGCAGTCAGACAGACTCCCGCATGCACCCAACTGGGATCCACCAGGCATGCCCACCAGGGGGTGATGCTCTGCCCATCTGGGGTGTCGCTCTGCTGCAACCTGAGCCATTCTAGCGCCTGAGGCAGAGGCCACAGAGCCATCCTCAGCGCCCGAGCCAACTTTGCTCCAATGGAGCCTTGGCTGCAGGAGGGAAAGAGAGAAACAGAGAGGAAGGAGAGGGGGAGGGGTGGAGAAGCAGATGGGCGCTTCTCCTGTGTGCCCTGGCCGGGAATTGAACCCAGGACTCCTGCACGCTAGGCCGATGCTCTACCACTGAGCCAACCGGCCAGAGCATAGAGAATTTTTATGAATTTATTTGAGCCAAACTCAGAACAATTGTCAGGAAGCAAAATTTCAATAGATTGAGAAAATGCTCTGGAGAATGGCAGTTTTAGTTTGTTTTGTACATTAGAATTGAAGGAGATGTAATGAAGATATGTGAAATCCACTGATGGTAGACTAAGGGGGCAAGAGAAAGCATAGTGAGGAAATACCTGGAGTTGGATAACAACAAAAAAGAAAAGACACATGCTTTTTTTTACATCTATGGGAACAGGATAGTTAATAATTAACAGTTATAGCACAGAGATATAGTATGAGGGGAAAAAAGATAACAATGAGGGGGTTCTGTAGTCTCCTGCTATGGTACAGAGGTGTCTGGAAAAGGAGATTATGCTGATATTTCAAAGGTCTGTTATCTTAGATGCACAAACACAACAGACAGGCTCACTTCAGGTAAAGATTGACTTTTGTCAAGAAGCTGCAGGTCAGGACTAGACTACCTGCCTTGACTTGCTTTTGTTAGGGATTTTTTATGTTCAGACCATCTGTGTCATTACTTTTTGTCTCTGAGTTTGTAGGGCCCTTCATGCTGGCTTCTGCTGCTGAGCTTGTCAGGTTTTATTTGTGACCCCTTTTTTGTCCATAGTTGGTAGTATTTAAGAGGCAATTGAATAGGTGACCACCCGGTAAGTAGGCTGGTATAAGAAATGATGTTCCTATTTCTTTTCTAGATATTTAATGCTACAAGAGAGCTATCTAACACTGCTGCCTATCAGTCTGTCCGCCTTCTCTCCGTGTCGCTCACTCAGGCAGAGCAGGAGCTAGAGGATCTTGCTGAGGTTGACTTGCAGTGGTCTCAGCCCACCTCAGGTAAGTGACTGCTAGAATTGTGCCATCTCTTATATAGAAAGTCAGTGCCCTGGGTAGAATCTGTAATCCTGAATTTGGTTCTTATCTACTTATTATTTGGTTTTCTATTTATTATGATTCAACTATCCTTTCTTCATTTCTTATTGATTCTCCACCTGTTCCTGATGGTAGCCATTCTGTAAGTTTACTCCCAAGACCACCGGTGAGTCTTCGTCCTTCCTATAAGCAGATGACTACTTGCAGCTTTGCTGAATACATTGAGGCCATTCAGTATGACCTCTACCAGCATCTCTCTTCACAGCCTTTTTTTGTGTGTGTATTTTTCCAAAGTGAGAAGTGGGGGGCGGCAGACAGACAGACTCCTGCATGTGCCCAACTGGGACCCACCTGGCATGCCCACCAGGGGACGATGTTTGGCCTATCTGGGGTGTTGCTCTGCTGAGGCAGAGGCCATGGAGCCATCCTCAGTGCCTGGGCCAACCTTGCTCCCATGGAGCCTTGGCTGTGGAAGGGGAAGAGAGAGACAGAGAGAAAGGAGAGGGGGAGGGGTGGAGAAGCAGATGGGTGCTTCTCCTGTATGCCCTGGCTGGGAATCGAACCCCGAACTTCCACATGCGGGCCGACGCTCTACCACTGAGCCAACCAGCCAGGACATACAGCTTTAATGCTCTGTTCTCTTCTTTTTTTTCTTCCTTTGTTTCTGGGTCTGAACACAACTGATTGGTGTCCTCCCATGGCCACCTCTGATGTGGGCTCTTACATCTTCAGGGCCTTCTTTACCCATCAGGCTCTGTTGTTTCACACCATTGTCCCTGCAGCAGGAAATCTTTATTTCCTACTACTCCCTGTGGCTCTGTGCTAGGCCACAAGGCGGAAGCAGTGAGCAAGACAGACACAGCCCCTATTCTCAAAGCTTAGCTTTTATTATAACAAAACGAATCAAAACTGAATGTAACAAACACCCTCACACAATGCCTTGCCTCTTTGTTAAACCTTTTTAGAACATCTTTTACTTTTTCTTCCTTTTCGTTGCCTTTCCATGTATTCACTCTTTAACCCTTTATAATCTGTCTTCTGCTTCCATCTCAACAGCTTATTCACCTCAAAGTGACTGCTGTTCTTCTAATTATACACTCTGGATACCTCTGCAGCATTTGACACTGCATACCACCCCCTTTAGGAACAGCACATTTCTCTTAGCTTGCATGCTACTTACTTCCTTTCCCTAGTCGTCTCCTCTGTCTTCTCCCTGCCTGTCTTTGCTTTCTTCAATGCCTTCCGCAAAATGTGGTCCCCTGTGCTCTTTCTAGTCCCCCCTTTTTTTGTCTGTACATGCTTTGCCTTGGTAGACTTGAATGCTCCTACATGTTCAAGTATTAATTAATTTAATACATATTTGAGTGCCCACGATGTTTGAAGCATGGCCTTGGTGCTGGGGGTATAGCAGTGAATAAAACAGGCAAGAACAGTTGGCCTCATGGAGCTTGCATTCTGGAGCAAGAGAATATAGAAAATGAGTGACAAAATTAATACATTTTACAGGAAGTATCTGACATTATTCAGTATGACACTATCTGAACTCTCCCTATATGAATTTAGGAACTAAATTTATTTTGGTAAATTTTTGGATGAATCTTTTGGTCTGTGAACTCGCACTAATTGAGCTATCACTTAGATTTGGATAATGTGTTTATACCTTGCTGTCACTTCCCTTTCACTCTCTGAACTCAGAACCAGATAAATTCTGGGGTATCAGGGATAGGTTAATGGTGATGTGTGCTAGTGAGACAAAATAAATAAAATACATCAAGGAAGCGGGGAGCAATAGGGACTCTTGGGGCTAGGACGGGTAGTGGTTTCTAGTTTAGAATGGCCATGGAAGTCCCAATGAGAAAGGCCACATCTCAGTAATAACCTGAAAGAGGTGAGCAATGCCGATACCTCAGGGAGAGCACAGTAGGCCAAGTCCTTCTCACATATCAAGTCTCTCCTGCCTCTTCCGTTGTCACATGTCTCTGTCTGTAGTGGGGAAGGTTTCCTGACTTTAAGGACTCATGTAATTAGAGTGTAATTCAGGACCATCTCCCATCTCAAGGCCCTTAACCCCAATCATATTTACAAAGTCCCTTTAGCCACAAAAGGTAACAGATTATTGGCATTAGCGTGTGGATATCTTTGGGGGACTATTCTGCCTGTCCACAATCTCATTTTCAAATGTTTTCAAGTAGCTTTTTATCTTTTTTACTCTTGGATATGACTCCACCTTTCCCTGCAGTCTTATTTTCCTTTTGTAACCTGTGTTCCAAACACTTTCAAAAATTTTTCCTGTTTTATTTGGCTTATATATTGTTTTCTGCCTAGAATGCCAACTCTGCTTATTAAACTTCTGTCTATCCTTCAAGGATTCCCCACCTCTCTCCCCATCCCTCTTAATTACCTTCCACTCGACTTGTGCATCAGTGCGTCCAGGTTTATACCAGCCACCCATAGGCACCCAGCACCAGCCAACAAACATCTCTGACATTTTGTTAGGTCCAGACACCGAATAGGGTGAACTAAACTTATAGTTTAGAGCAGTGGTCCCCAACCTTTTTTGGGCCACGAACCGATTTAATGTCAAAATATTTTCACCGACCGGCCTTTAGGGTGGGACGGATAAATGTATCACGTGACCGACACAAGCGTCAAGAGTGAGTCTTAGACGGATATAACAGAGAGAATCTGGTCATTTTTAAAAATAAAACATCGTTCAGACTTAAATATAAATAAAACGGAAATAATGTAAGTTATTTATTCTTTCTCTGCAGACCGGTACCAAATGGCCCACGGACCGGTACCAGTCTGTGGCCTGGGGGTTGGGGACCACTGGTTTAGAGTATTATGGAAACACCAAGAGGAGGTCAGTCTTTATTAGACTTTTTATGCCTTTCATTTCTTCCTTCCCTTCCCTTCTCTTCTCTTCTCTTCTCTTCTCTTCTCTTCTCTTCTCTTCTCTTCTCTTCTTTTCTCTTTTCTTCTCTTCTCTTTCCTTCCCTTCCCTTCCCTTTCCTTTCCTTTCCTTCCTTTCCTCCCTCTCTCCCTCCCTCTCTCCCTCCCTCCCTCCCTCCCTCCCTCCCTCCCTCCTTCCCCCCTCCCTCCCTTCCCCTCTCTCTCTCTCTCTCTTTCTTTCTTTCTTTCTTTCATATATATATTTTTTTTTTTTGGAGAGAGAGGAAAAGGAACAGACAGGGACAAGCAGACAGGAAGAGAGAGAGAAGCATAAACTCAGAGTTGCATCACCTCAGTTGTTCATTGATTGCTTTCTCATATGTGCCTTGACAGGGGGCTCCAGCTAAACCAGTAACCCCTTGCTAAGGCCAGTGACCCTGGTCTCAAACCAGTGATTTTGGGCTCAAGCCAGCGACCATGGGCCATATCTATGATCCCATGCTCAAGATGGTGACCCCGCACTCAAGTTGGATGAGCCTGTGATCACGCCAACTACCTTGGGGTTTTGAACCTAGGTCTTCAGCATCCCAGGTCGACACTCTATCCACTGTGCCACTACCTTTCATTTCATATTTGTTATTTTTCTGTTAAAACCCCTTAGTATATATGTTAATAGCTCTTGAGGCACATAACCATATTTTGTCTTATATTTTATTAAGCTGAATAGATGTTTTATTTTGTAGAATGTAAGAGGAGAGGTTCCATGTTTCTGTCTTTCTTTTTATTTATAGTACTCCCACCATCTAGAAATGCCTGGCACCTAGTAGGTGCTCTATCAGTTTTTTTTCTTTTGTTTTTTGGTTTTTTTATTATTATTTTATTATTTTATTTATTTATTATTTTTTTTAGAGACAGAGAGAGTCAGAGAGAGGGATAGACAGACAGGAACGGAGAGACGAGAAGCATCAATCATTAGTTTTTCATTGCGCGTTGCGACTTCTTAGTTGTTCATTGATTGCTTTCTCATATGTGCCTTGACCGCGAGCCTTCAGCAGACTGAGTAACCCCTTGCTGGAGCCAGTGACCCTGGGTCCAAGCTGGTGGGCTTTTTGCTGAAGCCAGATGAGCCCGCACTCAAGCTGGCGACCTCGGGGTCTCGAACCTGGGTCCTTCCACGTCCCAGTCCAATGCTCTATCCACTGCGCCACCACCTGGTCAGGCTCTATCAGTTTTAATTGACTGGAAATTGATTTGAATTCCCACTATCACACTATCAACTTTTTGAGTACCAGAACTATACTGAATTTGGATCTTTAATAGTTCCAAACCAGTGACTTATACATAGTGGTTCTTCAATAACTATTAGGTTGAAGCCCTGGCCATACAGCTCAGTTGGTTGGAGCATCATCCCGAAGCACAGAGGTTGCTTGTTCAATACCTGGTCAGGGCACATATATGAACAGCTCAAGGTTCTGTCGCTCTCTCTCTCCCTGCCTCTCTCTCTAAAAATAATAATAATAGCCTGACCTGTGGTTTTGCAGTGGATAAAGCATCGACCTGGAATGCTGAGATCGCCAGTTTAAAACCCTGCACTTGTCGGGTCAAGGCACATATGGGAGTTGATGCTTTCTGCTCCTTCCCTCTCTCACTCTCTATCTCTTCTCTAAAATGAATAAATAAATTTAAAAAAATAAACAAAAAATAATAATAATGAGTATAATATAATGTATAATACATTTATTAGGTTGAATGATCCTGACAGTTTAGTTTATGTGTGTGTGAACAAGTCCTGCCGGGGGTGAGGACGACGGAGACGCAAAGACCCGACTCTGGGGACCAGGATCAGTGACGCAGAACCACTTTATTCAGGAAGTAAGCTAGCTTATACACATGGGTTCAGCCTATAGGGTGTTACAACGTGTCCTTCATAGCTAATGGCTGAAAAGATCAGGGAGCTGCGTGGTTGGCGCTAAGTCACTTCCTTATAGTGGGTGAGCTTCCTTCCTGGGTGTGCCCAGGAGGCTTCTGGGAGCCGGAGTATTCTCACAGCATTGCATCAGCCACAGCTGCTAGGAATGTGCTCTGCACTCCACCCAATGTGAGCATGTTCCCCTCTTCATCCGCTTTCTTCTAACATGGAAATGTACTGCCCTGGTGTGTGTTGGTTACTGGGCTGTATGGACACATGAGCTAGACTATGCTGAAAATTTATATACCAGTTTTGTTTTTTGTTGCTTTCCCTTTTAGCCAAACTTATCATCATTTACTTCATGTTTTTATTACCATAACTATAAAATTGGGTATAAAACTACCCAGAAAAAAATATTTCTTCTTGATATGCTCCCTGCTTGCTTATTCCCTTCCATAGGGCGAAGTGAGAACAAATGGTGAGGTAGGCAGTAGAGGGGCCCAGTGCCTTTCTTCCCCTTGCTGATACTAATGGGAGGACTGTTAGTATTCCTGGGTTCTTCCCTCGCTGATACTAATGGGAGGACTGTTAGTATTCCTGGGTTCTTCCCCTCGCTGATACTAATGGGAGGACTATTAGTATTCCTGGGTTCTTCCCTCACTGATACTAATGGGAGGACTGTTAGTATTCCTGGGTTCTTCCCCTCGCTGATACTAATGGGAGGACTATTAGTATTCCTGGGTTCTTCCCTCACTGATACTAATGGGAGGACTGTTAGTATTCCTGGGTTCTTCCCCTCACTAATACTAATGGGAGGACTATTAGTATTCCTGGGTTCTTCCCTCACTGATACTAATGGGAGGACTATTAGTATTCCTGGGTTCTTCCCTTGCTGATACTAATGGGAGGACTATTAGTATTCCTGGGTTCTTCCCCTCACTGATACTAATGGGAGGACTATTAGTATTCCTGGGTTCTTCCCTCACTGATACTAATGGGAGGACTGTTAGTATTCCTGGGTTCTTCCCCTCGCTGATACTAATGGGAGGACTGTTAGTATTCCTGGGTTCTTCCCTCGCTGATACTAATGGGAGGACTGTTAGTATTCCTGGGTTCTTCCCCTCACTAATACTAATGGGAGGACTATTAGTATTCCTGGGTTCTTCCCTCACTGATACTAATGGGAGGACTGTTAGTATTCCTGGGTTCTTCCCCTCACTGATACTAATGGGAGGACTATTAGTATTCCTGGGTTCTTCCCTCACTGATACTAATGGGAGGACTGTTAGTATTCCTGGGTTCTTCCCCTCGCTGATACTAATGGGAGGACTGTTAGTATTCCTGGGTTCTTCCCTCGCTGATACTAATGGGAGGACTGTTAGTGTTCCTGGGTTCTTCCGTCACTGATACTAATGGGAGGACTATTAGTGTTCCTGGGTTCTTCCCTCACTGATACTAATGGGAGGACTGTTAGTGTTCCTGGGTTCTCGGAACCTGTAAGTGATAGGGGAGCATGGAGGGGGGTTTGCTTGCCTGGCTAGGAAGTTTTGCTCTCTACTAATGAGCTAATTGCCTTTTAATCGTACCTACCTTTTGTAAATTCTTAGAAAGGAATGCAAGGGCTGACCCACACTCATTCTTCTCACCTAGACCCATCTTGTACCTGCAGTTTGTATCCATCTACTTATTCCCTGACTCTTTAACTGTTTCTCTGAACAGAAAACCTAGGCCATGGAAATTTCAAGTACATGTCAGCAGTGTGCTGGCTCTTTGGGCGTTACCTGTATGACACTCTGCAGTATCCTATCGGACTGATAGCCTCCTCATGGGGTGGGACACCCATTGAAGCCTGGTCGTCTGGAAGGTCACTGAAAGCCTGTGGGGTCCCTAAGCAAAGGTAAGAAATCATCCTTCAGTCTTGGAAAGAACCTACCAGGAGATTATATAAGGGAAAGGATCATGGTTTCCTTTGGGAAGTCAGGTATGTGTTGAATGTCCAGTATGTGTTAACTTATTCCATGCACAGGTAAGGTATTATTTTTACTGTCATCACAACCACAGTCATCTGAGATTATGACAGAAAGCAATTATGATTCTTTTTCTTAATTATTATTATTTCTTAGTATTTTTTATTATATTATTATATTTTTTTATTATATTAATTATTATATTATTAGTATTTTTCTGAAGTGAGAAGCGGGGGGCCTGACCAGGCAGTAGCGCAGTGGATAGAGCATTGGACTGGGCTGTGAAGGACTCAGGGTCAAGACCCTGAGGTCGCCAGCTTGAGTGCGGGCTCATCTGGTTTGAGCAAGGCTCACCAGCTTGAAGCCCAAGGTCACTGGCTCGAGCAAGGGGTCACTCGGTCTGCTGTAGCCCCCCGGTCAAGGCACATATGAGAAATCAAGCAATGAACAACTAAGGAGCCGCAACAAAAAATTGATTTTTCTCATCTCTCTCCCTTCCTGTCTGTCCCTATCTGTCCCTCTCTCTGATTCTCTCTGCCTCTGCCACAAAAAAAAACCCCTAAAACAGAGGGAGGCAGAGAGACAGACCCCTGCATGTGCCTGACCAGGATCCACCAGGCATGCCCGCCAGGGGGCGATGCTCTGCCCATCTGGGCCGTTGCTCCGTTGCAACCTGGAGCCATTCTAGCGCCTGAGGCGGAGGCCATGGAGCCATCCTTAGAGCCCAGGCCAGCTTTACTCCAGTGGAGCCTTGGGTGCGAGAGGGGAAGAGAGACCGAGAGAAAGGTGAGGGGAAAGGATGGAGAAGTAGATGGGCGCTTCTCCTATGTGCCCTGGCTGGGAATTGAACCAGGGACTTCCACATGCCAGGCCAATGCTCTACTGCTGAGCCAACTGGCCAGGGCCTCTTTTTCTTAACTATAGCTAATAGGTACTGAAAACTATGCTCAAATTGTTATAGTTTATATATATAGTAACACATTTAATACAACAGCCTCTTGAAATGTAGATACTATTAACATATATATTGTGGATAAAGATACTAAGTCTGAAAGGGCTTTAGTAACTTGCTCATGAACAAAATAACCAAATGTCAAAGTCTGGCTTCAGTGTCTGTGCTCCTAACCACTGTGCTATATTGCCTATCAGAATAAACAGTGTAACTGGAAGAACAAATATAAATGTAATCAAAGAAATGTATACTGATTATGAAAGCATACTTAGGAAAAGCTGGATCAGGAAGATCACTTGGTGACGGGGGTGGGGGGTTGGAGAATGGGCTAGTTAATAAAATCTTGATACTCATACTAAACTAGAGATTAACAATACATGAACTGCTTTTACAGACATTGTCTCATCAATTCTGGAAAGGCCTCTAGAAAGAGGGTGGACTTGAGCTCTTGGTATAGCTTTGGTAAAGGCATACCTATCAGGGAGTAAAGACATTCAGTTTTGGAGCAGAAAGAATTACCTGTGGTAAAGTAAAAGGAATCTGAAGCCAGGCTTCCCAGTGCTCTGAGGACATGGAAGGGGCAATCCCAAGGGTGTGGGGAAGTGGGCATTCTCATATGCAGCTGCTGCAAGTGTAAATTCATTCAGTTATTTCACAGAGAAATTTAGGAACATGTTGAAAGCCTTAAAAAAATGTGCCTTTTGACCCAGTAACTTTATTTCTGGGAAATTACCTTAAGCAAATACTTATGTCTGGATGCAATGATTAAACTATAAGAAAGAATTATGGCATCATGTACAAAAGCAAAAAGCTTAAAACAATCTAAGTGTCTTATTTACTGAGTACTAGTTAAATAAATGTATTGCATGTGTGTGAGACTCATAATATACCATTTCTTCTCTCTGTTTTTAATGACCTTATCTGATTACTCGAATGAAACTCAAAAAAAACTGTTTGACACACTTATCCTGGGAGAAACCTGGAGGTGAAATTCAGAGACTGTTCACATGTTTACACATCAAACAGAGTGGTTCATTTTAATTCTGTGTTGCTTTCATCAGAAGTGAAAGCCCAGTTCTCTCATGACACTTGTGCATCTTACTGATTTCAGGTTTATTCCATCTGATTCTGTAACTGGTCCCAGTGAATACTCTGTTCTCTGGAATGCCATGATCCATCCACTACATAATATGACTCTGAAAGGTGTGATATGGTACCAGGGTGAGTGTTCAGTTTGCTATTTCTCCATTGTATCAGTTAGTTTTGCTGCATACCAAACCATCCTAGAATTTAGTGACTTAGAACAAAAATAATTTTATTTAGCTCACTATTCTATGGGCTAGCAGGGTAGTTTTTCTGTCTGGGCTGCTGGGATCTTTTATGTGTCTTTGGCCACCTGACAGGTAGTCTGATGGCTGGGTGACTTGGAATGGCCTGTCCCTCGTGTGAGTTGATTGGGTACTGTCTGCTGGGCCGTGTGGTTCTCATATGATCTCCCATCCTTCAGAAAGCTAGCTCAGATTTATTTATTGTTTACATAGCAGTCTCAAAATATCAAAAATATCAAAAGAGAACAAACCCTCAAATTGAGCACTTTTAAAGTCTCTCCTTGCATCATATTTACTGGTGCCCTGTTGACCTGAGCAAGTCACAAGGCCAGTCCAGAGAGACTGCAGGAAGGCCCACTTCCTAAGGGCATGGATAGAGGTTGGGGAGTAATTGTGTGGCCATTTTTGCATCTACCCCAAACTGCTCTCACAACTTGGACTGTTTTTAGGGGAGGCCAATGTAAATTTTAACAGGGACCTGTACAATTGCACATTCCCTGCACTCATTGAAGACTGGCGCCAAACCTTCCACCGTGGCTCTCAGGGGCAGACAGATCGTCTCTTTCCATTTGGATTTGTTCAGGTGCGTGTTGAGGGAGGAGGGTTTATAGGCCTTGCTGTGGGGATGTGTGGTTGAAATTTCTTTTCTGGAATCCATATTTCTTTTTTCAACCTCATGGCCACTGGTCAATACACTTACATGTGTATTATAATTAATGTATGACTTAATTCATCTCTGTTCACTGATTTGACCATTAAATCTTTTTTTAAAAAGTTAATAAGTAACTAATATTTCTTCCTATTAAAAATCATTACATGACCTGACCAGGTGGTGGCGCAGTGGATGGAGCGTCAGACTGTGATGCTGAGGACCCAGGTTCAAGACCCCGAGGTTGCCAGCTTGAGCGTGAGCTCATCTGGTTTGAGCAAAAGCTCACTAGCTTGGACCTAAAGTTGCTGGCTTGAGCAAGGGGTTACTCTGTCTACTGAAGGCCCACGGTCAAGGCACATATGAGAAAGCAATCAATGAACAACTAAGGTGTTGCAATGCGCAACAACAACAACAAAAAAATCATTACTTGTTTGTTAAAGAAATACTAAAAACATTTATAATTCCACAGTTCAGAAATAAGCAGACTTTTTTACTCATCATTTTAAAAATAGGATCCATACTATAATACTGTACTATATCTTGCTTTTTCTTTCTCATAATGTCATATTGCAAATATTTTTTCTTGTCAATAAATGTTAATTTTGGTACAATTTATAATTATTACAGAGTATTCTAAAATATGGTTGCTTTATACTTTATTTTCCTAGTCCTCAATAGAAGGGCACTTAGGTGTCTTTAAACATTTTGCTTTTATAAACAGCATGTTTATATTTCTTGTAGCTAAATCCTTATATACAGGCTTAATTATTTCCATAAGATAAATTCCCAGAAATGAAATTGCTAGGTTAAATTGAATACTTTTAAGGCTTTAAACATGTTTACAAATTTCTCTGTAAAAATTTATGAATTTGTATAAATATATACCCTTAGCAACAATGTGTGATAATGTTCACTTCCTCACGCCCTCCCTAAGTTGGTGTTATCCCTGCCACTCCTAAGAATGAACCTTTTTTTTTCACTCCCAGTTCATTGCACATGCTCTTTGTCTGAAATAATCTTTCTCTCCCATACTTTTCTAGCTAACTTTTGATTATCCCAAAGGTCTCAGCCTGGATATTAGGAAGCCTTCTCTGACCATCCAAAGTCTGGGTTAGATACTCCCTTTCCCCAAATAGGTGATTTTGTAGCACTCACCACTTCCCTTTTTACTTACATGTGTATTATAAACATGACCATATTTTTGTGGATCACTTTTATATCCCCACTACCTAATTGGTTGACACTTACTAAATATGGCCTAACACAGGCCCTGGCCGGTTGGCTCAATGTTAGAGCGTTGGCCTGGTGTGCAGGAGTCCCAGGTTCGATTCCCAGCCAGGGCACACAGGAGAAGTGCCCATCTGCTTCTCCACCCCTCTCCCTCTCCTTCCTCTCTGTCTCTCTCTTCCCCTCCTGCAGCCGAGGCTCCATTGGAGCGGAGTTTGCCCTGGCGCTGAGGATGGCTCTGTGGCCTCTGCCTCAGGCGCTAGAATGACTCTGATTGTGGCAGAGCGATGCCCCAAGATGGGCAGAGCACCGCCCCCTGGGGGGCATGCTGGGTGGATCCTGGTTGGGCGCATGCGGGAGTCTGTCTGACTGCCTCCCCGTTTCCAACTTCAGAAAAATACAAAAAAAAAAAAAAAGTAAATATGGCCTAACACATGAATAAAAAAATACATAAAGAGAAAACATACTTTTAATTAGTGGTAACTAATCAAAAAGAGTCTCAGCCAAAATGGTCTCAGCCTGTCCTAAAGCAATAAACATATTTAACAAAATTCATAATTGCTTTGCCTCACTTGCTCATATGACCCCTCTAAGACCTAGACTTTTAGTAGCGTGGTAATTGTGACTTTGCTGGAACATAGGAAATTAAACAAGTAAGATGTTATAAAAGCAAGGCCCAATTCACAACATAAATGATGGACTGGGTTAGATATTTGAATTGGACAGAATACTTTCAGAGAGCTGCCTCTATATTTCCACAGATTCCTTCTTCTAGCCATCTGTCAACCTCCTCTACCTTGTCCTACTTCAGTATACTTTTTTGGATAAAGATTTTTATAGACACTCTGACGAGATCGGGCGCGTTCAGGGTGGTATGGCCGTAGACGCTTATTATAGACACTCTGTTCGTATAATTACTCTACAATCATTTTCTTTCTTACATATATTTTTACTTTGAAACATTATTCTGCTCATTATTATCAAAATAGCAATTCCTGTCACCAGCTCTGTGATACTGTTGGTGGAAACTACACTTGGATATTGAAGTACCGTGTCTCTTAGCCTGTGTAGACGATGATTTAAATGTGACTTCAGCCAATTCAAATCAAAAGTTTATGTTGAATGCTTATGATATGCTTTGAACTGTGTAAGGTGCTATAAACGGTGTGAACTGGAGAACCTCTGTCCTTGCACTTAGGCCTTACAGTTTAGTAGAATTCCCTTAGCGTTTGGGCTTTCACTTTACATCATGAACAAAAATAATGTCCATTACTTGTGGAAAACTGAGTCTATAAACATATACCTGCAAAGGAAAATCTCAAACATGGCTATATGATGGTCTAGACCAGTGGCAGTCAACCTGGTCCCTACCGCCCACTAGTGGGCATTCCAGCTTTCATGGTGGGCGGTAGCGGAGCAACCAAAGTATAAATAAAAAGATAGATTTAACTATAGTAAGTTGTTTTCTAAAGATTTATTCTGCCAAACTTAGTGAAAATCCGACATAAAGTACTTGGTAAGCAATTCTTATTATATGCTTTAACTTGCTTTATAAATTTTATAAAGTAAAGTTACTTCCCTACTTTATAAATCACCATTACTGTGGAACCGGTGGGCGGTTAGAACATTTTACCACTAAGAGAGATACAAAAGTGGGTGGTAGGTATAAAAAGGTTGACTACCCCCGGTCTAGATTCTAGAAGTTAGTCTGCCTGGATTCAAGTCCCAGTCCCAGCTCTGATACTTCTTTAGCTATGTGATTTTGAACAATATATCAAACTTCTTTGTTATTTTAAGTAATGAGTTGACCCGTGTAAAGCCTGACACATGCCAGATAATGTTAGTGTTTGTTTTTAGTAATGAGAGAACTCAAAATCTGGAGAGAGAGTTGGTCTGTAAGGAAAGATGATGAAGTGTTGAGTTTAGATGATGGCTGCAGTAACTGGAGCACGGTTAGAGATGAAGGACTCAAGGTCAGTGGATAGGCCAGGGCCAGACCCATGTGTCAGTTATTCATAGAGCGGGGACCTGAAGCAAGGGAGGGAGAGAGAACAATAGGCTAGTGACTAGAGACCCTCGGACTCTGCTTTCTTAAAAGGGGTTTGGAGAACAAGAACAGACTGCAAAATACAGTATATTGTTGTAAAGTCCTCTGAATGTTAATGCCTTTGTATTCTTTGGCTATTACATGCCTTTGTAAGCAGCAGTATTTTTATCAATCACCAAGTGAGAATGAACAGCAAGCATCCTGCTATATCTCAGATTAGTAAAGAGTTTGGTTGTGGAGTATGCTGGTGTCCCCATGTGGCCAGTATGTACTAGTGCAGTCAATGAAACGAGTGGAGAATTGCTGCAGGGATTCTCAGCAAAACTGCCATTTTGAGAAAACTTCCTTGACATGAGTGACTGTAGTTAGCATTTCTCCCTGTTGTGCTTCCAGCTGGACTTACCCTAGACCTTACTGTGATCCCCATCATGACACTGACTAATGGACATGGTTCCACTTTCAGTCTTCTGAGTGTCATGTGGAAAGAAGTTGGGTGACGCATGGATCTTTCTACCCCATTTTATTTTAGTGCACACGGTAGAGACGGGAAGGGAGAGAGATGAGAAGCATCAGCTCATAGTTGTGGCACTTTTAGTTGTTCATTGACTGCTTCTCATATGTGCCAGCTGAGCCAGTGACCCCTTGCTCAAGCCAGCAACCTTGGGCTCAAGCCAGCAACCTTTGGCTCAAGCCAGCGGCCCATGGAGTCATGTCTATAGTCCCATGCAAGCCAGCGACCTCGGGGTTTCGAACCTGGGTCCTCTGTCTCAGGTCGACGCTTTATCCACTGTGCCAGCACCTGGTCAGGCTGTATCCCATTTTCTAGTGTTATGAGATTCCATTGTGAAGCTTCAGCACCTTTTATCATTTCATAGATTAAAGTCAAGTTGCGTAAGATATAAGAGAATTGGAAATATCCCCTACATTCTATATTATACCTGTTAATGTAAGAAGCATACAAACCTGTAGAGAATTTTATAAGTTTATTTGAGCAAAACTGAAGACAATTGCGGGGAAGCAAAATCTCAACAGATCAAGATTTGTGTCATAGAATGGCAGTTTTGCAGTTTGTTTTATACATTAGAATCAAAAGAGGAGATTTAAGGGGAGTTACATGATTAAGGGAGTGGGAGAAAGAAAAGCAGGAAATTTCTGGGATTAGATAATGAGTAAAATAGAAAGATACATACTTCTTTTACCTTGGTGGGTACAGGATCGTTAATAATTAACATTAAGAGCACAGAGAGATGGTATTTGGGGAACAAAATAACAATAAGGGGTTCTGGCCTGACCAGGACGTGGCACAGTGGATAAAGCATCGGACTGGGACGCGGAGGACCTCGAGGTCACTGGCTTGAGCGCAGGCTTATCTGGTTTGAGCAAGGCTCACCAGCTTGAAGCCCAAGGTCTCTGGCTCAACCAAGGGGTCACTCGGTCTGCTGTAGCCCCCTAGTCAAGGCACGTATGAGAAAGCAATCAATGAACAACTAAGGTGCCGCAACAAAGAATTGATGCTTCTCATCTCTCTCCCTTCCTGTCTGTCTGTCCCTATCTGTCCCTCTCTCTCTGTCTTTGTCACAAAAAGAAAACAAACAAAACAATAAGGGGTTCTGTAGTCTCCTGCTCTGGTGCAGCACTTGTGCCCTGAGAGGTCTGGAAAAGGGAGAGTACTCCCAACATTTCAGATCTGTTATCTTATATGCAAAAAGAAAATAGGCTCACTTCAGGTAAAGATTAGCCTTTGTCAAGGAAGCTAGACCATCCACCACTACCTGCATTTAATTAGGAATTTTATGTTCAGACCATCCTGTGTGGTTACTTTCAGTCTGAATTCTTAGGTTCATAGGCCCCTCCATCCTGGCCTCCCTAGGCTTGTCAGGTTTAGTATGTGACCCTTTTATGACTACGGACCCTTCATTCCATATCCTTTCTGCTACTGTTGTAGCCCTCCAGGATTTTGCTGATGATTTTCTGGTCATTCTGTAACAACTCAAGGAGCAGGATAATGTCCTCTATTCAAAGCTTCATTTGGCTACATTTGTAGGGATGATCTCAGGAATTTCCTAAACTATGTGAGGAACAAGACTAGGAGGAATAATCTAGTACTAATGCAGGTCCTCTGATGGGGACAGACATTTTATAGTGGAATCCAAAGACAATATGGTTGCTAACCCAGATTGTTTGCCAGTATGTGGTTTGACCTACTGTTAGATCAGGATTTGTGAAGAGAGTAATAGTTTGATGCCTCTCATTGGCTGAAACTAGGGTTAAGAATAAGGTGCTGCCTGACCAGGCTGTGGCACAGTGGATAGAGTGTCGGACTGGGATGCGGAGGACCCAGGTTCAAGACTCCGAGGTTGCCAGCTTGAGTGTGGGATCATCTGGTTTGAGCCAAAGCTCACCAGCTTGGACCCAAGGTTGCTGGCTTGAGCAAGGGGTTACTCAGTTTGCTGAAGGGCCATGGTCAAGGCACGTGTGAGAAAGCAGTCAATGAACAACTAAGGTGTGGCAACAAAAAACTGATGATTGATGCTTCTCATCTCTCTCTGTTCCTGTCTGTCTATCCCTATCTATCCCAATCTCTGACTCTCTGTCTCTGTTAAAAAAAAAAAAAAAGCATAAGGTGCTATCTAAAGCAGAGAACAGAATGATACAAACATCAAAGAAGTAGGAAGGAAGAAATAGTGTTGTAAAGTACCGTACCTTAATCCATGGGTTACATAGAGACACCAAGTCCAAATGAATTTTTGAGGAGATTTATTGATTAAGCCGGCTGCATATACGTACACAGGGTATAGCTGTGTCCCAAATTGTGCAGTGTTGAATATAGCTCTGAGGCTGGTTATATAAAGGAGGGGGAGCATGACACAGTCATTAACAAGCTTATTAACATTTGTCTAGAAGATCTATAAAAAACATTCAAACTTTCAAGGTAACACAATAGTGATGTTGTTTTACATATCAAAGACATTCACAAATCTTTTAGTGTCTATCTCCCCTCCTTTGCCTAGAGCAGGGGTCTCAAACTCGCGGCTGTGCGGCCCGCCCACCAATTTTGTGCGTCCCGCAGACTAATCAAACTTCGTGGATTAATCTGCGGGCCAGTCTGCGGATCGCACAAAATTGGTGGGCGGGCCGTGAGTTTGAGACCCCTGGCCTAGAGTATATGTTACTCTCAGGATTCCAGGAAGGGAGGGAGAGTTAAAATCAGTGCAGGGTATGTAAATATTGTTTCTTATTGAAAGGGAAAGGAAGTTCTTCAGATAATCTTTATTCTATAGTTAAACTAAATGACCCAATCATCCTTGCAAGCCAGAAAGCTTCTGCATTCTTCTCCCTCCATTCTCTAAAGAAAGGACGGGCAAGAAGCCTGACTTTTCCTCCTAAAATATTAATATTAAGTTTTGCAATTTTTTGGTACCTTACCACAATAGTGGGACCACGTGCATCATAGTAATATTAAAGAACTTTTTGGGAGCCTCTGTCCTTTGCAGGACTAGAGTCTATCAACTTTTAATCTAAATAGAAGCAAATCCTATGTAATCAGCATGTATATATTTAGAACCTGACTATCCCTGAATTATGCCAAGTCACCATCATCTCTTCCTTGAATATTGCTCCTTATTGGTCTTCCTGCTTCTACCTTTTCTGCCCTGTTAGGATGTTCTCAATATATCAGTTAAAGTGATCCTTTGAAATGTATGTCATACCAGAAGTCTCCATTGAGTCCTTCATATGACTGAGGTCAACCAACCATACATGATCTGCTCCTACTTCCATTACCTTCTGATTGGATTTCCTTATTTTCTTTGCCTCGCTTATGCCACTTTAGCCATACTGGCTGCCTTACTGCCTTTAATCACACTAAGTATACTCCCACCCCAGGGTCAACCATTTTCCTTTTTCTGCCTAGACAGTATGTAATTCCCCAGTATATTAGTTTTCCATTGCTGCGTAACAAATTATTGCACACTTAGCAGCTTAAAACAAGGCCACACACACTTACTATCTCACAGTTTCCATGGGTGAGGTGTCTGGATATGCGTAGCTTAGCTGAGTCCTTTGTTCAGGGCTGCAGTGAAGGTGTTGAATGGAACTGGGGTCTCATCTCAGACCTAGAGTTTTCTTCCAAGCTCATGTGGCAGAATTTATTTCCTTGAAGAATTCTGGAAATGAATTAGCTGTAGAAGACATGGCAGCTAATGTCTTGAAGGTCAGTAGGAGAGAATCTCTGACTCCTAGGCCCTCTAGCCTGACTGGGTTGGCTTAGCCACAATACTCTTCCTTTTGATTATCTGAAGTCAACTGATAAGGGACCTTACTTATATTTGCAAAATCCTGAGCAGATTATTCAGATGTTACAAACTCTGCCTGATGGATACCCTTTCTCTTGTGCCCCTGTATTTAATTCGATGCCTGGTCCTGTTTGTCTTTTAGATTGCCTTATTTCTAACAATCCCATGGCCACTACTACCCTTCTTGGCTAGGCTTTTCTCTTTTGGGTCTAGAATATTACAGTAGCTTCTGAACTAATCAATCTCTCTGCTTTGTTTTTCTTCACAGATCATTTGTATGATCACTAGATTAATCTTTTGAAATAGTCTTTTTATCATATTATTTCAGTGGCTCTTTAATTATTAAATTGTGAAATTCACATAACCATTTGAAAGTGTTCAGTTCAGGGACATTTAGTATATGCACAGTGTTCTGCAACCATCATCTCTACAGTGGTTCCCTGTTGTTTATAGAATAAAATATAAACTCTATCCAAATACTTGCCTTACTGTCTTTCCAAACTTGTCTTCCCCACATACATTCTCCACTCCAATTGATTGCTCTCTCAACACTGCATTTATACTTCTACTTCTGTATCTGATAAGGTTTTCTAACATGTGACTTATGAGCATTCTTAACTATAGTGACTTCTCATATTTTCTGTGCTCATTCAGTTTTTTAAACTTATTTATTTATTTATTATTTTTTCTGAAGTGAGAAGTGGGGAGGCAGAGAGACAGACTTCCGCATGTTCTTGAAAGGCAGAAACTGGCCCTGGCCAGCTAGCTAAGCAGTAGATTATCATACCAGCGTGTGGAGGTCCTGGGTTTGATTTGCAGCCAGGGCACACAGGAGAAATGCTCATCTGCTTCTCCACCCTTTTCCCTTTCCTCTCTTCCTCTCTCTTCCCCTCCCACAGCCAAGGCTCCATTGGAGCAAAGTTGGCCCAGGTGCTGAGGATGGTTTCATGGCCTCCGCCTCAGGCACTAGAATGGTTCTGACCGCAACAGAGCAACACCCCAGATGGGGAGAGCATCGCCCCCTGGTGGGCATGCTGGGTGGATCCTGGTCAGGTGCATGCAGAAACTATGGGCCGAACCAAAAACATAAGGCTAGTATGTGTGTTCCAAAGGGAAGATTTATTTCATTTATTTATTTTTTAAATTTTATTTATTTATTTATTTATTTTTTACAGAGACAGTGAGTCAGAGAGAGGGATAGACAGGGACAGACAGACAGGAACGGAGAGAGATGAGAAGCATCAGTCATTAGTTTTTCGTTGCACATTGCAACACCTTAGTTGTTCATTGATTGCTTTCTCATATGTGCCTTGACCGTGGGCCTTCAGCAGACCGAGTAACCCCTTGCTGGAACTAGTGACCTTGGGTTCAAGCTGGTGGGCTTTTGCTCAAACCAGATGAGCCCGCACTCAAGCTGGCAACCTTGGGGTCTCGAACCTGGGTCCTCTGCATCCCAGTCCGACGCTCTATCCACTGTGCCACCACCTGGTCAGGCAAAAGGGAAAATTTATTTTAAAAACGCCTGGGTGCAGGTGGGCTGAGACCAGCAAAGGGTGTCAGCCCCAAGGGAGGGATGGGGCAGGAGTTATATAGATTCATCAAAGGGCCTTGGGCAAAGGCAGCCGCAAGATAATGTCTTGAGGCCTGACCTGTGGTGGCGCAGTGGATAAAGCTTCGACCTGGAATGCTGAGGTCGCCAGTTCAAAACCCTGGGCTTGCCTGGTCAAGGCACATATGGGAGTTGATGCTTCCTGCTCCTCCCCCCTCCACTCTCTTTCTTTCTCTCTCTCTCTCTCCTCTCTATAAAAATGAATAAATAAAATCTAAAAAAAAAAAAAAAAAAAAAAGATAATGTCTTGTTTGTGGTTGGGAGTGGTACCACAGTTCCTCAAAATTGTCTGCACCCTAATCCAATCCTCCCTTACCAGCATCCAGCTGCAAGGGAGGCCTGAGCTGGGTTACTGAGCAGGCAAGTCCTTCTTCCTGCTTCAGGCCTGCATTGTTCTTAAGAAAGGGCCCTGGCCAGCTGGCTCAGTGGTAGAGCGTCGGCCTGGCGTGCAGAAGTCCCGGGTTTGATTCCTGGCCAGGGCACACAGGAGAAGCGCCCATCTGCTTCTCCACCCCTCCCCCTCTCCTTCCTCTCTGTCTCTCTCTTCCTCTTTGTCTCTCTCTTCTCCTCCCGCAGCCGAGGCTCCATTGGAGCAATGATGGCCCGGGCGCTGGGGATAGCTCTTTGGCCTCTGCCCCAGGCATTAGAGTGGCTCTGGTCACAACAGAGCGACGCCCCAGAGGGGCAGAGAGTCGCCCCCTGGTGGGCATGCCAGGTGGATCCCGGTCGGGCGCATGCGGGAGTCTGTCTGACCGTCTCTCCCCGTTTCTAGCTTCAGAAAAAAAAAAAAAAGAAAGGTTGTGGCTGAGTAGCCATTTTATCTATCAATTCTGAGTTTATGGTTTCTTATAATAGTAAACTGTTCTAAATGTAGAGCACTTGCTGTTTGTGCTATGAATATAACATTTAATCCATTCTATTTTATAGACTTTTTTTATTTTTATTTATTTTTTTAGTGAGAGAGACAGAAAAAGGGAGAGATGAGAAGTATCAACTCAAAGTCGCGGCACTTTTTAGTTGTACATTGATTGCTTCTCATGTGTTCCTTGATCAGGGGGCTCTAGCTGAGCCTGTGACCCCTTGCTCAAGCGAGTGACCTTTGGGCTCAAGCTGGATGTGCCCATGCTCAAGACAGTGACCCCGGGGTTTGAACATGAGATCAGTGTCCCAGGTTGACACTTCATCCCTGTGCCACCAGTGGTCAGGCTTATTAACATTTCTTATGTGCAGGTCTGCCCCCCCTCCACAAAACTGTGAAGTACTTATACTAGTGAGCTACTGCTAGGCAAGAAACCACCTCAAAACTCCATGACTTAAAATAACACTTATTGCCTGACCTGTGGTGGCGCAGTGAATCAAGCGTCGACCTGGAATGCTGAGGTCGCCAGTTCAAAACCCTGGGCATGCCCGGTCAAGGCACATTTGGGAGTTGATGCTTCCTGCTCCTCCCCCCTTCTCTCTCTCTCTCTCTCTCTCTCTCTCTCTCTCTGCCTCTCTTTTCTAAAATGAATAAATAAATAAAAATTAAAAAAATTAAAAAAAAATAACACTTATTATTATAGCTCTCCTGTCTGGGTAGCTGGGGATTGATTGATCTTGACTGAGCTTTACTGGGTACTTTCATATTATCTGTGGGTCAGCTGAGCGGCTCTGCTCCAGACCAGACTTGGCTGAACTGAATTAGGTGAGGCAGCTCAGTTCCACAGCTGTCATCCTTCTCTCAAGAGTAGTGAGCTGGCCCAGGCATATTATGCTCATGGTGATAGCAGAAATGCAAGAGAGTGACTGGAATCATGCAAGGTCTCTTGAGGCCTATGCTAGAAATTGACACACACTATTACTTTTGTTTCATCCTCCCAAACTGGCCAAAGGAAACCACACAGCTGAGCTCAGAATTAAGTGGTGTCTCTTATTTTTTTTATTTTTTGTGACAGAGACAGAGAGAGAGACAGATAGGGACAGACAGCAAGGAAGGGAGAGAGATGAGAAGCATCAGTTCTTCATTGCAGCACCTTAGTTGTTCATTGATTGCTTTCTCATATGTGCCTTGACTAGGGGACTACAGCAGACCAAGTGACCCCTTGCTCAAGCCAGCGACCTTGGGCTCAAGCTGGTGAGCCTTGCTCAAACCAGATGAGCCTGCACTCAAGCCAGCGACCTCGGAGTTTTGAACCTGGGTCCTGTGTGACCAGTCTGACGCTCTATACACTGCACCACTGCCCAGTCACGCCTAAGTGGTGTCTCTTAATAGAAGAAACCATAAAGCCACATGACAAAAGGGTGTGGATATAGGAAGGTGTAAAGTATTGGGTGCAATTTGCCCACATGCTCAAGGGCAAATTTGTTTTTGCTTTCCTACATACAGTGCCTAGCCCTGTGTTGTATATAGATGTGTCCTTTGCCTATTGCTTTCCAACAAACTACCCCAAAACTTAAGTGTCTTAAAATATCAACCATTGTTTTTGTTCATGATTCCATATGTTGGCCAGGTAGTCTCAACTGGAATGGCTTTCTGCTCTGTGTGATATCAGTGGGCTTGCTCATGTGGCTGCAGTTTGAACTGAAGGATCTAGAATTCACACGACTGGCCCTTCTGTTGAGATTGCTGGGACATGAATGCCTATCTTCTTCAAGATACTCCACTTTCCAAGGCCCCCTTCTCTGTATCATTCCTCCAGCAGGCTGGCTGGACACTTTTTACCTGGTCATCTCAGGGTTCTAGGAGAGTGAAATCAGAAAGCAGGGGATCTTGAGGCAAAACCTTGGAAGCTGCACATCACTTCTGAGTATTGTTGGTCAGAGAACATCACAAATGTATCCTTGATTCCATGGGAGGAGACATAGACTCCACCACATGATGAGAGGGGTGGCAGAATTACTTTATTGCAGGTGGGATGAGAAGGATTCTGCTACAACAGTGAGCTCAGTAAATAGATACTTATTGAATGAACATTTGAACAAATGAGTGAAGCAGAACCAGGGTTTGCTTGTGAGAAAGACTCCAATATAAGATTGTGATGCAATAAAATCCTGATGCAGCCTGACCTGTGGTGGTGCAGTGGATAAAGCGTCGACCTGGAAATGCTGAGTCGCTGGTTCGAAACCCTGAGCTTGCCTGGTCAAGGCACATATGGGAGTTGATGCTTCCAGCTCCTCCCCCCGTCTCTCTCTTCTCTCTCTCTCTCTCCCTCCCTCCCTCTCTCTCTCCTCTCTAAAATGAATGAATGAATAAATAAATAAATAAAATCCTGATGCAACCGTATCTACTTTCTAGTTGTCTTCAGTTTTGTCTGGTGCAACCTCAGATGATGGATTTACCCAGATCCGCTGGCATCAAACAGCTGACTTTGGACATGTCCCCAACCTAAGGATGCCTAACACTTTCATGGCTGTAGCTATGGATCTCTGTGACAGGAACTCACCTTTTGGCAGGTATGGGTGCTTCTTGGGCTTTGTTTGAATAATAATATATGTTCCTTGCCTGTGGTCTTCACTGTTCGTTGTGATGGGGAGAGAGCAGATGGTCTAAGGATTGGACCTTAGAAGCATTATCTACAACCATTTACACTGGGGTGTGCTATAGAAATAAAAGAGAACCCTCAACATCTCAGTGCTTTGACACAACAGAAATTTATTTCTTGTTTACACTATGTACCCAAAGGTCAACAGAGAGTCTTTGCATCATAGTCATTCACAGATCCAGAGAGATAGAGGCACCGAGTTGATCTGCACTTCCAGTCACCTTAAAGTCCCACACTGGCAATTAACTTGGAAGTAACATCAGTTACTTCTGCCCACATAGCATTGGCCAAAGCAGTCATGTGGCCAAGCCCAGCTTCAGGGGAGAGCTGGTAAGGTGATTCTACCATGGACTCAGAGGAGGAGCAATGGAGTATTTGTGAGTGGCCCCTGACTACATGCTAGCTGTAGGACACGAGGGGGTTTCAATGCAACCCAATACACAGTATCTGGATTATAGTAGGAGCTTGAACCTAATATTTACTTAGTTTGGAATGAATGAATATTTACTGAATGAACAAATAAAACCTAGAGGGGACCAAGTAATGAACAGCTGATTCAGGTGAAACACGGGATATGTTGGTTGGAACAGTCTTATGAGTTAGCTCTCCTAGGTTAGTTCTAATACCCATTCTCCCTCCTCTCTTCCTCCTTCTCTCCCCCCTCCCTTTGTTTCTTCCTTCCAAATCACCTATTATTTCAAGGTTTCCAACCCATAGAAGGCCTAGAGCACCATCTATGATTATCATTCACCTTTTCTCTTAAGCTGACTAGCCAGTGATCACTTGATTAGATTCAGTCAACTTTATTCTCACCTTCTTAAAGGGTGTTTTGTATATTATTATTATTTTTTAATATGGTTATTATTTAGCTTAAAGCCAAAATTCTCTTTTTGTTGCTTATCCTGTAGCATTCACCCTCGAGATAAACAGACTGTGGCCTACCGGCTGCACTTGGGGGCCCGTGCTGTGGCTTATGGTGAGAAGCTGATCTTTCAAGGACCACTGCCTGAGAAGATGGTACTCTTGGCTGACAAGGGGCTGCTCAACCTGACATATTCTCAGCAAATCCTGGTACAGAGGCAGGATGACAAGATATTTGAGGTGAGAATAGTGGTTCCTCATGTTTTGGGAGTCAGCATTTCCTTAACAGTGAGGCCCATCTCTTTAACATAACTATGAAGCAGGACTTGATTGGTGGGGGGCTGAGTTTGTCTCAGAGGGGCAAATAGACCCCTCTGTTAATTCATTTGCTTAGAGCAGCGATTTGCATTTTTCATCACATGATGCACATAAATTACTAAAATTCTGTGACACACCAAAAAATATTTTTGCCCATATGACCAAAAAAAAACCCCTCTAAAACCCAATAGGTATAATATTGATCCCGTCACACTGGACAGCTATTGTTGTATTGGCTGTTGTCATTTTATTTGACAATCTAAGGGAAAAGAGTTCAGTGCCCCTGACTAAAATAGGTATTGCACATTTAAAAAATTTTTGTGGCACACTGGTTGAAAATTGCTGGCTTACAAGCGATTTTGATAGGACAATCAAAGGAAGATAAAATGCGTCCATATTAAAATATTCCTTTTGTATTTTCCCTTCCAAAGCAACCATATTTGCTCTAGGCAGGGTCTGCAGGTTTTATTTGTAGGTTACTTTATATTCTAGAATATTTCACTCTTTTATCCTAAATTCTGATATTCTTTTGAGTTTTGTGTCTCCTTTAAGAGACTTAAGCTTTGGCGATTTATTTGTAGCTTAGTGTGAATTTATATAATGAAACTACTGTTTTTTTATATTCCACTGTGGAGCTGGGGCTATTGATTAAAGAGGTTCTTTTAAGGGTCTTCTATAGTTGAGGGTGGAGGAATTCCTAGATGAACCATTTACATGAGTGTCTGGAAATCAAGAAGCCATTAGTATGGGACTGGCCATTAGTGTGAAAAGGGGCACTGGAGAAGAAAAAACATTTAAAACAAAACTTGAATCATACAGGAGTTTATCTAAGGCAGCTTCTCCTCTGGAATCCTGACTACAGTTTTTACTTGCCTCAGGTGTTTGGTCAGCAGTTATGCCATTTAGCTTCTGGACACTGGGTTTTAGATGAATTCTAGCCTCCAAGAAGTTACTGCATTCTGTGTTCTCCATTTTAGTCAATTGCTGGCAGTCTGTCCATCAGCTGGACCCAGAATCACAGTTGCGATCAGGTCAGAACTTAACCTGGGGGTACTGGATCATTTATGTTCCCTTCCCTGGATTATTTTCTGACTTTAGAAGGGCTTATTATCCAATGTTTCTTTATTCCCCTTTTTCATTCCTCAACTCCTTGGGAATGCCGAAGGGGACCAGCAGCTGGACTGCTCTGCTCACTCAGATTCCTACTTTGCCATCTGTTGTGACATTGACAGCATGGATGTTGGTGGAACCTTCCCACATGCTCGACGTGATTGTGCTTCCTGATTTCCCTCAGTAATTTATGCTTTACTGATTTATTTATTTCATTGCATGAACACTTACTATCCACCTGTGGCTGTGTTGGCGAGACCCAGACTCAGGTGGCTCTGGTTACTGTAAGAAGTGGATTCTTGGCTAAAAGTAGCTCTATCTCTCCCTTATAGTCTGTCTGAAAGGGCAGTTTCTAACCTGCAGGAATATCCTTCTACCTGACCTGACCCTTCCTATTTATGACTCTCTTATTAGATCTCATGCTGTGGTGACCATCGGTGCAAGTGGCTTCCAGCTCCCATGAGCACTTTCTCCACGCAGACTCTGGCCCTGAATATCAGTTCTTGTTATGGTGCTTTAGTTGCTCTCCGCTATGCCTGGACCACATGGCCTTGTGAATATAAACAGTGTCCTCTATACCACCCCAGCAGTACCCTGCCAGCTCCTCCCTTCACTGCCGTCATTGCAAACCAGATGCCTGGATATCAAAACAGGGTTGCTAAATGACTTAGTTGCAGTATGATCATACTTTAAGACGTTAAGTGTGGATTCCTTAGATTTGGGTATTTAAGAGTTTAAATGACAACTGTTGCTTTTAAAGGAAATTAACAGAAAAACCTCATTAGACAGTTCCCAGCTATATTCTCAGATGAGCCAGGCTGGTAGACAGTGAAATGCCTGCCTTTTGTCTTATAGGTAGGCTGGTGTCTTTTTTGATCTCATGCCAAACTATAAGCAAATTAAACCTCAATGTCATTTACTTCCTCATATTTGGGAGTGAAGCATCTAGCTGGTCACATGGCCTTGAAAGTTGTTCCATTCCTAGATTCCACAATTCTAGTGTAAGGGGACTGCGTTAGATGTTTACTCTAATCCAGGGGTCCCCAAACTTTTTACACAGGGGGCCAGTTCACTGTCCCTCAGACCGTTGGAGGGCTGGACTAGAAAAAAAAAACAACTATGAACAAATCCCTATGCACACTGCACATATCTTAAAGTAAAAAAACCCAAAATGGAAACAAATACAATATTTAAAATAAAGAACAAGTAAATTTAAATCAACAAAATTGACCAGTATTTCAATGGGAACTATTCTCCTCTCACTGACCACCAATGAAAGAGGTGCCCCTTCCGGAAGTGTGGCAGGGGCCAGATAAATGGTCTGGGGGGGGGGGCGCGTGTGGCCCGTGGGCCGTAGTTTGGGGACCTCTGCTCTAATCCAAAAACAATTCTACTCTTTCATTTTAAATAATGATAATGTGAATGTTGAAAGCTAACAAAACCAACCCATGTGCAGGCATTTGGGGAGGCCCGAAGTGCCAGCTTAGGAGTGAATAGGAAAGGCAAGGTGGTGGTAAAGAAGTCACTCAGGTTGCCAGTGACAAGATGTCCAGGGGATCACAAGCTTAGAAAAATGTGATACTGGAGGTCACTGAGAGGCAAACAGGCCATTAGAGTTAAATATAAATATTAGGCTCTATAAAGGTAAGAGTTTTAACTATAAAAAGAATAACCCAGGTAGGAGAAAAAAAAAAGCTAAAAGTAAAGCTACATGATAAGCATTTAGAAAAATAATCCTTATGAGACAAATGTCAAAGAGGGCTTTTGTGTATACTATTAAAAATCATGGTTTTAGAAAAAAAAATCATGGTTTTTGGTTAAAACCAGCTAATGGCACTTGATAATTGTGTGTTGTCTATTAGAAGTTAGAAATAAAAGTATACAGTTATTCATTTCTTGACAGGGATAGTGTAAGAAATGCGTCATTAGATTATTTCATCACGTGAACATCACAGAGTGCACTTACACAAACCTAGATGGTATAATCTATGGCACCTGAGCTACAAGCCCATATAGCATGTTATCATATGTTGGGCAGATAAAATGTATTATGCTCACTTTGTTAAAGATAACACGAGGAGGCCGTAGCCCAGGTGATATTAATGTGTGTTGGGGTGGGCTAAAAGGCAGGCAGAATCCTTGTAGCCTGGGGCTTGGTTTTGGGATTAAGCCTTTCCTACCCTTTTTTGATGTGGGGTGGTACAATCCAATCATGCCTCAGAAAGTGACTTTGTATTAGAGACTTTCCTATTTTGTATATTGGATTAAGGGTTTGGATTTCTACACTATAAAATGGGGACGGAACGAGAGTTTACCCTCTTGGTTCCTGGGATGATTTAGAAGAGAGAGTAGAGCCAGCAGCGGAAGGAGGCCACGTGGAGGCCAGGAAAAGCAGCCAAGATGGTGGAGTGCTGAGTGAGATGCCAGTTTGTGGAGAGTTTGTATCTGGAATAAGGAAGATGGGGAACTGAGGAGAATAAGGCTGGTGAGCTAGAAACCTTTGATTCTAAGAAACTCAGATAAGTCAATGGCTTTGTGAGCACTGAATGTGATTGGGTTTTGGAGCCCAGTGTGTGTTTTTACTTGCCTGCCGGGTGCAAGCTAGGATTAAAGACTATGGCCCACCAGTTTGTGGCTCCGTTGTTTCTTTACCGACTGTCCGAATCCAATGCGAACCTGCATGGGCCAGAAGGCTGCTGTGATAGTGGCCCTGGCCTTGGCTCCTGGCTTTACATCATAACACAGTGTTATTTGTGTATCTAACTATATCTAAACATACAAGAGGTACAGTAAAAATATGATATAAAAGATAAAAAAATGGTCCATTTGTACCAGCGCACTTACCATGAGTGGAGCTTGCGGGATTGGAAGTTGCTCTGGGTGAATCAGTGAAGTAAATGGTGAGTTAATGTGAAGGCCTGGGATATTACTGTACAACTATAGGCTTTATAAACACTGTATACTTGGGTACTCTATAAATTCATATAAAAATATTGATATTTTTCTTTAATAATAAGTTAAAGCCCTGGCTGGTTTGCTCAGTGGTAGAGCATTGGCCTGGTGTATGGATGTCTGGGTTCAATTCCCACTCAGGGCACACAAAAGAAGTGACCATCTGCTTCTCTCCCCCTCCTATCCCCCTCTATCTCCTTCTTCCTCTCCCATAGCCAGTGGCTTGATTGGTTCGAGTGTTGGCCCCAGGCACTGAGGATAGCTTGATTGGGTTGAGTGCATCAGCCTCAGGCACTAAAAATAGCTATACTCCCATCCAAGTACTAACCAGGCCCGACCTTGCTTAGCTTCTGAGATCAGACAAGATCGTGCACGTTCAGGGTGGTATGGTCGTAGACTAAAAATAGCTATACTGATTCAAGCATCAGCCCTAGACAGGGGTTGCTGGTGAATCCCGGTCAGGGCACATGTGGGAATCTATCTCCCTTCATCTCATTTACAAAAAATAAATAAGTAAATAAATAAAACTCTGCTTTCTGTGACTTTTTTACTTTATAAATTAGAGATAGCTAAGAAGTTCAGGTTCCTTTCATCCCCATTAACCTCGTGCACACAGTATGCAAAATGAGGTGTAGGGAGTGGCTACATTAATAAAAATTCTTGTAAAACTTAATTTATTTTTAATGGTTGAATAATTTAAAACATTTTGTGGGAACTCAGCTTACTTCCCAAATGAAATTTATAAACTCTGTAGATCCGTGGTTTTTAATATTTTTACACTTGGGAACCAGTGAAAACAAAAAATTATTTTGGGGACCGCTAAGGCAGAAATTAACCTGAACGTAAGCAAATTCGACTGAGATCATTGGGTCTGCAATCTTTGTATGTCAGGGTGGTTAACTTACATGGGCCAGCACGAAATTTCTGTGGACTGGTCTGAGTACCAGTGGTTGAAAACCACTGCTCTAGATAATTTGGACACTAACAAAAGGTGTAAGCAGGCCTGACCTGTGGTGGCGCAGTGGATAAAGCGTCGACCTAGAAATGCTGAGGTCGCCGGTTCGAAACCCTGGGCTTGCCTGGTCAAGGCACATATGGGAGTTGATGCTTCCTGCTCCTCCCCCCTTCTCTCTCTCTCTCTCTCCTTTCTAAAATGAATAAAAAATAAAAAAACAAAACAAAACAAAACAAAAGGTGTAAGCAAGTAAAAATCACCCCAAAACTCATCACTTAAAGTTTGTTGAACAGTCATTTGATTTGTTTAGGTGTACTTTGCACACTACATTGTATATTATTTTATAATTTTCTTTTTGTTGTGGGTTTTTTTTTACAGAGACACAGAGAGCCAGAGAGATAGACAGGGACAGACAGGAATGGAGAGATGAGAAGCATCAATCATTAGTTTTTCGTTGCGCGTTGCAACACCTTAGTTATTCATTGATTGCTTTCTCAAATGTGCCTTGACCGCGGGTCTTTAGCAGACTGAGTTTAACCCCTTGCTTGAGCCAGCGACATTGGGTTGAAGCTGGTGAGCTTTTGCTCAAACCAGATGAGCCCATGCTCAAGCTGATAACCTCGGGGTCCGACGCTCTATCCACTGTGCCACTGCCTGGTCAGGCTGTATATTATTTTATAATTTGTGTTTTTCACTTATTCTAGCAAAATAATTTTTCTATGTAAGTTGAATATATATAGACTTAGTATTTCATTTTGTGGGAGCCCTATTTTTTAACCAATTTCCCATTAGTGGACATAGGTTTTTGCCAATTTTTCACTATTAAACTAATAGTGTGATAACTCTTACTTATAAATATCACAGTTAATTTCCTTAGGGTTCTTAATGTAGAATAACAGATTTAAGTACAAATATGTTAAAAATTTTGATACCTATAGTTTACCCAGGCATGGCCAACATACAGGTATGTGGCCTGCGATTAAATTTTTAATATTCTCTGCACGACGCACTGTAGAAATGAAATAAGTGGTACTTTTAAATCGTTATACATAAACTATGATATCTAACCATTGTACAACAATGAAAGTTAAAATCTCAGCTACTCAGAAGCGGAAGTGTCTTTGATTATTGGAATCGAGATATTTAAGAAGATACTGATATGCGGAAAAGAATCCTGCGTGCGACTAATCTAGGGTTAACTTCCAATAATTGGTCAAATGGATTCGCAATACTTCTTTATTTTTAAAAAAAATTCCATTATAAAGATTTACAACTTTTGTACTCATCTGTGCAATTTTTATAAGCAATTGAATATTGGAAAATGTGGAAATTTAAAAAAACTTGCCAAGGAATATTTAGTCATCTTCAGCTCAACTTGTATGTGTGAATAAACTTTTTCTTTAATGAATCTAAATAAAAGTACAAGATCAAGAGTGAATGATTTACATTTGGAGGCTGCGTTAAAAACAGCTACTACAAGTATAGAGCCAGATATTAAAAAAATAATAGGCAATGCAAAGCGCCTCAACATGTCACATTAGTTTTTTTTGTTAATTTGTCATACTAAATTACTTACATTTATTCATAAACAAATTACATAATAAAATTTTGTTTTACGAATTGTTTTTGTATTTAACATTTTTTAATTTTAATATTTTGTCTGGCTCATGAAAAATGTTTTCTTTCTAATCTGGCCCAGGGGCAAAAACTGTTGGCCACGCCTGGTTTTACCCCTTCCAAGGATTCAACAGTTTACACTTCCACCAAGATATAGTCCTATTTTTATCTGTTTCCCATTGTATAGTCAAATAATAAAAAAAACACCTTTAACAATCCAGTTAATATGGCAGTATTTTTCAAGTTTTTAAAAATGATGGTCCATAGGAAGAACATCTGACATTCCATGCGTCCCCATATGTGAATGCATGTGTACACACTATGGTTAATACAAAGGTTTCAACCTTTTCACATGCAATACATTCCAGTACATTCAATTATTTAATTTAAAAAGATTTATATCTTGACTTCCTAAGTTTAAAAGCAAATGGGTGCTTTTTGAAGCAAAACTACAAAGTAAATACTCTTTAATAAAAGTAAACAGCACACTACTTAAAATTTTTTTAAATGTCTCTCTTAAAACGAAGCTCTTTTAATGTGTTTTGCTTAAGAACTTACAAAGAGAAAATAAAAATATACTAAAACTTTAACAGCTTTGAGTAATATTCTTTTCACCCTTGATCTGCCATAATTCAAATTATAATTATTTTTTGTACTGTAAAAGCTATACAAACTTATGAAAAGTTTGTACTTAAAAGTCACAAAATTACTGTTAATTTACCTCCTGATGCTTTTATAGTAACCAGTGTGGCATGCTCTATGCTGCTGTCTGAGCCCCTCCCTCTGCTGGCCAGATTCATTCCTATACATTGCTAATCCCATCTGTGTGGTCCCATTAGCAGTTATGAATTGAATAGCAACAATCTAGCTCACCATTCCTTCCCAAATATTCTACTTCGTGAGGTCCTTCTGTCCTTTCCCATTCCAGCCACCCTGATACTTGGATGGATCTTGCTGGGATGCCCTTGCTGCCCATCCAAGCAGCTGCTATGGAGTGGTGGTGATTAGGTGATGTGGTAAGCTTCCACCTTAATGCCATAAGCAGGGTCCAGACAATTCAGTTGCACTGAGTGCAGTTATGTTATTACATGGTTAATGAAATGACAGGTGAGTCTTAAGAAGGCTGGAAGCCAGTCACCAAATTTGTTATGCAGTTTCAACATACTTAGTTAAGCACCTTCTCCAGTAAGAAACCACAAAGATGATGTAGAAAGTATTAAGATGACCTTTTGATCCCCTTGAAGGCTATGTGAAATGTGAAGAAACAGAATATGCCTTGGGCTGGACTCCCCAGCTTTGGGATGAGCAGGATTTGATTTTGATGATCCTGACACAAAAATAAAATAGCCACTTGGGGTGCAGGGGCTGGGACTTAATATTCCTTGAACTAGGATCACAAGGGTAGAAGGTTGTCAGAATCTTACTAACTTCAGGAGTCAGTGGCCATCTGTCTGGTTAATGAATGACTTAAGTTTATTCTACCTGAAGTAGAGCTAAGCTAAACAGATTATATCCTGATGATAAGATGAAAATAAGCAGAATTGTCAAGAGAAATTTATTACTAAAAATAAAAGCAGGTGAAGATTTTCTCAGAGAAAACTGTCACCATGGGAAACACCACAACAAAATGTGATAATTAAATATCTTCTTCACTTCTGAATTGATGCCTCCTTCCATATATTTTAAGTTTTAGTTTAAGTTAAAAATATAATCATAGCTTTGCGCAGTGGCAGTATCGTAGCCAATGAGGTTTATCCGAGGCGCGATTATTGCTAATTGAAAAATATAATCATGATGAAAATGATGTGGTATCTGATTCCTTCTTGTTCAATCTAAAGACTGCGTTGGGCTACACTGCGAAGGAGACTTCAAGTGCGGTAGGTGATCATCTACCAAGGGTTCATGTGTCAGGAACATGGGTTGGAAAGAGGACACCAAAGCTGTACGCTGAAGTTCCGGGAGATCCAAGGATCCTGGGGAAAAAATTCCAAAAGTTCCAGTGTTGCCTGGGAATCTTGGGAGACTGATCAGATACATATACGGTACATTCTTTCAAATCCTTATACCTCTTGCATCTGTCAACCCAATTTCACTTACCTTGTTTGGTAAGATAGGACAGATATTTACTTTTACAATGAAGATATTTACTTTTACTATGACTGACATAGATTAAGTGATTGCCTAGGGTTATGTAGTATATCAGGCAAAGAGTGATTATTTTAATTCTATTTTCTTATTTTCAGTTCAGAGCTCCCCCTAAATAACCCCAGTGCTGATACCCTGGCTGCTCCATCCATCCATGATAGGGAATCCATGGAACAGAATCAGGACCAAGGCCATGGCCTGATCCCCTTCACCCCACTTGGAATCTTAGTCCTGCACAGTAAACTGTCCCCTGGAATTCTGCTTAGGTCTTAACTTCAGTTGCAAGGAGAAACCCCCGTTTCTTGGTGGGCCCTGCCTAGGATCACAGCCCTGCGCTGTGGCTTCCGTGAAGACTGCCTGAGAGCTGTGCAGGGCAGCAGGTCCTGCTGGCTCAGAACTCTCCATGACTGGAGCAGTGAAAGCTTATGGAACTTACTGCCCAGACATTTGGGGTACTGAGTTATGAATGAAGAGGGGGAGAGTAGCCTAACAATAGTCCATTTTCAAACCTAAAAGGTAAAATTAAAAGATACCTTGTAGAATGGAATCATTATGATCTTCATCAAAGGTCTGTCTCTGAAAGGCTTCAAAGCTTACAGCTGCATCATTCTCCAGGAGTCCTTGGGGTAGATGCCCGTCTCCAGGTTTGCACACATCAAATTTCACCCACTGGTAACTGCCGGATCAAAGGGAATTATGATCGAGAGCTGTCTCTTACCTCCATTCTTACCTCCAAAGCAATCAGGTATTTATTTTCTTTAGATTTCTCCAATATATATCTAAAAACATATTTATAAAAACTTTAAAAAGATAGGCTTTAGTGACCCATTATCCTGCAGGACTTCCTTTAGCTGTTAGGGTACACAGACACAGTTACAATACAGTGGGAACTGCTCCTCCTCACCTGTCCAGAGGCTAAGACAGTACTGAGGCACAGCAGTCAAGGAGCAAATGTGCTTTATTCACAGGAGCAGCTCCGTAGGTGTACAAATAAATAAAACAGATTAAGTTCCTGGCCCACTGATCACAGAGCTTCTCTCAACGGAATGGATTTGACCACACTTACTTGACACATTTTCGAGCTCCTGGACAACTCTGGATCAGATTGTGGATGGTTGGATGAGAAAACCCAAAAAAGTCAGCTCCAGATGGAAGCAGGTTAGACATTAGTTTCCCCCTAAATAGGAGAGGGATTATTTTAATTAGAGAGCTTAGAGGGAGACGAGAATGGGTTTAGGGATGGAATGTAGGTATGAACACAAAGTAAGCTTTCTTGATTTGCATACTCTGGAGACTCTAGTTGCTATGACATCTGAAGGATGAAAGAAAGCATTCTATAAAATAAGGGATCTTTGCTCGTTGAAAGCAAGAGAAAATATCTCACTGTACCAAAAGTGATCTTTTTTGTTTTCAAGCTGTTGGTTAACTTACATAGCAGCACTTATGGCCTTGAGCAGTTCTGCATGACAGGCATTTGCAGAAGAACTGACAATGGCATTCTGAGGTTCATCTTCAGGAACAATTTCAAACTGACAAAGATAAAGGAGCCATGAGAGTAATTTTCAAGGAAGAAGTAGTAGGGAGAAAGTCATACTACTCCTGTAACTGTTCTTCACTCTGAACTTGAAGCTGATGTATACCACACTGGGTACAAGTTCCTACAGTGTCATTAGAAAGTCAAACAAATACAAGAAAATAGTCCTTTGACTGCTTCAATTCTATACTCCCGGTTTGACTGCTCCCCAAAGGTCAAAACATAATTGGTTACATGCCTTTCCAGACCACTTTCTACCCACTTACTTATAAGTACAAATGCAAATAGTATTTTAAAAACAAATGAGATCATTCTCCATGTATTCTTAGGTGTCTAAGGAGTATAGGCCATTTTGATTGCAAGCTGCCATTTTAATTTATTTTCTGTATTTTGTGAATTGAAAAATGCCTTTACTATTTCTAAAGAAAAAACTGTTAAATCAATATTATATTGATTCCAAGGAATTTTTGCCAAGAAAGTATTTTTGTAGTAAGTGCTACCTAGCCAACTTAATTCCTTGACCAGTTTTCTATAAAGTTCAATAAATTTTTGCAAAGTAAAATACCTGAGGTTGCACACCACCATCCTTGATCTGACAGGTATATAGACACTTCTGGTCTGGGCACTTCATGCTGGCATATATTCGAGTACTGCAGTATCCCACAGGGTAGATGGTGCTCTCGTCATGAAAGCCAGGTCGGTCGGTGATAATCTATAAAAAAGATTCCACCAACCTGCAAATGAGGTCACTGGAGAAATTAGGAGTCCCATGTGCCACAGGTAGCCTTTGGTACCACTCTGGGGCTGCAAAAAATGACTCAAATCACACAGTAAGAGTATAGGCTGTGTAACAAGAAAAACCAACCTGGTTCCTAGGGGCTGGAGATATTCTGGGGTTTGTCTGGATCGGAAGGGGCTGCTGCTAATGGAAACAGGATGGGAAGGCTCAACCCCATTCCCATATCTCTGATTCTCCTCACTCTATATATAGCTGGTCTCACTCACCTCCCCCAGGCTATATACTGTTAGACCCCCCAGTCCGATGGGGAACACAGGCCGTCCTGAGGGATCCAGGGCAATGGGCTGAACCAGCTTGCGTGCACCTCCCTCCATTTTCTTTTTCTTGGATGTTTTCTTCAGAACTGAAACGCAAATCTAGGGTCACCCACTTTAGGCCCCTCCCAATGCTAAGGGGAAGGGAAAAACTTACATGTAAATATTCAGAATAAGCCAGTCCTGGTTCTACACTCTCACTGAATGGGCACATGGGACTGTCCCCCAAAGCCTTGAGTATCTTTCTAACCCACCCACCTGGCAGTAACCAATTTTAGTAATTACTGCTAAGGACCTAAAAGCCTTTTAAGGCTTTTAAATTTAAAACCAGAAATTCCCCAAGCTAGCAGTGCACTCAAAAGGCCACCTACCTCATTTCCCTGCCTCTAGGAAAGACTGAATTGAAGGCAACCCAGAGTTGGGGATAGGGAAGAAGATGGAAACCTTAGCCTGCTCCCTTTGTCTTTAATCAGGTCTGACTGAAAACTCTCCATTCAAAGTGGCTCTGATACACTTGCTTTTCAAGGGCTATTAGGCCTGCTCAAGGATTAGATAAGAGTTTAAGTATATCTGTGGCCGTGTGTGTCTACCAGTTAGTACCAGATCTTTGTCAACAGTTGTTGAGCCAGTGGCACAACTGATATCCCCTCCAAGGTACCTTCCAGTTTGCTGTTCTCTTTGCCTTTTTCTTTTTTCTCCTTCTTGGATTTCTTCCCAAATGGTTCCTCAGCCCCAGTGCTAGGCCCAGAAGTGGGCCCAGCTCCCTGTAGAGCTCCCACGGAGCTGGACACACTGTAAGTCAGGGGCAAACTGGAGCTGTGGGAAGGAGCTGCAGACGGCACTTCCCCTTCAGTTAGAGCCTGAAGCTGGAGGAGCTTCTTTAGCAAGTACCTGAGGTTGGGAAGGTAAGGAAGCAGAAGTATGAACTTCCGTCTTATCTCAAGTCAATATTTTACTTCAGTACTGGGAAAAGTCAGACCTGTACACAAAGATTATACTCATAAAAATGATACTCTTGGCCCTGGCCGGTTGGCTCAGTGGTAGAGCGTCGGCCTGGCGTGCAAGGGGTCCCGGGTTCGATTCCCGGCCAGGGCACACGGGGGGAGGCGCCCGTCTGCTTCTCCACCCCTCCCCCTCTCCTTCCTCTCTCTCTCTCTCTCTCTTCCCCTCCCGCAGCAAGGCTCCATTGGAGCAAAGATGGCCCGGGCGCTGGGGATGGCTCCTTGGCCTCTGCCCCAGGTGCTGGAGTGGCTCTGGTCACAGCAGAGCGACGCCCCGGAGGGGCAGAGCATCGCCCCCTGGTGGGCAGAGCGTCGCCCCCTGGTGGGCGTGCCGGGTGGATCCCGGTCGGGCGCATGCGGGAGTCTGTCTGACTGTCTCTCCCCATTTCCAGCTTCGGAGGGAAAAAGAAAAGAAAAGAAAAACGATACTCTTGTCCTGGCTGGTTGGCTCAGTGGTAGAGCGTCGGCCTGGCGTGCAGGAGTCACAGGTTCGATTCCTGGCCAGGGCACACAGGAGAAGCGCCCAACTGCTTCTCTACCCCTCCCCCTCTCCTTTCTCTCTGTCTGTCTCTTCCCTCAGCCAAGGCTCCATTGGGGCAAACTTTGCCCCGGTGCTGAGGATGGCTCTGTGGCCTCTGCCTCAGGCGCTGGAATGGCTCTGGCTGCAACAGAGCGACACCCCAAGATGGGCGGAGCATTGCCCCCTGGTGGGCATGCCGGGTGGATTCCTGTCAGGCACATGCGGGAGTCTGTCTGACTGCCTCCCCGTTTCCAACTTCAGAAAAATAAAGAAAAAAAAAATGATACTCTTACTGGACCGTGAGAATAATGAATCTCCAGAGGATAATACTCAAGAAGCCAAAGATAAAGAATGATAACATATCTCTTTGCATCTGGAGGGTTGAATTGCATATGTATATATACCCACTGTGCTTTGCAGAGTAGTACATACATACTAAATAAATGCTTGTGGAAATGAGTTTCTTTTATAATTGGGGAATTGTAATTAGATTACTTATTAGTTATGGCAAGAGGGCTTTATCAGAAAGATGAATAGAGGAGCTATCTCATCACTGTGGTCTAACATGACTTGAGTAAACAGGAACGGCTACACAGGTTGTGAGTTTCTCTGTACTTAATCAGTGGCCAACGGGCTGTGCAATGCACAAAAATCCCTCTGGAGAAAAATCTCCAGAGCCATAACATATATATACCAATCACCAAACTGTTATTCTGAACACAAAATAAAGTCAGCTCACCGTCTTTCTTCTTTTGCTTTAAGAAATTTTTCCTCAAGACGGGCAATTTCATCGCAAATAGCAGCATTTTCCTTTAAGAAAAAATTTGAATATAATCATATAAAATGAATAGAAGATCAAAGTATTATGCTGGGAAGAATTATATTTCACACCAAAGACATCTTTGTGGCTAGATAAGAAGGAAAAACTAGGCTACCTTGCAAACTATAAAAGAACCTATGGGTGACACTACTAAGGGCAGGGTAATTACAGAATTATCAAAACTGATGTACCTGTGACGAAAAAGGGGGCACTATTAACGATTACACCAGAACATCAGGTAAGCTAGGGCTGTTTTAGGCAAATCAATATGCACAGTCCTCGTAATTAAGATAGCCTTTGGCAGAGAAAAGGTATACTGCTTAAATGCAGATGGTTAAATTCAAACCTTATAAATATGAGGACTATCCATTCCCAAGTACCTTGACTCTTGAAGAGCTTACAAAACTAACCTAACCCAAAGTATCCTGTACAATATGAACCTTAAAGAGAAAAACTGGATGGAACAAAATCAACTCTAGTATGTAAAATTCTTTTTTCTTTTGTTAAGTGAGAGGAGAGGAGATTGTGAAACAGACTCCCACATGTGCTCTGACTGGGATCCACCTGGCAATAGGGTCTGGGGCCCATGCTCAAGAGTACTGAGCTATTTTTGGCACTTGAGGCTGACCTCGCTTGAGACCAACCCAGCTATCAACGCGGAGGGGGGGCGGGCACACTCAAACCAATTGATCCACTGGCTGCAGAAGAGGAAAAGGGAGAGGGAGAGAAGGGGGAGAGAAGCAGATGGCCGCTTCTGTGTATCTTGACTGGGAATCAAACCCAGTACGTCCATACACTGGGCAGATGCTCTACCATCTGAGCAACCAGCCAGGGCTATGTAAAATTTTTAACTTCATATTCTACTTATTCAAATACTATTTTTCTTTCCTGATGACTTATCATATTTCCCCGTATATAAGATGCACCTTTTTTCAAAAAATTTGGAGTCTAAAAACAGTGCGTCTTATACAGTGGTTATAGATATTTTTTACTTGCGTTTCCTGCTTGTTTGTGCGTTCATTGTTGCAGACAGTGATTCATCATCAGACACAGATGAGACCAACCTAATGGATGGGAGTTTTGATAGTGATGAGTTGTATGAATTTTATGATGAATAAAACTTGAGTTCAATAACTTTATGTAACTCATTTCTTTTTCAAATTTCGGGCCCTAAAATGAAGGTGTCTTATACATGGGGAAATACGGTAATCCATTTCCCAAGCATTAACCTAGATCAGGAGTCCCCAAACATTTTACACAGGAGGCCAGTTCACTGTCCCTCAGACTGTTGGAGGGCCGGACTATAAAAAAAAACTATGGGCCCTGGCCGGTTGGCTCAGTGGTAGAGCGTCGGCCTGACGTGCAGGAGTCCCAGGTTCGATTCCTGGCCAGGGCACACAGGAGAAGCACCCATCTGCTTCCCCACCCCTCCCCCTCTCCTTCCTCTCTGTCTCTCTCTTCCCCTCCAGCAGCTGGGGCTCCATTGGAGCAAAGTTGGCTCCGGTGCTGGGGATGGCTCTGTGGCCTCTGCCTCAGGTGCTATAATGGCTCTGGTTGCAACAGAGCGACGCCCCAGATGGGCAGAGCATCGCTCCCTGGTGGGCGTGCCGGGTGGATCCCGGTCCGGCCCATGCGGGAGTCTGACTGCCTCCCCGTTTCCAACTTCAGAAAAATACAAAACAAATAAACAAACAAAAAAACTATGAACAAATCCCTATGCACACTGCACATACCTTATTTTAAAGTAAAAAAACAAAACAGGACCAAATACAATATTTAAAGTAAAGAACAAGTAAATTTAAATCAACAAACTGACCAGTATTTCAATGGGAACTATGCTCCTCTCACTGACCACCAATGAAAGAGGTACCCCTTCTGGAAGTGCAGCGGGGGCCTCATGCTGCCCGCGGTCCGTAGTATGGGGACCCCTGCCCTAGATGTTCCATAGGTGGAGACTCAAACTCTTAATGTTCAAAACAATAGCTCTTTTCTTCACAAAACCTTTATGTAGTACAGTATTTAATGGAATCAAACCTTCTAATAACATAGGCTCCAAGCTTTATGTACCTTTGACATGTAGGGAATGAAAGAAAAGTATCAAATCTCTTCTACTCTTCGTATTTCTCTCCAGTGCATACAGCAAATGCTAAATGTTTTTGGAATGAATGCACTAATTTCCAAACCTTTCCTTATGCCTCCAAAAAGCTAAGAGATGTTCAAGTTTTTGGTAGAAAGGAGAGGTTAAGGTGGTGTGTGCCTGGCAAACCATTTCACTCATTAAATAAATCCAGTGTGTCTACAAAAGAGGTTAGAAGGGGGTACATTATTTTTTTCTTTTTTTTTTTTATTCATTTTAGAGAGGGGAGAGAGAGAGAGAGAGAGAGAGAGACAGGGGGGAGGAGCTGGGAGCATCAGCTCCCATATGTGCCTGACCAGGCAAGCCCAGGGTTTTGAACCGGCGACCTCAGCATTTCCAGGTCGACGCTTTATCCACTGCGCCACCACAGGTCAGGCCCAGAAGGGGGTACATTATTGGAAGTTTCATGTACATGTCTATCTGAGAAAGGGGTACACGGAGTACTTAAGAAATAGGCTGGGTAGTGGAAGCAATAAAGAAACTAGAATCAGGATATCTAAGAAGTTGGCGCGGGGCTCTGACACAGTGTCCTTAAGCAAATGGTCTCTGGTGTTATTTTCAAAACAGCGTCTCATTCTCGGGGTTCTCTTGAGAAGCAAACGCATTTCCAAAAGTTCTGCGGTAATAACGAGAATGACTAAAACTTACTGGCACATCTAGATACCAAACACTTTACTTTCCTAATTTAATTTTCACAACTGCAAGGTAGTTAGTAACTCACAGATAAGAAAGCGGATTACAGAAATGACAAACTGTCCGAGGCTGCCGAGGGCGGTGTATACTGGAAAAGCTACCACTACATTACTACGGCCACTCCGGGGAGGGGGGCGGGTTGGGGGAGGATTTCGCGAATTCAGAGTGTCCAGGAGGAGAAAGGCCAAGCGGCGACAGACTCACGAACACCGTGGCTTTGGCGGCTTTGCGCAGGCGCAGGTACTTGAGCCGGTATTTCTCGTTCTGGCTCCGCTTCGGGAGCTTTTTCATCCTGCCCTTGGTAGGCTCCGGCGCGGCCCGCGGCGAGGAGTCCAGGCCGCCCAGCAGGCTCATGGCCTGGCCCCGCTGCGGGGCCTCCCGGGCGCGGCGGACATCGGCGCCCGGGTGTCGGCGGGCCTGCGCTGGCGGAGCCGGGCCCTGAGGAACCGACCTGTCCAGGACGCTCCCAAGGCGCACCTGGCTGGGCCAGAAGGGCCGCAGTGGATCGGAAGCCCGGGACCTCCCCGTACTTCCGCGTTTACCTAGGAAGTGACACTGCGGGGAATTACGTCACGGCGGCGACTGGCGTGACTTCTGGGTGGTGAGCATATCCTCGTTTCGTCCTGGCGGTCAAGAGCAGGGAGATGGGCCGCGCGGTGACAGTCGCTACTTTTGTGACCTTCAGTGACTGCTATTGAGTGCTGAGTGGAGGAGTGTGATTGTTGGGCAACCGGCAGAGACCGCCCCAGTGGGAGTCTCCCACGCTCCCGGGCCCTCCGCGGTCAGCACCGCTCTTCACCCAGGTCCCCTAGGCCTCCGGGAACTGTGGGGCTGCTGCTGCTTTCCTGGCTTCCTTACCCTACGCAGTCCGCACAAGTGTTTCCATATATTTTTTTAGAGACAGACAGGGACAGACAGAAAGGGGGATAGATGAGAAGTATCAACGCATAGTTGCAACACCTTAGTTGTTCATTGATTGCTTTCTAATATGGGCCTTGAGGAGGTGGGGGTAGGGGTGGGGGGAAAGGCGGCTCTCCAGCGAGCCAGTTACTCCTTGCTCACGCAGGTGACTTGGGGTTTTGAACCTTGGTCCTCAGGGTCCTAGGCTGACCTCTATCCACTGTGCCACGGTCTGGTCAGGCTGCTATGGTTTTGTTTTTTTTTAATTTTTATTTTATTTTATTATTTTACAGAGACAGAGAGAGAGTCAGAGTGAGTGGTAGACAGGGGCAGACAGACCGGAATGGAGAGATGAGAAGCATCAATCATTAGTTTTTCCTTGCGCATTGCGACACCTTAGTTGTTCATTGATTGCTTTCTCATATGTGCCTTGACCATGGGCCTTCAGCAGACCGAGTAACCGCTTGCTTGAGCCAGCGACCTTGGGTCCAAGCTGGTGAGCTTTGCTCAAACCAGATGAGCCCACGCTCAAGCTGGCGACCTTGGGGTCTTGAACCTGGTTCTTCCGCATCCCACTCCGACGCTCTATCCACTGCGCCACCGCCTGGTCAGGCTGTGTGATTTTTTTTTTTTAATTTTATTATTTTTTTGGTAAGAGTGAGGACTACAGTGCTAAATAGAAGAAAAGCCTCTTCTCTCAGGTTAAGACTCTAGCAGGAAAGATGGAAGATTTAACAAGCAGCTTTAATAATATGCAAGCACAAATAAGGCCCTCAGTCATAGTTTGCCTGATAGTACCAAAAGTATGTTTGTTCTTATACATCTATTTATGTGGCTCTAACTTCATAATCATAAAATTAGGAGGCTAGAAAATTCTTTAAGATGCAATACTGGTAAATACATGGGTCTGGAAGGCAGAATCTTGTATCCATTCTTTTAACAACAATATCGCTTGCTGAGTGAATCTCTGGGCCACAGGTTTTTCCTCTGAAAACTGAATATACTGTAGAATAATGGAGGTAAATGGAGTTTATATCAGTGTTAGACACTACTATTATGATATAAAACATAATTACTGTTATATATTAAAAATTTAGACTTCTAGAGTGGTATATGGAATATATATACATAGTAAATTTATTGAATTACTAGAAAAAATCTAATGCTAATGTAACTTACAATGAGAGTTTAAAAAAAAATGTTTAGACTTGACCCAGGTTTTCCTGTTATAAAGTACCGCAGCCCAGATTCTGAAAGGCACTGTACCTCATTTCATCGAGTTCACATAGAGACACCCAGTCCAGATGAATTTTGAAGAGTTTTATTAGAGGAGGAGATTTATTAATATGCCTGCTGCATATAGCTGACACGAGGAACCTGCAAGCCCAAACCATGCAGTCCCAAAAATAGTTCAGGGGCTGCTTACGGGTAGGGGGAGAGCATGACATCTTGGTATGAGCTGGCAACATTTGTTTAGGGGATACACAGAAACATTAAGACTCAAGGTAACACAATCAAAGATGTTTACAAATCTTTCAGGGTTCTTCTTCCCTCACTAGCCTAGAGGTATTTTACCCTCAAGATTCCAGGAAGGGGGAGGAGCTACAATCAATGCAAGGTGGTATGTAAATGATTCCTCCTATTGAAAGAGAAGAAGTTTCTAGGTTAACCTTTATTTTAGATTTAAAACTGAATGACCCATTGTTCTTATAAGCCAGAAACTTCTACATTCTTCTCCCTCCCCTCCCCAAAGGAGGGACGGGACAGGAAAGCCTGACCTTTCCTCCCAGAATATTAATATCAATTTTCAGCTTTTGGTACCTTACAACATTCCTTTCTTAAAATTGTAAAAATAGTGACAGGGTCTTGACAAAAATGGTTTTAAGGAAAGTTCTTTCATGTCTGTCCATATTGTAAGCTACCCTTTGTTGGATCTGACTGGATTTTAACAGAGCAACTCTTTATGGAGCCAGTATACAAACATACTCAAGGCAGCCACATAGATTTATTTTTGGAAACTGCCAGCAATATTTGAAGTCTACACAATATCCACACTCATGCCTTTGATACTCTAGATTGGCACTGTACCTTGGAACCTGAAAATAGATAGTTCTGATTGATAGGAAGAGATTTTTTTTTTCTCTTTTAAATCCCCTATTTCCTAATTGCCTGTTAACTTGCTGTCCAGCTGTATTTCATCATTGCAGGCTCTGTAATCTGGCTATGTTTCCGTTATTCCTTTTCATGACTAGTGGGAGGGAATGTGTTATCATTTGCCTTAGTTTGCAAGCTGCTCTGAATTCCAATGGATTTCAGTGGAATTTTCATTAAAATGTTTATTGTTTGTTCTGCATTAAAAACATTTCCTGCCTGACCAGGTAGTGGCGCGGTGGATAGAGCTTCGGACTGGGATGCGAAGGACCCAGGTTCAAGACCCCAAGTAAGCCAGCTTGAGCGTGGGCTCATCTAGTTTGAGCAAAGCTCACCAGCTTGAACCCAAGGTCGCTGACTCGAGCAAGGGGTTACTCGGTCTGCTGAAGGCCAGCAGTCAAGGCACATATGAGAAAGCAGTCAATGAACAACTAAGGTGCTGCAATGAAGAATTGATGTTTCTCATCTCTCTCTGTTCCTGTCTGTCTGTCCCTCTCTCTGTCTCTGTCACACACACACACAAAATTTCCTAACAGTATATAAAACATTTCATACAAATTTTAGAAATTTAGAAAATATAGTACAAAAAGTTTAAGAATCTGTAATGCTGCCACATGGAGTGTGAGGAGCCACTGAGCCATTTCACCCGCAGGTGTTGTAAAGTAGTACCAAAGGCTACAGAATTAATATTAATATTTTAGGAGGCTTGGAGAACATTTTATTAATTTGGGTTAAGGTGTGCAGAGAAATTGTGAGAATAGTCTCTGCACTGTGTGATTGGCATAACCAGGATGGCCCTTGGCATTGTATTGTAAATGCAAAGGGGAGGAAAACATGGATTCCCAGACATTCCACCATGCCTGTGGGGAAAAGGGTGAATGGCTAGCCAGGTACAGGGAGAGAAAAGCCAAAATAAACCTTTTCTTATAGCAATGAGCCATTCGCGGGCATTTGTCCCCACACGAAACTACCTCTCCTATGTAAATGCATGTGTGACTGGACAGAGATGGCAGATAAACACTAGATAATATAAGAATGCCTTTAATATGTAAAGAGACATCTTTCTACCATTGTGTTGGCTTGTAAATTTTGTTTTCTCCAAAATGATGTATGGCTTGCAAATTGAACGTGGTCCTATTATGTTAAAGGACATATGACTATAACCAATAGCGGTAAGGGGCTCCTAATTGCAATTTTTGCTTCTGTACTTCCCACTTATAAAACTATAAAAACTAAGTAGAACAAAGGGCCGGCATGCTCTCCGTCAGATTTCTGTGGGAGTTCCTGCTGCTTGGCCAAGCTAGACAATAAAGCTTTGATGTGTAAATGACGGACCTTGTTCCTGTCTTTCATGTTTTGGGTCCCTCCGAATTTGGCTTAACAGAGTGCATCATTTTTAACATGTTGGTATGTGTGTGTTCATGAATATTTATATAGATTATATAATACTGAATATTTTTATGCACCTTCAGGTTAGCTCATACTAAATGTTTTCTTTTTCACTTACCATTGTTCTCATCATTTTGCAATGTTATGATTTCTTTATAAACATAATTTTGAGTGTCTACTTAATATTCCAGTTATAGCATAATAATTTTACATAATTGTTTTTACGTTGTTTGGATTTTTGGTCATCAATTGCTGCAAAATACATCTTTGTGCCCAAAGCTTTCTCCATACAGGATTATTTAGAGGCTGGGTCTGTGTGCTCCAAACAGTGTGATGTTCTCTTTTTTTTATTATTCTTATTTTTTTGTATTTTTTCTGAAGTTGGACGGGAAGGCAGTCAGACAGACTCCCGCATGTGCCCAACTGGGATCCACCTGGCATGCCCACCAGGGGGTGATGCTCTGCCCATCTAGGGGTTGCTCTGTTGCAACCAGAGCCACTCTAGCTCCTGAGGCAGAGGCCATGGAGCCATCCCCAGCGCCCGGGCCAACTTTGCTCCAATGGAGCCTTGGCTGCAGGAGGGGAAGAGAGAGACAGAGAGGAAGGAGAGGGGGAGGGGTGGAGAAGCAGATTGGCGCTTCTCCTGTGTGCCCTGGCTGGGAATTGAACCCGGGACTCCTGCACGCCAGGCCGATGCTGTACCACTGAGCCAACTGGCCAGGGCAATATTCTCTTTTTTTTTGAAGTGAGAAGTGGAGAGGCAGAGAGACAGACTCCTGCATGCGCCCGACCAGGATCCACCTGGCATGCCCACTAGAGGGCGATGCTCTGCCCATCTGGGCCATTTCTCCATTGCAACTGTAGCCTTCTAGCACCTGAGGCAGAGGCCATGGAGCCATCCTCAGTGCCCAGGCCAACTTTGTCCCAATGGAGTCTTGACTGTGGGAGGGGAAGAGATAGAGAGAAAGTAGAGGGGGGAGGGTTAAGAAGCAGATGGACGCTTCTCCTATGTGCCCTGGCAGGGAATCAAACCCAGGACTTCCACACACTGGGCCGATGCTCTACCACTGAGCCAGCTGGCCAGGGCCAAACTGTGATATTCTGAGCAACTCATTCAGTCACTTATTTATTCAGAAAAATATTTAATATTTAGTGCTCATAATTGCAGAATGTTTAGGAATCTTACTTAAGAGAGCAAGCCAGACAAGTAAAGGGGCAATATTAATACAGTGTAGGAAGGTTCATCTTAGAGGTATGTATTGTATGAAATGGCAGCACCTACTTAGGGAAGAGGGAGGAGGAAAAAGCTTCTTGAAGGGAATGTGTGGGCTCACTCTGAAGGAGAGCTTGTAGTCATCCCAGGGAAGAACAGGGGGGCATCTTGGACAGTTGGGACAGCACATGCAAAGGCTTATCATCACTGCAAGTAGTCGATTAGAATGAAAGATGGATTGACCAGATAGTGGCACAGTGGATAAAGTGTCAGCCTGGAACACTGAGGATCCAGGTTCGAAACCCCAACGTTGCTGGTTTGAGCGAAGGCTCATCCGGCTTGAGCACAGGATCACCAGCTTGAGTGCGGGGTTGCTGTCTTGAGCGTGGGATCATAGACATGACTCATGATCGCTGGCTTGAGCCTAAAGGTCACTGGCTTGGCTGGAACCTCCCTAGTCAAGGCACATATGAGAATGCAATTAACGAACAATAAGGTGCCGCAACTATGAGTTGATGATTTTCATCTCTTGCTCTCCCTGTCTATCCCTCTCTTTCTCTTCCTCGTTTTAAAAAAAGTATGAAAGATATATGTGGAGAGGGGCAAGAGGACAAAAGTAGTAGGCAGTATTTGGATAGCGAAGGGTCTTGTGTACCAATATGAAGAGTTAGACTTTTACCAGTGACAATAGGAAGATTTTTTTTTCCTTTCCCTCCTCCCCGCAACACCCTTCCCCTTTTCCTCCAGGATTTGCTTTTCTGCTCTCTATAATGTTGTGTTATGTGTGTATAATTTCACCAATCTCTTTCCCTTTTCTGATCCCTTCCTATCATCCCCTTTCCTTATGCCCGCTTTTCCTCTGGACCCTTTGATTCTGCCTCTGTCTACAATAGGAAGCTTTTAATGAATGATTATTTATCATCCCCTTTGCTTGTTTTAGAAAAACTTATCCAAATTTGTCAGTAACAACATAATTTTCCTACATACCTATATGAAAAAGGGTATAATAATGTACACCTTTAAAAAGAAATATTGAATGAGGAAAAGGTTGTATTGTGGGCTGAGAATGGCCTTTGGAGTCAGATGAAAGTTTTATTAACTACAGGTATAGGAAAGGAAGTTATCAGATAAGATGGGGTGATGAGTCAGAGAAGAGAGAAAAGGAGTTCACCAGCATTTTACTTAAGTGGTCACTCTTCCATGATTAACTGAAAGTGGATGTATAGCCTCTCCTGGGCTATTAAAAGCACACCTGGGCCCATTAAGAGTAGTGAAGGAATCCATAGCCCATAATTCCAGCCCTTGGTTAAGTGAGTCCCTGATTTAAATGATGGAAAGGTTTATCTGCACACCTCTTGGCTCCAGCCATAGCTGATGTGTGGTCCTAGCCTTGTTCTACACTGTCCTTAAACCCCAAGAGCATATTCCAAATTCCTGTCATTATTTCCTGCCCACTCTACAGGTTACAGAGGGTCTGGGCAAGGTTGATGACTTCCACAAAGCAAGCTGGCATATTCCTAGGATTTCAGGCCACACCAAAGGGTTTCCAGAGATTTCATATATTTATTTTCTTACCAGATTAATCCACTTGTTCTTTGGGGTAAGTGAAGTATGTATCCTAGAAAGGCCATAGAGTAAATATAGAGAGAAAAACCTGCCTCCATAAATAGCCTTAGAACTTTCTTTCCTTGTTAAACATCCAGACTTTCATTTTAGTTGGGTTTTTTTTCTTTCATATTATGCTCTAGATCTAATTTTTTAGTCCTTTGACTCCTCAACTTTTAAATTTTAGATTTATTTCCATATGTTGATTATATTTTCTCACCTTTAGGATAACATGATACAAATTATATAATTCAGCTGAATCCAAACTTAGAATCCAAAATTTCTAAAGTGGATATTTTTGTATATTAGTGTGTAAGGCTTGTGAGGAAGGAGAAAGTCTTTTACCCATAAAATTTCTTGCTCCATAGTTTCTTTTTTTTTTTTTAATAGAGGCAGAGATTGACAGGGACAGACAGACAGGAATGGAGAGAGATGAGAAGCATCAATCATTAGTTTCTCTTTGCGCATTACGACTTCTTAGTTGTTCATTGAGATTGCTTTCTCATATGTGCCTTGACCGTGGGCCTTCAGCAGACCGAGTAACCCATTGCTGGAGCCAGCAACCTTGGGTCCAAGCCGGTGAGCTTTTTGCTCAAACCAGATGAGCCCGCGCTCAAGCTGGCACCTTGGGGTCTCGAACCTGGGTCCTTCTGCATCCCAGTCTGACGCTCTATCTACTGCGCCACCGCCTGGTCAGGCTCTCCATGGTTTCTTAACTATGGGTTTTCATCATGTATCTGGTGAGTGAGGTGTTTAGGTTTTGAAGGTTCTAAGCCAGCTAATAAAGTCATGAAATCAACCACAGTGTCAATGTTGTGCTTCTGGGTGGTCGTGTCTTTCAGCACACATAAGACACTCAACCAGCTAAAAGAGATGAGCTCAGAGATGTTAGCTCGGAGGAAAAGAAGGATCACGTTGAGGTCATTGATGGGGCACCCCAACATCTTTTTGCTGAGGAGGTCAAACGCTGGAAGCATCTCATAGATGGATAGGAGTCGTTTGTCCCACTGACATAGCCGTGTAAGATTGTAGATTATCACTGGAACCAGTAGAGTATATATTGCTACAGTGGAGAGACTAACAATCTGGAAAACAGACAGGGAGGTCAATCTGCATGTGATGAGATCAGGGATGTGGGTCTCATCACTTATCAGCCCTGTCTTGACAGAACAACTGAATTCCTTTTGGAAGAAGACATCCAGGTGGAAGTGGCCAAGGTATAGATAGGTGGCTGAGGTGAAGAGGAGCAAGAGGGAGTTCCTCAGGAGATAGGTAGCCACTAATGAATGTGAGCGCTGCTTACATGCCAGATACCGCTCTAGTAAGGGGAATTCAAAGTATCGTTCTTTTCGAGCCCTGTGCAGGGGGAGAAAGGAGGCAAGGTTAGAAGGGAACATTTAGAACCATATGGGAAAGTAACAGAATCTGTGTATCCAACATGGCATCCTAAACTCATGAAAATCTGCCTTCTCTGAGCTTAATCACCCCTCACCCCAAAAGGAGGTAAGTATATCCTAATTCTCCAGGTAATGAGTGCAATGCAGTAAACCTAGGGAATTATCAATGAATAATAAATGATCACACTGGATTTCTGTTCAGCAAGGCAGATAAACATCTCAGCAGAAGAAGTAGGATGCGTAGGAAGCAGTAAGGCAGATTAAGTTAGCACCGGACTGGGAGTTGAAACATATTTTAGTTCTTGGTCTGTATACTCTGTATGTTTTTAGGCCAATTCATTTATTTTATTATTATTTTTTAAAATTTATTATTGTGAGAGAGAGAGAAAGCATCAACCCAGTTGTACCACCTGGATGTACACTCACTGATTGCCTCTCACATGTGCCCCTGCGCTGGGATAATGCTCCGTCTACTGAGCCACCTGGTCAGGGCCCAATTCATGTATTCAGGTGCATGTACATGTAAGCCAGTCTCTCTTCTGAAGAAGCTTACATTCTGGCTTGTGGTGAAGGGACAGTTAAAATATGCAAACTTAAAATAAAAATAGCATTTAATTTGTTGTTAAAATGATGAATACAAACCATGGTAATTGTAAATTAGAAGAGAGAGGATAACAATGTGACCTGGAGTGGTCAGAAACCTTTATAGAGAATATTGTCTTAGAGATGGCCTTCAAAGGTATATAGGGTTCAGAAAGACTGTGTGTGCACAAATATGAGACAGAATATGGTTTCAAATCTTAGCTCAACTATCCTCTTGGTGGGGCCCACCCTGGCTAGTCTATTTAAAACATTCCACAACCTTCCAGCTTTCCTGACCACCCCCACCCTTATCCTGCTTTACTTATTTTTCTTCATACCATTTACTTTCTCCCATATAATTTACTTACATGTTATGATTATTCGTTGTCTATTTTCCCTCTGGTAAATATGGGTGGTACAACTTTGTCTCCTCCCCACCACTGCCCCCAACAGACACACAGACATCACTGAAGCACCCAAAACAGTTTGTGGTACTCATAAATGATGGATGACTTATTTAGGAAAAAAGAAGGAGACTGCCTGGGTAGAATGGAAATTTACTGTCACTTGGGAGGAGTATAGATATTTTTCTGTATGCATGAGGTGAGCTATTGGAAGTTTTTGAGCAGAGGAGTGGTATTGAAAGTAGTATTTTAGAGAGATTAACCCCTTTGTGACTGTACATCTGTAAACCAGAGGCAGAGTCTCCTCTCCCTGTACAAAAATGATAGAGGCCCTGGCTGGTTGGCTCAGTGGTAGAGCGTTGGCCTGGCGTGCAGGAGTCCTGGGTTCGATTCTCGGCCAGGGCACACAGGAGAAGCACCCATCTGCTTCTCCACCCCTCCCCCTCTCCTTCCTCTCTGTCTCTCTCTTTCCCTCCTGCAGCTGAGGCTCCATTGGAGCAAAGTTTGCCCAGGCGCTGAGGATGGCTCTGTGACCTCTGCCTCAGGCGCTAGAACGGCTCTGATTGCGGAAGAGCGAGGCCCCAGATGGGAAGAGCATCGCCCCCTGGTGGGTGTGCTGGGTGGATCCTGGTCGGGCGCATGCGGGAGTCTGTCTGACTGCCTCCCCATTTCCAACTTAAGAAAAATACAAAACAAAAAAAAATGATAGAAAGGTCATGAGAGAATGTTAACCACTTTGCACTCTTGAGAAGGATGGAAGGATAGTTTAAGCATTACTCTGCATGGATATCACTTTAATGCTTGATGGATTCCTTCAAAAAGGAGTGAAAGAGACAACTCACTTTTCCAGCTCATCCCAGAAAACATGGGGGTCTGAGCTCTTGTGCCGGATCTTCATCATGTGCTGCACCAGGCGGATGGAGCGGTTATAGGATTTGTCCAGTTCGCTGATGATGAACAGCAGATCTGAGCTGAGGGCCGGCACAGCTGCATACTGCCACAGCAGAACTGGCAGATACATGACCATGGCCAGGGCCAGGAGGGAGTAGGGGAGGGCCTGTAGGGTGAGAATAAGCTGAGGAGGGGGGTCCAGGGTGTTGGGACCTAGTGGAGAGAGCTCTGAATTGGGGGACTTCTGCCTGAGAAGGGGAATGAGCTATCACAGGCCTAGCACCTAAGGCTCTGTTGACCTGGCTGAATATAGTGAGACCCAGGAGAGAAGGGCTGGTGGCTCTCTGTGCTCCCCAGCTTGGCTTTTCTGATCTGGGGTCTGTGTAGGATCCCAGGAAGGAGAGAGGCAGAGGCAGAAAGAGGGAGAGTTGTGGGGAGAGAGAAAGGAAGGAAGGGGGTAAGGGGGTGGATAGGACAGAGGAGTGGGTGGGTAGAGAGAGTGGGAGGGCTCCCATTTCCCATGCATGTTAGCCTGAGTAGCTAACCAGAAATCATGGCCAACAGTGGTCATGGCATCCCAGGGGAGAATGTCTTTATTTTCAGTTTTTCACATTTCTTTGTTCCAGATTCTTTCTCATCACCACACATCTAGAGTCCATAGCTTTTATGGTCCAGCCAGGAGCCCCAACATTGCTGACTTTCACTTAGATCCTCTAGAGGAGAAGTCAAATCTCATTTCCTCTTCTTCCCCCTCTCATGTGCTACCTGAGGTAAGGGACTTTTCCTTATGTTCCTTATTATACTTACCACACCTAACCAGGCTGGGACCACTATTCTGCCCACAATAAAAACTACCTGTAAAGGCATTTAAAGCTATATTTGTGCTCTATGCTTAACATGCATTGCTTCATTTGATCTTCACAGGGTACTATCAGGTAGGTACTACTATTATCTGTTTTACAGGCAAAGAAACCGAAGCATGAAAATATTAAGTAACCTATACAAGGTTTTTGTTTGTTTGTTTTTTGTTTTTTAGGTTTTTTTTTTGTTGTTGTTGTTGTTTTAACAGAGACAGAGAGAGAGTCAGAGAGAAGGATAGATAGGGACAGACAGACAGGAACAGAAAGAGATGAGAAGCACCAATCATCAGTTTTTCATGGCGACACCTTAGTTGTTCATTGATTGCTTTCTCATATGTGCCTTGACCGTGGGCCTTCAGCAGACCCAGGAACGCCTTGCTCTAGCCAGTGACCTTGGTTCCAAGCTGGTGAGCTTTGCTCAAACCAAATGAGCCCGCGCTCAAGCTGGCAACCTCGGGGTCTCAAACCTAGGTCCTTCCGCATCCTAGTCCGACACTCTATCCACTGTGCCACCGCCTGGTCAGGCTGTACAAGGTTTTACATCTAGTAGATGAGTGAGCGGGACTTGGAACTTGGCAGTCTGTTTGGAGCTTATTAACTGCTTGACTTCAGCTTCTCTGGACTAGGGGTGATTTGTATTTTAGAGGAGAGTAAAAAAAAAGAGGGAGGACACATTTGGTTACATCTAAAAGGAGGAGAAAGGTGTATGTGTGTGTCCCTGAACTAAACAAGAGAAACACGTTGGGAAAGGTATATTAGACTATAAGAAAAAACTAGAGCCCTTTTATGCCTATTTAAAAAAATGACATTTCTTTAAAACAAACTCTTCACCCCTAGAGATTTTGACTCTTTTCTGACATGAATTCCCTCTGTACTATCTTGAAGTTGTTGCCTTCCAGATCCTGCTTGAGTGACAGAGACCTTATGAACTCTGCATTAAGTCTCTGGTATTGTCTGAGTCCTAGAACTGCGGTGTTTTGAGGCCATATAAATTGTCGTAACTACAAAATGTTTATGAGTGACTTCTGATTAAATATTGTGAATTGGACATGTATATGACTTTTGCTCCCTCACAAAGCCACATTGGAACAACAATAAAGGGATAAAAATAGACTGTCCTATAAGGACAAATAAAACAGGAGAGGAGACAAGAGTAACAAACTATTGAAAACAAAAGCAGTTGAGTGACAAAAGATGCCAGCCTGTGGGTGGGTGAGGAGTTGAACACAATAGAGCAAGCACGGTGTTTTGCACCCCAGAACCAGAGACTCAGGAATTAGAGATGCCATGTACATCTGAAAGTGGAGGTACAGGTGGAGTTGGAAACAGGAATATTGAAAACCCAGCCCTGCAGATTCTGTAACATGATGGACTCAGTGACTACTCTGTTCTTCCCCTGGCAGAAGGCTGTGGTGTACTCCTCAGAAACATTAAACCAGAGAGATTCTGCACTTGGGTCCATTGAGGGCAGGGACACCATACTGAGAATAGGGAGGAAGTTAAATGAATACTGAGACCTGCATCTGAGTGGACATCAGCTCCACCCTGCCTCCTCTACACAAATTAAGGATCAATCATTCCCTTGAGAAAACTGACCAGCTAAGCATAAGGATTGCAGAGGCGTATATTTGAAGTTTTCCCAGTGAAGTGGCCCAAGGGATTGCCTTAAGCTGAAGACTGCTAGTCATCAAGCTTCATCAATCAGCACAAAATTTCCAATCAGATAAAAGTGGGAAACCAAAGATTACCAGACATTTGAAGAGCGCCTGAAATGTGAAAATCAATGACCAACACATGAAAGGAGAGGAATGGCGAAGAGGCAAGAGAGAATGTAATGATGCAATCCAGTCCCACCCCACTCAGCCACACAACTGTCCTGATTGAGTTCCAGCCCACTTACCTTGTGAGGCCAGAGTGATTTCGTCTTGGACTGGCCAGGCTCATCCTGTTCATGGTGAACCAATGAGTCCCAACAGGAGCTGTCCACATAAGCAGCCTGTCGGACGCTGAAGTTACTGGGAGAGAAGCAGCTGATGGGAGACCCTGGAGCAGAAATACAGCCTTGAGAAAGCCCTGATCTGGAGTGAGGAATGGGAATCCAGGGGACATTCAGCTGCAGGCTTTCTAGGAGGCACCTCTAATTTTTGTACCATGCCCCAGTTTCTGGGTTTGGTAAGCCCATGTCACTGTAGGACAGACATAACAGGACAGCCCTTTATTCTTTGACTCAGGCCTGCCCATACACTGACTTGCCTTTGATGTCTGCCAGTTTTGTTTTGTTTGTTTGTTTTGTCTCTGAACGCCCCCTGGACTCCCAGACAGGCAGGCAGCAGAGGGTCAAAGGGTGGGAGATAGGGGTGTGGATGGGGACATTGGGGGCGCTTCCTGCACTCTTGCAGTTTGACACCAGGCTTGCAGTTTCATAGTGATGTCTCCTTTCTGGGCGAGCTGACACCTCTTGGGTTCCAAAATTTAGAGGATTCATTGCCTGGACCTCTGCATTCAAATCAAGAAGAAAGGTGGACGACTGGTGCTAGAAGGAAAGTGAGCTTAGAAGGAGATCTCTCGTTTTTGGTTTTCCCAACATTCTCTAGAAAGAGTCAGAAGTGGGAACCAGTACTCCCCATCTGAGGGTAAATGAAGAAGCAGTGGGAGGTTGACACACTTCCTTGGGAAATGTAGTGAGTCAGAAAGACAGAAATCCCAATTATTGGGAAGTCCATCTCTTCTTTCATAGAGGTGGCAGATTTTCTGAGTTAAGCTATCACCTATAACACTACATACATGTGTTTGTTAATGTTTGTGTGTGTGTAGAGAGGAAATGGATTTATTAACCTATGACATGCCAAGGGCTGTCAGACAGTTAACATATGTTCTTAAGTCAGTAACCCTGGAGATGGGGAGTAAGGAGAAGGCTGTAAGAAGATAAGAGACTCATCAAAAACATGGATGACCAAGACCTTTACAAGTCCTAGGTCCCAAAAAGATGATAGGGTCCCCAATCTCCCTCATCCATATAAAAATTTTAAAAGTTTAATTATTGCAGTGGCATGAAGTACATGAATACTGAAATTTAAACTAAATATATTTTATTGCAATTTTTTAGAAATAACTTTCCAAAAATGTTGGTGCCTCTGCTTTGCTGGTCCTCTAAACTCATGCATAGTCAGTCTTTTGGGTAATGCCCAGGCTAGTTATAACACCTAGACAGTGTGGGAGCTGCCTAACTTCAGAACCCATTAAAGAGTTGAAACAAAGTAGAGGCCCCTAGGCACTGGGTCTTGGAAGCCACTTACCGGAGGAGAACTCCTGGGCAAACGCCAGGGACATCAACAGCAAGGGGAAGCCCACAGCTGTGAACTTGACCATGCGATCCAGGGGCAGTTCCAGTCGCAGTCCTTTGAGGTGGGGGCCCCTGCGGTCAGGCAGCAGGGCATCTGACAGCATGTATTCTGCAGCAGTGTGTGCGAGTGACATGCTCCTGAGCTTTGGGGTGCAGATGTGGCAGGAGGGGTCCCAGGATAGTAGAGTGAGGAGATGGTGGCTTCAAGCAGCTGGCTTTGAACAGATAGTGCCTGCAACCATAGCCTCGCGGACATCTATGCCAGGAACAGGCGCTGGCTTTCTAAATAACTGGCCAGGCCCTGAACCAAACACCTGGTAATTAGAGGGAGGCATAGCTTACTTGGTCCTCACTAGAGGAGGGTGGGGTATCAACTGGGACTGGTGCCAGGCTGCTCTCTGGATTGTCCTTGAATAGATGGAGGTCCGTGGCTTTACGCTGCCCTCTTATTAATAAAGTATTTTTGGTGGGTGGTGGAGAGAAGGCAGGCTATGGAGCCATGCCCCCCATGTAATTGGTGTGGAGTTTGGGTGGAGATTGCTTAAATGTGTTGGAAGTCCTCATTTTGTGGTTTGAGGTAGGGATGGGGACCCCAAGACTCAGCTAGGATTGTTACTCCTCCATAGTATTCTTTGTCCCAGTAATGAGATTTGCTTTAGGTTCAGGCTCTCTAAGAAATGATTCTATATTTGGTGTTAAATTTCCTTCCCTGCCTCATATTTACAATTGCCATATACTTACAATTTTTTTAACCCCCTTCGTTCTTTAGAAAACTGAGGGATGGGTGGTAGTGTTAAATAGTGGAAAGAACACGACATTTGAAATTTGGAAAGAAAAACCTTCCACTGGAGACCTAGGAGTACTTTTTGTTGTTGTGTGACTTTTAAAAAATTTTTTTATTAATTTTAATTTATTGTGTTAACATGAATTCATTGTTGTGTGACTTCTGAAAGCCACTTTGGCTCAGTATTCTCATCTATCAAATGGCATTATGTTATAATCTTACAAGATTGAGAGGAATGATTAAAGTATTATGTGTGAAGGTATTTTTTAAACTGTAAAGTGTAGGAGAAATGTCAACTCTTATTTCCATTTGATGGGGTTGGGTCAGTGGGACATAGGGCATCTGCCCTGAGAGGCCCTGACCTTGGCCTTCACACTGGTCCCCTTTGGCTATGGCCTTCCCACAAGGCAAGGAGTCCATGGGGCCAAGGGAATATACCTATTCAGAGTCTATTGCCCGTTCTAGGCTACGCTTCTGGCTGCTGGGATGCTTTATTTCCATGCCACATGGCCTCAGCCTGTTTCCAGGGTCTGTCCAGGCCTTCCTTTTCCTTAGGTGCATCCTCCCAGGGGCAGATCTTGATGCTGGTGTGCACCCCTCAAATAAGGAATGGCTCCTTGTGGGAATTTGGATGAAATTTAGAAGTCCTGGGATGCCCACACATGCAATTATGAGACTTCTTGCAATGTGGGGACTTAGCTGGATTGGGAAGAAGGGAGCTGGGGCTTCTGAGGATTCTAAATTTAAACCTGGCATTCCTGATCATTATGAAGGGGTATGTAGTGTATCTAAATATGTCAAAGTAGGCAGATAGAACATATTTTATTGAACAGTTTTCTAGCTTTATTTATAACATTTAATTTTTAAGATATATATAGTCTGTGGCCCTCTTTTTGAACTGTTTTTCCTGGGCCCACAAATGAGAGGGCTAGGCTGCCTCTCTTCCCATCTCCAGGCTGGAGGCCAGCTCTCATTCAGAGCTGCCCTGTGTGCTGACTGGAGTGACCCAGGCATGGGAGCAAGAGAAGGGGTTCTTTATTTTGTTTCCCGTTAGTCTCTCCACACTCTATTACTGTCTTTTCATTATGTGTGTTTTTGCCAAATGTTTATTATTGGTTTCTATTCATGCATTTTCTTTTGATTTTTAAAAATAGTTTACATTTTTACCAAAGTATATAACACATACATTCATATGCACATAAGTGTACAGTTCAATCAACTTTTATCTGATCAGCAAACAGAATGTTACTAATACCACAGAAGCCACCTTTGTGTTCTTTTGTAATAAATATTATTTCCCAAAGGGTAACTTCTAACAGCATAAATTAGTTTTGCCTCATTATACTTTATGGAAATAGAATCATATGTATATACTCCTGTGTTGGGCTTCTTTTGCTCTACGTCATATTATGAGAATCATCCATTTTTGCCTGTTTTTGTACTTAATATAAATCAGTGGTAGTCAACCTGGTCCCTAACACCCATGAGTGGGCATTCCAGCTTTCATGGTGGGTGGTAGCGGAGCAACCAAAGTATAAATAAAAAGATAGATTTAACTATAGTAAGTTGTTTTATAAAGATTTATTCTGCCAAACAGCAAAAATCCAACATAAAATACTTGGTAAGTAATTATTATTATATGCTTTAACTTGCTATAACTCTGCTTTATAAATTTTATAAAGTAAAGTTACTTCCCTACTTTATAAATCACCATTACTGTGGAACCAGTGGGCGGTTAGAAAATTTTACTACTAACAGAGATACAAAAGTGGGTGGTAGGTATAAAAAGGTTGACTACCCCTGATATAAATTGAGTCATATGTATGCATTTTTTGGGTCTGAATTCTCTGCTTATCCTATTTTTGAGATTCATCCATGTTGTGCAAATCAGATTTTGATTCTTTTTATTGTGCAGAAATACAACAATTTGCCTATTCACCAATTGATGGACAATTGAGTTTCTAGTTTCTGGTTAATGTGAACATTCTACTTTGTATCTTATGGTGAATATGTATATTCATATATATGCAATATGTATGCATTTATTTTGGCTATATACCAGTGAGAATTAGTATATAGGGATTGCTGGGTCATAATGTTCATCTTTATTAGTTTTAAAAGAGGTTGTATTAGTTTATATTTTATCAACAGTCTTATTTGCTCTATATTTTTATCATTATGCTTTTGCAATTAAAAAACACTTTATCCATTTTGGAAAGTATGTAGTAGAATTGGATTGAGGTTTTAACTTGCATTTTACTGATGGTGAATGCAGTTGGCCACCCCAACCACGTTGATGCATTTGTCAAGTGTATGCTCAAGTCTTCCTGCTGTTCTATTGAGTAGTCTCTTTTTATTATTTATTTTCAGGAGTTCTTATATTCTCCATGTGATACCATTATCAGGTGTTTGTTTATATTTTTTCCATTCTGTTGGTTGGCTTTTCATTCTTTTAATGGTGTCTTTTAATGACCATAAATTCATAATTTACATGTGGTCAGTGTATCAATTTATTTTCTTTTAAGGATAGTGCTCCATGTATGCTATTTAAGAAATTTTTGGTTATTCCAGTGTCCTAAAATTTTTCCTAGCTGTTCTCTAACATATTTTTAGTTTATCTTTATCTTGTATATCTGCAGTCCATCTGGAATTAGTTTTTTAACCTATGGTATGAGGCAGGAATTAGAGTAGAAATAGGGGTTAGATTGGGATGAGAGAGATTAGAGACCAAGGGTAAAATATCCATATCTGTAGAGGCCCTGAATAGGAAAATAAAACAGGGACAGAGTTCAGTGCCCTAAGGCAAAGGCCACAGCGACTTTACTAACAAAAGTACTGACCACAGCACAGTAGGGATAGAATGAGCAATTCTGATTAATCAGTAGGTAGGGACATTTAAACTATTTGCTTGCCCTTTAATCTGCTCTAAAGAGGTTCCCTTTCCTGGCTTCCTCATTCTTTTCTTCTCATTCTCTGCTTCCTGACTTCCTCATTCTTTTTTTTTTTTTTTTTTTTTTTTTTTTTTTGACAGAGACAGAGAGAGAGAGTCAGAGAGAGGGATAGATAGGGACAGACAGACAGGGATGGAGAGAGATGAGAAGCATCAATCATTAGTTTTCAATGCGACATCTTAGTTGTTCATTGATTGCTTTCTCATATGTGCCTTGACCAGGGGCCTTCAGCAGACCAAGTAACCCCTTGCTCAAGCCAGTAACCTTGGGTCCAAGCTGGTGAGCTTTGCTCAAACCAGATGAGCCCGCGCTCAAGCTGGCAACCTGGAGGTCTCAAACCTCGGTCCTCCGCATCCCAGTCTGACGCTCTATCCACTGTGCCACCGCCTGGTCAGGCTGACTTCCTCAATCTTGTCTCTGCTTCTATTTTGTGTGTATCAATAAATTCCTGTAAGGACTGCAGGTCAGGGCCGTCTTGTGAAACCTGTATAGGGGATTGTGAGGTGGTCTCCTCTAGGTTCCTTGGTGTACACCATGTGGTCACTAAGTAATTATTGTCTCCATGACACACACCCTAATATTCCCAATTTCTATGAATGTGAATGTTGGACAAAGAAGATAGAGAAAAAATTTATTCATTTAAAATATGATACTGGAGGAGAACTCTACGAATACCCTGAACTGCCAGAAAGATGAACAAGTGGGTCCTAGAGCAAATGAATTCTGAAACATCACTGGAGGCAAAAATAATAAAACTAAAACTGTGTCCTACCTTAAACACATCATGTGATAGCAGGGTTATTTGAAAAATATAATTATGCCAGAAAAAATAGAAGGCAACAGGGAAAGACAAAGACCAAACATGAGTTGAATCAACTCCATAAGGCAAGCCATAGGCACAAGTCTATAGGAGCTGACCAGGGCTGCTGAGGACAGAACATTGTGGACATCACTTATTCATAGAGTTGCCAGCTGTTGAAACTGGTTCAAGGGAATGTAGCACACACAAGGCCTAGGGTCAAGATACATGTGGATATCGTCGTGGTAAGGTACCAAAGAATAGAAAATTAATATTAATATTTTAATAAAATAGTTAGGTTTCTTGCCCTCTCCTTCCTGTAGAGAATAAAAAGAAAGGAATGTGAAAATGCCCTAGCTTGCAGAAACATACGATATAGGAAAACCCCTTTTACTAGGAAGCTCAAAGGGAATTTTATAATTTGGGCTAAGCATACAGAGAGATTTTGTGAATATGATTTTATACTTGTGTGTGATTTGCACCAAGACAGGATAAACAACAACATGTGTTGTAAAGAGATTTTGTGCTGGGGAGACTTAGATTCCCCTTCTCCCACCCCTGTGAGAAGACTGGGGAAACACCTAGCTAGGTGTGGGGGAGGCTGGGGAGAGATAAGGCAAGCCACTTTCCTCTTTCTTTCTTTTATAATGGGTCATTTGCAGGCGCTTAATCCCCTGGCGCCATGTAAATTCCTGCTCCTCTCCTGAAAAACATGTGATTGATGTATACATACTTCTAAACAAAGGAATGACAAATGAACACTAAAAAAGTTGGGAATATCTTCTAATATGTAGAACAACATTTTTCACTATGGTGTTACCTTATAAGTTTTAATATGTAGAAATGTTTTTTATAAGTCATATAAATGTTATAAGCTTGCTAATGAATTGTGTCATCATTTCCCCTCCCCCTTTTCCCACCACCCTGTGTGTGATCAATGGTATATAACCTGCCTCAGGGCTGTGCGCAGCGTGCATGACTTGGGCCAGCTATGCCCCGTGTTAGCCATATGCTGTCAGCATATTAAATTTCCTTCTTTTCATGAGACTCCTTAAAAACTCATTTGGACTTGGTGTCTCTACGTAAACCCGGCGAAATGGTACTTTACAACATTTGGGGGCTTGTTGTCCAGGATCTGGTGTTCCGCGTCACTGGATAGAGACACCTGAATTGGCTGGTCTCTCTTGGGGGCTGTCCGACCCCGCTGGAATTTTGAGGAGAGGCGCACCACCTGAGATGTTTTCAGGGCTCCCTGCTTTCCTGTAGGGTTCAGACAGTTTTTCGGCAGACACCCCCAATCTCCAAATTTTACAATTTGGTAGAGAAATCAAGGAGGTAGGTAAAGAAACTCTTTCACTTTACTAGATTCTAGCTCTTTGTTCTGAATTCTAGCTTTTCTGTTTGGCACTAGTATGTAGGTAAGGCAGATCTGTGGCTTTGCTGTTTGGGACTCCGGAGGTGTGTAGGTAAAGCAGATCTTTTGCTTTGCTGTTTGGGACTCCAGAGATGTGTAGGTAGGGCTTCTGCTTTGCTGTTTGGGACTAGTCAATCTGGAGCCACTGGAAGGGGATTGGACACAATCTTACTTGTGCAGTGGGCTCTCCAACACTGAGATGTCGGTGGAGAGTTTTTAGGTCTCGTCTCAGGCTTTGCTGGGAGATGTCTGGTTGTACTCTAGGAAGGCATCAGTGGGGACCAGGTCCTGCCTCGGACTTCCAGAAAGCATCTAGTTGTACTCTCAGAAAAAGGCATTAGTGGGGACTTCTTTCGTGATCTAGGAATGCATAGTGGGGACTGAATTAACCAGGATTAATCAGTCTCGTATCGCACTGCATCAGTGGGGACTGAGTTAACCAGGTTGATTGATCTCGCCTAAGACTTCCAGAGACATCTCTGTGTTTGTTAGATTTCGTTTTTTGCTTTTAGTGTTTCTGTCTAAACCCCCTGAGTGATTGGTGTGTGAGTGGGGATCTCTGGTGCCTGAGCATAAGTTCCAGGAGCGCGGCCTGCGCACACCTGAGAGGCCTCTCTCTCAGGAAAACCCCTTCCTTTGTCTATTGAGCTGTGTGCTTAAATAGTAAGTGATCTGTTTTGTCTCTTTGGAAGTCAGGAAAATCTCTAGTATGATTTTAATTAGAATAAAAAAAGTGCGCTCATTTAAATTTCTTGATTTGTAATTTGTGTATGTGAAGTCTTTGTTTAATGTTTAAATGTGTCTGTTTTTAAGGCCTGAATTAAGTTCTTGCATGCAAAAATTGGAAGTTTCTGGCTTAAAACCAGAGGGCAAAAGTGAAGGGAAATTCATAAACTTTATATTAGGTTAGTAGTTGTCTGCCAGAACCCACAAATTATAAAACCTAGTGAAATACATAGAAATATTAAAAATTCTTAAATGGTAAATTGTCTGTACTATAGATTCTCTTTATTTGTCTAAGAAATCTCTCATGAAATTTCATGGTTTGGACCACTCTCCCTAGATCCACTACATCTTATTTCTTGGATCCAAGACTTCTGGCTTCAGGGCACTCTGTCTGATTTCTCCCCTGAAGAAATTATTCTCTTTTGTTGGCTCCTTCCTTTTGTCTTGTATAATAATTAATACTTCTATAGTCAAACATCCTTTATTCTGAGTACTAATTATTGTCTATCATATCTTTCTTGCTTTTATTAGTGTGCTAGTTCCTGCATTTTCCTAGACAGTTTCAATTTTGTAAACCAGTGACCCAAGCTATTAAATATGGGAGGAGGGCCCAGTACACAAAAGACCCCCTTAGGTTGTCTCCTAAAGCACTTTCAAGAAGCTTATGGAGGCCCTGGCCGGTTGGCTCAGTGGTAGAGCATCAGCCTGGTGTGCAAGGGGTCCCGGGTTCAATTCCCGGCTAGGGCACACAGGAGAAGCGCCCATCTGCTTCTCCACCCCTCCCCCTCTCCTTCCTCTCTGTCTCTCTCTTCCCCTCCCGCAGCAAGGCTCCATTGGAGCAAAGATGGCCCGGGTGCTGGGGATGGCTCCTTGGCCTCTGCCCCAGGCACTAGAGTGGCTCTGGTTGTGACAGAGCGATGCCCCAGAGTGGCAGAGCATCGCCCTCTGGTGGGCGTGCCGGGTGGATCCTGGTCGGGCGCATGTGGGAGTCTGTCTGACTGTCTCCTGTCTCTCCCCGTTTCTAGCTTCGGAAAAATACAAACAAACAAAACAAAAAAAAAGAAGAAGCTTATGGAGACAACCGTGGATATAGAATTAAATGGTCCAAAAGAAGACTTCGCACTCTCTGTGAATCAGAATGGCCTACCTTTGGGGTTGGATGGCCATTGGCCAGAACTTTTAACCCCCACCTAGTAAGGGCAGTTTGGAACATCGTAACTGAGGTTCTGGGTCACCCTGATCAGTTTCCATACATTGATCAATGGCTAAATTTAACAATGAATCCACCAGTGGCTAAAAGCATGCTCAATACAAAAAGGGTGCTACGTCTTCCTAGCCCAACCAAATTTACATCTAGGACAAAAAGAGGATTTGAGAGAAAGGATTAAGACTCCGCTAGAAAAAATAATTGTGCATTATTGCGATAGGGAATACTCCTGGGAAAGTGTTTCCCCAGCCTCTGGATAAAAAGGGCAGCAAGTCAGCAATTTAGGTGAGAGAAGAGTAAAAGGCCAAGCTGGGATTCACACTGTGTGGAACAATGGGGTGGGGGCATGGCTGTGGAGAGGCGAATTCAGGCCTGCTCCCTCCCCTCCTCACTGCATTCCTGTCCTCGCTGCCAGCGTGGTGCACCTGAGCAGAAGGCAAACAAAGGGAGCTGGTTGAGTGCCAAGAGCTGAGCCCTGCAGCCTCCCTGGTACTCGGCCAGGCTAGGGTTCAGCCCACCTTGGGTTGTGCAAGAAGGGCCAGGTAAAGTGTTTAGAAAATAACAAACCATGGGTGTAGATCTTGTTAATTATCAGTTTCTTGAAATGAATTACAACTCCACAAAAAACAATAAATAATAGGGTTATAAGAAATAGAATTGCCAGGGACAAGCTCACCGGCTGTCTCTTCCTTCTTTCCCCTCCCCTAAGAACTCTAGTCAGTGAGCTGTGGCTGGCAGGCCTCATACGGCTCTTTAACCCCTTGGATGTAACTCTCCCAGAGACTGCCATGTGGAGCGCTGCCTCAATGGGAAATGTGCCTACCTATCTAGTTTAAGTTTGAAAATTTGACTCTCAAAATAAATTTTAATTATTATGTTATTAATATTCGACTCTGTAAACTGATAAATTTCCCACCCACTGTGTTAGAAATAATAGCTTATTGTCCCCCACTGGTGTGTGAAAAATTATAAGAAAAATATTTTTTATGTTAAAAATGTATGTGTTATTTCCAAGGTTTTTTGTTAACTCTTTTATTTGTAATTTTTTTTTTTATATATAATTTTATTTTTTTAATGGGGTGACATCAATAAATCAGGATACATATATTCAAAGATAACAAGTCCAGGTTATCTTGTCGTTCAATTATGTTGCATACCCACCACCCAAAGTCAGATTGTCCTCTGTCACCTTCTATCTTGTTTTCTTTGTGCCCCTCCCCACCCCCTATCCCTCTCCCATTCCCCCCTCCCCCCCGTAACCACCACACTCTTGTCAATGTCTCTTAGTTTCAGTATTATGTCCCACCTACGTATGGAATAATACAGTTCCTGGTTTTTTCTGATTTACTTATTTCGCTTCGTATCATGTTATCAAGATCCCACCATTTTGCTGTAAATGTTCCGATGTCATCATTTCTTATGGCTGAGTAGTATTCCATAGTGTATATGTGCCACATCTTCTTTATCCAGTCATCTTTTGATGGGCTTTTTGGTTGTTTCCATGTCCTGGCCACTGTGAACAATGCTGCAATAAACATGGGGCTGCATGTGTCTTTACGTATCAATGTTTCTGAGTTTTGGGGATATATACCCAGTAGAGGGATTGCTGGGTCATAAGGTAGTTCTATTTGCAGTTTTTTGAGGAACCACCATACTTTCTTCCATAATGGTTGTACTACTTTACATTCCCACCAACAGTGTATGAGGGTTCCTTTTTCTCCACAGCCTCTCCAACATTTGCTATTACCTGACTTGCTAATAACAGCTAATCGAACAGGTGTGAGGTGGTATCTCATTGCCGTTTTGATTTGCATTTCTCTAATAGCTAAAGAAGATGAGCATCTTTTCATATATCTGTTGGCCATTTGTATTTCTTCCTGGGAGAAGTGTCTATTCATATCCTCTTCCCATTTTTTTATTGGATTGTTTGTTTGTTTGTTGTTGAGTTTTATGAGTTCTTTGTATATTTTGGATATTAGGCCCTTATCTGAGCTGTTGTTTGAAAATATCATTTCCCATTTAGTTGGCTTTCTGTTTATTTTGTTATCAGTTTCTCTTGCTGAGCAAAAACTTCTTAGTCTGATGTAGTCCCATTCATTAATTTTTGCCTTCACTTCTCTTGCCATTGGAGTCAAATTCATAAAATGCTCTTTAAAACCCAGGTCCATGAGTTGAGTACCTATGTCTTCTTCTATGTACTTAATTGTTTCAGGTCTTATGTTTAGATCTTTGATCCATTTTGAGTTAATTTTTGTACAGGGAGAGAGACTGTAGTCCAGTTTCATTCTTTTGCATGTGGCTTTCCAGTTTTCCCAGCACCATTTATTGAAGAGGCTTTCTTTTCTCCATTGTGTGTTGTTGACCCCTTTATCAAAAATTATTTGACTATATATATGTGGTTTTATTTCTGGACTTTCTATTCTGTTCCATTGGTCTGAGTGTCTATTTTTCTGCCAATACCATGCTGTTTTGATTGTCGTGGCCCTATAATAGAGTTTGAAGTCAGGTATTGTTATGCCCCCAGCTTCATTCTTTTTCTTTAGGATTGCTTTGGCTATTCGGGGTTTTTTATAGTTCCATATAAATCTGATGATTTTTTGCTCTATTTCTTTAAAAAACGTCATTGGAAGTTTGATGGGAATTGCATTAAATTTGTATATTGCTTTGGGTAATATAGCCATCTTGATTATATTTATTCTTCCTAGCCAAGAACAAGGCATATTCTTCCATCTCATTATATCTTTTTCGATTTCCCTTAACAATGGTTTATAGTTTTCATTATATAAGTCCTTTACATTCTTTGTTATGTTTATTCCTAAGTATTTTATTTTTTTTGTTGCAATCGTGAAGGGGATTATTCTTTTGAGTTCCTTCTCAGTTGTTTCATTGTTGGCATATAGAAAGGCTATTGACTTCTGTATGTTAATTTTGTATCCTGCGACCTTACTGTATTGGCTTATTGTTTCTAGTAGTCTTTTTGTGGATTCTTTGGGGTTTTCGATATATAGGATCATATCATCTGCAAAAAGTGATACCTTTACTTCTTCTTTTCTGATATGGATGCCTTTTATTTCTTTGTCTTGTCTGATTGCTGTGGCGAGAACCTCTAGTACCACATTAAATAAGAGTGGAGAGAGTGGACAACCCTGTCTTGTTCCTGATTTAAGGGGGAAAGCCTTCAGTTTAGTGCCATTTAATATGATGTTAGCTGATGGTTTATCATATATGGCCTTTATCATGTTGAGATATTTTCCTTCTATACCCATTTTGTTGAGAGTCTTAAACATAAAATTGTGTTGTATTTTATCGAAAGCCTTTTCTGCATCTATTGATAAGATCATGTGGTTTTTGTTCTTTGTTTTGTTGATATGGTGTATTACATTAACCGTTTTACGTATGTTGAACCATCCTTGAGATTCTGGGATGAATCCCAACTTGATCATGATGTATTATTTTTTTAATATGTTGTTGTATTCGATTTGCTAGTATTTTGTTTAGTATTTTAGCATCTGTATTCATTAGAGATATTGGTCTGTAGTTTTCTTTTTTTGTGCCATCCTTGCCTGGTTTTGGGATGAGGGTTATGTTGGCCTCATAAAATGTGTTTGGAAGTATTGCTTCTTCTTCAATTTTTTGGAAGACTTTGAGTAGAATAGGAACCAAGTCTTCTTTGAATGTTTGATAAAATTCGCTGGTATAGCTGTCAGGGCCTGGACTTTTATTTTTGGGGAGGTTTTTAATGGTTTTTTCTATTTCTTCTCTACTGATAGGTCTGTTTAGGCTTTCTGCTTCTTCTTGACTCAGTCTAGGAAGGTTGTATTTTTCTAGGAATTTATCCATTTGTTCTAGGTTGTTGAATTTAGTGGCATAAACTTTTTCATAGTATTCTACAATAATTCTTTGTATATCTACAGTGTCCGTGGTGATTTCTCCTCTTTCATTTTGGATTTTGTTTATATGAGTTCTTTCTCTTTTTTCCTTGGTAAGTCTTGCCAAGGGTTTGTCAATTTTGTTGATCTTTTCAAAGAACCAGCTCCTTGTTCTATTAATTTTTTCTATAGTTTTTCTGTTCTCTAATTCATTTATTTCTGCTCTGATTTTTATTATCTCCTTTCTTCGGCTGGTTTTGGGTTGTCTTTGTTCTTCTTTTTCTAGTTCCTTAAGGTGGGAAGTTAAGTGGTTCACTTGGGCTCTCTCTTGTTTGTTCATATATGCCTGAAGTGATATGAACTTCCCTCTTATCACTGCTTTTGCTGCATCCCATAGATTCTGATATGTCGTATTGTCATTTTCATTAGTCTGTATATATCTTTTGATCTCTGCACTTATTTCTTCTTTGACCCATTCATTTTTTAAAAGTATGTTGTTTAGTTTCCACATTTTTGTGGGATTTTTTTCCTCTTTTTTGCAGTTGAATTCTAGTTTCAAGGCTTTATGATCAGAAAATATGCTTGGTACAACTTCAATTTTTCTGAATTTGCTGATGTTGTTTTTGTGGCCCAACATATGGTCAATTCTTGAGAATGATCCATGTACACTGGAGAAAAATGTATACTCAGTCACTTTGGGATGAAATGTCCTGTAGATGTCTATCATATCCAGGTGCTCTAGTGTTTTGTTTAAGGCCACTATGTCTTTGTTGATTCTCTGTTTGGATGACCGATCTAGAGCCGTCAGCGGTGTATTGAGGTCTCCAAGTATGATTGTATTTTTGTCAGTTTTTGTTTTAAGGTCAATAAGTAGCTGTCTTATATATTTTGGTGCTCCTTGGTTTGGTGCATATATATTAAGAATTGTTATGTCTTCTTGATTCAGTGTCCCCTTAGCCATTATGAAATGGCCATTTTTGTCTCTGAGTACTTTTCCTGTCTTCTAGTCAGCATTATCCGATATGAGTATTGCTACACCTGCTTTTTTTTGGATGTTATTTGCTTGGAGTATTGTTTTCCAGCCTTTCACTTTGAATTTGTTTTTATCCTTGTTACTTAGATGAGTTTCCTGTAGGCAGCATACAGTTGGATTTTCTTTTTTAATCCATTCTGCTACTCTGTGCCTTTTTATTGGTGAGTTTAATCCGTTTACATTTAGTGTAATTATTGACACTTGTGAGTTCCCTATTGCCATTTTATAGATTGCTTTCTGTTAGTTTTGTGTCTTGTTTGATCCTTCTCTTTCGTTTTTCTATCTATTGTTTTTATTTGGTTGTATTCCATACATCTTTCCTCTGTTGCTATCTTTTTTATCTCATGTGCTTCTGTGGTGGTTTTTTCAATGGTGGTTACCTTTGAGTAATGAAAAGGGTCCCTACCCTGTTCATTGTAGCGAACTATTTTGTGAGTACTTTTGCACTCCATCGTCCTTTGCTACTGTTAATCTCCATCTTCTCCCCCTCTTTCTTTTTGTTGTTGTCACAGTTTAAATTTGGTTTTATTGTGTTCTTCTTGGAGCTTTTACTTGTGGCTCTGTTTTTTTTTGTTCTTTGTATCTGATTGGAGAACCCCCTTTAGTAATTCCTGGAGTGGGGGTTTTCTGATGATAAATTCCCTCATCTTTTCTGTATCTGTGAATGTTTTTATTTCTCCTTCGTATTTGAAGGATAGCTTTGATGGGTATAGTATTCGTGGCTGAAAGTTCCTCTCTTTCAGGACTTTAAATATTGGGGTCCACTCTCTTCTAGCTTGTAGAGTTTCTGCTGAGAAATCTGATGATAATCTAATGGGCCTTCCTTTATATGTTGTATTCTTCTTTTCCCTGGCTGCCTTGAGAATTTTTTCTTTGCTGTTGGTTTGTGTCAATTTCATTATGATATGCCTTGGAGTAGGTTTGTTGGGGTTAAGAAAACTTGGAGTTCTGTTTGCTTCTTGAACTTGAGGCTTTAGTTCTTTCCACAGGCTTGGGAAGTTCTCATCTATTATTTGTTTGAGTATGTTCTTCATTCCATTTTCTCTCTCTTCTCCCTCTGATATACCTATTATTCTTATGTTATTCTTTTTGATGGAGTCAGATAATTCTTGTAGGGCTATCTCATTTTTTTTAATTTTTGAGTCTCTTTCTTCTTCTCTCTGTTGTGCCTCAAGTTGCTTGTCTTCTATTTCACTAATCCTCTCTTCTATCTGACCTGTTCTATTAGCTAAGCTTGTTACTTCGTTTTTCAGCTCGTGAATTGAGTTTTTCATCTCTGTTTGATTTGTTTTTATAGTTTCAATTTCCTTGGACATATATTCTTTGTGTTCATTGAGTTGTTTTCTGAGCTCCCTATATTGCCTTTCTGTGTTTTCTTGTATATCTCGGAGGATTTTTAGGATTTCTATCTTGAATTCTCTGTCATTTAGCTCCAAGGTTTCCAATATATTAAATTTTTTCTCCATAGATTTTTCCTCATCTAGCTGTGTTACCTCTCTTTCTTTTGTATCCATGATATTCGATTTTCTCTTCCTTAATGGCATCTGAGGGTGGTTTTGTTGATAGTATTAATGAGATTTAATAAAGAATAAAAAGTTAAAAAAAATAAAAAAAAATAAAAAATCGAAAAGAGTTGTTTTTTTAAAAAAAAATTAATAATGAAATAAAGAAAAATAAAATAAAATAAAAATTTTTTAAAAAAGGAAATTATTCCCCCCATCCTTTTTTCCTCTCCTCTCCTCTCCCCTCTTTCTTGAGAAAATCTTGTGGTGGAATGTGAGTTATAACAAACAATGCCTGTGATGGAGGGCCTGAATTGGGGAAAAGTAATAAAGGGGCAAAAAAGAAAAAAAGAAAAAAAAAAAAGCGTATGGACCCACAAAAAGCAAATAAGGAAAAAATTTGGGTCAAGAATAAAATGATTTGCTTTTAGGTGTTGGTTGTCTAAGAGTTATGATGAGAGGAATAAGAGGAAAATGGAAAAATGGGGGGACAAATTAAAAACTTACTATTGTATTTAGTGGAACAAGAACTAGATAATATGGAGAGCCAGGGATGGGAGCACTGCTAGTGAGTTAAAAAGGTGAAGTAAAAACCCCCCAAAATGCCACAAACATAGGTTTGAGTCCCAGATAAGATAATTTGTTTGTTATTGAGGTTTGAATGAGAGGAGATGTAAAGGAGAAAGGAAGAAACTAATATAGAGGGAGAAAAGAAAGAGAGAGAGAGAAAAAAAAGAGGGAACCACTAAAAGAAGAAAAAAGAAAGGAGAGAGAGAGTTAAGGGTTTTGGAGTGCAACCCTCAGAGAGAAAGGAAGAGAAGAGAAAAGATAATGGGAGATGTAACACTTATGGGTAGTGTAGTTCAAGGAGAGGAGAAAGTAAGACCAGTAGAGAGTTAATCGGCCAAATTGGAGGAAGAAAAAAAAGTATCAAGAATGAAGATAAGAGAAACAAACGAACAAATATAATAAAATGGGATAGGTTATAAAGTCTGCAGATTATTCTTGATTTTGAGAGGTTATCTTCTTGCTTTTTCTTTTCTCTCCCTCTTCCTGGTCGGTGACTCTGTACCCCGGGTTCTGCCCCTTTGGCACGCTCAGGTAGAGGCTTGCAGTTGATAAGTCTCTATGGCAATGTCATGTATTGTGCTTTAGTCTCGTGGGAGTCGAGGCTCATTAGCATTTATAGGCTCCGACAGTGAGAGAGTCCGTGTTCCTGGAGCCTTTCTCCTAGTCTTTCCTTCCTCAATTAGTAGCCTGATAATCCAGCTATGGGGTTGCTGCTGCCTCTGCCTGGATAGTAAGAGGCTCAAAGAGCTGGCAACTCCCCACTCTATTTCCACTCAGCACAGGGCTCTGGGTAAGGCTCAGTCAGTCAGAGCTGCTAGCATAATCAGGCGGGCTTTCCGCCCACTCAAAGACCACTGGCTCTGCCACTCTGTCCGGTAACACAAGCGGGCGCCCACTTCTGGGGGGCGCTTGGAGGAAACTCTCACTCACTGTCTGCGACCAGGATATCCAGCCAGCAGTCTCACGCTCTGAGTGAAACCCCCAACCGCAGGGAAAAGTTGCAGCGTTGGAATTGAGTCTTGCTCCGTCCCCGTGCGCGGCTTTTGCAAGGCGGTGGGGCTGCTCGAGATTCCGCTTTGGCCCACACAAAGGCCCCTGACTCTGCCCCTCTCTGCGATAACACGGGCGCGCACTGCGGAGGCACTCGGAGGAATCGCTCACTCCTTATCTGCGCGCGCACACCAGGATATGAGGCCGGCCGCGGTTCCCTCTGAGTGAAACCCTCACCAGCACGGAAAATCTCCACCGTTGGAAGTAGTTCTCACTCCCTCCCGTGCGTGGCTTTCCCAGGGTGCTGGGGCTGCCCAGAGACTCTGTCCTCGGCCCACAGAAAGGCCTCTGACCCTGCCTCTCCGTGGGGCAACACGGGCACCCACTCTCGGGGCCTAGGAAGAAATTCTCGCCCACTAACTGCGCACCGACCAGGAGACCGGGTAAAATGGCCGCTCCGCTTGTCTTTCTTTGTTTGGGTTTGGCGCGAGTGTTAGCTTGTATTGCCCGGGTTGCCACAGGATCAGATTTTCCTCGGCTTGGATCTGTGTGCCACAGCCTGGTTCGGCCGTTTGTGCCGCGGCGGCCTGGATCTATTCACCCCCTTTGCCCGCCTCAGTTTCTATATTCACAGTTACCAGAGAAAGCCGCCCTGTTTAGGTTAGTGAGGAAGGCGGAGCATTTCTTACTCCCTTTTTCCTTCGGGGTTTGGTTATATATTTAGCCAATTTTTCACTCAATCATACCTTTGGGTGTATTGCAAAGCATCTGGAAGCTCCAAGTATAGGTTTTTCTGTTTCTGGTTGAAGATCTTGTTGAGTTTTGGGGGAGATTTATCGGTATCGCTTCCTACCCCGCCATTACTCTGACGTCATCTCTCTATTTGTAATTTTGTAGCCCTATAATATCAAAATCTTAGTTTAAATATTTGGGAAATATATAATAATTGTAAACAATGTCTTTTTATGTAATATTTAGTTTATTATCATTTTTAAAGCAGTATTGTTAAGTGTTAAATCGCCAAAACCCAGAGGGACAAATATTATTATTGATTAGCCTAAGAGTAAAATTACAGAATAAATAAAGGGTGCTCAATAAATGTTTAAAGGTCAATTGTAAATAATATAAAAAAGGGGGAGTCAAATCCTGGAACTCCTGCAAATCTATTCTTATGCTTTTTGTTTAAAAAAATTTTTTGAATGCTAATATACAGAGTTATTCAGCAGCGGAGAGACTCTGGAATCCTACAGGAGACGCCAAACCTTGTTTCTCCTGCAAACTTCTACCCTCTTTTATTTGATCCAGCTAATAACACTGTTTTTTTCTTTTTCCAATCAGCTCCAGATATATGGAAAAAGTTTGTATAGGCAAATGAGAACCCTCAAACTTCTCAGTGAGATCTTCTGAGCATGGCTTTTAAGGTCTATAATGACCAAGAGAAAAACAGAAAAGGCAGACAAAGCCCAAAAAGAGATCAGGCAAAATACCAGCTCTTGGTATACGCCATTAAAAGGCACGAACGCCCCGAAGGGGCATCATAGGACTCCACCAGGGCCCTGCTTCAAGTGTAGAAAGGAAGGTCATTGAGCTAAGGCCTGCCAGGCTTCTTGGCCTCCACGAGGGCCATACCTTTGCTGTAGGAAAAAGGGACACTGGAAGGTAAGCTTCCCCCTCACTCCTCTAAGGGAGGGAGGGTTCAGTCTCTTCCAGTCTTGCTCCAGCCACCTGTGACCTAACCTTACCCACCCTGCTGAGACTTGCCACTGAAGGTTAAACGTGCCTATGGCAAGTAGCCCCATCTCATGTCACTGTGGACAAGCCTAGGGTACTTCTTTCAAGTAGCAGGTAAACTGATCTTGTTGCTTGTGGACATGAGGGCCACTTACTATGCCTTGCCTGAATATTTGGGTTTTTATTTATCCCTTGAAGATCTCTGTTGTGGGTATTGATAGACTTATTATCTGCTGCTTTGTTTAATGTATAGTGTCTCCTTTATTCCTCTTTCCTCAATGCCCCATGCCTATTTTAAGCTGGGACCTGCTCCTAATTTAGACAAATTTACCTCTACCACCCAGCATAGTGTATCCCAAGGTTCTCTTCACCATGCCATGGTTGCAGAGCTCCAGGGAAAGGCACCCTGGGTTCATCACTCCAGTTTAAAGAAAACAAAAGCTCCATCTCCATCCATGCTGCAGACAGCTTTTCCAGTCTATCTGAATCATTGCCAGCTAGAAGCAGCGGTCATTAGGACCTGGACTCTAGCTGCAAAGTGTGAAAATATGACCACAACTCCAGTGGACTTTTCCTGAATGTGTATGACTCCTGTTCCTTGGGACAGTTCTCAGGCTAAAACAGGGCTTGGTTACATTTAGAAATAATATGAAGCAGTGACAGTGTCAACATAAACTTGGTAAAATTATATTAACATGTTAAGGATATTTAAGGATTTTATTTTGAATCCTGTTGTATTATTTAAGACTTTGCTTAATAATCTAATAGGCTTTAATCAGTTCATTGGATTAGGACACTTGTTATAGTATTTGTTAGCATTAGCTGTTTTAATTTTGTTGTTTATTTTATATTTTTCCAGTCTGCCCCAAAATCAGAAAATGGGAGTTCAAATGAGTGTAAATTACAACACACAAATTAAAGTTTAAAAAAAATTATAGAAGGGAGACTCCTTTGAAACTTAAGAAAAACAAGGCAGATGAAAATGCTACCTAAAACCAGTGGGATTTCTAGAAAATTTTAGTAACTTTACTAAAACCCCTGTTGCTAAAGGTTTATGAGCAACCAATTAAAAAAAGATTTTGCCAACAGGAAAGGAATAATTAGAGAAGCCAGACTTAGAATCTATTACAGAAGGCATAATATATGAGTGTTTAGTTTATGTCCAAGTGTATACAAAGGGGAGAAATTATAAAAATAAACAGGGAAAAAGGAACTTTCCCAGGTAAACATTTAGAAATAGACTTCAATGAAGTAATTAACAGGTAGGTAGAAGCTTTTCCTACTGGAACTGGGGCCACAGTGAGAGTTGTTAGAAAATTACTGTATAGAATTCTTTCCAGGTTTATTCATTCTAATGATAGGTCTGCTTTTATGTCCAAAATCTCACAGCTAGTAGGAAAAAACCCAATATTAATTAGAAACTTTTTTTTAACAGAGACAGAGAGAGAGAGAGTCAGAGAGAGGGATAGATGGGGACAGATAGAAATGGAGATGAGAAGCATCAATCATTAGTTTTTCGATACGACACCTTAGTTGTTCATTGATTGCTTTCTCATATGTGCCTTGACTATGGGGTTACAGCAGACCAAGTAACCCCTTTCTCAAGTTAGCAACCTTGGGTCCAAGCTGGTGAGCTTTGCTCAAACCAGATGAAACCGTGCTTAAGCTGGTGACCTTGGGGTCTCGAACCTGGGTCTTCCGTATCCCAGTTCGATGCTCTATCCACTGCGCCACCAGCTTGTCAGGAAAAGAAACTAATTTGAAGTTACATTATGCCCACACGCCCCAAAGGTTCAGTGTAAGTAGAACGCATGAATCAAATCGTAAAGGAAACTTAATCAAATATGTATTTAAAACCGGTGAGAAGTAGCCTTCCTTAGGGCAAGGTGCACCCCCTCTAGCCCCTTTAGCACTGACAGTACTACCTTCTCTTTGATCCTGTCTTCTCTTTAATAGCATGGAAACAGGGCCTCGACATATTCCTGACTGACAGCTAGACGCAGCAGCAGCAATGGCCGGAACCCGGTTGCACAGAGCTCGACCCTCTTTAGTTTGCTCAGTACAGGACAAGGGAACACAAAAGCCTCTGCCTGCTGGCTGGGAGCCAAAGCACCTACCGTGCCTACCTGACACTGTTCTTTATAACCAGCATTGTAAAAACATGACATAGTCATCGAACTGCTCTGCGTGCACCTAGCCTGGACTTACTGACTGTCGCAAAAGGCCTCCTTTTCATACTCAGTGGTGGCCCGACCCCAGAGTGTTACACCTCATCCTGGACATTGTGCTACTCTTCTGAACAGGCTTCATTCCCTTTTGGATATAATGGCTGCTAAACCAGTACTTTAGCATCCAGCTGCTCACAGTCGCGACAGGAACACCAGTGGGCGAATTGGCATCCAAGACTTCAGGCAGTGCCACCCCTGCTCCTGGCATGCCTTTGGCAACTTGCTGTTCTCCAGCAGCCAGCTTGGTTGTCACTAAAAGTTAAAGGTTTTAAAATGAAAAATTCTGACTAAAAATGAATTGTTATAAAAGCCAGTTAATTTTATGTAAGTTGCAGAAAGTTTGTGCAGTTTATAGAAAATCAATAACATTTGTTTATTTAATGAACTGTATTGGTATTAATGCTGTCTGTTAAATATCTGTTACATGTTACCAGCTAATATTCCTACTCAACAGCCTTATGCATTAAATTACATCAAAGTTTTAACTCAGGATATAAAACCAGTGGGGAATGTGGTAAGAAACCAAAGAATAAAAAATTCATATTAATATTTTAATAAAATAGGTTTCTTACCCTCTTCTTCCTGTAGAGAATAAAAAGAATGGAATGTGAAATTTTCTTAGCTTGCAGAAACATACGATTTTATAATTTGGGCTAAGCATACAGAGAGATTTTATGAATATGATATTATACTTCTGTGTGATTTGCACCAAGTCAGGATAAACAACAACATTGTGTTGTAAAGAGATTTTGTTCTGGGGAGACTTAGATTCCCCTTCCCCCACCCCTGTGAGAAGACTGGGGAAACACCTAGCCAGGTGTGAGGAAGCTAGGGAGAGATAAGGCAAGCCACTTTCCTTTCTCTTTCTTTCTTTTATAATGGGTCATTTGCAGGCGCTTAATCCCCTGGTACCATGTAAATTCCCCCTCTCCTCCTGAAAAACATGTGATTGATGTATATACTTCTAAACAAAGGAATGACAAATGAACACTAAAAAAGTTGGGAATATCTTCTAATATGTAGAACAATACTTTTCACTATGGTGTTACCTTATAAGTTTTAATATGTAGAAATGTTTTTTATAAGTCATATAAATGTTATAAGCTTGCTAATGAATTGTCATCATTTCCCCTCCCCCTTTTCCCACCACCCTGTGTTTGATCAAAGGTATATAACCTGCCTCAGGGCTGTGTGCAGCGTGCATGACTTGGGTCAGCTATGCCCCGTGTTAGCCATATGCAGCCAGCATATTAAATTTCCTCCTTTTACAATAATAAGACTCCTTAAAAACTCATTTGGACTTGGTGTCTCTATGAAAACCCGGCAAAATGGTACTTTACAGCAATCAACAGCTCATTACAATTTATCAAAAAGAGCATCAATTTCTCATTATAATGCAGCTTATTGTTTTCATAAATTAAGTGACGGTTTATCTATTTTTGTACCTATGCTAAGACTATCTTAATTACTATTAAGGTTTTTTTCTTATACTGTAAATGTCCCAGTTTTATTGTTCTTCAAATTTGTTCTGCCTGTTCTTGACACTCTGCATTTCTATATGAATTTTTCAATCAGCTTATCAGTTTTAGGGAAAATATCTCTGCCAGAATTTTTAATTCAGACTCTTAAATCTATAGCTTAATTTGGGGAAATTTAATATCCTTACAGTATTGAAGTTTAAGTCTTCTTTAATTTCTGTTCCTAGTAACTTTTAGTTTATGGTGTGGATGTCTTAGACACTTTTGTTATTATTTATTCCTGGGTTTTTTATGTTTCTTGTTAATATTGTTAAGAGTATCTTTAAATTATTTAATTTTCTATTTGTTGCTAATATAAGGAAATACAATTGATTTTATATATTGATCTTTGAATAAATCTGTTAAATTCATATATTGACTCCAATAGTTTGTAGATTCTTTTGGATTTTCTGTTTACCCAAACATGTCATCTATGAAAAATGACTTTTTTTTTTTAACTTTATGCCTTTAATATCTTTTAAAAAAATTTTTTCTTTTTCTTATTCCAACTTGGCTAGAGTAGGTTGAAGATACCACCACCTGCTCCCAGCCCCAAACTGAATTTACAGCTAAATTTAGTGCAACCAACCTGAATAATCAACTGAAGCTGACCTGAAATAGTATAACCAATGATATGCAGGAGAAGCCACATAGACACTGGCAAGAAAGACAGATGCTGAAAGGGCTGCTCCCATGCCCAGGTACCCTGGCTGCAGCAGCAGGACTCCCTTTCCCAAGCAGTGGGGTTTTCCACCCCAAAGATTGGAGGTAAGAAGTGATGAAAATCAGAGGAAGTTGAGTTGGCCTGGGTCACCCAGATGCTACCCACAGAATGGAAGTGAACCCTTCCATTGTTACAGTACCAGAATGAGCAGTGCACTCTCTACTTGCTACTTCTGGTGCTGCCATTCTTCCATGTTTGGTCCTGCAGAGGGGTCTGCAGCCTGCAACTGGCAGTGACTTTTGGGACGTTCTCTGTAGGGGGAGGCTTGTGGAGCAGATGCAGACAGTAACTAAGCAGGAAGGCTTTGGAAAAAGGACCTGTCTCCCCCATCTTGAGCACCCAGCTGGTAACCTTTCCTCATCCCCACTGAGAGAGGCTTGGCCCACCAGTGCAGCTGAGATTGCTGTGCACAGGGAGACAGGAGAGCTGCACAGGGCTGGGATGTTCCATAGGATTGGGAGATGGGCCACGCTCAACTTCCTCAAGCTCACAACTGGCGCCCTCCTTCACCCCGACCTGTTGAAACTTTTGGCCCACTGGGTGACTGGCTTTATACAGCTGAGGGTCACAGGAGAATGGCACACAGCCAGGAATGTCTGTGTTTATGGAAGGCAATATGGTTGACTAGAGAAGCCTGGGGAGACCAGGTTTGTGGCTCTGGGAAGAAATGGGTGGGGGGCAGCCACTAGGATTCCTGTGATGAGTAGGCCTCCAGTGCTGCAGTCATCACCTTTCCCCTCCATACTGCATCACCCTGGGCCTGGGGGAAAGCAAGTGCCCCACCCTCTGGACTCCCTTTTGCCCCACCCTGCAGAGATTAGGCCCTGTTGAGGACTCAGCAGCCAGGGCTAGTAGTAGAGGTAGGGGGCAGATTCTGCCTGCATTCTATGAGCAGGACTCGGGGCCTTCTGGAAGGTGTGAGGAGGTGTGCACATGGAGGAACCCATCTAAGGTTTCCTACCCACACCTCCTGCAGACACACTGTGGTAAGGTACCAAAGAATTGCAAAAATTAATATTAATATTCATTTTTGGAGGAAATGTCAGGCTTCTTTGCCCGTCCTTTATTTAAAGAATGGAGAAAGAAGAATGCAGAAGCTTTCTGGCTTGCAAGGATGACTGGGTCATTTAATTTAACTAAAGAAAAAAGGTTATCTGAAGAACTTCCTTTCCTTTTCAATAAGAGAAAATATTTACATACCTTGCACTGATTTTAACTCTCCCTCCCTTCCTGGAATCCTGAGAGTAACATATACCTCTAGGCAAAGGAGGGGAGATAGACACTAAAAGATTTGTGAATGTCTTTGATATGTAAAATGACATCACTGTTGTTTTACCTTGAAAGTTTGGATGTTTTGTATAGATCCTCTAGACAAATGTTATAAGCTTGTTAATGATTGTTTCATACTTCCCCTCCTTTTCCCCCAAGCTGTATGTGGTCAAGGGTATATAACCAGCCTCAGAGCTACATTTGACACTGCATGATTTGGGTCAGCTTTACCCCATGTTAGTCATATGCAGCCTGCTTACTCAATAAATCTCCTCTTAAAAATTCTTCTGTATCCTGCTTTGGTGTCTCTACATAAACCTACAGAACACTATTTTACAATAGCACAATTTATGGTGTGTTAGGACAGCAACAGGAACCTGTATATTCCTGTTTTTCTGTAGTTACCTCACCTCTATTGCTATTTGCTGAAATGCAGTGTTGTTTTGCTCTCTCATCTGTCTCCCAGCCCTGTCTTGCTAAAAGGTGACCTGTGAAAACCTCACCCTGAAGACACTGGTCTAGTGAGAGCTACAGATTTGCAGATGGCACATGTGTTCAAAGAGTTTGGGAATGAAAGAAAGGCTCTTTACTGACTTACTAAAATTTTTTTTCTGTAATAAAACTGATTCATTAAAGTATAATTCCTTAAACATCTTTAGGACATCCCATGTAAATAATACATGAATAAAAACTGAGGCCCTGAGAAAAGACACAGTGGTAGTCAGGAGGAAAGGTATTCTGAGTTTCCATTTCTTGCCATGTCCCATCTATAGTCCCCTGTTTCTCCTGCCCTGCCCATTCCTAGGGCTCTCTATACCCCACCTTGATCACCACCTATGGTAGCATACATTTTGCATAGAAGAAATAAAGTGACCCTCTTTGATGGATCCAGGCACAAGATAGCAATCCAGGTAAAGGACTGATTATCCTAAAATGGGGCTGGGCAGGGGGAACAGCAGACTCAGATAGATAGCTGGGCAAGGGGAGAAGGAAGACCCTAATGGGGTATAATGCCAGTAGCTGCAGCCACCATCACAGCCACTTGGCCCATGGAGGTTCACATTTGATTCAGAAAGATGGTAATAAAACAATGGAGCCGAGAACAGGTGGGCCTTTACTTTTAATCCTAGCTTGCACCTGGCAGGCAAGAAATACACACAGTGGGGAAACATTTTCCATTCAGGGCTCCCAAGGCCACTGACTCATCTGAGTATTCCTAGAATCAAAGGCCCCACCAGCTTATTCACCTCTGTTCTCCATCTCCTTCTCTCTGCACAAACTGGATTCTTCTTCAGCACTCCACCATCTTAGCTGCCTCTCCTCTGCAATGCTGATGGCAGGAACTGAGCTTAGTCTTAAAACTAAGCCTTAGGTTATAAGGACCTTGCCAGTTTACAGCCTGTTTACCACACCCAATGCATACTATAAGCGAGCAAACATATACATCATATTTACAAACTTATTTGACCTACATGGGGGAATAGGGCAGTGTTTATGTAGGGAACCACTGCAACGTTCCCACCATCTAAGATCCCCTGCCCTCTAGGGCAACCCCCTCAATAGATTTACCATGTCTTTGGCCCTATCTCAGCCATGGACATTCTTCTGTTTCTTCTGTTCTATTCTCTTAATAAAAAGCATCTTTTCCATTCTGCCTTTCCCTCTTCGTGGAGGCTCCCTTGTCCCACATGCCTATTTCCCAGGGTTTTCTGTTCCCCTGACCCCGAGCTGTGTTTTTGTGTATCTCCTGCATTGCCCCCTTTCAAAATCTTGTGTTCCCTCTTCCGTGAGCTTTCACTGTCTGCTCTAAACCTGAAGTCCCCTGCCACACTGCCTGGAACCTCCTTGTGGTCCCGTCTCCCCGCCTTTTCCCTTTTCGGGTCCTTCTCCCCCTTGTAAGCTCCCTACAGGGGGTTCCCTGTCCCTCGTACCATACCACTTTTCAGTGTCCTCTGTCTTCCTGCCTGCTCCTGCCATGGAGGGCCCCCTGCATTTTCATTTACTTTTTCCCTCCCCAATTCCCATGTACACCCCTAATCTGCCCTTTTTCAAGGTAGTTTGTTTACTGTTCCACCCCCTCAAAAATGTCTTTTGCCCTTTCTGCCCTGTTCCTTTTCATGGTCCCCTGTCGCCCTTAACTTCTTCATCCATAAATGGTCTTCTGTCGTCCCTCTCAGGCTACCCCATTAAGGTGCCTGTCCTACCTGCCCTTTCCCCTCTGTAAAATGTCTCCTGTCCTCCCTGCCTTTTTGATGGACAGTGCTGCCATTCCTTACTTTTCTTCTTGTAGGGACTACAAGTGGTCTCCCTCTACTTTTTTATGGACTTCTACGAAAGTTTAGGTGTGCCTAGCCAGGCCACTCTCCTACGTCTCGGGATCTGGCCTTGGGGTAACGACCTCTTGTCTGAGACTCTCTACGGACATTTTCTCCTCTATGAACTGTGACTGAATGCAGGAACGCCACCTTCTCTTACCAGTCTCCTCTACTGTGGGCTCTCCCAGTCCAAACCGTCCAGCCAGGCTCCCCTCAGAACATGGGCTTCTCCCAATCTGAGGCCTCAGAGACTACTCCGCTACTCCTTCAGGACTACTCCTTTGGGACTCTTCTACTCCTTCAGGACTCTTCTACTCCTTCGGGACTCAACGTACTCTCTGAGGTTCACAGTTTGGGAGGTTTCTACTCCGAGCGGCTAGCTTCTACAGACTTCCTCGAAAGTCTAAGCACCTAGCCAGGTTGCTTTCTTCTACCATTAGAATATCCTAAGAGATCTTGACAATTTTTGCCACTGGATGGGGAGGGCATCAGAAATTCCTTATGTGCAGGCTTTTCTTCTCCCTTCGCTCCTGTTCTTAATATCTGCACCTTCTGTTCTACATACAGGCCATTTTTGGCCAGAGAAGCCACCTAAAACCTCCACTCCGAATCTTTCCTTTTCCGCGGACTCCCAACTCTCTCCTTCTCCTGCCTCACCCCTGAGAGCACCCCTCTCTCGGGACCCCTCTTTGGTCCCTCTGCAAATCTCTTCAACTTGAGTCTCTTCCCTCCAAGAGCCCCCTCCCTTCACAGAAACCTGTTTCTCATTCACCTGCAAATATCACTCTCTCTTTCTCTTCCCCTGCTGGCTGGGGGCCCCTCTCTTCTCCGTGTTCTTAAACCCCTCCTCCCTCATTACAAACTGCAGTTCTGTCTGTCTCTTCTCTGACCCCTCCTCCCTCCTTACAAACTGACTGTGCCTCTTTCCTCCTCACCCCTCCCCTCTCTTCAGAGCTCTAAATCTTTTTTGATGCCACTGACCATTTGGTGCCACACCAGTATTTTACCCTCTACTTCCTCCTCCTTCTCCTGTAGATTCAGACCCTCCTTCTTTTCCATGTAGCTATTCACACTGTCCATCTGTCTGCTTTTCTCTTCCTCCCCTCTATGTTGTCAACTCCCTGTCATCTCAAAAAACTTAAAAAAGCAGAATTGTATATTAAGCTATGTGAGTAAGTAATCCATCTTGTCTCTTTGTCAGAAAATATCTCTAGTATAATTTGAATAGAAACAAGCAAAGCACGCTCATTTAAATCTCTTACTTTATAATTTGTATATAAAGTCTATGTTTAATGTGTAACTGTATCTGTTTCTAAGGCCTTAAACCAATAATTACATGCCTCTTAAACCAGGCTTTCCGTGCACATCCCCATGGACTCTCCCTGCAACACCCCCATCCTTCCTGTTCAAAGACTTTCGGGGACTTATCACCTTGTACAAGACTTACTCCTAATCACTGAGGCAATAGTTCCCCTCCATCCAGTAGTCCCTAATCTCTACAAGTTACTGTCACACATTTTCTCAAGCACCACTCACTTCAGGGTCCTAGACCTCAAGAATGCCTTCTTTACCATTCACCCTGACTCTTACTTTCTGTTTACCTTTAACCAGACACTAATGCAGCCCAGCAAATTACATGGACTGTCTTCCCCCAGGGGTTCAGAAACAGCCCACACCTGTTTGGGCAGGCACTAGACCAGCATTTAGCAGCATGCAATCTCAAAACTAGTACTCTCTTACAATATGTAGATAACCTACTCCTCTGCAACCCCTCCCTGCCTGCCTCAAGGAGACTCACCACCACCCTTCTTAACTTCCTCATCATGAAGGGATATCATGTGTTCTCTGCTAAGACTCAACTTCACTCTCAGTTTGTAGTCTATATAGGCATCGCCTTAACCCCCACCACCTGAGGTCTCACCCTAGATTGAACTCAGACCCTCCGCAGTCTCCAACCACCTACCACCACATATCAAATCCTTTCTCTCCTCAGTCTAATAGACTTCTTTAAACACTGAATTCCCAATTTTGCTCTCTTAGTCAAGCTTCTCAGTGAGATCTTCTGAGCATGGCTTTTAAGGTCTATAATGGCCAAAGAAGTAACAAAAAAGGCAAATAAGGCCCAGAAGAAGTCAGGAAATACCAGCTTTTGGCATATGCTCTTAAAGGCTCCAGTGCCCTAAAGGGCTTCATGGAATTCCATCAGGGCCCTGCTCAAGAGTGGAAAGAAACGTCATTGAACTGAAGCCTGCCAGGCTTCCTGGCCACATCAAGGGGCACACCTCTGCTGTGGAAAGAGGGACATGAGAAGGTAAGCTTTCTTGTTCCATGGAGAAAGGGTTCAGTCTCTTCTAGCCCTGCTCAAGCTACCTGTGACCTGACCTTGCCCAGTGTGCTGGGAATTGCCACTGAAGGGCCAAGGACATCGTTCAGGAGCCTATGGTATTTCTTCCAAGTAGCAGATATTCTAATCTCATTTCTTGTAAACACAAAGGCCATCTACTATGCCTCGCTTGAATATTTAAGTTTTACATATCCCTCAAAGATCTCTACTGTGTGTATTGACAGTCTGATTTTGTTACTTTATTTAATGTATAGTATCTCCTTTATTCCTCTTATCTCGATGCCCCATGCCTATTGTAGGCTGGGACCTGCTGCTAATTCCACCTAGAAGCAGTGGTCATTAGGACTTAAATCATAACTGTAAAGTGTAGAAATGTAACCACCCTTTTTCTAAGTACATGCAGGATTTACAGGTTACTCAGCAGGCTGTTCAAACACTGTCTAAGAGGCACTTCCAGCATTATATCACCCAAGGACTGACTTTCACATGGACAGGTCCACACACTGTAATTCTGACAACTCCCACTAAACCTCTCAACTTACCTCACCCAATCAGGGACTCTACTCATGTGGGACCAACACCTATATATGTATCTCTATTAATTAGACAAAAACCTTTACCCTAGTATACCTCACCCCAAATATCAACCTAATTCCACCCAATGAATCTCTTCCAGTTCCTAGTACACTACCCATCAATCTAAGGACCAAATGAGCTGTACAGGTAACTCCTCTTCTTGTTGCTTTAAGAATCTCTATAAAAGTAGGTCTAAGGGCAGGGTACTGGCCACTGCCCTGTCTTATTACTACTTTCTCTCTCTCTCTGAAGCCCAGTGAATTCATAAACATGGAATCAGTTGGTTTGCACAAACTGGGTGTCTTGACTATTGCCTTTCATTGGTCCACTCACTCTTCTATTTATTTTTCTAACTTTTGGACCCTGCCTCTTACGTTTGTTCACTAGTTTCTTGTAGAACCACATGCAGACCTTCACCAATCAGAAAATTGGAAAAATCTACCTAACCCTACACACCAACCCTGAAACCAGCCCTCGTAAAACAGAAAAATCTGAAACCCTATATCAGCAAACATATTAAATCCTATCTTTCAACCCCTACAGGTCCCCTAACCCTAAAGTTCTTCCATATCCCTGAAGAACTAGGAGAATAAATGACACTCACCTCTTAACACTTCTCAGTCTTTTTACCCTTAACTTAGTAAGGGGACAAGATTGCTGGGTCTTCTTGGCTGAATTGAAGAAGAGCCTACAAATGGACATGAAAGATTTCTTTTAGCTGAAGCTAAGTGCTCTCTCCAGGGCTGCCAGGAAAAAATATCTCTAACTTTACCATGGAAGATCTTTCATTCCCCGCTATACAACCCTCCTTATCCAAATACATGCCCCCTTCTTTATCAAGTTCCTACATGCCTGGATGGGAGAAATATCTAGAATTACCTACAATTAAATGCTCCTACACTCCTATTCACCAATACCCCAAGGAGAACTTCACAAGGGAAATATCAAATATGTAGGGATGACAGCAGGAAGAAGCCACCCCTCAGCCCGAGAAGTTCCTTCCTGAATGTTCCCCAAATTCCTTCCCTTTTAAACCACACATATTCAGTCTTTCTAAAAACTTACAACAGGTTCCCTGTCTCTAAAAATCTCCACATGTCCTCCTATTTGAGAGGAACCAGACCAGCACGTCTCATGATGGTTATCCAGGAGACCATGTATCACCATGTCACTCTGTCCACTTGGCACTTGCAGCACGCAATTCACAATTATAACCTTGCAAAATTATTTTACTTTTTCACTCAGGTTTTCGAGGACATCGCCCAGTTCAGACCTTACAGCATGGAAATTGACCACCTCCTTAACTGGATGAGGGACTTGGCTTGGCAAGGTTCCCTTCTTGAGTTGCTTCCAGAAGAAGCAATAATTTTCCATTTTTTCTCCTCTTTCTCCTTATCACCCCTCACCATATATTATAAAATTAATAACTGCCTTTCTTTTATATGTAACCACAGAGTTGAGAAATGATAGATAGGTGAATTCCAAACTGCCCTCTTGATGTTCTGCTTATCTGTCAGACCTCACCCTTACTGGACTATCACCCCTGAGACAGAAGAATTCCAGAAAGCTGATCAACCTGCCCCAAGAAGGAGCATTCCAGGAAGCTGAAATCCTAAAACTGTAAAAGGGAGCATACCAGAACTTTTGCCTCAGTATCCCCTCAGGCTCTCCCAAACACTATATAATTTGCCCCTAGTCTGTAACTGGTGCTCTTGTCCCCAGAGAAGTGCCCAGCAGGATTCCTTTCTTCCTTTCAATAAAGCCTGTTACTCTGGTCTTTTGGACTCCCAAGGATACCAACAATTAACATATGTAATTTCTTAAATCTCTTTAAGACATCCCAAGTAAATAATACATCCATAGAAATGTGAGACCCTGAGACAAACACATGGTTCATCAGGGGGAAATGTACTCAGAATTTATACTTCATGCTATCTTCCATCTATGGTCCCCTCTTTCTCTTGCCCTGTCCAGTCCCAGACCACTTTGTACCCAACTATAACAACCATCAGTGGTAGCAAGTCTCTTCTGCACTGCATTTCACTTAGCGGAAAAGGACTTTCTTTGATGGGGCCAGGCATGGGACTGCGGTTTGGGAAAAGAACAGGTCAGTTTAACTGGGGCTGGGGAAGGACAGCGGACAAAGACAGAGGGTGGGGCAAGGGGAAAAGAAAGACCCTAATGGAACAGATCAGTGTTCATTCAGGAAACCACTGCAGTGTCCCCGCTGTATAAGGCCCCCTGTCCTTTAGGGCAAACTCTTCAATAAAATTTTCCCTGTCCTTGGCCGTATCCTGTCCATGAATGTTCTCCTGTCCCTTCTGCTCTGTTCACTTCATAAAGGCTTTATTATCTACACTGCCTGCCATCTCCATGGAGGGTCACCTGTCCCTCATACCCTAACCTGTCCCAAGATTTTCTGTCCCACAGACTGACCCCCACATGTGTTCCTGTGTCTCTCCTTCATGGCCCCCTTTCAGTATCTAATGTCTCCTCTGCCATGAGCTTTTCACTCCCCCTTCTACACCTGGGGTCCAAAGCCATCGTGCCTGGAACCGCATTATGGTGCACTGTACTCCTGCTTTCCCCTCTTTCAGGACCTCTTTCCCCTGTAAGCCCCTTCACATTGGTTTGCCTGTCCCCCTACCATGCCTCCTTTCAGAGTCTTCTGTCTCCCTGCCTTGTGCACACCATGAAAAATCCCCTGGGTTTTTACCTTTCTTCTCCCCAATTTCCATGTACACCCCTACCTTGTACTTTTCGAAGTAGTCTGTCCACTGCCCCACCCACTCACAAAGGGTCTCCTGTCCCTTCCGCCCATTTTCGCTTCTATGGCCCTTTTTAACCCGTACCTTGCCCCATCCAGAAATGGTTCCCTGGGCTCACTCCCTAGCCAATTCCATGGAAGGCCCCTTGTCCTACCTGTCTTATCCCTTCCATGGAAACTCTCCTGTCCCCTTCACTGCCTTCTTTAGGAGGGTCTGCCTTCTTTACTTGTCTTACGCAGGGCCCCATCCTTTCTACTCTGCCTCTCCATGAATGTTGATTGTTATTCCCTACTCTTCCCCTTTGTTGAGGGCCTTCCCTTTCCTTTCCGGTGTCTCACTCCCAGGCCTCTTGAAAGTGTGCTGTCTCCTTCGGTGTTTATCTCTCCTCCTCCTTGCTGCGTGCCCACTCTCTCTCTGAAACACACTTTCTACCCTCTTCATCTGTCTAAATCCCACCTGTGCTCTAGTGCCTCAAAGCCTAATGCTCCTGATAGTATTTTCAACTCTCCTGAGTGTTTTATTTGCCAGCCAGCCAGCCTGACTTTTCATGCCCAGAGGACACTTGTTTTCCCTTTGGGAATGGTTTCCCCAAATCTTCCTGAGTCCAGTGATGTCTCAACATCAAAGACTGAGTTTGAATAGTACAAAATCTTAGAAAGCTCTTCCCCAAGTCTTCTAGGCCAGTGGTCCCCAACCTTTTTTGGGCCGGTTTAATGTCAGAAAATATTTTCACAGACCGGCATTTAGTGTGGGATGGATAAATGTATTACGTGATCGAGACAAGCATCAAGAGTGAGTCTTAGGGCCCTGGCCCATTGGCTCAGCGATAGAGTGTCGGCCTGGCGTGCAAGGGACCCAGGTTCGATTCCCGGCCAGGGCACATAGGAGAAGCACCCATTTGCTTCTCCACCCCCCCCTTCCTTTCTGTCTCTCTCTTCCCCTCCCGCAGCCAAGGCTCCATTGGAGCAAAGATGGCCCAGGCACTGGGGATGGCTCCTTGGCCTCTGCCCCAGGCGCTAGAGTGGCTCTGGTCGTGGCAGAGCGACGCCCCGGAGGGGCAGAGCATCGCCCCTGGTGGGCATGCCGGGTGGATCCAGGTCGGGCGCATGCGGGAGTCTGACTGTCTCTCCCCGTTTCCGGCTTCAGAAAAATACAAAAAAAAAAAAAAAAAAAAAGAGTGAGTCTTAGATGGATGTAACATAGGGAATCTGGTCATTTTTAAAACAATAAAACATCGTTCAGACTTAAATATAAATAAAACGGAAATAATATAAGTCATTTATTTTTTCCTTGCAGACCAGTACGAAATGGCCCACGGACTGGTACCAGTCTGCGGCCCGGGGGTTGGGGACCACTGTTCTAGGGAGTCACCATACAAAGTCCCCAGCCGAGCCCTATAGACTATCATATGGAAACAGGTCTCAAATGTAAAATATGTCACAAAGTTAAAGCAGATCACAGAGGTAACGTGGCAATTATCATGGCTACCTAGGTAACAAGGTGTTCTTAAAAGTGGGCAGGAAGCAGTAGGGTGAGTCAGCGATTCCTTGGGAAGGACTGAAAATGTGATGTTGGCTTTGGGGCTGGAGGAAGGGACCAGAGGCCAAAGTTTGAAAGCTGCCCTAAAAGCTGGGTGTTTTCTTGTCATGGACACTAAAGGTAATGTGAAGAGCAGATTCCAGCAGCACCCCATGAGCAGGAGCGGGGCCTCCTGGATGCCCTGAGGAGGAGCGCACATGGAGGAACCTGCCTTAGTTTTCTGACCACCATCTGTGCATTCACACAGTCTGTGGTGTGTTAGGACAGCACAAAAACCTGAATAGTCCTGTCATTCTGTAGTCAAGTCACTTGTCTTCCCCATGGCTCTAGTATCTGCTAGAATAAAGGGTCATTCTTGCTCTCCACCCATCTCCCAGCCTTCTTAGCACCTGCGAGGAGACCTGGGAAGCCCTCATCCCGAACCCTGGGCCGGAGAGTGCCTCAGATCACAGATGGCAAGCACATGTTGAACGACTTTGGGAGTGAAGGGCTTTTCTCTGACTAGGTAAAATTTTATTTTTGTAATAAAACTGATTCATGAACACCTGAGAAAATAATACATTGACAGAAATTAAAGGCCCTGATTCAAGACACACCGGGAGTCAGGGGGCAGTGTACTCAGAATTTACACTTCCTGCCATTTCCCATCTATATTTCCTTGTTTCCCCTGCCCTGCCCATTCCCAGGGCCATCTGTGTCATGGTCCAGCCACCAGGAGTCTATTACAAGGTCTTCAAAGTGCAAAAAGTATGGAATTAAATAAATGAGAGACAGAGACTTAAAGATATATACATACAGATGGGTATGAGAGGACGACACTGCGAACAGTCTCTACTGCTCCGAAGTGGATGCAATGGCTGCTCTCCAAAGCGCATCAGTTTTTATTCAGGGAAAAAATGTAGCCATTAGCAATTCAATTGTTTCCAAGACAACTCAAAGACAACCCCCACCATACTATTCAAATCTAACTTTACACCAATAAGAAACTAGCTTCCGGCCTCTTCCGGAGAACATGGGTGGAATAAGCAAGAATCAGGTATAGGTCTTTGTTAACTGGGCAGATGAGGTGGGGGGTTGGGCCCAGCACCTGTCCCCTAGATATCCAGATTCTATAAACGCCCTGTTTATATTTCGGTCCCCAAGACATCTGTACCCCACCGTGGCCATCACTTACAATATTATGTCTCTGCTACAGTGCATTTTGCATAGGAGAAAAAATTGACCCTCTTTGATGGGGCCAGGCATGGCACAGCAGTTAGGGAAAAGGACATGTTATTCCAAAATGGGTCGGGGCAGGGGGACAGCAGACCTAGACAGATGGCAGTGCACGGGGGCAAGGTACATTCTAATGGAGGAAGTAGGGCAGTGTCCACGCAGGAAACCACTGCAGTGTTCCTGTTAGAATCCATGGGAGTCTGAAAAGACCTGTGTAGCAGGCTTTATTGAAAGGAAGAATGTAACCCTGCCGGACTGACTTGTAAGGGAGAGTCATGCCAGGCACAGACAGGACCGTGCTTTTTAAGGGTTAGAGGAGGGGAATAGGAAGGGCTGTGGGGTTTTCAATCATCCAGGATTTCTTGGCTTGTGATCAGACATTCCCTTGCGGTTGGTCATCTGCTGCGAGCCCTGAAACGAGACGTCCTGGCAGGGTTAAAATGAAACCTAAGATTCCCGACTATTTGATATATATATATATATAAAAGGAAAGAGTGGTTCCTAGAGAGGCCTCAAGGGAAAAGGGATGAAGGTCCTTATCTTCTGTAACTTCTTCCTGCTGAGTAGGGGTGGTGAGGGGTTATGGCTTCTCTAAGGATAACTCTCAGTGAGGGGTGGAGGGGTGCAGTGATGGCTTCTTGTTGGGTAGGGGTGTATTTATAGGGTTTCAGATTTTTTGTTTCGCGAGGGCAGGTTTTAAGGTTGGTGTGTAGGATTAGGTAGATTTTTCCAATTTTCTCATTTGGCGAAGGTCTGCATGCGGTTCTGTAAGAATCTAGTGAACAAACGTAAGAGGCATGGTTCAAAAGTTAGAAAAATAAATATGGGAGTAAGTGGACCAATGAAAGGCAATAGTCAGTACACCCAGTTTGTGCGAAACCACTGATTCCATGATTTGGTTTGTTTTTTTTACGAATTCACTGGGCTTCAGAGACAGAGAGAGAGAGAGAGAGAATAAGACAGGGCAGTGGCCAGCCCCCCTGACCCTAGACCTATTTTTATAGAAATTCTTAAAGCAACAATTAGAGGAATTATCTGTATAGCTCATTTGGTCCTTAGATTGACGCGTAGTGTATTAGGAACTGGAAGAGGCTCATGGGGTGGGATTAGGTTGATATTTGGGGCGATATAGATTAAGGTACAGGTTTCTGTCCAATTAGTGGGGTGACACATATAGGTGTTGGTCCCACACAAGTAGAAAGCCCCTGATTGGGTGATACAGGATGAGAGGTGGATAGAGAATTGATGGACAAGGGGTTGGTTTCTTCCTTCCGACTCTGAACTCTAGACGGTCAGGGTGGAGGAAAGTGCAGCCCCGACTAGGGGCGGAGACATGGTTAGAGGCTGCTTTGAGCATTGCAACCATGTGGTAGGGGTAGTGAGCCAGGGACATAGCTGTGTGGTGGGTTAGGAGCATTTATGTTGTGAAGCTGTAAGAGTAGGGGGTCCTCTGAATCAAATTAAGATTAAGAGAATTTTTTAAATGAGAGGGTTTTAAAAGGGAGGGTATGGGGGCAGAGAATACCTTTAAGGGTAAGGAGATAAGAAAGAATAGAACAAGCTGGAATCTCCATCCTGTCTGTTATTAAAGGGTAATCGTAGTTAGTCATGGCTCAGGATGTTTTTCTTCTTCTGGGACTTCAGTCAGAGTGACCTTGGTGGGCCCTAAGAGCGAGCAGGGGTATCTAGGTGATGATTCAGGTTGACTGGAAGGGTCATTCATAGGCATGTGTGGAGATGGAGCTTCTGTTTTCTTTAACATGGAGACATGAAACTAGGGGTCCTTTCTCTGGTGTTTTGCATGTGTGGGGGTGGTGAGGAGAACCTTGGAATTCACTATGCTGGGTGGTAGAGGTAAATTTATAACAGAATTGGGCAAATCTGGCTGGCTGAGAAGCAGTAACAGAGCCGACTTTGAGGATGGGAAGTGAAAGGAGAGATTCTGAATTTGGAGAGTAGGTTCCAGCCTAAATAGGCATAGGGCATTGAGGCAGGAGGAAAAAAGAGTGTGCAAGGAGACACCATGTATTAGATAGGGCAGTGGATCTGTGGCCAATAGAGAGGAAATAAGACCATCAACACCCACAACAGAGATCTTTAAGGGATGAGCAGGACCCAAATATTTAGGCAAGGCAGAGTCAGTGGCCCATGTGTCTATAAGAAATGAGATCAACTTACCTGCTACTTGGATGGTTACCCTAGGCTCTTTGATGGTGGTAGGTCACTGGTGGCTAGGGTAGGTCTAGAAGAGACTGAACCCTCCCTCAGAGGAGCTAAGGGAGAGTCTACCTTCCTGTAAAGCCAGAAGCCAGGGCCAGGGCCACCATCAGAGCAGCCCGACCCACGCAGGTCCGCATTGGATTCGGACAGTCGGTAAAGAAACAGCGGAGCCAAAAACTGATGGGCCATAGTCTTTAATTCTAGCTTGCACCCGGCGGGCAAGTAAAAATACACACTGGGCTCCAAAACCCAGTCACATTCAGTGCTCACAGAGCCACTGACTTATCCGAGTTTCCTAGAATCAAAGGTTTCTAGCTCACCAGACTTATTCACCTCTGTTCCCCATCTCCTTCCTTATCACAAATACAAACTCGACACAAACTGGCATCTCACTCAGCACTCCACCATCTTGGCTGCTTCTCCTGGCCTCCTCCACGTGGCCTTTCTCTGCTCTTCTCTGCTCTCTCTTCTAATGATAATCTCAGGAACCAAGAGCGAGCAAGCTCCCGCTTCGTCCCCATTTTATAGTGTAGAAATCCAAACCCTCAATCCAATATACAAAATAGGGAAGTCTCTAATACAAAGTCACTTTCTGAGGCATGATTGGATTGTACCACCCCACATCAAAAAGGGTAGGAAAGGCTTAATCCCAAAACCAAGCCCCAGGCTACAAGGATTCTGCCTGCCTTTAGTCCACCCCAACACACATTAATATCACCTGGGCAACGGCCTCCTCGTGTTATCTTTAACAAAGTGAGCATAATACATTTCATTTGCCCAACACTTCCAGTGTCCCTTTTCCCACAGTGAGGACAAGACCCTGGTGGGGCTGAGGAGCCGGACAGTCTTTGTGCCCAATGACCTCCTTTTCCACACTTGAAGCAGGACTCTGGTGGAGTCTTACGAGGCCCCTTAGGGGCATTGGAGACTTTAAGAGCAGCCACCAAGAGCTTGTATTTTGCCTGATCTCTTTTGGCTATCTGCCTTTTCCTGTTCCTCTTGGTCATTATAGACCTTAAAAGCCATGCTCAGCCCTGGCCGGTTGGCTCAGCGGTAGAGCGTCGACCTGGTGTGCAGGGGACCAGGGTTCGATTCTCGGCCAGGGCACATAGGAGAAGCGCCCATTTGCTTCTCCACCCCCCCCCTCCTTCCTTTCTGTCTCTCTCTTCCCCTCCCGCAGCCAAGGCTCCATTGGAGCAAAGATGGCCCGGGCGCTGTGGATGGCTCCTTGGCCTCTGCCCCAGGCGCTAGAGTGGCTCTGGTCATGGCAGAGCAACACCCCGGAGGGGCAGAGCATTGCCCCCTGGTGGGCAGAGCATTGCCCCTGGTGGGCATGCCGGGTGGATCCCGGTCGGGCGCATGCGGGAGTCTGTCTGACTGTCTCTCCCCGTTTCCAGCTTCAGAAAAATACAAAAAAAAAAAAAAAAAAAAAAAGCCATGCTCAGGAGATTTCGTTGAGGGGTTTGACTAACAGAGCAAAATTGGGAATCCAGTGTCTAAGGAAGCCTATTAGACCGAGGAAAAAAAGGATAAGATTTGCAGTGTAGGTGGTTGGAGACTGCAGAGGGTCTGAGTTCAATCTAGGGTGAGACTTCAGGTGGTGGGGGTTAAAGCGAAGCCCAGATAGACTACAGACTAAGAGTGAAGTTGAGTTTTAGCAGAGAAGACACGATATTTCTTCATGGCAAGGAAGTTAAGAAGGGTGGTGGTGTGTCTCCTTGAGGCAGGCAGGGAGGGGCTGCAGAGGAGTAGGTTATTTACATAGTTTAAGAGAGTACTAGTTTTGAGATTGCATGCTGCTAAATCCTGATCTAGTGCCTGCCCAGACAGGTGTGGGCTGTTTCTGAACCCCTGGGGGAAGAGAATCCATGTAAGTTGCTGGGCTGCATTAGTGTCTGGTTAAAGGCAAACGGGAAGTGTCAGGGTGTAGAGAAATGGTAAGGAAGGCATTCTTGAGGTTTCGGACTGTGAAGTGAGTGGTGTTTGAGGGAAGGTGTGACAGTAACCTGTAGAGATTAGGGACTACTGGATGGAGAGGAACTACTGCCTCATTGATTAGGTATAAGTCTTGTATGAGGCGATAAGCCCCTGAAGGTTTTTGAACAGGAATGATGGGGGTATTGCAGGGAGAGTCCATAGGGATGAGTAAACCTTGATTTATGGAAAGAAGGAGGGTCAGAATCTGCAGGAGAATGAGGAGGAGGGGTTGAAATGTTTGTGGTTGCGCCACGTGGTCAGAGGAGTTAAAAAGATTAGAGCCTGTGAGGAGAAGGGAGGGGAAATAGGAGGAGTGGAAGGCACAGTCGCAGCTGGTGGGGTGGGAGGATGAGTCGAAGAAGAGAAAGGTACAGCCATACAGCCGAAGCTGGTGGGGAGGGAGCATTGGAGGGAGAAGAGAAAGGCACCGCCTCCCGGGCCAGTGAGGAAGGGGTGGGGACGAAGGAGAGACAGGCAGAGCTGTGGTCTGTAAGGCAGTGGAGGGGTTGAAGAGGCCTGTGAGGAGGCGGTTGGGACTAGGAGGAGAAAGGCTAGTGGCAGCCTGTGGGGAGAATCTGATAGGTAGAGTTTGAAACACAGAGTGAAAGGCAAGAGAAAGGGAAGGTAGAAGAAAGCCTGCATGTAGGAATTTCTGAGGCTTTCCCAGTCCGGTGGCAGAAATTATCTAGGTTAATATCTAGATGTTAATATCAAAAGTTCTATTTTCAGGCCAGTGGGAGGCATTATCTAGTCTGTACTGAGTCCATGCCGTGTTACAGAAGAAAATTATTTTTTTCAGTATGAGATTTGAGAGACCGAGTTTGGTAAGGTTTTTAAGAGGCATCCTAAAGGAGTAGTCTCTGAGGTCTGAGATTGGGAGGAGCCCATGTGGGCAGAGAATAGAGAAAGAGAAGAGCGTCCTCTGACTCTTTCAACTATCCTTTATACTGAACGTGGAAAACGAGAAGGCCTATCTTCACTGGGAATCTCGCTTCCAGAAGAGAGTGGAGCAACCTGGCTAGGCACCTAGACTTCCAGGAAAGTCTGGTTTCAGGCTGCCTGGAGTAGAGACCTCCCAATTAGTGACCCCAGAAGGAGAGAGAGTGAGGGTGAAGAACGAATAGGGGCCTGCCAGAGATGGGAAAGAGCAGAAATCCCTTACCTTCTGGTCTGGCAGTTAGGGGGGTTCGAGACAGGGTTGAGTAGGCAGCCAATCATCCTTCGTTCACACAGCCAAACAGAATCAGGGAGTAAGCCCAGGATGAGCTGCCGCTGCCCACTGCTTCCCTGGTGGTGAGTTTGGTTTGGTGGAACGGATTGTCCAGGCATCCCGTACTGTCGGGAGCCGATCAACGACTGCTGGCTGACAAGGCCACAGCAGGAGAAGACTCACAACTGCTGGCTGATAAGGTCACAGCAGGAGAAGACCCACAACTGCTGGCTGACAAGGTCACAGCAGGAGAAGACTCACAACTGCTGGCTGACAAGGTCACAGCAGAAGATTAAAAACTGCTGATTGACAAAGTCACAGCAGAGAAGACCAATGGCTGCAGGGTGACAAAGTCACTGCAGTGAAGACCAATGGCTGTGGGGTGACAAAGTCACCGCAAAGGAAAGGCACAATGATACTTCCCCCTTTGACCTTTTTGAATTAATCTGGCCTTATATCCCCCTTTTTCTGGGTGTGTGCTATTATTTATAGCACAGGGATAATAGTACCGTGCTTTCCCTGTAGATTTGTAGTAATTTCTTTGGAAATGAGACAGAAGGTGTAAGTTCCACAGAAAAGCCTGTAAGCCCCTTGAACTGGGCTCATAAACATAAGAGGCTGGCTATGATATCCCTCGTAAAGGGCTAAGTTTGTAGGAGAATTTCTTCTTAATCATGTTAGAAAGAAAAGATTGTGACTTGTGAATGGGTAGGAGGCAGTGGCTGTGCAGAGCACCTTTTGGCCTTCACTTAATTCATCATTTTTTCTCCCTAGCCTTTTCAGGTGATAGAGTAAAGAAACATTCCTTTCTTCTTGCTTACCTGACCTGCAGATGGTGGAACACTCTAAGAAGAATATAGTTAGAACTTAACTAGTGTGTGAATATAGAAAATAAATAAAGTTTAGCTAGACATTAGAATCTTAGGTAAAGTGTAGTGAAATGGCCTGTTGCGTGGCCTTGGATGGGAGCGCAGTCGGCAAGAAAAGAATGTTTTGCTAAGAGACTTGTTTTATGACTGAAGGCAGTTGCTGGGCTTTCTCAATGAGATGTTCTCATGAGATTTATAGAGGAATGGGGGGGGGGGCATCCATAGAAGCAATAGCAATTAATGTCTTCTGAAATTATGTTGCTACTAAGCTATCTTGCAAGTACACTCTATATATCTTTAAGTAAAAGTTACTCTTAATGTTATGTCAATTTCTTAATGGGCAAGCCTTTTGTTATCTTGCGAGAAAAGTCAGGACACTGCATAAACTCAAGCGGTGGTCCTTTGCTAATCCTTAATGATTTCATCTGTTAATCTCTCTCTGCCCCTTGACTCACAACAACAGTAAAGTTGAGTTATTAGTTAGTACTAATCCTTTAAAAGCTTTTACCAATGTTGTTATCACTATTCAAGTTATTTTTTAAATTGTACTTTGAGTGAATTGCCACCTGATTTGTAGTTTATAGATATAAATTAACTGTTATCTGGAAACATGTAAACATAGTAAAACAGAAGCAATGATTAATACCATGTAATTGTAACTTGGTGTGTGTGTATAAAAAAGGAGCTGTACTAGCATTTGGCAGAGATGCCTGGCAGTAAATGCTAACTAGAGAATAAAGAGAAAGAAAAGAATTCGGCTCTCTCACTCGATTTCGCCGACGCCGTCTCCTCCTGTGGGGCTCCTGGATCCCCCCCGGGGCTGGACCCCGGCACAGTACCCTGTCCCGGGTTTCTGCACCATGGGAGTCCAAAAAGACCAGTGTAACAGGCTCTATTGAAAGGAAGAATGTAAATTCTGTTACATCTGTTTGTTCCAGTGTGTCATTTAAGACTGATATTTATTTATTGATTTTCTGTTTAGATGATCTATCTAAAGCTGTCAATGATGTGTTTAAATCTTTAAGTATGATTGTGTTTTTGTTTTTATTTTTAGATTAGTTAGTAGATGTCATATATTTTGGTGCTCCCTGATTCGTGTAGATATATTAAGAAGTGTTATTTCTTCTTGATACAATGTCCACTTTATCATTATAAATGTCCATCTTTGTCTCTTTTACCTTTGTTGTCTGGAAGTCAAGATTGTCATTTATTAGTATGGTTACACTTTCTTTTCTTTGGCCATTATTTGCTTAGAGACTAATTTTTCAACCTTTCACTTTGAGTCAACTTTTGTCCTTTCAATTTAGATGTGTCTCTTGAAGGCAGCATGTGGTTGGATTTTGCTTTTTGATCCAACCTGCTACTCTGTGGCTCTTTATTGGTGAGTTTAGTCCATTTATATTTAGGGTAATAATTGATATATGGGGATTTCCTATAGCCATTTTATGTTTTGTTTTCTGGAAGCTCTGAGTCTCATTTGGTTCTTCTCTTTTGTGTTTCTGTCAGTTGTTTTTGTTTGGTGGTATTCCATACGTTTCCCCTTTTTTTCTTCTTTTTTGAAGCTATGTGTTTCAGTAGTGGCTTTATCTCGTGGTTATATAAGCACAGCCTTCTCTGGTCCTCATTCCCCTGTTCCTCTTCAAACTCATGGACCCTGTGTCAACTTGGGGCTTTACCAGTCTGCTCTCTGGTCTCCCTGCTGCCTGTGACTTTGATACAGTGCAATTTCCACATAGTAACCAACTTGATCTTTCCAAATTGGGGATCTATCCCTGTCACTTACCATGGATAAAAACAACCAACAGCTTCCCCAGGCTAGAGAATAAAGTATCACCGGCACACTGTGGGTCTTTTAATTAGATCCTAGTTTCTAATGTGTCAGCTAGAACTCTTGATAGCAAGGAACTGGACACTCTTACTAAAGTCAAATCAATTGGTAACTTTTAAATCGTTGAAATGAATTAATACTTGTAGTTGAAGAGTGAGTTTGGACCTGGAAGGCCCAGGTTCTCACTCTCTTGCAGCAAAACCTGGTCGTTCTCCAGCCCTCCATCCCTCTGATTTTAGGTGCTCCATTAGTAGTTGCAGTCTCTCTCCTGCATCAAGGGCTTCCAGAAGTTCCAAGCTGACTCCCATCCACCATCCATTGTACTGGGGAGAGTTTCTCCTTCCCTTGGATTCCAACAAGCACAGCTTTAAATGTCTTTGGCCTGGCCTGAGTCACATTCTCAATTTTGAACCCATCAGGGCACACAGAAGATAGAATGTGGGATGGGCTAGACTTGGGCTCATCCCTTGAAAACTGTGTGGAGTAGGGGCACGTGGGATCAGTTCCCAAAGGAAAGCTGAGATGTGAGACTTGGGAAAACAGACACTGGGTCAGAGAAAGCAGTGGACTCCTCCACACTGGTGGCCACTGCATAGCTGGGCATCTGCAGCCGTGGAAGGAAGGAGTTCACAGGGCCAGGGGCTCAGCCACCACCCAGTGCCCTTGAAGTCATCCCACAGCGGCCAGAAGCTCCTCACTTGCTGAAAATGTGATGGTGCTTTTGGGGGTAAACTAAATGCCTGCCTTGGGCGTCAGGGCTTTGTGTTTCAGAGATGGGCTCAAATTTCCCATGTGCCCTGGGAAGGCACACAGATCTTATTTGTGTGTCCAGAAGGGGGAGCCCAGGAGTCATCCCCACCCCCTGGCCATAGAATCAGCCATCCTTAAAGAAGAAAGTGGTTATTTCCCAATCTCTTCTCTCTGCTTTACAAAGAGCAGAGACAGGGGCGGTGGTGGTAAGAATATTCTTGCTCAGGAAAGTAGTGGGAGGCTCAGCGATTGTTCCATAGCATGGAGTCCACAGTTGGCTATTTTGCTGGAGCCGGCAGGGCTGAGCTTACATGGACTCAGTGTGAAGAGAGTCGCTCACAATATGTCACACTGGCTATGAATGTCACAGGCTTGTTACAACTGGAAGGTGAGAGAACTGCAGAGCCACAATCGTCCTTGTGGTTGTGGCCAGGGCCATATTCAGCATTTAGAGGGTTATTACCTCTCTTGGCAGCTGGGGCTGTGAGGGAGGAGGTGCTTCTCTCAACTATATGGGTGTTAAGAATTGAAAAATTCCAAGAAGCTGTTTATGCTGCTCAGGTAGTTGTTTAATTGCTAGCACCATGGTCAGCTCAGTGATTGGCCGTGGGGGCTGAGAGGGCCTGGTGATACTGAGCTGGAGGACCGCAGATGCCTGCCTACAGTCAGGGGCCAACACTTTCCTGACACCTGACACTCTACCGCTGCTCACCTGGATGGGAGGAAGGATCCAAACAGTCTCATACCTGCCCCACCAGCGCTCAGGAGTGCTGCACCTGGGGCCTGGAAGGTTGTTGCAGGCATCCCTATATAAATCCACACAGGTCTACTGAGTGCTTCATGCAATGAGTCATGTTGGAAGCTGGGACTGCCCATTCACTATGGGACCAGCATCGTCATTACCGGGGGTAGGTTGGGAGGAAACCCTCGTGACCTCTGAGGCCCTCCCCAGTTCTAGACTGAGCATAATTTGGATTTAAAACAGTGACCAGAGCAGACATTTTATTCTCCTACTATCAGAATCCAGGATTAGCAGACAGAAAACCAATGGTCCAGCACAATCCTTGACTCATGTGTGTCCCTGGGAGACTCCTATCTATTCTGTGAGCCTCAGAGAGATACAGAAAATAGAAAAGTGAGGCACTGAGGCTCAACCTTAACCATAACTATCTAACCCTAACCCCCTAAAACTTTTATTTTAAACCACTAACACTAACCTCAAATCCTAAACCCTAACAGCTCTAACCAAAGATTTCAAGATCTTGGACCCTAACATTTAAACAGGTAACTCTGACCTGACCCTCTAAAGGGGCCTTAACTCCCAGCAATGGCAGGAAGGAGAGAGATCTGGAGGCTGATGCCAGTGGGGGCAGGAACGACACTGAGGTTTGGGTGGTCATTACTGGTGCTCACCTAACACTTCTAGTGACTCCTCTGACTCTGCTTTTCTGTGTCCTTACCGTTAGGCATGGCCATGCAGCTTTCTTTGGCCAGGGAACATGAGAAGGAATGACATGTGACCATGTGTCCATCACAGCAGATATTTCCAAATGCTAGTGTGTGAGTCAGCATTCTTTTCTTCATTCGAGAGAAACTGGCAGAATATTAAGGACCCTTCCCTCAGCCTGGGCTTCTGAGATTGGATGGCCCAGAATAGCGCTCCCCCCAACCCCTCAGGACCATGACAAGGGAGAAGCTTTATGATGAGCTGAAATTTGGGGTTGTTGGTTAACTCAGTGCAACCGGGCCTACCTTAGCTGAGGGAGGGGAGGAACAGGGGCTGGAGGACAGATGGGAAGAGCACTCCAGGCAGAGTAAAAATATGAGTCTTATTAGAAGAGAACAGTGAACACTGTGTGTTTTGGAACAAATAAAAACATTTTGTGTGAATAATGAGAAACTAGACTGTACAACACAGTTCCAATTTGGAAAATGGAGATGCAAGTGTCTGGCTCAGCATTTGGGGCTATGATTGTTGAGCACAGCCATGAGGTCCTAAGCACAGGTGAGGGTGTCCAACATGCCAGTGTTCCATTCAGGGAGGGTGGAGTCCTGGACCTCAGAGACCCTGTCCCAGGATACTTCCGAAGGATAAACCCGCCCTTTCTCCCAAGAACCAGTAATGGGATACGCCAATGGTTAGGACCTAGGGGCAAAGCTGCTCTCCTTTCCTTCTACCCTCCGTGTGTTAGGAAGACTCCGTTAACTCGTTACAGATTTTAAATGGTTACTGTCCCTGTAATTCCCTTCTGTAGGTGAAAGAGTTAAGGACTAAGAGATCTGAGGCAGACAGAGTGAGGGCGTGCGAGTTCAGCACCAAAATGATTCACATCCGCCGGAGCTGGTGAGCACGGTAGTCTGCATTGTTGGATTCTCGATTCTTTGTAGGAGAACTTTCTCTTCTGCCTCACTGGAAGATTTCTAGATCTTTATTCTTAATGTTCTTAAATTTCATATAATGTACTTTAGTATGAAATGCTTTTGAACTTCATTTTGAGGGACACAGTGTCTGAGTAGGAGTCCTAATTCAGGCCGGTGTTTCCCATGTGTGTCTTGCTCTCTCCTGGATGCTCAGGCTCACTCTCTCTCCCTCTCTCCCTGTCTTTTGTTTTTTCTTGGTCTTTATCTCAGTGTCTCTCCATGTCTTTCTCTGTCTCTGTGTATCTATAAGGCAGCGCCATGAATCAGATGCTCCGATCTGAGAGGCCTGCTCCTGACCTTGCCATGTGCTTCCCATCTCACGGTCTGGGGGAAATGTCAGCTGTAAACACCTGGCTTTTCCCTACACTTTTCCCACCCAACATTGCGGGATGAATAAAATTATGTTCCACGTCTCCACTGCCAGGAACGCAGCCCGAGCAGCTCACACGCGCACTCACACACTCTGAAGGTGCTCATTAAACCTAAAACCATGGCACACACCAGAGCCCCTGCGCGAGAGCACACGTGTATTTGCTGGATCACTTACACAGCACTACTTACTGGGCACCACGGATAATGATGGGTGCAGAACACACGCAGGACATGCACCACGACCATAAAGACTACTGTTGGTTACAGCCACCAACTGCCACCTACATGCAAAGAGTGGTTCACAGCAGTGACTGATGTCCTCTTTAACCAGACATCCTCAGTATGGGTCCCTGCTCCTCTGAACACTCCACAGAGCTGCTGCCAAACATCATGCAAATCAACTGATTTAAAGACACAGACAGCTTGACCAGGCGGTGGCGCAGTGGATAGAGCATCAGACTGGGATACAGAGGACCCAAGTTCAAAACCCTGGCTTCAGCATGGGCTCACCAGTTTGAGTGCCGGGTCACTGGCTTGAGTGTGGGATCATAGACATGACCCCATGGTTGCTGGATTGAGCCCAAAGGATTGAGCTTGAAGCCTAAGATCGCTGGCTTGCGCAAGGGGTCACTCACTCTACTGTATCCCCCTTCCCCCAATCAAGGCACATATGAGAAAGCAATCAATGAACAACTAAAGGAGCTCCAATGAAGAATTGATGCTTCTCATCTCCCTTCCTGTCTGTCCCTCTCTCTCACACAAACCAAAAAACCAAAAAAAAAAAAAAAAAAAAGAAAAAAAGACAGATGCATTACAGCAAACCTTTGAACATAGCATTGGTTTCCTGATTTGTGAACACTCAAGTGACTGGGAAGCTTTTTTCTTTCTTTTCCCCCCTTTTTTTTTAGGTGTGAGGAAGGGCGATAGTGAGGCTGACTCCTGCATGCCCCCTGACTCTGATCCACCCAGTAATCCCATCTGGGGCCAGTTCTCAAGTACCAACCTATTTTTAGCATCTTAGGCCAATGCTCAGACAAACCAAGCTATTCTCAGTGCCTGGGGCCACACTCAAACCAATCGAAGCACTGGCTATGAGAGAGGAAGAGGGAGAAAATGGGGAGAGGGAGGGGAAGAAAAGGTCTCTTCTCCTGTGTTCCATATCTGGGAATTGAACCTGGGAAGTCCATATGCCGAGCCACCGGCCAGGACCTAAAGTTTTTTAATGTTCACCCATAGGTATGGAGGAATGGCCTCCTGCAGACCAGGACAAAGGTTTTTGAGGACAGCTACCAACTCACATAACAAAAGCTGGAAGCACAATAATTGATAGGAAAAAACATAGAGGTTTTACTCAATCTATGTTATGTTGTTTCAAGTAGGATCTAATTTAGGTCTGCCCCCCATATTGTGACATTCTCACATGACATTGTATCATAAAGTTTCTTCTCTGGGCCATATGGAACAAATGAAAATGTTAACATGTTTAAATTTTTTTCTTGGCACTGTTCTCATGTTGGTAACTGGAGCATTCCAACAATAAGAACAAAATGTTACCTTTTATTTACTGTTTAATTACCAAAGCCAAATATACAATTTTAAAATGGCAAGTTTTTCTCCTTTTAAACCAGGAAATGATGCAATTTAGGTCAACATATCACATAGCTAGTTTGCTCTGTCTTCTAGACACCACTGCTGTGGGGTGAAGAGGGTGAGAAGTAAAGGCCTAACCTGATGAGCCTGGAGTTTCAGAGGGGAAGAGGAGGAAAAAATCGCACATGTTCAAATAACTTTCCTTGTCAAGTGTGATACTTGCGTGGAAACAGCCACTGTGTCCTGTGTAAGAGAAGTCCCCATCAGCTGTCCTGTCCTGACCTCTGTGCCCTTGTAAAGGCAGAATCCAGAAGACAAAAGGTGTTGTGAAAAATCATTTATATTTATATGATACTACCTAGAAAGAACTCCAGATTGCCACCGTATACATGTACAAACACATACTCAACAGCTTTGTGATGCACGAAACACTACGCAGAAGAAACATAAAAATAGCCCTTAATTATAGACTATTGATCTACATGTCTACGTGTGCACACATGTGCACACACCCCTGTATTGGGCAATGCATGGTTTCCCTCTTGTGCTCTTGGCTTTTACACACAAACATCTGTTGGTGTCTAGAATCTTCTCTATTCATCAACATTCTCTGGCCAACTCCACTGTGTCTTCAGATCCCAGAGCTCCCCTGATCTCTGGGATTCCCATGTGGAGTCAGAACCCGTTACCCCTGAAGGTTCAGGATGTAGTGTGTTTTTACTTGTGATGCATGGCTGTCATTGTGATTGGCTGCTCTGTGCAGGACAGAGGCTGGGTTCTTCATTTGAGTCCACGATGCCTTAGTGCTTGTTCCAATTTAATGTCCAATAAATATGGGTGTCAGAGTCTAGGCCATTGTGCTGCTACTTGCTGGTCAAGGGACAAGGAGCTGGTGATCATCAAAGGTCATATTCTAACCATGAAGCTTCCAGTATCCTCCTGACAGCCTGGTGAGGTAGATGTCCTCTCACAGGCTCAGAGAGTTGTCACCTGTGACATGAGGTTATGTATAGTCACGTTGGTTTCCGTCAGAAGCCCAGGTTACTTCTACTGTAAAAGTCCATCTCCCTGGACAACTCAGGCTCACGCAGTCATGAGGCATCATGGTGACTGAGGAGATAAAGGGAACAGGTATGAGATACTGCCGTGTCAGGTGCAAATGTCAGCTGATTAATTATTATGGCACAGAGCCTCTAATCTGTGATATTTTGTGGTTCAGAATTTTATTGAAACACTGCACTCAGAGAATACCATCCAGAATCTGGACACTGGCAGATGCACTTCAGGATTCCATCCATTCTGGCTAGCACATGGCAGGGCACACTAAGCATTGCTGGCCATGAACTTGTCTGCCCTGTCCTGGTTCATAAGCCAGGGAAACCCCTGCTGCCTGGGCAACAGGCTCCAGTGTAGACTACCTCTCAAGAGTGAATACACGGCCTTGGCCAATTGGCTCAGTGGTAGAGCCTTGGCCCAGGGTGTGGATGTCCTGGGTTCAATTCCCAATCAGGGCACACAGGAGAAGTGCCCATCTGCTTGTTCACCCCTCCCCCTCACACCTCTCTCTCTCTTCCCCTCCTGCAGCCATGGCTCAATTGGATTGAGTTGGCTCCAGGCACTGAGAATGGCTCCATGGCCTCCACCTCAGGTGCTAGGAAGAGCTCAGTTGCTGAGAAACAGAGTAAGACCCCAGATGGGCAGAGCATCACTTCCTAGTGCATTAGTGGGCTTGCCAGGTGGATCCTGGTCAGGGTGCGTGTGGGAATCTGTCTCTGCCTCCCCTCCTCTCACTGAAAAAAAATAAGTGAACACACACCACACACGTGCAAATACATGCCCACACGCACATGTGTACACCCATGTATACATGTACTTGCATGCACACAGTATAGCTGTATACACATGCACAATATACGTGTGCATATAATATGCAATGCATACATGCATGTGCATGTATGAATATGCACACATGCACATCTGTGCACATGCATATACACAATCACACACATTTGCTGACATGCACACACACACATAAACAGAGCTTGCTCTCCGTCCTCTTTTGATCCATATTGATTTTTGTCTCTTTCCTTTTTTATCTCGTCTCAAGACATTGGATGTTTTATCCCTGATCCTGACCATTGCCCTTCTTGATTGGAAGTTTAAGATAACATGGCGTGCCTTGTTAAGACATGGTAGGTGTGGCATACAGTGTAGGATCTGCACAATCCACACTGTATGGCCATCCCTTGAAATGTGGGCTATCCCACAGCAAACAAACACTGGTCACTTCACTTCATGGCTGTTGCTGTCTAGTAAGATGTAGTTTAAAACCTAGATGTTGTGAGTTTTGTTCATGAAACATTTTATTTCCTGTTTATTTTGAAGAGTATCAAAGAGAAGGTGATTTTCATGAGTTAAGAATTAATTGCTATTAGTCTTGGCCAGGTGGCTCCGTGGATAATGCATTGTCCTGGTGTGCCAACGTCACAGGTTGGATCCCTGGTGAGGGCACATAAGAGATGCAATCAATGAGTGCACAACTAAATGGAACTAAGTGGAATGATCAGTTGACGCCTCTCTCTCTCTCTCTCCCTTCCCTTGTCTCTTTCTGAAATCAGTGGAGAAAAATGGTTACTATTATAGTTTCAAGTAGCCACACCCCAAGATTTTCAAAGTGATGATAATGAGGAATGCAGAAAGTTCTGGACTTCCTCCAGTCATCTAGTGCTGTATGACTCATGGGCATGGACATAATGCTGTTCATCTCCACAAGGCACAGGGCTTCACCGCCACTGCCCAGGGGCTGACCTGGCTGACTCTTGCTGAACCAGCTATGGTTACTGTCCCAAAGGCATAGATCCTCTGGTGTGAGGCCAGGAACGGATTTCATGATGGACTGGGCCCTGCACGATCATGTGTGCAGCTCCAGATGGACCAGAAAGCACAGAGTCTGAACACACCTGGAGAAACGCTGCCGTTCTTGCTAGCAATGTGCCTTCTTGGCCTTGCATGTGAGACAAAGCTGTCAGGCCGTTTGAGGCTGATATTTGGGAACAAGAATGAGTTGCAATTAACAACATGGACCACAGAAGGAAAGAGTGGACAGGCTGGGAAGAAAGCTATACCTCTAATTGAATTCCATCTTGTTCATTTCCCACGCAGTCCACAGTCTCAGGCAGAGAAGAGCTAACATCCAAGCTTTTGGTTAACTGAATGGAACGCAGTCTATTCCTGTGGTAAAACTACTGGATAATTACTTAGAAGAACTGCAACTGACCCAGGTCTGTCCCCACCAGCTGCATCTTCTCTCTGCCAGTCGACTTGTGCATAGAGCACAAACGGGCCTCAGCATCTTCACCGATTCTAACACAGCCTTCAAGGTATAAAAAAATCATTGTTACCAGAAACCTATAACCCTGTGGTAACACAATCAATACACTGGAGACCATCATTTATGCATCTGTACACGTGTGCTTGTGCATACACGCATACACACACACACACAAACTAAAAGTTCTGTGTAAACAGGTCACCATCACATGTGCAGTGTAATCGTAGCCACTGTCTTTTTTCCAAAAGCTTGTTTTGGGTTCTTGTCTTTCTCCCCCAACCTCCCATCCCCGTTCCAGATCATCACTACAGGCCACTGGTTGTACCTTTCAGACTGTCCCCTTGTTCCAAGGAATCACATGCAAGTATATGTGTGCATGCACATGTGTGTGCATGCAATGGCACGTATAGAGTACTTTCATCATTTTTAAGATAGAATCACATTATATAATGTTTACTGTATGTTGCCTCACTTAAAAATTGGCTCCAAGTCAACTGGTACAGATCTTATCATTCCTATAACAGTACAGAGTCCACAACATGAACACGCCACCCCCAGGCAGCCTCCATTCTGGGTACAGACACAAACTGTGCCTAAGGGCAACCAAATTTCTGTGAGGAGCCCTTTGTCTTTGTAAAATATGTCATAATTAAGAATGATGGAATTAGAAAATCAGAATTTGTGACTCCTCATGAAATAATGGATCTAGACCCGTGATGGTGAGCCTTTTTATAAAAAACCCCTACTCTTGCAGTGCTGGTCAACATGGTCCCTACCGCCCACTAGTGGGCATTCTTGCTTTCATAGTGGGTGTTAGCAGAGCAACCAAATGGTACCGTGATTGGCCCACCATGAAAGATGAAACGCCCACTAGTGGGCGGGAGGGACCAGAATGACCAGCACTGCAAAAGTGGGCGTTTTTTATAAAAAGGCTCACCATCATGGATCTAGACAAAGATCACTGAAAGTGACTTAAATCACAGAGAAAAACACTCATGCCTCTGGGCTTTCCTGTAGGAGTGTGCAAGTCACCCGTGGATTAGTCATGTTAAAACCAACATGAATGAGTGTGCCCAAGGCTATGATTAATACCTATTAAAAATATAGGAGCCAGACTAATGGACTTCATGACATCTCTGCCCCGGGGAGAACTGTGCAGACCAAGGTCACCCAGCAGGGCAGACACACACTTTCCCTTTGGCAAGGTGCCAAGGCCTTCCTTTTTGTTTCCTCAGCACAGCAACCGGCACACAAACGACTCCAGTCATTCGCTCATTGCATCAAAGAGTATTTGTCGTGGTTTGTAGCCTGTTTGGGTGAAAACCAAGATTGCAGGTTGGCTAATACTGTTAACAAACACACACATTTTCAGTCATTTCTGCTTGGGAATGTCCAGTGTGCCCAGAGCTCACCATCTGCCCCGTCCTTACTCAGCAAATTGCTGAAAAACAACACAGGCACAGGGCCTGGGCCCTGCTGCTGCAGCACTGGGCCCCACAGTCCTGTTCCCTGGGACTGCTCTGTGTGCCTGGCAGGACCTCCCACTCATCTCCAGGGAGCGAGCATAAAAGGGACAGAGGGAGACACAGACAGGCTCGGCCCTGCCCTCCTGTCATGCTGCTGTTGGACACATCAATTACCACGCACCTAGCAGCTTCATACAGGAGTCCGGGTTGGCGGGTGTGGTCAGACTCTGCCAGGGTCTTGCCAGGCTGCTCTGGCTGCTCCCTGGCTTGGGGCATACTTACATTCATGCACTTGTGAGACTTGAGGTGCCCAGTTTTCTTCCTGTTGCCAGAAGACACTGCCCAGCTCCCCAAGGCTGCTCACAGCTCCTTCCCATGTGCTTGGCCTGCAGCACAAGTGTTTGTCACTTTCCTGACCTCTGGAGCATCTGGGACTCTCCTCAGCCACCATCTGGAGGAGACTCTGCCCTTGCAGGGTGTGAGTGGTTAGGTCAGGTCTGTGTGGACAATGTCTGTATTTCAGTGTCTACTAATTTGGAAGCTGATCACTCACTCATCCTCTCCCAGCAGCACATGGAGTAGTGTTTGACTCCCAGAGTGGGGGCCGTGAGAGTTCTGTTGCCCACACTGTGAAAAACTTTCACAAGCTCACAGACTGCCAGAAGAACCCTGGAGGGTGGGGTCCTGATGGTGAGTACCCTGGGGGTGGGCTCCTGGCTGTCAAAGGGCATTGGGGTTCGCTGTCACCCATCTGGGAAAAGTGCTCTTCTTCACCAGCTGTGGTCTCTAAGTAATTCCCTCCCTGAGGAATTCTCTTTAAATATCCAATGGGACTTCAGTTTTACTGGTGGTGACACAAGGGAATATTTGAGAGATGGTGTTGACAACCATCAGGGCCATGAGGACTGATGAGGAACCCCGGGACTGAGAGGGACAAGGTGTTGGGTGTGTAAGCCACAGGGGTCAGTGTCTGGTGACTAGCAGATGCCGTGTGTGAGGGGAGAACTGGGATTGTGGGGAAGCACAGGCCACGCCGATACATTTGTGTTCTGTTTATGTGAACGGGAGGAGAGGAAGCATAGTGACCAAAGGAGATGCTCTTGTCTGTGTTGTGATTTCATGGCCCACTGGAGTGTGTGGAAACACATGAGGGCGCATGGAGGTGACTGGTGAGACAGAGACCTAAGCATGGAGGAGGAAAGAGGATGCAGACTGTGACAGGCTTCACACGTGACACAGAGAAAGGCAGTGGGGCTGCAGGGGTCCAGGGTGGGTGTGTGGAGGGAGGGAGCGGGGCTGCTACCTGTGTGCACCAGGCCTGGGATGGAAGCCACGTTACTCATCCCAGCTTCACTGTCCACCAGGCCAGCATGCAGAGGGACCAGGGCTTCTCGAGGTTGAGCACCCCTTGTACCAGGAGTTACCAATCTGTGTGGAGGCATCTGTCTTGTCCCAGTGACACTGTTGTAGGTGGCGGGATAGACCCAGGCCTCCAGGCAGGCGCTCAGGACCCAGTGCAGAGCAGGACACACAGCTGGGCTGCTATTCAGGGTGAGATCTGTCAGTATGGATTTTGTGCTCGTGACCAGAGCCTTTGGACCCCTGCCCTTCTGCCAGGGCTCCTGCGGTCTTGGGCGCTCCCTGGCCAAGGTCTGGGCTAGAACCTCTGCTCTGCAAGCTGTGCCGCCTTCCCCAGCTTCTCTAAGAGGATCCAGATGCAGGTGCTGATGACTGAGCGGGAAGAGTGCCTCTGATGGGACTCAGTGTCACTTCCCACTGCTTGTGACAGGCAGTCTGCTCATGCCTGGTTGGCCTTGGAAGGTGAGCTGTCCCTGGATTAATGCAGCCCCCCTTCAGGTCACTGAGCTGTGTGCACCCCTCCCCCACCTCCTCACCAAAGGCTGGAGGTCAGTGTGGCCTGCGGTCCCAGCAGCATCTGGAAGTGTGTGTGTGTGTGTGGGGGGCTCTGTGTTCATCCCCAGGAACAATCTGGGAAATGGGAGGTGAACACAGTGAACAGGTGATGCAGAAGTAGTGCACACGCTGTCAATCAGGCTGCCTGGGCTGGCCCCATGAAATCTTTCTCTATTTAGTCGCCTGAAGTAAGTTTAAGTCCACGAAGCCCCTGGAAAACCAAGGTGCCAGGGGCTCAAGTGTCTGGACACTGGGGTCATCATGAGACCAGTTTTTACCTTTTTGGGAGAAAAACTGGGGGTTCCTCACATTTCTTGCCACAGAGCAGAGTGCAAGGCTGCACGGCTGCACGTGCCCATGCGTGGATGTTCTCTCCTCTCGGCACTATGCCTTCACTTAAAGCCCATTTGAGCTTTTTATAAATAATACAAAAAATACAACAGGACTGTGAGTTGTGACACAGGGCTGCCCTCAGCCTCTGGAATTCCCAGAAATCACAACTCCACAGCCCTCTGTGCTGTGCCCACCAAGCCATAGAGCCAGGCCTGCTAATTACCTGCACTAATGACCCCAGCTCCCTACTCTGTCCAGGGAGCTTGCCCAGAGCGGCCCTGAAAGTTCCTATTGTGCAAAGACTTTTTTTCACAATCAAGGCAAATCAGCCATTAACAATTTCTAACACTCGTCTCACTCGATTCCTTCGAATCACATGGAATAAACCTGGTTTCACTTCTATATAAGCTGAGCTGGTTCCCCTTCTATACAAGCTGACTGTTGTCAATTTACAGGTATGTATTATTTGAGATGGTTAGTTTATGTGTCTACCCGACCAAGCTGTCATCAGGAAGGTCGATTGTTAGGGGAGTATACGATCAGGCAGGTCCATGCTTATTTGGTTCATGCTTATACGTCATTACACGCATGGATTCCACATTCAGTAGGGCCCATCTACAGGACATTTATGCTCAGGATGGTCCACACTCAAGGAGTGCACGCTCGGTGGGGTTCTTTCTCGAAAGAGTTCCATTTGGGCAGTGAATCCATACTCAAAAGGATACATGCTTAGGAGGCCCCATAATTGATAAGGGGAGGGGTGTTCTATTATCCAGGCAAACATAGTCAGCTAGCTCTTACCTAGACCTTCTCTGCAAGGAAATGTACATATTCAGGGGGCACATACTGAAGTATTTAAATTTAAGATCAAGACAATTCATAATCAAAGCAGTGCATGATTAACAAGGTCCACAATCAGGGTTCCACAGTCAGGAAGTACATGTACAGAAGTTACACACAATCACGGGGTACACGTGTAATATGAGCTTTAGTGAGGGAAATGGATTATTAGGGAAGTCCATGATTAGAAATGTCCACACTAATTAGGCCCATGCTTAGAAGTGATTATGCTCAGGGATTCTATGCTCAGAAAGATAATTGCTGAGGTCATTTTTGCTGAGGATTATCCACACTCATAGTTTCTATGCTCAGTGAAGTTCTTTCACAAAAGGGGTCCATTTTCAGAGCGAAGCCATACAAAAACAGGTCCATTCTTGGTTTTCCCGATCTCAGTGGGGTGTGTATCACCTGGACGGATAGTCTACTTAGTACATACTCAGGCCCGCACTGCTTATAAAATGACATATTCAGGGTTTACACAGGATCGATGGGCTCTATGCTCAAGTGGGGTTAAGATCAGGGGAGTATAAAATCGAGCAATGCATGATCAGAAGGGTCCACATTTGGGGGTTACATACTAAGAAAGGTATATGTACGGGGGTTATATGTAATCATGGGGAAACATGCTTCAGACAAGCTAATATCAAGGATGTGATTACTATAGAATTCCATGATTTTAAGTATTTACAATCATTAGGTCCATGCTTACAAGTGTTTATACACAGTGACTCCATGTTCTGGAAAGTCTTTTGTGAGGACATTAATGCTCAAAATTTTACACAGGTTGTCTAATCTCAGTGGGGTTGCTTCTCAGGAGGGTTTCAATTTCTGAAAATATTTATACTCGCATGGGTCATACTTGTGCCCAAGCTCAGTGCGCAGTCCTATGATCTGAGGTTTTTGCTCAGGCCTTCTATGTTCATTAAAGTAAGTATTCAGAGTTTATATGTGATCAGTGGGGCTATGGTCAAAGGAGTTTATGAACCAAGCAGGGTGTAATCAGCACTGTCTGCCTGATGGTTTCATGCTCAGAAGAACATGTACAGGGGTTAGACATAATCAAGGGTGTAGTTACTCAGAAGGTCTATAATTATGGAATTCAATTATTAGTACATTCCAAGAACAGGAGGGTCCACACTTATTAGATCCATGCTTACAAGTGATTACACCCAAGAACTCTATATCCAGGGTTGACCACACCCACGATGCCCATGCTTAGCAAAGTACATGTTAAGGGTTTATACATAATAAATGGGTACATGCTTAAGGGAAGCTATGATCAGGGAAGTTTGTAATTAATGCTCAAGTGGGGCAATGTACAGGTTAGTGTACAATGAGAGCAGTGCATGATCAGGAGGGTCTAACCTTAAGGGTTACACACTTAGGGAGGTACATGTACAGGAGTTGTACATGAACAAGGGAATACATGCTCCAGAGAAGTTATGACTAGGAAAGTTGATTACGAGGGAAATCTAAGATCCGGAGTGTCCACCCTTATGGAGTTTTGCTTAGAAATTATTTTTTTTTTTTTTTTTTTTTTTTTTTTTGTATTTTTCTGAAGCTGGAAACGGGGAGAGACAGTCAGACAGACTCCCGCATGCGCCGGACCAGGATCCACCTGGCACGCCCACCAGGGGCGAAGCTCTGCCCACCAGGGGGCGATGCTCTGCCCCTCCGGGGCGTCGCTCTGCTGCGACCAGAGCCACTCTAGCGCCCGGGGCGAGACCAAGGAGCCATCCCCAGCGCCCGGGCCATCCTTGCTCCAATGGAGCCTTGGCTGCGGGAGGGGAAGAGAGAGACAGAGAGGAAGGGGGGGGTAGTGGAGAAGCAAATGGGCGCTTCTCCTATGTGCCCTGGCCGGGAATCGAACCCGGGTCCCCCGCACGCCAGGCCGACGCTCTACCGCTGAGCCAACTGGCCAGGGCCTTAGAAATTATTAAACCTAGGAATTCCATGGTCAGAGTGTCCACACAGGGGATATCAATACTTATGAGAAACATGTTCAGAGGTGATATATGATTAATAGGATACATGCCTAAGTGGGCCTATAGGTAATAATCAAACAATACATAATAAGAAGGGTCCACAATTTGGGGTTCTGTGCTCAGAAAGGCAAATGTACAGGGATTTTTCAAAATCACTGGGGTACATGAACAAGACAAGCTATGATTATGGCAGGTGAATATAAGGGCATTCCATGATTTGAAGGTTCCACATATAGAAGATTTATACTTAGGAGCGATTACACTGAAAAGTTCCATGTTCAGTTTGCTTATGGACTTGATGGTGAACTTTTTTATAAAAACCACCCACTTTTGCAGTGCTGGTCAACCTGGTCCCTCCCGCCCACTAGTGGGCGGTCCAGCTTTCATATTAGGCCAATTGCGGTGCCGTTTGGTTGATCCGCTACCGCCCACCAGGAAAGCTGGAACGCCCACTAGTGGGCAGGAGGGACCAGATTGACCAGCACTGCAAAAGTGGGCAGTTTTAATAAAAAGGTTTGCCATCATGGGCTATGGTCAGGATTCTTGGGCCTTGCTCACTGTGTTTATATTCAGGATTTCTATATTAAGGGTGTATATGCTCAATTCTGTTATTTCTCAACCCTGGCTGGCTGGCTCAGTGCACAAAGCATTAGCCTGGTGAATGGACACCCGGGGTTCAACTGCCAATCAGGGCAAAAATGAGAAGCGACTATCTGCTTCCAATACTCTCAATCTTGCCCTTCTATCTCCCTTCCCATCTCACAGCCAGTGGCTCAATTGGTTTAAGCTTGGATTCAGACACTGAGAAAAGTTTCTGATCATAACTGTTCACTCCTTAGAAAATAATTATTAGAAGATTAAGATTCAAACTTTCCATGCTTCTGCTGGCCAGTTGGCTCAGTGGTAGAGCAATGGTCCAAAACATGGAAGTCCTGGGTTTTCAGTCAGGATGTGCAGAAAAAAAACCATCTGCTTCTCCATGCCTCCTCCCTCTATCACTCTCCCTCTAATCTGCTGCTACAGCCAGGGCTCAAATGGTTCAAGCAGTGTTAACCAAGGTTGCTGAGAATAGGGCCATAAACACCCCTCAGGCTCTAAAATAATTGAGTGGTCAAGCAAAAGAGCAGTGGCCAGTAAGGCAAAGCATCGCCAGGTTAATGTGTGTCATGGATCATGGTCCAGGCCTACGTAGGAGTCTCTTTCTCCATCCTTGCCTCTAAAATAAATTAAAAAAATTTTCATAGTCAGCATGTCAGCGTTCAGAAAAACATGATTATAAGAAAAGTTTACACTTAAAGCAGTCTATGATCAGGAGGGTATACCTACAGGTTCCATATACAGAAAAAGATATATATAGAAATTAAACAAAACAGTGAGGAAATACAGAGCAAAGCACTTATGCTCCAGGGAGAATCCTGGTCCGGGAGTTTTATATTCCGGTGTTATTATCTACATGATCGAAAGAGTAAGGGTGCAAGTGGGCCAACTTACACCTCAGCATGTCATCAGGGCCGCGTGTCACCAGGCGGGTCCCGCCGAAGGGTTTACATACTCAGGAAGGCACATGTACAGCTGCTGTACATAACCCGGGGAATACATGTCGAGAAGGCCGATAGTTTGGATGGCTGGTTATTGGACAGTCCATGAGCTGGACTGTCTCTGCTGTTGGAAGTACTATTTGAAAGTGATTACATGCACAGATTCCCTGGTTGAATGTGCCCTTGATCACCTTGCCAAAGAAAAGCTGCCCAGGCCCAGGGTGGTTTCGCTGAGTGGGGTTCTTTCTGCCATGTCTTCCGTTCTCAGAGCCCACCCACACTCACTCCAATGGGTCTGCTGATCCTCAGCAAGCTCTGCTCAACGGATTGGGTGAGGGGTGGGGGAGGGTGAGTCTGCGGGAATCAAGGGGAACATCATCATCTAGGTTCACAGGCAGGCCTTCAGTGCTCAGAAATGTACATATTCAGGATTTGCACAGGATCCATGCCGTCCACTCTCACGCTGGGCACAGATGAAACAAGTTTACATTCACACAATATATGATCAGGAGGGTCCCGGTACAGGTTCCTCGGTCAGGGACAGACATACATAAGAACTCAACGTAACAGAGAGGGGACATGCTCACGAGGGCCCAGAATTATGAGAGGAGAACACAAAGGCAGTCCATGACTGACCACGAGGCTCCACTCTAATGAGGCTCATTGTCAGAAGTGATTTAAGCACCGGAAGTCCATGTTCTGCGCCCTCATGCCCAGGACGTACATGCTCACAACGTACATGTGGAGGGGTTAAACATGATCCTTGGGGGTGGGGGTGGGGGCACATGCTTAAATGGGGGCTAACACAATGAAAGGAATAATAAAAGTAGTACATGATCAGGAGGGTCCTGCACAGAAGCTCTTTGCTCCAAAGGGCACACATACAAGGAGGTGACACGACAGAGCAGGGGGACAATCTCAGTAGGGGGCATGATGAAGGAAGTCCATTAGGAGGGCGGTCCACAACATGGAGGTTTCCAGCTTTATGGAGTCCACTCTCCCAAGTAAGTACACCCAGAAATATCATGCTTCAAAAGGTCTTTGCTCAGGCTGTTTCCACTCCCAGTGTCCCACACTCAGGCAGCTTTGCTGAGTGGGACTGCCTCCGCGCAGGGTCCCGTTCTCACAGGCGTCCGTGCTGAGACGTGTCCACCTTCTGTGTGCCTGCTGCTCAGAGGAAGTCATGGGATCCGTGGGATCGCAGTCAGCCGGGTAGGTACTCAGGCCTCCTAGGCTCAGGGAACGCCATATCCCCATTTGATACATGATGAAAGGGGTTTGTGCCCAAGGGGCAGGGTTGGAGAACGGGAGTTTATAGTCAGAGCAGTACATGATCAGTAGGGGTCACACTTGGCATTTACAAACTCAGGGACATTCACGCGCCAGTATTAGGCAATACTCAAAGGCGTAGGTGACTGACAGGGGCTCCCGTTATGGAAGTCGATTATTGGGGCAATCAAACATCGAGGGTCAACAGTTATCAGGTCTAAATGAGTCGTAATCACACTCCGCAATTTTATGCTCAGCCTAGTCACACTTATACACAAGCATGCAAAGTCATGATCGTGTTCAGGCTGAGACAGGATAATGTGGTCTGTGCTCTGGCCGGGCCATAGGCAGGCTGGAAATAACCAAAGCAGGACATTATCACGGGGGTCCAAAATTCAGGGTTCTCTTCTCAGCATTGCACATGTACCAGGGTTATATGAAATCTCGGGGTAGGTACATGCTCAACGTGAGCGGTCATTAGGGAATTTGTTTACCAGAGCTTTCCATTTTGTTTCGAAGTTTCTAGGCTCCTTAGGTCTGTACATCGAAATGTAGTACCCTGAGAGCCTCAAAGAAAGGGTGTCCGAAGCTTCCTCCTTCGGGTGGCATATGCTCCACAACTTTCAAACTCAGGTCGTCTAGGCTCAGCCAGGATCTATATTTAATGGTCCCGTTTCCACACTGGAGACAAACCGGAACGTGTTTATGCCCTAGTCTAGAGTCCACGCACACGCAGCAGCTGCGCATGGCGCTGACTCTGCCAGGCAGGTCCACACTCGGGCCAGTACGCTTAGGACAACGCACATTCGGAGCACAGACATTATCAGGTGGGTACACGCTAGTGAATGGCTGTGGTTATCGAAGTGTGTAACCCTAGCAGCCTATCCCCCTGGGAATCCATGCTTCAGACGTTCAGAATGATATGGGTTGACAGTAGGGAGCTGTAGCTCAGGGGAACTTCTTGCCAAAGAGACGTAAGTTCAGCTGTTATACACGATCAAGGGAGTAAAGCAGCAAGTGGGTCTGAGTACAGGCCAGTTTAAAACCAAAGCAATACAATGGAAAGTAGCCTACAGGCGCAGGGTTTACGTGCCTAGGGCGGTACACATACACGGGTGGCCCACAATAAGGCGTGCACATTTTCAAATGGGATATGAGCATTCAGAGCAGTTATTAGGGTTCTTTATAATCATGGGGGTCCGGTCTTGTTAGGTCAATGGTTACAAGTGATGGCTCCCAAAATCTTCAACTCGGTGTGTCCACGCTCTGGTCACGCATGCTCGGAATGTTCAGGTTTAGTGTTTACACGTGACCAATGGGGTGCACGTTTAAGAGAACTCAGTATCTGGAAGGCAATGATCAAGGCGGTAGTACACAATCAGGAGGGCCCGCAGTGAGGGGTTTCATGCTCGGGAAGGGAAACGCACAGGGGTTTGTACAAGTGAACAGGGTGCCAAGCTCAACACAAGCCATGATGCAGGAAGGTGACTACGACGGTTGCCATCGATCCTGACAGTCCCCGTTCACGGAGGCCATACTGCAGAATTACTGCGCCCCGTGTCTCCATGGTCAGTGCTGCCTTCTTCGCTCTGGTGGTTCGTGCTCCAAAAACTCTCAACTCGGCAAGCTGTGCTGAGTTGGGTTCTTCCTGTGAATGAGAGTGGAGAAAATGAACATATTATTCATTTATTACTCGCCCTATTCTCAGGGCGAGTCCGGACTCTTGGTGGTCCCTTCACAGGGTCCCCATGCTCTTTGGGGCCTATGTGATCTGGGGAGACATAGTTCGGCTGCTTTGTACTCGGGACCACTTTACTCCAAGAAGTCCACGTTCAGACTTGACACAGGCACAACAAACTGCATGCGCAAGTTTGGCACCAGAAGGGGAGTGCTTAATCGATCAATGCGTGATGGTGTGGGTGCACGCGCAGGGCTTACGCGCTAGGGAGGTATGCTGACTGGGAATGAACACAACGAAGGCGGTACGTGCTTAAGGGAAGTTTGAATTGGGAAGCCATTTGATGGACGTTTCTCATCTGGCGGGTCCACAATCACTAAGTCCATGCTTAGAAGTCGCTATAGCCCGACTTCCGTGCTCAGCTTATCGATGCTCAGGACGCACCCACCAATAGCCACGTACCTATTCTGGGTTTAGAGCTGACCAACGGGGCTGTATGTGAGGACATGATCCTTGAAGCAGTACGTGACATGGATTGTCCACTATTAGAGGTCCTATGCTCCAAAGGAAATGGATAGGCATCACTCTGAATCTTGAGAGTACCTACTCCAATTAAGGTCTGACAAGGGCCGTTGATTTTCAGGGCGCTCACTCACTGCATGATCTGAAGGCTCCTCTCTTATCAGGTCCGTGCATGGAGGAGATTCTCTCGAGAGTTTCCACATTTAGGGGTTCCATTTTCAGGTCGTGTTTCACTCGAATTTCCCACACACAGAATGTGTATGCCCGGTGGCATAATTTTTCTGAAGTTTCAATATTTAAGATCGATATATACTCACTGATGATTAATGGGTTACATATTCTATGAGAATTTGTTCCAAGGAAAACAATAATGAAAGCACTGAATGGTCAGGAGTATCCACATTTAGGCATCCCGTGGTCATGATATTTATGAACCATGATTGTACCAAATAGCAAATAATGTTCTGAGTGTGAGCTGATTAAGGATGTGATTATTCGGGCTCTCATGTTTAGTTCCCTTTCTTATTTAATATATGCTTAGAAAGGATTCCACCCTGGGATTCTGTTTTAAACATGCCTTTCTATAGGTAGTTTAAACTATGTTAATTAATTAATTAATTAATTTTTACGGAGACAGAGAGTGAGTCAGAGACAGACAGGAACGGAGAGAGATGAGAAGCATCAATCATTAGTTTTTCATTGCGCGTTGCAACACCTTAGTTGTTCATTGATTGCTTTCTCACATGTGCCTTGACCGTGGGCCTTCAGCAGACTGAGTAACCCCTTGCTGGAGCCAGCAACCCTGGGTTCAAGCTGGTGGGCTTTTCCTCAAACTAGATGAGCCCACACTCAAGCTGGCGACCATCGGGGTCTCGAACCTGGGTCCTCTGCATCTCAGTCCGACACTCTATCCACTGCGCCACCGCCTGGTCAGGCGGTTCTTTTTCTTTAAATTGTTCTATTCTCAGGGTGAATCCATCTTCCTAAGGGGCCAATCTCAGTGTGTCTCTGTTTATTGGGTGTATAAAATCTAGAGGAACACAGTCATCTATGTTGCTACTTGCTTATTATACTGTCAGAATAGTACACTTTTAGGATTTTTAAAAATTTTATGTGGTCTATTTTCAATTTGGGTTACGACCTGTAATGTTTTTATTTGAAGCAATTCATGATCCCGATTAGGGTTTTCAGGTGCCCAATTAGAGGTTAAATGCTCAGGAGGTAAATGTACAGGGAATAAAAAATCAATGGGGTACATGATTCAAAGGTACTATAATTATGAAAATAATTTATTATATAGTCTGTAATCAGGAGTGTTTGCAATCAGTAGATTCATTTATAGAATTATACCCAGGAATATTATGTTCATTTTCTCCACTCTCCATGCACGGTAAGGTACATATTCAGGGTTTCAACATGATCAATTGGATAGACACTTAAATTGGACCATATACAGGTAAGTAATAGTCAAAGTACATGATTGGGTGGGTCCACTATTAAAGGGTCAATTCACAGCATGCTACATGTTCAGGATTTATACAAAAGCACAGGGTACATACATAACATGAGTTATGATTTGGGAATTTGATTATTAGGGCAACCGTTATTTCAAGACGCTTATGAGGTCTATTCTTAGAAGTGATTACACTGAGGGATTTCATGTTCCAAAAAGTTTTTCTCAGATCATTTATGCTCAGAATTTTTTGCAATCGTGGTATCTATGCTCACCGAGGTTTTCTTTTGGGACAGTTCAATTCACAGTCTGGATACATATTGAAAATGGCCCATACGCTGGAGGGATATTTCTCACAAGGCTTTATTACATGAAGGTTACACAGTCAGGTCAGTTTATACTCAGAGCATTCATGCTCAGGACAGTACATGTTCACGGTATGAATATTATCAAGTGGGTACATGCTAATGACATGCTATGATCACTGAAGTTTATAATCAGAGCTTGTTCATAAACAGGAAAATCCATGCTTAAAGGGTGTATGATTAAAAGTGTTTACAGCAAAATGGGTTTATGTTCAGGAGAATCATGATGGAAAAATACATGTTGAGATGTTCCACATAATCAAGGGTGCACGTGTGCAAGTGGGACTATGTGTAAGTTAGTTTATAATCAAAGCAGTACATGATCAGGAAAGTACATTCTTAGGCGTTACTTATTCAGGAAGGTACATGTACAAGCCTTGTGTGTAATCAAGGGATTACATGCTCAAAGGGTCTGTTACTAAGAAAGTTGATTATTACAACAGTCTATGACTGTCCATGCTAATGGAAGCCATATTTGGAAGTGATTATTCCCAGGGTTCCAAAGTTACAAGTACCTTTTTACAGACCCATTATGCTCAAAATTTTCCACAGTAAGGGTGTCTTTAATGATTGGGATTCTTTCTGTGAAGAGTGTCGTTCTGTTTGAATCCATATTCCAAAGGGATTATATTTGGTGTGCCAGAGTTCAGTGAATGATATGTGATCTAGTGGGACATATTCAGCTAGGTTTATGCTAATGCCTTCTAGACTTGGAAAAGTATTATATATTTTCAACATTTATACATGAGTGACCAGGTCCATCCTCAAGCGAGGCTAAATTCTTGGGAATTTATATTCAAAGTAGTATATGATCAGTAGAGTGCAAAAGTAGTAGTTACATGCTCAGGGAGAAACATGTCCAGAGACCAAATACAGTAGAGGGTACATGGTCAAATGTGGGTATAGTTGTGGAAGTCACTGATCCACATCATAGAGTCTACAATTACTAGATTCATGCTTAGAAGTAATTACAGTGAGGAATTCTGTGCTTAGTGTATCCACACACAGGCATTCTTGGTAGTAAAGAGTATGTTTAGGGCTTAGACATGATCAATGTGATACACGCTGAAATGGGGCTGTATCAGGAATGTAATAATCAAAGCAGTATATAATCAGAAGGGTCACAATTAGGGGTTGAGTAGCACTGTTCATATACAGAAGTTACACAAAATCACTGGGGTATATGGCCTAGATGAGCTCTGATTAAGGAAGTTAATTAAAATTGCATTTCATAATGGGGGGGTCCACACTTATAAGGTCCATTCTAAAAAGTGATTATGGGCCCTGGCCGGTTGGCTCAGTGGTAGAGCATTGGCCGGGCGTGCAGAAGTCCCGGGTTCGATTCCTGGCCAGGGCACACAGTAGAAGCGCCCATCTGCTTCTCCACCCCTCCCCTTCTCCTTCCTCTCTGTCTCTCTCTTCCCCTCCCGCAGCCAAGGCTCCATTGGAGCAGCGTTTTCCCGGGCGCTGAGGATGGCTCTGTGGCCTCTGCCTTAGGCACTAGATTGCAGCAGACCATCGCCTCAGATGGGCAGAGCATCGCCCCTGGTGGGCGTGCTGGGTGGATCCCGGTCGGGCGCATGTGGGAGTCTGTCTGACTGCCTCCCCATTTCCAACTTCAGAGAAATTAAAAAAAAGAAAAAGTGATTATGCTCAGGGATTTTATGCTCAGAAGGGTCCTCTTTGGTCATTTACACTCAGGATTTTTCACACTCAGGGTATCTATGCTCAGTGGGGTTATATCTCTAATGGATACAATATCACAGTACATACATACTGAGCTCTGAAATTTTAATGCTCATAGGGCTCTGTTATATACAAGTTAAATACTCAGGAGGGTCTTACTCAGGGCATCTATGCTCAGGATATTTCATATACATGGACTGTAAATGAAACGTTATGATCATCAAAGTTTATAATCAGAGCAGTTCATAAACATAAAGATCCATGCTTTAAATATTTATGATTAGGGTGTTTTCAACAAGGATAGATTTATGCTCAGGAAAATCCTTCTGGACAGATAACGTTTAGGTATTATTCATGATTAAGAGGTAAGTGTGCAAGAGGGACTACCATGTACAGGTTAGTTTTAACCCAAGGAGTATATTATCAGAATTGTTCACTCTCAAAAGTTACATACTCAGAAAGTTACCTTTACAGGGTTGTGCATACTCAAGGAATTATATGCTCAAGAGTTTCTAGATTAGGAATGTTGATTATTAGGGCAGTCCATGATCTGGAGTGTTCCTGCTTATAGAATCCATTTTCAGAAGTGATTATGCCCAGGGATCCTTTGATCCAGTGCTTCTGCTCAGGATGTTTATGCTAAAAATTTCAACACTCACAGTATCTTTGCTGAGTGGTTTCTTTCTGTAAATGGCTCTATTCTCAGAATTACCCCATAGTCAGATTGTCCAATTCTCAGTGACCACACACAGTGGGGGTATGTAGTCTGGGGGAACACAGTCAGCAACCTGGTCTCTATTTGGGCCATGTATGCTGAGAAAAGTACATATTTAGTGTTTACACATGATCACTGAAGTTCGTGCTCAAGTGGGACTAAGATAAGGAGAGTCGATAAAGCAATACATAATCAGATGTACACATGCTTACATGTTACATGTTAAGAAAGGTACATGTCGGCCTAGCGTGTGGAGGACCCGGGTTCGATTCCCGGCCAGGGCACACAGGAGAAGCGCCCATTTGCTTCTCCACCCCTCCGCCGCGCCTTCCTCTCTGTCTCTCTCTTCCCCTCCTGCAGCCAAGGCTCCATTGGAGCAAAGATGGCCCGGGCGCTGGGGATGGCTCTATGGCCTCTGCCTCAGGCGCTAGAGTGGCTCTGGTCACAACATGGCAACCCCTAGGATGGGCAGAGCATCGCCCCCTGGTGGGCAGAGCGTCGCCCCACAGTGGGCGTGCCAGGTGAATCCCGGTCGGGCACATGCGGGAGTCTGTCTGACTGTCTCTCCCTGTTTCCAGCTTCAGAAAAATGCAAAAATAATAATAATAATAATAATAATAAAAAAAAAGAAAGGTACATGTCAAGGGGGCACATGTTCATAATGAGCTATAATTTCTTATTTTGATTATAAAAGCAATCCATGATCAGGTGGTCTTATATATATTGGGTCTATTCTTAAATGTGATTACAGTCTGAAATTTTATGTTCAGAGTTTTTATACTCAGAACATCAATGCTTATTAGGTCCATGCTTGTAAGTGATTACATTCAGGCATCACCTGCTCAGAATGTTCACACTGAGGACATCCATGTTTAGTAAAGAATATGTTCAGGGTCTATCATGATTAAAGGGGTACATAATTATGTGGGGCCATAATCAAAGAAATAGTAATAAAAAGAGCACATGATTGGGTGGGTCTGCAATTGGGAGGCGCGTATACAGAAGTATACAAATTCACAAAGATACATGCTCAAGGTGAGCTGTGATTGGGGAATTTGAGTATTAAGGCATTCCATGATTTGAAGGGGCCATACTTACTCAATTCATGCCTGGAGTGATTATGCTGAGGAATTGCATGTTCAGGATGGTTCTTTCTCAAGCCATTATGCTCAGCATTTTTCATGCTCAGTGTGGTTCTTTCTCTAAAGGGCTCTATGTCACAGTGAACACATACCATAAACAGTCCAGTTCAGGCAGATACACTGTCATGGGTGTCTATTATACAATGGGTATGTAATCAGGTGGGTCCATACTCAGGGCACTTGTGCTCAGGATGGTACTAAACAGGGTATATACATTATCAATGAGGTACATGCTTATGAAATGGTATCATGAAAGGTGATAATCAGAGCAGTTCTTGCTCAGGAGAATTCATGCTGAGAAGGGTACATATTCAGGAGTTTTTCATGATCAAGAGAGTAAGTACATGCCAATGGGCTGTGCACAGGTTTGTTTATATTCAAAACAGCACATAATCAGGAAGGTCCGTTCCTATGCTTTACAGAATCAGGAAGTTCTATGTACAGAGGTTACACACAAACATGGGAACATAAGCTCATGAAGGGCTTTGATTAAAGAAGTTGATTATTAGAGCAGTTTACGATCAGGAGTGTCCACACTTATGGAGTCCTTGCTTTGAAGTGATTATACCCGGGGATTCCATGTTCAAAAGGGTCCTTACTCAGCTCTTTATTGCTCAGAATTTTTCATACACAGGGTTCTAAATTCAGGAGAGTTTTTTCTGAGAAGGATATATTATCAGAGTAGACACATACTTCAAAGGGTTTATGCTCAGCAGTGCACATGCTCATGGCGGGTATCATACGGGGGTTACACAGTCTGGCGCTTCATACTCAGGACATCAATGCTCAGGACAGAACATGTTTGGCATATATACATTATCAAGGGGTTATATTCTAATGAAAGGCTACTGTCTTCCAAGGTTATAATCAGAGCAATCCTCAAACAGGAGGGTCCATGCTTAGTGTTCCTGGGATCTGCCAGGGTCCCTGCCATGGGCAACACTCAGAAAATTCTAACATGGACAAGGCCTGACAGGTCAGCAGAGAAGTCAGGGGGCAAGAGTGGACCAGGGGTCCCCAAAAAGCCTGCTGTCATCAATGAGCGTCGAATTGGGACGTGGAGGACCCAGATTTGAAACCCCGTGGTCGCCAGCTTGAGTGTGGGCTCATCTGGTTTGAGCAAGGCTCACCAGCTTGAGCCCAAGGTTGCTGCCTTGAGCGAGGGGTTACTCGGTCTACTGCAGCCCCCAGTCAAGGCACATATGAGAAAGCAATCAATGAAGAATTAAGGTGCTGCAAAGAAGAATTGATGCTTCTCATCTGTCTCCCTTCCTGTTTGTCCCTATCTGTCCCTCTGTCTCTGTCAAAAAATAAATAAAAAAATAAAAACACAACTCTTCCTAAAGTTAAAACATTTTAATCATATTTACTTTGTTTTCACATTAGATAAATTAAGAGGGACATGTTTATCATCTTTCTGATAAAAGTGGGAAATCTGAAGTGAGTTAAAAGATTGTATAACAATCAGCAACAATGGTACAAAACATTCTACTTCACGACACAAATTAATGACAGAATTCCAGTAACTGTGTCCCCTGCACATCAATCTGCCACTGTTTCTAGAAAAATAAGGTAGCCTGATCCTGGGTGTTAAGTCTGAGCTGCCTTCATCATTTATTGCTTGGGGTAGAAATATGGCCTTAGAGAGGTGCCCAGAATTACATGAAACAGGTGAAAATTCAAGGAGAAACACAGATCTGAAACCCGACCATCTCCATTGCTACTGACCTCATAAACAACATACAATTCTAATGCACGGGGAGGACGGCATCACGTTATTAATAGGGTTTCAATGGGGAAACTCCTCATGTTACAACATGTCCAAGCGCCACCTGCGCTTTCCCACACAGGATGATCCCGTTGTCTCAGAGGCATTCTAACATCAATAGGATCTTACTATTTGCTCACATCAACCAAGGTACTACTTTTCCATTAGACTCATGTTTGTTACAAAGGCCACATAAATGACTCCAACACTCTAACTACTTCTGGTGGAAGGCAGCAAAATGATGCGATACCCCATGGAGGGTTGTGGTGGTTTCAAGAAATCACTTGCTCATGAATTGGTCCAGTGTGCTTGAAATGAATTTCAAGTGTCCACTCTAAGGACACTGTCCACGGGTTGCAGGTCCTGGTAATTGTATTTACAGAAATTACAATAGCCTTATTTGATCTGATATCTGAAAATGCATAATTCTCATTCCTCCAAGGAGGAACCCCAATATTAAAGGTCTCTTTGAAACAAAGGCTACAATTGGCATATTTATGTTGCATCATGTAATAAAATCACCACGTCATTAGATAGATCACACACACACACACACCCTCCTCCTCTATTTCAGCAAGGACGGTGCTGCTCTCGGCCAGACCTGAGAAACCACCAGACTTCTGAAAAGGCTGGAGCTGCGTCTAGTGCCTGTCAGGACACGGGGCTCCCAACAGTTATTCAAAGCCACAAACCCCCAAATAAAGCTCATGTTAAAAACAAGATTCCCTGTTTAATTCATGCACGATGCAAAGAATGTCACAGCTGCATGTTTCAGCCTTCTAGCTCTGCTCGGATGGTCAGCCAAGATTTGAAAAGTCTAGCCTGAGCAGCCTCTTCCAAATTCAAACTCTTAGACAAGTTCACTGCAAGAAATAACATGAATGGAAAGATGTACAGTCTTTGTCATTAGTGAAAAAATTAAAATTCATGCCTAATCATCACGCTTAACAGTAATCACAGTCATCATCATCACAGTTTGCCAGGGGCCGTGCTGCACTCACAGCTTCTTGGGGACAAGACCTGAGCTCTCCTGGGGAACAGACAGAGCACAAGGACCCAAGATTGCAAAGTAGTGTGGTGACGATGGAAATACTACTTCACAAAGTGCCCAGACCACAGAGTCCAGTACCCGGAGGACACCAGACAGAGATCCCCACATTCTGGGCCGTCACAGACATGGGAAAAGATCTTTGTTCTTCCCTCCTGGCCCTCTTCTGGCAGGAAGACCCCAAGCCCACCTGAGAGCTGGGCTGTGGAGCCGCACAGAGTGCTTGACAAGAAGCCAGAGGATCCCAGCAAAGGTGGGGACTTCTGTACCTACCCGATCTCACAGGGCATCCCTGCACAGTCTGGGGTCCCACATGCTGTGAGCAAGGTTGGGGAGGAGGTACCAAGAACGTGCCAGTAGTCTAGGAGCTCCATTTGTCTCCTGTGAATGTGGGCCCCCCTCTCCGCAGGTGACCTACGAGAGAGATACTCTGACCACCCCAGACACGCTTGGCCATCAGCCTCCATCTTCTGTTCTCTAACCTCCTGGTTTGGCTCTACATTCAAAGCCACCACTGAAATCATGCCATCCTCCGGCAGAGAAGAGCTTTCCTAAGAGTCCATGTCACCACCTCCACCTGCCAATGCCTCATATGCTTGATTAAGAATGAAATTTAGAAAACATTCTCTAAAGCTCATATGTGTGAAGATGCCCTCTAAATTATTGATTAAAAATTGGAGACACACTCCTGGTATTACTGTATTTCTATTTAACATGTGAGTATAACCAAAGGAATAATTAGAATCAGAAACCCCTAGAGAATGGGAAAGGGCCAGGCACAATGCAGAGTTTATTCTTTTTTTTTTTTTTCCTGAAGCTGGAAACGGGGAGAGACAGTCAGACAGACTCCCGCATGCACCCGACCGGGATCCACCTGGCACGCCCACCAGGGGGCGATGCTCTGCCCCTCCGGGGCGTCGCTCTGTTGCGACCAGAGCCACTCTAGCACCTGGGGCAAAGGCCAAGGAGCCATCCCCAGTGCCCGGGCCATCTTTGCTCCAATGGAGCCTTGGCTGCGGGAGGGGAAGAGAGAGACAGAGAGGAAGGAGAGGGAGAGGGGTGGAGAAGCAGAATGGCGCTTCTACTGTGTGCCCTAGCCGGGAATCGAACCCGGGACTTCTGCACGCCAGGCCGACGCTCTACCACTGAGCCAACCGGCCAGGGCCGAGAGTTTATTCTGTAGGGAGGTTTGTGAGCTCAAAACAAGTCTTAGTCTGAGCCAAGAGCTCTAGTCTAGTGCAAAAATGAGGGCAGAACTGGGCCCTGTGGGGGATAGAGGCTTCACAACCTGTGCCAGGCAGAGGCCCCATGGTTGCATAGTAGCAGGAGAAAAGAAATCACAGCAAATCATACATTTTAAAAACCTAATACCACACATCACAATATACTAAAACCAGTATTTTAAATTAACTGCTTGACACTCCTCAAACATCCATTTTCCTACATTTACGAGGCTTCATGTCCTCAACTCTGCACATGACAATTTTCATGCACCATTCACTATGATGAGCGTAGAAGGTAACTCAGCTCTTCCTTCATGTGTTCCTATAGATGTTTTCATGAGGAACACTCAAAATGGGGTCTTGGAGATTCATGTCCTGTTACCAGTCCTCTCTTTGGAGCCAGTGAGTGGCCAGCTAATACAAGGTCAGATCTATTCACAAAACAACAGGTTCTGAATATTTCTGTTAACCCCAGGAAGTCTGACGCTGGAAACCCTGAAGTGCCAACCAAGGGCACTCACCAGCCTGGCCACACCCTGCCCGCATCCCTCTCACTCGAACTTCTTCCTCCGCACACTGGTCTGCAGGACTCGGCACCAGTTCAGGACCACTGCCGACTGCACAGCCAGCTTGACTACTGAGTCTCTCAGACAGAGTCCTGTGCCTGTTGAAAATGCCACCCAACTGGTTCTAGGTCTGTGACCTGCTGTAAGTCCTGACTGCCATGGATGATAACCCACCTTGTGGGGCTAGAGTGGGGATCAGTGTGATCAAGTCAAACGACTTACATAAGGCATCAGAATGGATAGAAACCAACTGATCTGGTCACAGTGACAATGTTGCTGCCTTCACATACTAGGCATATCTCGGTGTCTTGATTTCAGCCTGGGTGGGTCCATAGGAACCCACAATGCCCATTGCCCTGGACTTTAAACCACAACTCTGGCTTTGGAACCCAGACTGCCCTGGGTTGCCTGCCAACAGCACCAGGTTCCCTGCCCCTCTGTGCTGTCACCTCCCCATTTCTGCCTTCATCTCCCATCACCTGGACCCTCTGTGAAAACTTGTAGTCCCACTGCTGCCTGACACACAGGGGAGAACACAAACTCAGCTGTCCCTCCTACCTGTTTCACCTGGACAAACATTTACCCTGACCCGGAGAAGTCGTAGGACCTCGATGGACCTAATGGAGAGACAGTGCGTGAAGGACGGAGTGGGGTCTGTGGGTGAAAGAGCTCACCCCTCCGCGGTGTGTGACTCATGACTGAGCAGATGCTTCCCAGCACGCAGACAATAACCTGGTGACTTCTCCTGCATCCCTAAGGAAACCAGGCCTACCATCATGTAAGTTCTACAACAGATGAGGGTGGGGTGAGGAGAGTTCTGATGGCCAGAGGGTAGGCACCTGGGGGTGGGGGAGGGGAGAGCACTACAGACTCCCAGGCTCTGATGTCACAGAACAGCCACCTGATCACATGGTTGGCAGTGGTGGGAGACCTTCACAGTGGGTAACACTGACATTTGGTGGAGACACACCGGGACTCTCTAAAGAGAAATGCGACCCAGGAGTCAAGATTTGATGTGGACAGATGACACCCATCAGGTGGACGAAACGTAACCATCAATGATCTCACGATAAGAGAAATAAAGAAATTCAACTTGAAAATGTGTTCAATGTCTGTGGGACTCAAAGAAAGCCAAAGTGAAGCGATATTATCTTTCCCATGAAACAATAGAGATTTTTAAAATATCTTTTTGGGAAAGGATGCATCCTAATAAGCATCAGCTTAAAACTGCTGGTAAGAGTGCTAATTGGGTGTAAGTTTTCAGAAGCAACCTAGCAATTTAAAGCTTTACAGATACCACTCAACTCAAAGTTCTAGGCATTTGTCCAAACAGTCAATTCCTAAGGAAGGAGCACATTCTAAAATATATGACATGCGTGAAGAGACCTTAACGTGGGCACAAACAATTTACTCTATTATTGTACTTGAGATCTAAAAACGCATTTGGGTTGATAGAACCATATTCCCACATGCTGAAAATTACAAACATTATGTTAATATAATATATATTAACATTTTCCTTAAAAATAACTATTTCTTTGAAAGTAAGAATCTGAACTGCTTCAAAGTGCTCCTTTCAAAACGGGCTGTGACCACTCACCTGCTTAACATATACAGGAAGTTCTCCATCTGCCAGGAGCACACTCTTCCCCACCCCCTGCTGATATCAGTGCTCTGAGGAAGCAGTCACCTGCAGGGACACGTGTCCACAGCACAAGCATATGTTTCAGAGCACGGCCAGCATTTCCAGCATGCCTCTGGGACAGGACAGTTTGAATGCTGTGGCTGTAGAGTTCAAGATGGGTGGGACCACCTGTGGATCATAGTGTGGCTACTCTGGGTTTGTTCCATGGCCATCCTCATGTGGCCACCTTATTCAGATCTGCGACTGTGAATCCTGGTGAGTACTGCCAGCTTGTGGTCTGTTCCTAGTCACCAGTACAATTGTTATACACGCAGTCATAACCATGGTGACTGTCAGCAGTCAGAACAGCATCAGCAAATAGGCCACGGCCGCAAACCTGAGCCATCACACAGGGCCATGTACCTGAGAGACACAGCATGGTTAAAAAGCAGATGTGGGCCCTGGCCGGTTGGCTCAGCGGTAGAGCGTCGGCCTAGCGTGCGGAGGACCCGGGTTCGATTCCCGGCCAGGGCACATAGGAGAAGCGCCCATTTGCTTCTCCACCCCTCCGCCGCGCCTTCCTCTCTGTCTCTCTCTTCCCCTCCCGCAGCCAAGGCTCCATTGGAGCAAAAGATGGCCCGGGCGCTGGGGATGGCTCTGTGGCCTCTGCCCCAGGCGCTAGAGTGGCTCTGGTCGCAATATGGCGACACCCAGGAGGGTCGCAACATGGCGACGCCCAGGATGGGCAGAGCATCGCCCCCTGGTGGGCAGAGCGTCACCCCCTGGTGGGCGTGCCGGGTGGATCCCGGTCGGGCGCATGCGGGAGTCTGTCTGACTGTCTCTCCCTGTTTCCAGCTTCAGAAAAATGAAAAAAAAAAAAAAAAAAAAAAGCCGATGTGCGTACCCCAAAGTCCGCCCTTATGGAGCTAGACTGCACCCTTTCATCCTCTGCAGCGAGGACAAGCCCCCACCTTTCCCAAGTGCCCGGCAAGCAGCATATTAAGCAGAGCAACGGATGGAAACGAGCACCGCAGCTCCTGTGAGACTGACCAATGATTTTATTGCCTCCTTTCCTAGTTTAGAGAAAAATAGAGAAAAATCACTAAAACTTTTGGTTAAGCTGCTACTTATTTCCTACTAAATCTTAAGTCACACCAGAGTCCCAACCTCTCATTATTTCCTTTCCTATAAGTCCATATAGCTGGAACAAAGTAAAGCTCTTCTCTAGATTTGTTTGAGATAGTAGTCAAAGCATAATCAACAAAACTGTAAATGGAGCTAATCAACAATGATACATTGAAAAGGCCACATCACTCCCTCTCCACAATGCACAAAACTAGAAATAAATGAGAAAAGGTCACAAACATTTGGAAAATGTAAGAGATTCTCATGAAAAACAGAATATAGTAGAAATTTAAGGACTGAAAATGAATACAACTAGTGGATTCCAAGATGGTGACAAAGTGGACAGACGTCCCAACTGCCACCTCCCATTAGCAAATTGGATTACAACTTAAGAACAATCACCTTGAAAAACCAATATTGGACTAAACAAAGAGGAGTATATAACCAAGGATCACAGAAGAAGCCACACCAAGACTGGTAGGAAGGGTGGAGATGCAGAAAGGCTGCCCACTCCCAGGAGCGAGCATTGTGGAGGATGCAGACTGACTCTCACTGCAAGGAGGTTTGCCCTGAGAGGGGAGGGTCCTAAGTCCCAGGCTGAGCAACCCAGCCTAGGGCACCAGGATCTAGAAGAGGTGCCATCAGCACATTTGGCGGTGAAAAGAGCCAAGGTTTCTGTCTTCAAGAAAGAGACATAGAAGAAGAGGGAGAGAAGGGAAGGGGAGAAGGGGAAGAGAGAAGAAAAGAGGAGAATAGGAAGAAGGAAGGGGAGAGATGCAGATGGTTACTTCTTTTGTGTACTCTCACTGGGAATCAAACCCCGGACATCCCGATGCCGGGCTGACACTCTATCCACTCTAACCAGCCAAGGTGGACTATCAAATTTAAAACTACTTCCTAATGTTTTCATGTTTGATGAAGCATTTTTAGTATAGCTCCTCTGTCACCATAGTTGTTTCTCAGCCTCAACCGATCTGTATGATCTGAGAGCAAAGATACCAGGCTGCATGCTCCTTTGTCCCCCAAGCAACAGCATATTCCTTAGCACACAAGAAATGAATAATAAGAGGCAACTAAATGACTGACTCCTACTCTGAGCTGATTCTACACTATCCGGTACAAACTGACATACAATTCTTTAAGTTGGCTAATATTCTAACTTACATGTCCATCCTCTCTTGGACAAGTAAAGACTCCACTGCTAATTAAGAAATACAATTAAACCTCAAATCAACAGATAGTAGGTGCTTCAGTACTTAATTTGTCAGTCATAAATCCTTTTTCCTCTACAAACAGGCCCGGCCTCCCACTGGAAGCACAACCCTGCCAGTCTGCGTGTGTGCTGCCTGCATCGTTATTCTTTGGTATTTGGTACTTCAATGTCTTGCCCAGAGTAGCACAGTGTGGAGCAAAGTCCTTCTTTGGACCAGAAGGGCTTGGACTTGAATTTGTCCTCAAAAATCTTTCTACTTCTTACCTTGAAAAAGTGACTTAACATGTCTGAGCATCAATTTAAACTGTAAAATGGTGCAACTATTATCACCGCCTAGCATTGTAGTAATTTAACACCTGAAAAGCATCTAGCACATAGTGCTAAAGAGTAGATACGGCTAAACTGATGACAGACAGTTAGCATGTAATTCCCTGGAGATGGAAAATAAAACCTTTATTGCGAGGTAACCCGTACAATCCCATCTACAGACAATGAGATCCTTGTGATTTTTGTTGTCGAAATGGCCTTTAAGAGGTCTTAGGTGATTTTATCACAAAAGTGTGAGCTGCAGAGTTGTTTATTCCACAGGACTGCCACCCCAGTTTTGTGAGATGACACTCCCTTTGGGGCAATTAGTCCTGGGTCAGAATAAACACCAAGGACCCGGCTCCGGGGGGGACAGCCCCAGGTTCCAGTAAAGACCTACCTATGTCAGCATCAGAGCACCCGCCCTCGCCCCATGTGGCTGTTACTCGAGTTCCTCCTCCTGGGACACGATGGGCAATCGACCTTGGAAATGGACCGTACTGGAGACAGTTCAGCGTGGACACGCTGGTCAGGCCACTGCCCACTCTCACCGGGCTAAAGAAGGGCAAATGAAGCTCACCCACCTCTGCCTTGGCTCCCCGAGGGCTTCACAAACTGTTGAGTTCCGTCGCTGCCCTCCTGCGCCACGTCTCCAAGGCGCTCTGGACAGAATATAAGCGAGGGAATGAGGGCGCACGTGCGCCCAACCGCTCTAACCCGTAACTTCCGGCTCCCAGCCAATTGGACTGCTTGGTGATGCGCACCTCACCTCTCCCCAGGCCTAACTTCCGGTTGCAGAGAGGAGGCGGAGCCTGGTGCTGTTGTGGGAAGCATTGAGGGTGGTTGAGGCGAGAAGCAGTGAGGAGTGCGTTGAGGTGCGATGTGTCCTCGCAGCAGGGCTGTCTCTGAGCTTCCGCAGCTGTTCTTGTAATGTATATAATTTTACTAACCAGTATCAGCCCAATAAGTTCATTTTTAGAAACCCATTAAGAAAGCCACCCCGCGGCGCTAATTGACTGAGGGAAGGAACTCACAGGAGTCATACTCAGACCACAGGTCTCAGCTTGCAGATTTCCTGAATAACCTGAGAGCACTGGTGTTCCATACAGAAACACCCAATTTTACTGTACTTACGGCCATCCTACAAACCAGAGGCGGTGTTCCTGCCCACACATGAGTGTGCATGCTGCATTAAAAAAGAAAAACATCTGATATACACAACAGAACAACTGGATGTTATCAGTTCTTTTTTTTAATTTATAAAAGCAATGTTTTAACTGAGCATTCATTTCAAGTAGAAGAATTATGGAAAACTGACAGTTATGATGAAACGTAGAACATGATCATAGTGGAATGAGACCATTCTAGAGGCCCTCCACAACTCTATCATTGTCAAGAAGATTCACTCTTAACCCTGTGTAACAATAGGTGAAATACTACTAAATCAATAGGGATCTCTTGGCAACATTTTCTTTACAATTTCAGTTTTTAAAAATAGCAGCAGACTGAGTGTTTCAGGAATATGTAGGTGAAAAAAAGTGTAGTTGAAGACATTAGGTCTCTTAATTTATTGTCTGAAATGGATGGAAAATGTCATTGAATTTTGTTGGTATAACACCAGGGTTTCTATATGACCGTGGTCTGAAAACTACTATTATAATCAAGACTCCACCTTTTATTGACACATTAACAGAAAAATAAGTTCACCAAGGAAACAAAACTGTGTAATGACAACACTGGGACTGGGAACTGTTCTGGTCCACGTGTCTGTAATGGTTTCTTTTCACACTCCCTAGAAGAAGACATAACAAGCAAAATACTGATTTTTAAGATGCTAAAACATTTAACACTAAAGAATCCTCACCTGCCCAGGAAGTGGCGCAGTGGCTAGAGCGTCGGACTGGGATGCGGAGGACCCAGGTTTGAGACCCCAAGGTCTCCACCTTGAGCGCAGGCTCTTCTGGTTTGAGCAAAGTTCACCAGCTTGGACCCAAGGTCGCTGGCTTGAGCAACGGGTCACTCGGTCTGCTGAAAGCCCATGGTCAAGACACATATGAGAAAGCAATCAGTGAATAACTGAGGTGTTGCAATGAAAAACTAATGATTGATGCTTATTATCTCTCTCCATTCCTGTCTGTCCCTATCTATCCCTCTCTCTTACTCTCTCTCTGACTCTATAAAAAAAAAAAAAAAAAGAATTCTCAAAAAAGTCATGGCAACATTTCAGATTTTAATGACCCTAACCTTAACACTAATTAATTATGATCACAAACCTAACCTTAAACCAAAATTCTAACAATTACCCTCAACTTATGTATACAACTAATCATTATTTTAACCCTAACACTAACCATAACTTTAATTCTAAATCGAAACCTCATCCTTACCATTTCCCTAATCATAATCATAATCCTAAATGTAAACCTAAATCTATTCCTAAATTTAATCCTAACACTAACTCTAACACACATTTTAAACCTAACCCTAAACAAAATGCTCACCATCACCCTCACCCTAATCTATCCATAATTGTTACTTCAGTACTTACACTCACCCTCACATTCACCCTCATATTAAATCACAACCTAAACCTCACCCTAACCCTGGCTCTAACTTAGCCCTCTCCCTCATTCAAGCAATAACCCATATCTTACCATTCACCACCAACATAACCATAACCCTAAATCTCACCCACATTTTCACTGTCTCCCTGTCTTTGACCCTAACTAGAACTCTAATTCTAACCCAACATAACCCTCACACCTATCCTAACACAAACTTTACCCTGCATACTAGCTTCATTTTCCCCCTTCATCCTCACTCTCATACTGAACCTAACCCTATTTCTTATCCTAACACTAACCATCACTCTCAACCTCACACTAACACTCACACTCATCTTTACCCACACCATAACCTCATATTAACTCTATCTATAAACTCAAACCCTAACTGTAGATCTTATCCTTACCTTCACTTACAACTCTACGTTTACTATCAACATAACCTCATATTACCCTTAACACAGGGGTCAGGAACCTTTTTGGCTGAGAGCCTTGAACACCACATATTTTAAAATGTAACTCCATGAGAGCCATACAACGACCTGCGTACATTACGCATCATCCAATAAAAATTTGGTGTTGTCCCGGAGGACAGGTGTGATTGGTTCCAGCCACCCACAACCATGAACATGAGCGGTAGGAAATGAAAGGATTGTATCATAATACATGAGAATGTTTTATATTTTTAACGTTATTATTTTTTTATTAAAGATTTGTCTGCAGGCCACATGGAGCCATCAAAAGAGCCACATCTGGCTCACGAGCCATAGGTTCCCGACCCCTGCCTCAACACTTACCCTAACCCGACCTTTAATCTTAATGCTAAAACTAATACAAACAAACTCAGCCTCACACCAACCCTAATTCTAACCCATATTCTAAAACTTTTCCTATAACCCTACCTGCAATGATAAATCTAACACTAATCCTTTATATAAATATAGTGTATTTGCATGGTGTGTATATTTGTAGATTATGTGTGGTGTAACCCTCACTGAGATATTACTTTCAAAATGCACATGAGATGGCAGCAAAGAGTACTTCTCACCCTTTAGGACTCTGCCCACCTGCCTAAAAATGAGAATTCAGACCCATGATACTAAGCTTACCTTGAGATAATTCATGTTTTAGGTCCTTCACCTGCCTCTTCTCACCTACCGCTCCCATACTCCATGTGAGACAGGGACAATCACTATCTCCATTTTAAGTTATTTCAACTGAAGACTGACACTAACACAGTTCTGAGTCCAGATTCAATGTCTAAATGGGCCAAAATAGGCCAGTGGAGTGCACACAGATAGTATCTTGAACAAGTGAAAAGACCTAGTAGTTTTTGCAGGTTTGGGTTGAGTGTTATTCATTCTATTTGATGATGTCTGCTCATTACCCAATGGTCCAGCTTGCCATGCAGTCATCCAAACTGACGCTTAGAGGGGGCCTTCGGCAAGCAGCTGGGGAAGGGGCCAGGTAGGGCAGGAGGAGGTGGCCTAGCCCTTTGTAGGAACACAACCAGCTCCAGGTCCCTATAGCAGTGACTTCTACACCCTACCTGTCACCTGGCATTTTAAAAATCTGTTTTTCAGTCAGCAGCACTGGTCTACTTCTGCCATGTGTCCTTCCTCTGAGGTCTCAACTGACAAGAGATTTCTATCAGCTGAGAATGGAGTCTAGGGGGACAGTTTCCATACTGGGTAGTGACTGAGCCCCAGACAAGTGTAGAGCTGCCTTCTGGTTCCTCCACCTACCAGCTGTGTGATTTCAGGCAAGAAAAGGGAAATCAGTCCTGTCCTCTGTCAGAAGGGGATAACCACCCCTCTCAGGGTAGCTGTGAGGGTTCAGGAAAGTGGTGAATGTTAGCTCCTGCCTAACATGTGATCTGCATTCATTCTCCATTTCTCTTCCTTTCTTAGTCCTTTATCTACCTTCTAAGGGCTAGATGAATGAAGATCTTAGCAAAGAATCTCCTTTTAGCAGAATGAGCTCTCCTATTCATATCCAAATAGCAAAGTCCTGCTAGGTAGTAACTCTTGCCCCTGTGCTGGCTTTATCCTCATAGTAGTATAAGCACAGGCTTCTCTGATCCTCATTCCTCTGCTCCTCTTTAAACTGATGGACACTGGCATTGCATCCTATCCAGTGGCGCAAGGTCACCATTTGCCCATCGTCACTGGTGATGTCCACTGCCCACTTGACCATTTGGAGTAGGCCCAGTTTCCCCACTGAGGTTTCTCTTTTCCCTTTTTATGTAAAATCCCTGTTCCTCCTCCCCCTCACCTGCTCATTTTGCACCCATTACCTTTCTTGCCTGAATGAATGAATGAATTGCTCTCTGAGGGTTTGTACTGCCACCTTTGCTTCTGCACATGTTAGATGGCATTCTGTTCTCAGGAAAAGTTTTCTCTCCTTGTTTATTCATTCTTTTGTTGATAGCAACATGGCCTGGGGGTTTCTGTCTACTCAACCTGTCATGACCTGTTATGCTGACCCACGCTGGCCCACAGAAACCCCTTCAGGATGGTCCTTGGTCCTTTGGAGATGTCTCCATCAGGTTTTGAGCATCTTCCTCTGGCTCACCTTCCCTGGAATCAGCTGTTTCTCCAAGAAGCCTGGTTCTTTGAGTAGAAAGTGGTATTAGAACCCAGGATCAGGCGTTAGGTATGCTCACTGCCTCCTGGCCTGCTGCTGACCCCTGGTCTGCTTGGGAGGCGGAGCATTTGGGACATATGTTCACAGTACACACATGTGCATACAGACTTCCCTTTTTACTTCTCTGTGTGTTGAAAGCCACACATCTGGCCTGGTTGTCCTCACACCATCATCGCGACAGCAAGAAGCTGGTTGTCATCATCCCTCATGCACTCACTGTCACCCAGCCCCCAAATGCAGCCCTTCTGCCAGCCCCTCTGGCCACCATCCTCAGGGTGTCCCCCACCCCCCCCCGTCTCCATTGTGTGACAGCCAGCTGTGCACACGAGACCAATAAAGATGATTCTTCAAGAAAGTGATGGGTAGAATTTAAGATTTCAGGATTATGGATGATTGTAGTTATGTTTTAGTGCTCGTATGAATTTTCTGCTCATTTGTTTTAAAATAATGGGCCTTGAGAAAGGATAGGAAAGGGAAGGAAGCCCTCGAAGCTGTTGGGTCTCAGAGCGAAGGGCTCTGGTTTATCTCTTGGCATTGATCATGTTGTGACCCTTGGTGAGGAGAGAGCGACACCATCCCACTGACCTTATTTCAAAGCTCACAAATCTAGATTAATCAGGGGGATGCATCTGGACTGACTGTTCAGTGTTTTCATGGTTATGCAGTGCCCTTCTTTATTGACTGTGGAATAGTTAAATTAAGCTATAACCCAGGCCTGCCCCAAGTGTTCTTTGGGAGAGTGGATTAGCCAGGCCTCCTTGACTTAAGGTGGTGGTTTTCACCTGCTTGTCCACAAACTGGTGCCAGCTGACCTGTGGCCAAAAAACATTGACGTAGGGAACAAAAATCTCAACTCAAACTGGTTAAGGGGAAAATAACAATTATGTGCAGCCTTTATGATCAGAAAAGCTCAGGCATTGTAGCTTAGAGGGGCTCAAGCAATGTTGTCTAGGCTGTATCTGTCTGTCTGTCTCTCTCTTCCCCACCTTCCTTTGCTTTGGTTCCACGTGTCCCCCTTTTTGTGGTGGCAGTCTCCAGACGTTCTGGGGTCTGTAATTTTCCTTCTGTCCATCTGAAAGAAAGAACTTTGCTTTCTAAATTGTTGTGACAAAGTTGCAGCCTTGGGTCTTCCTGGCCTTCTGGGGTCCCACGGGTACCCCAGGCCACGCCTTTGGCCAGAACATGGAATTGCTGATTCCTTGGCTTTGTTGGGACTCCAAGGAGGGGTGGGGTGGGGAGCACTCCCCACAACCCAGTCCCACTGTTGCCACAGGAAGGAACCATGGCGGCCGGGCAGGTACTAATGGTGTTACCTACAGTAACGACCGGCTTAGTGAGTTAATGAGATCATTTCACTGCGGACTTAGTGATTGTAAGTCAGGATTTCTCAGGTTTTCTTTTTTTAACTACTCCAATTAACAGTTTTAATATGTTCTGTGTCATCTGTTCTCACTACTAACTGGTGAGATGTTGGCTCTTTCTCATAGTCTGTGCAGAGGTGAATGTCCCCCACATCTGTCTCAATGATCAGAATCCCACGGTCACTGGGCAGCCCCCACCATCGCCCCCACAGCGGCCTGCCTCCGCATGGTTGTTCCCCGCGATCCCCGCTCAAGCTTTCAAAACTGTCCACATGGGAATGTGGGGTCAGAGCCCATTTTCTGGCCTTTCGTGTCTCCCTGTCCTGGTTGTCATCGTAACATGGGGACAATGGGTGTCCCGCTGTTGGTGTAGCCCACCGCTGGTTGCTCTCCTTTCCCGAGACATCCAGGAAGTGCGGGTGAGTGGGGCTGAAGGCCAGTTGGATACACCTCACTGTCCAGTGCCACATGTTTTCCTGAACCCTCTGCCTGAGGTGGACAGCATCACTGCCACTGCTGGAGTCTCCTTGCTCCCTGTGAACCGGGGTGGGGACATGCTGGCCGGCTACTGAATATAACTCACACACCTTTGCCCCTTACCCCCCCCCCCCCGGACTCCATCAGAACCCATTGACGGGGAGGGTTTCCACTTACATGTGAAGCTACAGGCTCACAGTGATGGTTCTGGAAACCAGGTCCAGATCTTTTTGACCCCAGACCTGTTGATTCATGAGTCACACACGTCCTACCTAGGAGGGCTCTGAGGGGAGGGTCCATTGTGAGACCGCCCTGCTGGCCTCAGGTGGGCTGCTTTTTAAAGCACTGGGGGCTGCTTGTTACCCCGAGGGGCACAGGGGGGATCTCCTTCTGGACACAGGAGGGTGCACGCCCCTCCTGGTCATTTCATACCTCCTCCCTGGGGTAAGAGTGGGAAAGCTTGCACAAGCCCTGGCCAGAGATGGTGCGTTCTAGTTTGCATTTCACGGGACTGATTGCTGAGATTGTGGGGAAGATAGCTTGTACCTCTGGGCTCTGGTCAAATGGCAGGATTGTAGGACCCATCACAGACCCCATGTTGAACAGCCAGGGACAAGTCCTCCAGTACCTTCTCCCCAGGCCCCCAGCCAGGGCTCCAGCAGTCCCCTGAGGCTCAGGGTGTGCTGAATGCTGATGTGTTTAAGGCCCTGGTCCAGAATGGTGGGAGAGCTGGTCTGCCGCCCCGCTGGGTGACTCTGAGGGAGCAGCTGAACGCCAGGCTGAGCTGGGTGTGTTCTGCATGGTTTCCCGGTTCACAGTGGACTGTCGTTTCAGGCCTGCAGGTGTGGTCACGTGCAGCACCTTCTATGGGGCTGATATGGAGGAGCAGAATGCCTTGGGGAATACCGCCCTGCACATCTGTGCCCTCTACAAGCAGGTGAGTGGTGAGCACCCCTGGGCTTACACCCCCACGCCCTTCTATAACCATAACCGCATGGATGCGGGGGAGCAGGTCATGGTTTCCTGGTGCTTGAGGTCAAGGACATCACTCCTGAAGGTCTCCTCTGCCTCTTCTTTCTTTCGTTCTCTTTCTCTGATTTCAAGGAACTCAGATGTGGACAGTGGTAAGGTGTGGATGCTATACTGAACAGAAAGGGGGTAGAGGTTCTGGAGACCTCAGAGATTTATGCAGCTGCTTGGTCTCCTTGCTGTCATTGTTATCTAACCGGTCTGAAGCAGTGGGTCCATCTGTTTGGGTGTTATCTGCAGCCTCTGCCTAAACCCAAGGTCTTTCCTTGCCCACTTCATCGTCATTTCCAGCCCAGGCCCCTCCAGCCACTTTGAAATACCACTTTGTTTCTAACTGTACAAACTCCTATGTACCCTTCAAGAAGCACTTCAGGTAGCCCACCCCTCAATTCAGCCTTCCCTTGATGATCCCCCAGTAGAGCTGCATCTTTGCTGTGAAGGCTTTGCAAGGCTGCCAGGGTGAACTGCCCTGGAGCAGACCTTGACTATGATGTTCCTGTTTTTCCTGCTGACATCCCCTCCTCCTTGGGTCCCTCTGCTCAGGGGCACAAACTGCCATTGCTCATGGTCTCTGCAACCCCCTGGCACAGGAGAGCCGCTCAGCCTGCTGGGGTTGGGGTAGCATTGCAGCTGATTTCAAGAAGTGTTTGTGAAACCCTGGCTGTTTGGCTCAGCGGTAGAGCAATGGCCTGGCATGTGGATGTCCCGGGTTCATTTCCTTGTCAGGGCACACCTCTGGTTCTCCACCCCTCCCCTTCTCCCTTCTCTCTTTCTATCTCTCTCTTCTCCTCCTATAGCCATGGTTTGGTTGGAGCAAGTTAGCCTCGGGCCCTGAGGATGGCTCCATGGCCTCATATCAGGTACTAAAAAATGGCTCGGTTGCTAAGCAATGAAGCAAAGGTCCCAGATAGGCAGAGCATCACCCTATAGGGGGCTTGCCAGGAGGATCCTGGCTGGGGCACATGTGGAAGTCTGTCACTCTGCCTCCCTGCTTCTTGCTTAAGAAATAAAAAAAAGGGGGGGAATTGCGGGCACTGGCCGCCTTCTTACACAGGGGTTTGCATGCAGCTGGGGTGTTCACCTGTGGAGCCTCAGCCTTTGCATGTGAATAGCTTTTTGAGTGTGCAGACGAGGTTTGGCTGTGGCTGGTATAACATCTGTGCCAACATGTGCTTTCTAACTATTGCTTCAAAAAAATTTTTTTTCTCAATTTCCCCCAGTAGATTTCAAGCATATTTTATCATGAATAAAAAAAACAAAACATACACCAGAGTAAACATGTTTTCTGTCACTTAAAATAATTGTGGACAAGATGGTTTTTGAAAGTGTGTGGGTGGTTTTTTTGTTTGTTTTTTTTTTTTTTTTTTGTACCAAGCTGTTTTTCTCTTTTAAGATTTAATTTACTCATTTTTAAAGAGAGAGAAAAGAGAAAGAGAGAGAGAGAGAGAGAGAGAAAGAGAGAAGGGAGGAGGAGCAGGAAGCATCAACTCCCATATGTGTCTTGACCAGGCAAGCCCAAGTTTTCTAACCGGCGACTTCAGCGTTCCAGGTCAACACTTTACTGCCCCACCACAGGGCAGGCATGAGCGTTTTGTTTGTTTTTGTTTTTTAGAAGAGGTTAAAACATTTGGGTAGTCTGTGTTTTGAGTTATTGATGGGGCCGGGTTTGACTGATGTCACTTTGCTCTAGATCTGTCCCGCCTCTTGGCTGATGGTTTCAGAAGGCCCAGAGCTGGCCCAGGTGTCTGGAAAACCCCTGCCCCATGTGCCTTAGGTTTAAAGAGAGATCAGCGAACTCTGTAAATGGCCACAGAGATTTTGTCATGGCTAGTCCAGTGCACCGTTTAGAATGGACACATCCACAGACAACAGTATATGGCTGTGTGTGTCAATAAAACTTTATCTACAAAACAGGTAGAGGGCTGATTTAGCCTATGGGCCATAGTTCGCTCAGTCAGGGCACTGGGGCTGCATCTACCTCCTCTCCAGACTTAAGTTTCGGACCAACTCTCAGGTCTGGAAGTGGCTGAGCCACTTCCTCCCAGCATACGGGAGCAGAGGGGCTCCATAAGTGCAGGAAAGCTGTCCCCTCTTCGGGGTCCTGGGATCATGGGGCAAACCTTCTGCTCCAGCCCATGTGACCCTTTTCTGCAGCCCAGGTAGAAATGCCTTAGGTGACACCATCTGTTTTGAACTCCTGCCTTGTCTTACTTCCCGGAAGCCACTGTAAGAGAGTCCCAGGCTCAGGGCATGGCAGCTCCCTGGCCATTTAGGAAGTCAGCAAGTGTTCCAAGGTCCAGCCCAATGAGCCCCTTGTGCCGCTTTTGGGAAGCTAGTGTGGTCATCATTCTCCTCCTCCAGGCCCTCCCTTGACCATCACGTTGTCTCATTGATGCAGCACAAAAAGCCAGTCTAAAAGGCATCATGGTGCGACTCAGAGAGGCATGTCCTCCAGGCACTGGTAATGATTGTCTGGGAGGGATGGCAGTCCCTAGGCTTTGTCTAGCACTCCCTGAATATTGTATCCAAGCCCAAGCCCTGCCCTAGCTGTGTCACCAATGTGCTAAGCTCCTCACTGTGCCCATTTCCTTTTCTCCGTACACGTGGGATGCGTGTGACTGCATCAGGCCAGGCTCAGTGCAGACAAGAGCAACCCACCTGCAACTTTAAGTAAGAAGGGGCATTACACAGAACATGCTGGGCTATAATGCCGAGAAATAAACTGTCCCGGGGTGGGCTCTTTGTGCCTTGAGTGAGGACAGGCTTCAGAGAATGAAGAGGAAGCCTCAGTGGAGGTACAGTGCAAGGATATGTGGCTGTCTGGGTTCCATTTGGTTTAAATGGTTACCTTGCTGTGCTCTTTTGGGCAGCCTACAGTTTCTCTTGGGCTCTGAATTCCCTCATCTGTAATGTGAGGATAATTATACTGAACTAAGCTATGAAGCTGAAAATAGAAAACAAGTATAGGGTATGCCTGGCACACTGTAGATAGTAAATAGTGGCTGTAATGGTGATGATGATGGCGATGATGATGGCAATAATGGTGATGGCAATGATGATGGTGGTGATGACGATTCTAATGGTGATGGGTGATGGTGATAAGGACGATGGAATGATAGTAATGTGATGGTGATGATGGCGATGATGATGTTGATTATGATGGCGATGATGGTGGTGATGATGGTGATGATGGTGATAGTGCTGTTGCTAATTTGCCTTATAAGGCCTCTCCTTATTAAATCAGAAAGCATCCAGATTTATGTATTTATGCGTGTGTTTCATCAATTATAGACAGGTTTCATCTGCACACTTCTAATAAAACACCTTGTGATCAGACTATTTTTCTCTTCTTATGAAATCAACTAATTAGGGCTCTGATTGTAAGCTGCACATTGTGTCTAATATGCTGTCTCCCTCAGCCTCCTCCTGACTTTTCAGAAGCCCCAGAGAGCCAGATGCTGGTGTTTGATATTCTTTCCTGGATAATGAAGGCTGGGAGGGAGTTGTTGTAACTATCAAAGGTTCCTAGGCCAGGCCAATTTTTCCAGAAGATAAAAAATAAGTCCTGCCACTCTGCAGCAGGTCAGAGAGACAGGCTGTGTTCTGTTCGTGTCTTTGTGCCCTTTCCGGTGTCCCACAGGGTGCTAGTTAGTTTAGCGGCTGCCTCCATGGGGCCATCGCAGGGTCTTAATCCCCGGAATGTTGCAGGTGTGCATCTCACTGGACAAAAGGCATCCTCGGGGCTCTCCCCTGAGACTCCCCTAACAGGCCTTCAGTGGCCATTGCTGGTTGTCATTCTGCACACAGGTCAGGAAAGCGAGGCTTCCCACCTGTCTTCTGTATCTTCTCCCCCAGTCTATGGGGACACAGTCCTATAGCCCCTTGATCGGTCTGGGGCCAGGCTTCCCCGGGTACAAGTCAGCAAAGGCACCATATGCCCTGGCATGTGGGAGTTGTGATCTTTGGGGTAAAGCCCTTGAAAGGGAGGGTTGGTCCCTAGAGCCAGCCAGGTTCCAGCCCCTCACTGGTGACGTCAACTCTGGGCACTTGACTATTTTTTCTAATCTGATGCATCTCAGCTCCTCTAAGATATATAGCTGCCTAGACAGGCTCATTTCAAAAGATAATTTAAACTGGAAATAAATTCCTGACTTAAAATTTACAGCATTTAGTAATTCATGTCTGCGACATTTAAGCAAAGATCACCTCAGTCAAGTACAAATGAAAGCACTTGCTGGTCAATTAAAATCCTAGCTGCACTGCTGACGGGGTGATTTTGGGCATACCAGCAACCAGCATCTGTCTCCATCAGCCTCTCTGTAGCATCTTTGCTTGGGGTCTATGACCCACACCCCTCTTGTCCTGATTCTTCCCCATGGTGAGCTCAGGCAGACCTGTGTGTCTTGGTACCTCCTAGAAAACATTTATGGCCCCAGTCAGCAAGTGACTAACCTCCCTGTGTGCTTTGGCAGTGATGTCCAAGCCTGAATCTTCCCCATGGTGCAGATAGACCCTTCTCTCCGTAACTCCAGCCTGCAACCTAGGTCTCCCTCCTGTTCCTTATGACCCCTCTTGTCCCAGGTCTTGTCACCTCCCTTCTATCTTCTCCAGCACTCCCATCCTTGCCCAGGCCCTTGGCATTTTCTCCTGGACAGCTATATTCACTGCCGGATGGTCTCTTTCCTTCCCGCCATGATTCTCTATTTACTGTATCCACTGTGCACTGGAATGCTTTTGGACCACACATCAGTGTCCTCTGTGATGAAAACCCCCTTCACATGGTACCTGGAGGCCCTTGTTCCCCATCCAGCTCATCTTCTGGACCACCCTCCAGCTTCCTGCATCCAGCCCCAGGGCCTTTGTACTTGCTCCTTCTGCTGGGAAGGCTTCCCTGAATTGTCACAGGCCTTTCTTGGACCATCTCCCCTCACTCTCTTCATTGCATGAGCCTCTATTGTTATTTGCATCTGTCCCCCAGGGCTGGGACAATACCTGGCATGCTCAATACAGACTCCTTGCATACATGAATTAATACACTTTCTGGCTCTGTTGTCCTCGTGTATAAAATGAAAATAATGAGACCCCAGCTCCTAGAGGGGTGGTGCCCCAGAGGGATGGTGTGCCTTGGCCTGGCCTTGAAAATGTTCAGGGAGGGGAAGACAGTACTTCTGTTAAGGGAAGTGTCTGAAAAGTCACACCACGAGGATGATTGACAGTGAAATGATATTCTGCCTGTGCTTCAGTCTTCACAAAATCAAAAAGCATGTTGTGCCTGACCAGGTGGTGGCGCAGTGGATAGAGCGTCAGACTGGGATGCCAAGGACCCAGGTTCGAGACCCCGAGGTCACCAGCTTGAGCGCGGGCTCATCTGGTTTGAGCAAAAGCTCACCAGCTTGGACCCAAGGTCACTGGCTTGAGCAAGGGGTTACTCAGTCTGCTGAAGGCCCACGGTCAAGGCACATATGAGAAAGCAATCAATGAACACCTAAGGTGTCGCAGTGCGCAACAAAAAACTAATGATTGATGCTTCTCATCTCTCTCTGTTCCTGTCTGTCTGTCCCTGTCTGTCCCTCTCTCTGACTCTCTCTCTGTCCCTGTAAAAAAACAAAAACAAAAAAACAAAAAAAAATGTTGCTTCTGTGTCTATACTCAGTTGACTTATTTAAAAGGACGCAGACACAGCTGTGTTCTCCCAAGATACTCTGCAGAAAGGATCCGGGCAGCGAGCAGCCACTGTTGGGAACCCCTCCAGATCATAGTGTTCCCATTCCTCTCCCTTTCTGAAGCCACAGTCTGTCACTTAACACTCCTGGAACTCTGCTTCCTAATCTGTGGAATGGGCCCTCTGTTAACTAAGAGCAACTGGCAGATCTGTTTTCTAAACTGCAAAGCACATGTGTGTGCACATGTGGTATTACACATGGACACATGTGCGTGCACACACAAACACGCAACTCACAACCGCAAATGTGCATATTTGCACACACATGGGCATGTGTACACAATACACAAACATGGGCACACATACTTGCATGCACATACATGAAGTAGAATCGCCACCACCCATGTGAGTCACTTGCCCTTCATTTTGAAGTTGCAGTCTGGAACACAGTCCCGCTGGGAACTCCAGCAAATATTAGCGTGATGGAGCTTTTCTCTCGGAACATTTCAGGCCAGTTCAGGATGTTGAGCTTTCTCTGCTTGCTGTGTGTGACACTTCTGTCCCCTGAGTTTCGCAACATTTCACTGTTAGTGCGAACCTGCTCTCAGCTCTGGAGCTGCCTCGGGAGCAGGTGTGTGCACATGTGTGTGCCAAGCTCCGTGTCTGTGCCATGCATGCGGTTAGACATCTGTCTCATTCATCAGGAAACACTCCAGAGCTTTCCAGGAAGATGGAGAGACCTGACATTCACTGAGTGTCCATTCTGGACCATGTGGAGCTATACTGGCCACACACTCGGACATCATCTGTCTGTCTTGTGAATTGTCTAGGAGGTGGGGCTGATATTTGGGGCTGTCAAACTCCAAACTCATGTCCACTCAGCCCCTCTGTGTCCTGGAATCAAGTTGATAGCCCCCTCCTCACCTCTGTCTTCCACTGGAGGGAACACAGCTCCGTGAGGGTGCAGACCAAGTCCCCGTCATTGTCATGACACTCCCCCATGTGGCATTTGCAGGTCCCAGCACATACATTTTGGGCGAGGGAACCGAGCACCTCAGTTCATTGGTGTATGTCGGTGATTCTCATGTCTGTTCCCTAATCACCACTTCAGTGAGGTTTTGACACCACTGATGTGCTGTGACTCTTCTCATGTCCTGTCACTCAGCTCTAACTAAAACATCTCTGCCCCCTGAGAATCAGTATTCACCCCCCTTGAGGAATAGCTTAAAATTAAAGCATTTGAGATTTCTGGTTTTGCTTAAATGTCTATTTTTGTATAATTGCGTCCCTTCTTTTGGGGATCATTAGAGGAAAAACGAAAAGAGAAGAACAAAAGGGACGTAGGAACTTCCTGGGTGGCTGTGACAAATGGCAGCAGACAAGTTTACATGTCATCATCTGGGGGCCATCAGTCTGTAACCCAGGCATCTGGCAGGGCCACACTCCCTCCGCAGGCTCCAGGGGAGGGTCCTTGGTCCTTCCCGCCTCTTCCAGCTTCTGGGGTCCTAGGCCTCATTCCTGGGCTGGTGTCCATGTCTGTCCAATCTCTGCCTCCATCTTCACATGGCCTCTCCTCTTCTATGTTCAAATCTCTGTCCACTTTTCTCTCCCAAGGACTCTTGTGATTACATTTTGGGGCCACCAGGTAATCCAGGATTCTGTCCCCATCTTGAGACATGGTTGATGAAGATTTTTAACTTCATCACATCTGCTGTGTAAGGCCATGTGTTCACAGGTTTCAGAGATTTGACCCTGATATCATTTGGGGTCGTTATTCTGCCCACCACAAGGGGAAGACAGGAGACAGGGTAGCCAGGCAGAGTAGCTGGCTCTGGATAGGGAGCAGGGCCAAGAGAGCTGTGCCTTAGAAGCAGTTTTCCAGGCCTGAGCTGGAGAGGGAAACTGAGGCTGAGATGTGTTGTAGGAGCAGGTGAAACAGTCAGGGTCAGTGAGGCCCAAAGGCCTGGAGCAGGGATGGAGACTCAAGGTCAGGGCACAGCTGCTAGGGACAGAAGTAAACTCAGAGCACAGTGAGTCCTTATAAATTTCCACCAAAGTCCAGAGCCAGGTGTGGGACATGAAAGGGACTGGCCTGGCTTCATCATTTTATTTAGGATCAAGGAAATTGCCCCTGGGTCCCAGGGGTGTCTGTCCTCTTCCTTTGTAGATCTGTCCTGCCCGGCCACCACCCTCTGTCCTGATTGCTGCCCTCAGCCCAGGCACTGAGCATCTCTCCCGATTAGCGCTCCCTGCCCTCTGCTCCTAGCCCCAGACCGTTTTCCAGTGGCCAGCCCTGTCCAGGAGATACATGAAAGGGGGTCACTCCTGGTTCCCCTACCAGGAAACCCTCAAGCATGGCTGTACTTGGGTCTGCTCCTGTGTCCCCCATTCCACTTCTGCATCCTGAGCTGCAACTGTGCAGAATGGCTGCCCACTGGCCTGGCCTGGCCTCCAGGAGCTTGGGCCTGTGTCATTCATGACATGCAAGGCTCACTCTGCTCCAGGGTCATGAAGAGGTTGTAGGACCTGGGAGATACCAAGGGACTGATGATGACATGGTCACCATCTCCCACCCAAAGCTCACTAGGGGTGAGAATCTCACTCAGGTGCTGGGCACCAGGTAGGGTCTGCCCAGTGGTCCTCAGAGCCAAGATCTTAGGAAAAGACTTGGGAGCTTCTGTTTGGTTTTGGGGGTTGGAGGACATTATACTGATTGCTACATGACTTTGGGTCTTTTATAAGATTTTTGTGTTCTCTATTCCTGGTTCTAGTCAAGAGACATGTTCTTCCATCTCCTCTCACCTCTGGAAGCATCTGAGCAGTTGCTGTGTGGTGATCCTTATGCTTTTCTCCAGACATAAGTATCAGTTACTTTGTTCAAAGCCCAGCGTCCCTCAGGCTGGCTGGTGTCATGTGAAGACAGGGAACTGGGATGTGGACAGGACAGAAGGGCCTGTCTAGCAAACCCTGAGCTTCCCCTTGCAAAGCTGCCGCCAGCAGTGACATATCAGAGAAAGTCACACCTTTCAGAGTCCCAGGGAAGAAATGGGACAGCAGAGAGTCAGGTCAGTGAGGTATGACGGTCCGACCAGGAGATTTTGGGGTCCACTCCCATCATGTTGAGAACCAGCATGGGTGACAGTGTGACTCACTCAACACTCAGGGTGCAATTGCAGCAGTACTGATAGAGTGACCTCATAATCTTTGGGCATCTGGAATTTATCTGAGCCTGGATCTGCCATTACAAGCTTTGGACAAGAAATAAACCTCTCATGGCCTTTGTCATTTATAAATCTTCCCATTTTTATAGCTTTCATTGTTAAAAGACCTATGTTTAGGCTTTGACTCTGCCAACTGGCCTGTGATGGTCTTGGGCATGTGTATTCTGTTCAACGTGATCTGTGCCTTGGTTGGAGAATTAGCATCTAAACTTTCTGACTTCTCTGATCCATTGCTGGGTTTTGAACCAAGAGAGACTACGATGGACCAGAGACTGGTCACGTGAAATAACAGTGAAAAACACAGATTACAAAACAACTTTAATTATCCCTTTAAATCTTCAGAGGAGATTCCTGGTTTTACAGCTCAGCTGAGTAGAGCATCTTCCTGATGTGCCAAGGTTGCAGGATTGGTCAGGGCACATACAAGAATCAACCACTGCCGCATAAATACGTGGAACAACAAAATCAGTGTTTCTTTCTCTCTCTCTTCCTCCCTCCCTTCCTTTAGCTAAGTCAATAAACACAGTAATTGAAAAAAATATATTTTAAAGAAACTTGAGAGAATAGTAATAATTGTCAATTCTGGATGGTAGATACTCAGGGTTTTACAAAATGCAGTCCAAATACTTTTCAAATTTAAAAAAGTAGGTATGTTTTACTGGGAAATTTCAAAAATTGACTCAAAAGGAATGCAAATACTAAATTGTGTAATAACCGACAGACAATGTCTCCAAATATCAGGGAACCACCCACTATAAAAGGAATGAAACAGCCATCTTTATGGCTGATTTTTACTCAGAACAATGTCCTAACTCCTCCTGTGACAAAAGCATCATCCCAGTACCAGACAGCAAAGCTATTTGTATTCTAATTCCTTGGTGCATTAACAGGAAAATGTTGAGGTTTATAAAAAGAGAGTATTTGTGATTCAACATCAGGCAGAAGTTTTTTCAAAATACTAGAGTAAAAAGTTAAATGAGAATAAAACTTAATCCTTTTTATAAAAACTATTTTATATATTTTAAAATCTGGGATGCTTCACGAACTTGCCTATCATCTTCACACAGGGACCATGCTAATCGTCTTTGTATCGTTCCAATTTTAGTGTTTGTGCTAAGCAAGCACAATCAATCAATTTACTTTCAACAAAAGTGCTATAAAAATTCAAAAGGGAAACAAATATCTTTTCAATTAATTATTCTAGACCAACTGGATATCCATTATGGAAACAAATGAACCTCTACCTTTATTTTTCACAATGTACACATTAATTAGGGATAGGTCAGACTACATGTGAAAGCTAAAAGTATTAGGCTTCCAGAAGAAAACAACAGGAGGTTAATCTTAGATTAAACACCAATTTTTATATTATATAAAAAGAGCACAAATACAAAATAAGTTGATAAACACCAACAGAATTAAAATTTGGGCTCATAAAAAATTAATCTTAAAGCTCAAAGTTTACAGTTCAGTGATGTAAAAAAAATGTAAAATTTCGTAACCATCGTGTATTTTTGCATTCTTTGTTAACTAGGAATAGAAAACTTGAAAATGCAAAATAAACATTCCACTTAGTCAAAAACGACTGAGGATGACTTGTCAGGTGCTGACCCATAACCTGGAATAAGTTTAAATGTGCTCAAGAGTACAGCAAATGCCAGGAGGTGCAGATTACGTAACCTTCCATTTAGAAGTTCCAAAAGCATCTACGGAAAATCGGCCACGAGAAATCAGCACCAAGGCGACTGCCGGCTCCACCGTCTGGCACTGCGCACGCGTAGTGTTGGCGCAGGCGCTAGAACGCGCTGGAGGACGATGGCGGTGACCAGTACCCCCACGCCGGTGTATGCGCACGTGGGCCGTGGCGCGTTCAGCGACGTGTACGAGCCCGCGGAGGACACGTTTCTGCTGCTAGACGCTCTCGAGGCGGCGGTGGCCGAGCTCCCGCGGTGAGCGCCTGGCGTGCCGTCCTAGAGGCGGCGGCACAGGGCAAAGGAAAGGATTGTCGCCGCCGCCCCGATGGGGGGCGAGGTAACACCCGCGCAGTCGGACGCCGGAAGCCGCCCCGGCGATTTCCCGAAGGAACAGGGGGCGGTGGGCCGGGCACGTCCTTTCCGTCCACCGGTGATGACAGCACGCGCTCTGACGGCGGCGACCTTACGTATCGTGCGGGACACACCGGCTCCGACGCTACCTGTTGTGGGAGGTGCACGCCGGCGCGCGGTGCCTGACGGGATGGACTCTGGCGCCACGGACGCGAGCGGGAGTGGAGGGGCGGGGGCCGAGGCTGAGACCTGGGGAGGGCGTGCTGCAAAGCCGCTGGAGGGAGCTCCACTCAGGTCGGAAAGGTGCTGCGGCCCCGGAACGGCAATTTTCATTTAATTGAAAAAAAATTTTAGTTACATGCAGCAAACAGCATACATAATTTTACTTAGCTCCTTGTAAATAATAAAATTGACCTGTTGAAATGTTCACTATAAACTTTAACATAAAAGAATGAATACCTACATTGTAAATTTTCTAATCAAAGGAATTTTGGTATTTAGGTGTATTTCAAGATTCAAACTTGAAATTGGTTTTCTCAGGATGAAACCGCTATCAGGCTTTAAAGATCAATTATATGTGTTAATTCTTCTTAAGTTTGGTCAGGTTTTTCCCTGTATAAAACGGTCCCATTCTTATTAAACTAGTTTTTCATGATAAAGGATGGAACCTTTGGATTTACTTGGGTATAGGAACAGTACTGATGTATAAGGCAGGATATCTCAGACCGTTTCACAAGCACACACTGTGTTGCACAGTATGCTGTACAGGGAACTGATTTTGGTATAAAGTCTTGATAATTTTGGGTCTTGAAATTTTATTTAGGTCCTGGCTGGTTGGCTCATTTGTAAAGCGTTGGCCCGGCGTTTGGATGTCCCGGGTTTGATTCCCAGTCAGGGCACACAGAAATGACCATCTGCTTCTCCACTCCTCCCTCTCTGATTTCTCTCTCTCTTCCCCTCCTTCCTCCAGGGCTCCATTGGAGTGAGTTGGCCCTGGGAGCTGAAGATGGCTCCATGACCTCTGCCTCTGGCGCTAAGAGCTTCCTTGCTGAGCCTATGAGCATCACCTCCTATTGGGCTTGCCTGGTGGATCCTGTCAGGCTCATGTCTAAATCTGTCTCTTTGCCTCCCCTCCTCTCATGGAATTAAAAAAAATAAATTTTATTTTATTTTTAACAGCATGGGAATTTTAAAACCTATTGACTTTAGAGCGTGGGAGGGAGAGAGAGAGAGAGAGAAGCATTCATTTTGTTCCACTTATTTATGCATTCACTGGTTGCTTCCCACAATGTGCCATGACCAAAGATGGAACATGCAGCCTTGCAGTTTTGGGACCATGCTCTGACTCATTGAGCTAACCAGCCAGGGTGGTCTTGGAATTTTAAATATAAGACCACGACAGTTATTTTCAAATAGAAGCCACCTGGTAAGATTCAACAAACATTCTTACAGTATAATACAGGTTTGTCAGATAGGTTCACTGATCTCAAAAGTTAGAAACCCCTAGGTTTGTTGTTCAGTGGTTGCTTGGGGAGATAGGTATAGGTGAGACCCCAAATCCTATCATCAAACATATTTCTGTAATGAGGATAATTGATGCTTTATATATACACATACACACATATAAATATATATGTATGTATGTGATCATATGCAAGGAAATAAATTGAATGACAAAATACAGTAGAATGGAGCTAGCATTCTTTTTTTTTTTTTTTTTTTTTGAGAAAGAGAGACAGACCGGGACTGACAGACAGGAAGGGAGACAGATGAGAAGCATCAGTTCTTTGTTGTAGCACCTTAGTTGTTCATTGATTGCTTTCTCATAAGTGCCTTGTTGGGGTAGGGTCAAGGGGGCTACAGCTGAGCCAGTGACCCCAGCGATCTTGGGTTCAAGCCAGCAACCCTGGGGTCATGTCTTTGATCTCACGCTCAAGCCAGCAACCCTGCACTCAAGCTGGTGAGCCTGCTCTCAAGCTGGATGAACCTGTACTAAAGCCGGCGACTTCAGGGTTTTGAACTTGGGTCATCTGCATGCCAGGCCGATGCTCTGTCCACTGTGCCATCGCCTGGTCAGGATTCCATAGTTTTAATGTAATATTCTGAAATAATTAATTGACAGTCATATTGCTATTTAATGGACTTAAATTACACACCCAAAATTTTAACAATTTTGAGCTATGCATTATTAAGTGAGCATGAAGTAGTTGTCAGAAATTAGCTTATTTACAAATTTCTTTCATATTTCCATGTTTGCAGGTGGTGATAATGCTGGATAAATACAGAGTAAAAGTAGCATGTGAGTTATTTTCTAAAATGTGTTTTAATGCTAATGTACTAATATTATTTTCTGTTTTTTAGAGTGGAAATATGCCTTGAAGTGGGGTCCGGGTCTGGAGTGGTATCCACATTCCTAGCCTCCATGATAGGTCCTCAAGCTTTGTACATGTAAGTGTTAGAATATCAAATTCATCCACATCTTCTACTGATTCACTATAAGTACTATAAATATTGCTTGAATTAAATCACTTTTTTTATGTTTACTATTTTATTTTATTTTATTAATAATTTTATTTTTTTAATGAGGCGACATCAATAAATCAGGATACATATATTCACAGATAACAAGTCCAGGTTATCTTGTCGTTCAATTTTGTTGCATACCCATCACCCAAAGTCAGATTGTCCTCTGTCACCTTCTATCTAGTTTTCTTTGTGCCCCTCCCCCTCCCCCTTTCCCTCTCCCTTTCCCCCCTCCCCCCATAACCACCACACTTTTATCAATGACTCTTAGTTTCACTTTTATGTCCCACCTACGTATGGAATAATGCAGTTCCTGGTTTTTTCTGATTTACTTCTTTCACTTCGTATAATGTTATCAAGATCCCACCATTTTGCTGTAAATGATCTGATGTCATCATTTCTTATGGCTGAGTAGTATTCCATAGTGTATATGTGCCACATCTTCTTTATCCAGTCATCTATTGATGGGCTTTTTGGTTGTTTCCATGTCCTGGCCACTGTGAACAATGCTGCAATGAACATGGGGCTGCATGTGTCTTTACATATCAATGTTTCTGAGTTTTGGGGGTATATACCCAGTAGAGGGATTGCTGGGTCATAAGGTAGTTCTATTTTCAGTTTTTTGAGGAACCACCATACTTTCTTCCATAATGGTTGTACTACTTTACATTCCCACCAACAGTATATGAGGGTTCCTTTTTCTCCACAGCCTCTCCAACATTTGCTATTACCTGTCTTGTTGATAATAGCTAATCTAACAGGTGTGAGGTGGTATCTCATTGCCGTTTTGATTTGCATTTCTCTAATAGCTAAAGAAGATGAGCATCTTTTCATGTCTGTTGGCCATTTGTATTTCTTCCTGGGAGAAGTGTCTGTTCATGTCCTCTTCCCATTTTTTTATTGGATTGTTTGTTGAGTTTTATGAGTTCTTTGTATATTTTGGATATTAGGCCCTTATCTGAGCTGTTGTTTGAAAATATCATTTCCCATTTAGTTGGCTTTCTGATTATTTTGTTATCAGTTTCTCTTGCTGAGCAAAAACTTCTTAGTCTGATGTAGTCCCATTCATTAATTTTTGCCTTCATTTCTCTTGCCTTTGGAGTCAAATTCATAAAATGCTCTTTAAAACCCAGGTCCATGAGTTGAGTACCTATGTCTTCTTCTATGTACTTAATTGTTTCAGGTCTTATGTATAGATCTTTGGAAATCACTTTTATAAGTAGATAACATGTATCTGATCATGTCTATTTAAGAATAGCAAGGACTCAGACTGCAAATTAACTTTTCTACAAATTATAACTGTAATTATAGATGCAGCATAAGAATTTTAAGTCTTCTCTGTTTTTTTAGGTAAATAATTTGATTATCAGAAAAAAGTGAAAGTTACCAGAATTTCTTTTTAGAAAATTTAAGTATATAAAAGTATAATGATAACAATTACCTACATCCTGATCAGGCAGTGGCACAGTGGATAGAGCATCAGCCTGGGATGCTGAGAACCCAGGTTTGAAACTCCGAGGTTGCATGCTTGAGCATGGGCTCATCTGGTTTAAGTGCAGGCTCACCAACTTGAGCGTGGGTTCACCGGCTTGACCATGGGATCACATGACCCCATGGTTGCTGGTTTGAGCCCAAGATCACTGGCTTGGCTGTAGCCCCCATCCCGTCAAGGCACATATGAGAAAACAATCAATGAACAACTAAGGTGCCGCAACAAAAAATTGATGCTTCTCATCTCTCTCCCTTCCTGTCTGTCTGTCCCTGTCTGTCCCTCCACCTCTGTCTTGCAAAAAAAAAAAAAAAAAAAAAAAAACCCCTCTAGATTTTGCCCAGATGATCCAACTATTCCTGTTTTTTCTCCATTTTCTGTGTTTTTTCAATTAACATTGTATCATGAGCATTTTTCTTTAAAAAAATTCCTTTTGACTTTCATTTTTTTTTTTTTTTCTTTTGAAGTTGGAAATGGGGAGGCAGTCATACAGACTCCTGCATGTGCCTGACCGGGATCTACCCGGCATGCCCACCAGGGTGCGATGCTCTGCCCATCTGGGGCATTGCTCTGTTGCAACCAGAGCCATTCTAGTGCCTGAGGCAGAGGCCATGGAGCCATCCTCAGGGCCCAGGCCAACTTTGCCCCCATGGAGCCTTGGCTGCGGGAGGGGAAGAGAGAGACAGAGAGGAAGGAGAGGGGGAGGGGTGGAGAAGCAGATGGGTGCTTCTCCTGTGTGCCCTGGCCGGGAATCGACCCCGGGACTCCTGCACGCCAGGCCGACGCTCCACCACTGAGCCAACTGGTCAGGGCCTTGACTTTCATTTTTGACGGCAGAATATTCCTTCAGTGGATTCATGATTTAGTTAGTCCCTTCAGATGTGTGCTCGGCTATGGTGTATTTCTTTTTCCTCATGCACGTCGTATCAGTGTAACAATCTTTTTCATCAGCATAACACACCTGTGCTTTTTGCTGTTATTAAAGCATTCAAATTTTTTTCTAAATCCACGTCATGTAAAAGGAATGCAATCTCTCATGCTTTTTCAGTAACAGATATGTTTCCTGGACATAGGATGCAGTTTTCTTTCCTCTCTGTTTACAGGTGCACTGATATTAACCCTGAGGCAGCTGCTTGTACCTTGGAGACAGCACGCTGTAACAGAGTTCACTTACAACCCGTGATTACAGATTTGGTGAGCTGTTTGTTCATTTTTGCCCAATAATACTTTCCTTTTCAAATAAGTGAAAGTCAAAGAAACTTGAATAATTAGTTTTTTACATACAAAGCAGCACATGTCATCATTTATAAAGTACATTCTTGACTGATACAGTCCTTCTTATCCAAAATTCACAGGGGATTTCTATTGCCTTGCATATATCAGGCATCTATCTGTCACGGCGACAGAGAATCCACTTCAAACTGGCTTCAGGCACAACTGACTATAGGCAGTGAAATGATGTTATAGGTGTCTTTTCCTAGGTCTGAGCTTCTCTCTGATGGCTCTGTGCCGAGCCAGTCTTCCTTCATGGTAACAGGTGCTTGCATGTCTCGACCTTATATCTTAGCAATCCCTTGCAGAGTGAATCTAGTTTTCAATTAACTTGGGTCATTTCATAAAATATTTCTCTTGGTTATAAAAAATAAATGTTTAAGTCAGAGGCTACAGCTTTAAAGTTCTGTCCAGACCTATACAGAACATATGTACAAAATTAGACCTTCCTCATTTTATCTTCTGAAACTGAACCTTGATTGTACAGGTGAGCTGCTAACGAGCTGAGACTCCTAAACATCATCGGTGCTCTGCTAGTCTAATTCCTTATTTTTAGGTAATTTCATATAATCTTTATCTGAATGGAAATGTAAAAATCTTCATCTCCATTTCTCTTTATTTGTCTGGCCTTCCAATACATTTTTTTCCCCTAAAAACATGAGAGGTACTTTTCAAGATGATTGATTTAATTTATACTCTGGCTTAAAAGTCTGACAATCGTTAAACATTTAGGTCAAAGGCTTGCTACCAAGATTGAAGGAAAAAGTTGATCTTCTGGTGTTTAATCCTCCCTACGTAGTGACTCCCCCTGAAGAGGTAAGACATACAACAAAATTTAATGGTAAATGCTATCTACTGTTTTTGAAAATCAAATGACTTACATCATACAATGTCAGCTGCTAACACAAACTGCTTGGATATCACTCCTGTCAGTGACCAGATACTATTAGTAGACATAGGAAATGACCCTAACACTAACGGTAATACAGACAGACCCCTATCTTTTCAAAAATCGCAGAGATCAGGCCATGGTATTTAAATTCATGTGCATGTGTGTGCATACACACACCATTTATCATGAATGACAAATTTGCAAAAAGATACTTTTAATCACCGCAAGATTCATGTAGGAATTCTTTTTGAAAGTGTCAGGTTTTCTCCTTTCACAGATGTTATCAGGAAGTGGGGGGGGGGGAATGTATCTTGAAATATATGATTTTAAAAATGTAGTGATGAAGTGGTGATTCACAGTAAGTATTTCCCAATTTAAAGAGAAAATGCACACAGCTGACAAAGTCAAACAGTGGTTATGCTGCCTGTTTCCTTCTTTCAAGATCATTCTCTGGCAAGGCTGATAAGCGTTACGTTCATCTGCACCAAGATGGAAAGGTCAGTGTAGCTCCTGTTACTACTGATGCAATCAAGAAACTCAGAAGCCATTAATCTGCTGACATATAAACTCAAGAAGGCGGCCCTGGCCGGTTGGCTCAGCGGTAGAGCGTTGGCCTGGCGTGGTAGAGCGTCGGCCTGGCGTGCGGGGGACCCGGGTTCGATTCCCGGCCAGGGCACATAGGAGAAGCGTCCATTTGCTTCTCCACCCCCCGCGCCCCTCCTTCCTCTCTGTCTCTCTCTCCCCCTCCCGCAGCCAAGGCTCCATTGGAGCAAAGATGGCCCGGGCGCTGGGGATGGCTCCTTGGCCTCTGCCCCAGGCGCTAGAGTGGCTCTGGTTGCGGCAGAGCATCGCCCCTTGGTGGGCAGAGCGTCGCCCCTGGAGGGCGTGCCAGGTGGATCCCGGTCGGGCGCATGCGGGAGTCTGTCTGTCTCTCCTCGTTTCCAGCTTCAGAAAAATACAAAAAAATAAAATAAAATAAATAAACTCAACAAGGCAAGTCCATCGTCATGACATAAACAGCAGTTGATGGAAATGCAACTTAACACATTGTTGACGGCAATTTTACGCAGAAGTTGTGTTACCCGCTATTTTTTTGTAATTGAGTATGAAAGTGAAACAATCTAAATTAACTTCAGTATACTTTACTTATACATAATGAATTTAAACAAAACTTTGTACATATCTGCTACATATTATATATTTTAGTAATTTTTTGGTGTGGTATACTGTTAGCAATCACCTACATGCAATGGTATGCAACATGTTTTGCAAATATATCTGGTTTTGCTGCGCTTTCCTTTTGAAACACACATTTTACATGTACGTTCTAGTTGGATTATTTTTTTTATATAGTGACTATTTTTTCTAAAACGTGGTCTTTTAGTTGTCCTGAAAGCCTAAAAGGTGAATTCATCTAAGGAGCTCTTTTAGAAGTACTAGAAGTGTTAGGTTGTTTTTGTTTACCCTACCTTCGATTTTGCAGTCTCACGCCTGGAGGAGTGGGAAGAAAAGGAGTCCCCATGAGAATATAGAACGGTGTGCTACTTTGGGAACTTCGACTCTCAGGGCGAAATACAGTTCACAAATACAATAATACTATATCATCCTGAGTTTCAAAAATTGAAATAGCTAATGCAAGTGCAAACATGAGTTACCTTGTGAGTGGTCAATTGGTCATGAAACACGAGTTAACTTGTGAGTGGTCAACAATGTAATACAGCTCTCTAGGCAAGCACTATTGGGAACAAACATCAAGGATGGAAAAAATGGGCCTGACTAGGTGGTGGTACAGTGGGTAGAGCATCGGCCTGGGATGCTGAGGACCAGGTTCAAAATCCCAAGGTTGCAGGCTTGATCATGGGCTCACCAGCTTGAGTACGGGGTCAATGTTTTGAGCATAGGATCATAGACATGATCCCACGGTCACTGGCTTGAGCCCAAAGGTTGCTGGCTTAAGCAAGGAGTCACCGGCTCAGCTAGAGCATCTCCCCTGCCCCACATCCCCCAGTTAAGGTACATATGCGAAAATAATGAACTAAGGTGCCGCAAGGACAAGTTGATGCTTCTCATTTCTTTTCCTTCTTGTCTGTCCCTCCCTCTCTCTTACAAAAAGAAAAAAAGGAAGTCATATATAATTTAGAGCTTGGGAAAACACCATTGAAGGAAATAAAAAGAATACTTGTTAGGGTTAAAGTAGTTTTTTGGGTGATTTCTTCAAAATACTCTTGTTTTAAAAATAATATACAATGGTAAGGCTCTATAAATGTTTGTGTATAAACTCTCATGGGTACTATTTCTACAGTAGAATTAGATCATTATGGGAAAATAATGTGCTAAATGTGTTCCTAAAAAGGTCTATTGTTAATCTAGAAGACAACCAGATTTGGTGGGACACTTTGAAACTTCCTGAAAAGTAAATCTCTTTACAATACAAGCTCCTCTCCCTTCTAGTTTCTTGTTTGTTCAGTAAGTACAAGAATTACCTCTGTCTCTCAATGTAAGCATTGTACGAATAGTTACAACCTTATTCAGCCCTTAATGTGTACAGGGCAGTGGTTTCAAACTTTTTCTCATTTTTTTTCCCTAACAGCAGACAAAAATTATTAATTATCCTATTTCTAACTTTATAGTTGGGACAGTTGTTTTTCTAATTTTACAGATAAGGGAGGAAATTAATTCACAAAGATTACAAATTTAGGCCCTGGCCGGTTAGCTCAGTGGTAGAGCGTCGGCCTGGCGTGTAGAAGTCCCGGGTTCGATTCCCGGCTAGGGCACACAGGAGAAGTGCCCATCTGCTTCTCCACCCCTCCCCCTCTCCTTCCTCTCTGTCTCTCTCTTCCCCTCCCGCAGCCGAGGCTCCATTGGAGCAAAGATGGCCCGGGCACTGGGGATGGCTGCTTGGCCTCTGCCCCAGGTGCTAGAGTGGCTCTGGTTGTGGCAGAGCGACGCCCCAGAGGGCAGAGCGTCACCCCCTGGTGGGCGTGCCGGGTGGATCCCAGTCGGGCACATGCGGGAGTCTGTCTTACTGTCTCTCCCCGTTTCTAGCTTCAGAAAAATACAAAAAAAAAAAAAAAGATTACAAATTTATATAAGGTCACAAGGCTTAGAAATGGTAGGACTCAGATTAAACTTGACTGCCTCCTAGACAGAGGATGAAGTATTTACTTGTTTGGTGAATGTTATTTGTCAAAAAGATCAAGTTTGTGATTCTCAATGTGAGTTGAGTGAAAACAGAACAATCTTTCTCATTGGTCACAGGTAGGAAGTCATGGAATACAGGCAGCGTGGGCTGGTGGCAGAAATGGTCGCGAAGTCATGGACAGATTCTTTCCGCTGGTTCCAGATCTCCTTTCGCCAAGAGGGCTGTTCTATTTAGTTACCACTAAGGAAAACAATCCAGGTACTACATGCAAGTTTATCTTTAAACCGCTGACTTTACTGAAATCATAGGTTCATAGTGTCAAAGACTATAATTTATAACTTGGAGCATTATGAATATAATCACTGATGACAGATGATACAGCACATGTTGAAAGTGGGATTCTAAAAGGTTGATCTGGGGTTTTAAAAAGTATTGTCTTTTTTGGGGGAAGGGGCAGTTTCTCCCAAATTTCTAAACTAGTATTTAAATACAAAATCTGTAATTTTTTCCCAACACCCCACCCTCAATACTGTGAATTCTCTTTCCTCTGGTCGGCATGCCCTTGTCAGTTCTGCTACATCCTCTTTAGTTCAGCTGAAGTTTCACTGTGAAAGCTGTCCCCTAGTATGGATGTTTATACTTCAGCTTTCAGATTACTTTGTAACTAGATTGACATAATCTTTCTTCTCCTGTTCTGTACACCTCAGTTTCTTTTTTTTTTATATACCTTATATCCTCAGCCCCTCAAATCACATCATGACTATTAGGTGTTTCTTTCTTTTTATTTTATAACTTCATTTTCTTAGTTCAGTCTTTTTAATGTTGTTTACAAAAGGGAAGGTTTTGTTTTCTTAAAAATGCCTAAAAGAAATAGGATACTGGCCCTGGCCGGTTGGCTCAGCGGTGGAGCGTCAGCCTGGCGTGCGGGGGGACCCGGGTTCGATTCCCGGCCAGGGCACATAGGAGAAGCGCCCATTTGCTTATCCACCATCACTCCCTCCTTCCTCTCTGTCTCTCTCTTCCCCTCCCTCAGCCAAGGCTCCATTGGAGCAGGGATGGCCCGGGCGCTGGGGATGGCTCCTTGGCCTCTGCCCCAGGCACTGGAGTGGCTCTGGTCGCGGCAGAGCGACGCCCCGGAGGGGCAGAGCGTCGCCCCCTGGTGGACAGAGTATTGCCCCTGGTGGGCGTGCCAGGTGGATCCCGGTCGGGCGCATGCGGGAGTCTGTCTGACTGTCTCTCCCCGTTTCCAGCTTCAGAAAAAAAAATAAATAAATAAAAAAGAAAAAATAAATAGGATACTTTATTTCCTACTGCTGTGCATTATTACAGTACAGTTTGCTCAAGCCCTCACTGACACTTCTTTTTAAAATTAATTGAGAGGTGGGGAGGCAGAGAGACAGACTCCCACATGCACCCTGATTGGGATATACCCAGCAAGCCCCTTACCGGGCAATGCTCTATCAGGGGCCATTGCTCTGTCGCTCGGCAACCAAGCTATTTTAGTGCCTGGGGCCAGTGTTCCTCGAACCATTTGAGCCCTTTGAGCCCTGGCTGCGGGAGAGGAAGAGAAGGGTAAGGGGTGGAGAAGCAGGTGGGCGCTTCTCCTGTGTGCCCTATCTGGGAATTGAACCCGGGACTTCCACATGCTGGGCCAATGCTCTACCGCTGAGCCATCCAGCCAGGGCTCACTGACATTTTTAATCCAAAGAGAAGGACATAAGGCAGAGATCAGAGTCTAGTAACTAAACACTACTTACTTGCTATAATAACAAGTATAATTAATGTTTTTGTTGAGTCTAGAGCAGGCTCCATGACAACGCAGACTATTCAGTCTGGTTAGAAATCTCAGTAACAGCTTGAAAATATAAGTGCTCCCATTTGTTTGAAGCTCACTTTAATAGAAGTTTACTTGGTAAACCTTGTGTTCTCAGATGAATATCACTTTTGACAGTTTCTGCTATTTATTAAACTGTTTAGTGAATATATATACTTCACCAAATAATTCAGCAGGATTTTACTTTTCATTTTCATTTTAGAAGAAATTTTGAAAACAATGAAGATGAAAGGTCTACAGGGGATGACTGCACTTACTAGGCGAGCAGGTCAAGAAGTCCTTTCAGTCCTGAAGTTCAGCAAGTCCTAATACACAGGGTCTGTTCTATGTTATATTGAAGAATACGCTATATTCAGTATACATAGGAATACATATTACAGTGAATATACAAAGATACAGTTATTGAAGTTGACTGTATTCACTGTGTTTTGAAACTGAAGTTATCTTTTGGTTAACAGGTAAATTTGTCAAAATTCTATCACATAAAGAAAGGTAGGAGGGTGGGGCATTTTTGTATCCCAGGAAGAAAAAAAAGATTTAAAAAAAACCCTTAGAATTTTATTGTGGGCTTTAAGTTCCAATTTTGGGGAATGGGATATTGAATTTTTTTCATAAAATGTTTGAAACGCTTTTAAATTAGCATAGAGGACTTCTATCAACACAAACTTAAAACACAGAAATGCTACATAAAAGACACCAAAAGCTTCACATATATAACTGTTATGAACTGAATGTGTTCCCCCACCCCCACCTCATGCTGAAGCTCTTCCCCTACCAGGGTCTGAGAATGTGACTGTACTATTAGATAGGTAGGGCCTTTGAAGAGATAATTAGGTTAAAAGGGGATCATGTGGGTGGGCCCTAACCCAGTCTGACCGGTGTCCTTATAAAAGCAATTAGAACACAGAGACACCAGGGCTGTTTGCACAGCACACGGCAGAAACACCATGTGAGACAAGAAGCCAATATAACACAGAGCAAGCAAAGAGAAAGGCCTCAGAAGAAAACTGAACTTGCCAAGAACCTTGATCTCAGATGGCCAGCTTCCAGAACTATGGGAAAATTAATTTCTGTTGTTTTAGCCATCCAGCCTGTGGTGTTTTGTCATGGCAGCCCCAGCAAAGTAGCACAGTGGCCAAAGAGCTACATTATACAAACACAAGATAGCAATACCAGTGTGGAAAAGGGTGCTAATGTCACCGTGGTCAATGAGAACCAGCCCTGAGCCTTCAGGAGGAGGCTGCATATATCACTGCTAGAAATTAAAAACTTACATATGAAAAAAAAAGAGAGGACCTGTAAAATTGTATCCTTTAGCCCTAGGGAAAAAATAACTTTGGGCCTTGAATAGAAAAATAGTAATATGTGAGAAATCAGACCCCAGGCCTGTGCTACACTCTGTGTAGGATTTATACTATATAATATATATGAGGTAGCAACAGTAACATCAAAAAATTAAAACTAGACCACTGATCTCCAAGAAATTAACTATGATCAGTAAGAACAGGAAAAAACAGGATTGGACACCTACAGAACATAAATAGTGTAACTTATCTTCAGGTTCTAGAATGTTTGAAGAATTAACCACAAATAAAAGCACACAGGATACTAAACTCACAAAAATTGCCTGACCTGTGGTGGCGCAGTGGATAAAGCGTCGACCTGGAAATGCTGAGGTCGCCGGTTTGAAACCCTGGGCTTGCCTGGTCAAGGCACATATGGGAGTTGATGCTTCCAGCTCCTCCCCACCTTCTCTCTCTGTCTCTCTCTCCTCTCTCTCCCTCTCTGTCTCTCTCCTCTCTAAAAATGAATAAATAAAATTTTTAAAAAAATTATGGGATATTTTATATCTTCATATTCATTCTGAAATATTCCCTAATTTTTGTGAGTAGTATATTTAGAAAGAACAAATTAATAACAACTTTTATAAATGAGAAATTGAGCCTGATTTGTGGTAGCACAGTGGATAGAGCGTTGACCTGGAACACTGAGGCTGCTAGTTTAAAATCCTGGGCTTGCCCAGTCAAGGCACATATGACAAGCAATCAATGACAACTAAAGTGAAGCAACTACGAGTTGATACTTCTTGGTCCCCATCTTTTTCTGTAAAATCAATAAATAAAACCATAAAATAAAGAAACAGAAATACTGAAATCAAAAACCATAATGGACAGGGTAAACAACTAAAAAGAAAATGATTATGTAGGATAGAATGCAAAGGTCTAGCTAAGTAAGAGTCCTAAAAAAAGAATGTAAGAGACAATATAAAGATAATGGCTAATATTTTTCCAGAATTGACGTATAAAGAAGGTACAACCTAGCCTGACTAGGCGGTGGCGCAGTGGACAAAGCATCAGACTGGGACGCAGAGGACCCAGGTTCAAAATACCAAGGTTGCCAGCTTGAGTGGTGGGCTCATCCAGCTTGAGTGTGAGTTCATAGACATGACGCCATGGTCACTGGCTTGAGTCCGAAGGTCGCTGGCTTGAAGCCCAAGGTCACACTGGCTTGGGAACAAGGTCGCTAGCTTGAGCAAGGGGTCACTCGCTCTACTGTAACCCCTCCCCCCCGCCCCGGTCAAGGCACATATAAAAAAGCAATCAATGAACAACTAAGGTGCTGCACTGAAGAATTGATGTTTTCCATCTCTATCCCTTCTGGTCTGTCACTATCTGTCCCTCTCTCTGTATCACACACACAAAAGGATACAGCCTAGAAGCATGAACAGGACTAAGAGAAACCCACAAGCAGACATACAGTAGTGACACTCCAGACATCAGAAGCAGAGACTAAGACCAGACAAAGGAAAGGCACATATCACTGTTAAGCAGGGTTAGCAAACTTGTTTTGCAGCTGAAGTCTTAAAACACAGGCAGCCCTTTCAGGTAGCTGATGGCTGCTTTGGTTGCTATGACAGAACTGAGTCTTTACAACAGACCAGAAACCGTGTGGCCTGCAAACCACAAAATACTACTTGTCACTTTAATAGGTATGCCAACCCCTGAGATGAAGGAATAATTACAATAACAACATAGTTTCTAAATAGGAAGAATGGAAGCTAGAAGCCACTGCTAAAAATACAGAGTAAAACAACAGACTGCAGCCAGAGTATTTTTGGAAAAGCATCTGAATTTGGAATGCCATGGAAACTGAGATTTCCTAACCACCCAGGTATCCCTGTAAAATCTGTACACCATAGATACAAATTACAGTCATCCCTTGCCATATTGCAGCTCACTTTTTGTGGTCTCACTGTATCATTGATTTTAAAATTGTATATATCTAATTTTGTATCACGGATTTTTCGCTTTATCATGGGATTTTGCGGTATATAGGTATTTTTATGTATTTTAATTAATTTTGCGGTAAAATAAGCATTTTCTAGCCTAAAAATTTGAAAACAATATAAAAATATTAATTAAAACATATTAAAAGAATATTACTGTCTATTCACAGGTGAGTTCCCATATAGAATTTTGTATGTTAAAATTACGTAAGGTTTAAGAGTGTAGAAAGTGTTTAAGAGCATAGGAAGTATTTACGAGTGTGGGGAAGGTTAATAACAGTGTGGGGAGGATTTATAAAGGCTTAAAATATATATAAATAAAATAAATATAAGGTCGCTACTTCGCAGATTTTCACGTATTGTGGGGAGTTCTGGAACCTAAGCCCCGTGGTAGACGAGGGACCACTGTATTTGATGCCTTGGTACTGCCTAAAGAAAATGGGTGTCCTTAAAAAGCACATGCCCATGCTAAATACCCTGGCCAATGTAAGGAATGTCCAAACCTGTAAGAATTTTTTATGAGTTTATTTGAGACAAACTGACAACTGTAGGGAAGCAAAATTTCAATGGATTGAGAAAATGCTCCAGACAGTAGCAATTTTACAGCTTATTTTATATTTCAGAATAAACATACCCAAGGGGAAGATGTGGGGCTGACATGAAATCCACTGGTGACAGGTTAGGGCGGATGCAGGAGACTGGAACTGGATACAAAGTAAAAGAAACAGACACTTCTTTGCACAGCCAGGTGCAGGACAGCAATTAACCTGATAATAGCCATGAGGGGATTTCTGTGTGTGGTCGTTGTACTTTGAGGAGTCTGAAAAAAAATTATTTTTATATTCGAAAGGGATGTTATCACAGTATATATGTTATCATAGTGCAAAAAAGACGACAGGTTCAGTTAAGGTAAAGACTGACCTTTGTCAGGAAAGATACTGGCCACAACAGGACTACCTGCTATGACTTGCTTTTAGTTATAAAGTTTTAATTTCAGACCATCCTATGTGGCAACTTTAGGTTTCTGACTTTGTAAGGCTTCCAGGGAGGCCTCCCCTGAACTTTATAAAACAGAAAGACAAATTCATGGAGAGGTTCAAGAATTCTACTACAAATATACAAAATTTTTCTCTCCAATTTTGTAAATAAAGTGAGGATAACTGGGTTGTAAGGCCCTAAGGATAAGATCTGGCAAAGCCAGAAGACCCCCACCCCCACCCCCGGTCACACCAGAGAAAACCAAAGATGGACACTTGCCAAATTCTTCCATGAGATGACTCATTAGGACAGACTGGCCATGATGCAAACAAGTGGGGAAAGGGAGAGAAGACAAAGCCCCTCCAGGGACAGTCGGGAAGAGCAAGAGTAGAGGGCCCTACCCACCCCTCAAGATTTATTATAAAGCCTTTTCTTAAATAAAGTGGAGAATTAACACAGATCAATAGATCTCTGGAATAGAATACAGAGCCAAAAAACCAATCTACAGACATGGGATTCGGTGCCAGGAGAGGCAGCACAGAGTCCACTGGGGATGGGTATACTACCTAATAAATGATGCTATGAGAATTGGCTATCAATATGGATTAGGATTTCCACCTTATGCCTTGGGAAGGTGACTCAGTTGGCTGGAGTGTTGTCCACTTATGCCAAGCTTGAGGATTTGATCCTGGACTGGGGAACAAAGAGACAACCAATGAATGCATGGATGGGTGGAACAACAGGTTGATGGTTCTCTCTCTCTCCCTCTCTCTAGAATCAATGAATACAAACAAAAGAAAAAAAAGGATTTCCACCTTGCAACAGTCATAAGATTTAATTTCAGGTCAATTAGGCTTAGTTTTTTTAAACCTCAGGGAACTATAAATAAAAAGGATGATAAATATGACTACCTTAAACTGGAAATTTCTGTAAAATTTAAAGACAGCCATAGACCATGTTAAAGTTACGGTAAGCCCTGTACTAGAAGCCTTGTAATAAAGCATTGTTATCACAGGAATATACATAATCCAAGAGAAAAATAAACATATACATAAATTCACAAAATGACCAATAAATATATGAAATGAAGCTGATTATCTCTAGCCAGGTATATATATATGAAAATAAAAGCCTACTGCCCTGGGTGGACAGCTTGGTTGGTTACAGCATCATTCTGAAGCTCGAAGGTTGCTGGTTTGATCCCCGGTCTGGGCACATACAGGAGCAGAGCCTGTCTTTCTCTCTCTTTCCCTCCCTTCCTCCTCGCTAAAATCAATAAATAAAAATTTTTTTAAAATAGAAAAACCTACTATCTCTCAGCTCTGACTGAAAAACTTTTAATGCTTAACTTATTTGTTTATTTATTGATTTGAGGGAGGAGGGGGGGGGGAGGGAGGGGAACGTCGATATGCTCCTGTATGTGCCCTGACTGGGAATCTAACCAGCAACCTCTGCAGTTCGGGACGAGGCTCTAACCAACCGACCTATCTAAGCCAGGACAGGAAAACTTTAAATGTCTGGTAAGACTGACAGTTGATGATGAGGAGGAACACTAGAATTCTTTTTAGTGCCACTGGAGTGCAGACTTGTATACTAACTACTGTGGAGAGCAGTGTGACAACATCTAAGGCTATAGAGTGTAGGTATCTGCTACCTGCAGTTCCACTATGGGGCATTTGTCCAGAAGACAGAGCACATTTGCATGAGAAAACTTTATCAAGAACCTACACATACATCCTGTTCAGACAGCACAAGTGATGAGCGCAATGGTGCTGCATGGGGGAATGGGTGAGCAAACTGGTGGCGTGACTGAGCAGCAGTTATAGTGAGTAAAAGAGCCAGCTGCAAAAGATAACATACAAAAGATATTCATTCACAAATATAAATTATTTAAAAGGCCACTGTATAATATTTCTGGATATCAGCATGTTGTAACATTTAAACATTGACAGTGGAAAGGGGTCCCACTACCTTCAGAGGAGATTAGCTCCAGTAAGAGAAAGAAATGGCCTCAGGGAGGAGCACAAGAGAGTAACATTTTATTTCTTTAAAAATCAGAAGCAAATATGGCAAAATAGTTTGTGAAGAGTTCAAAAGCATTTATATTAGTATTATTCTGTATATTTGACATATTTTGCAATTAAAAAGAATTTTAATGGGCACATATGGTATAATGATAACTTTAATTATTCACAGCACAAAAACTTATTTAGTAATAACATTAATTTAGCCACAAAAACTTATGTACATACATTAGAGCATGTGATAAATAAGAGTTTAAAATAAATTCTAAAATTTGCAATTTACATTAGGCTTTTAAATTAATAATTTTGCTAATGGGCTTTGGCTCTCATGCAATTTTATGTCCTTGTGCTAGAATGTTAAGGGATGCGCTAGAGTTATCAAAGCTATATAAGTAAACCTGTAATTAATGCGGTATTCTGAATTTGTCTCATTTTGGAAAGCTTTATTTTTAGTCTATAAACAGAAACTAGCTTTACATTTATATACAGAACTCTCAAAGAAATGTTTTAAGAGTCCTAAATGTAAAGAGCACATACCCACTTGGTCATAGGGTTTCACGAGAACCTGGTGCCTGAACCCCCTGGTGGAGAGCAATGCTCCATCTGTCCCTTTACTTTCCGACCTGGGGTTTGGGTCAGAAGCCAAGAAGTACCAATACTGGAAAAGTTATAAACAAACTCTTGTTACAAAACAATTCTGAAAGAGAAAGTGTGTAACTCTCACTAAGTAATACATACTTTGGGATTACTATGCCGGAGAGAGACATGGGAAGAGAGAGTATTTTAAGAAAGGGGTTAAGAAGAGGTAGTAGGATTCTGTCATCTGTACTTCACTTACTGATTCTTTGGGCCTCAAGGTTGTAAGATTATAAATACTCCAGAAAAAGTTCCAGAGAAAGACAGAATTGGGTAGGACACTGAACCTACAAATACAGCTCCAGGGATCTGTAACTCATGTAATACTTCACTCTCAACCACAATACCCCGAGCACATCCACACTATCTTAGTGATAACCATTTTACCCATTTCAGGGTAAGCAGTAATTTTAACATGAGTTGCTTTTTGCCAATTAAACATTTGCAACAGAGGTGGATCTTCCAGTAACCTTGCTGTTAGAATATTCCCATGTAATGGAAGACTGAAATAAAATTATTAAGGGGACAGTGCTATGGCCGAGGGAAGGTCGCACCTGCTCCACTGTAGCCTGTTACATCACATTTCACTTGGTACTAAAAATTCTTAACATGGCTGGAAAACTTTGCTCCCTCTAATCTAACTTAATATAACTTTGGTCAGTAAGAATAACAAAATTCACTTACAAATTGAAAGCCATCTACAGCATTACAAATTTTTTTTCCACCTATCTAATATTTCAGAAATACTCATTTATTTCTTCCCTCGGCATAGAGGGGTAATTACCACTTTGTTTCATGAATGAAATAATCTAATTCCTGTTCTCTCACATTCTCACTCTCTGGAGACTCCCTGCACTGACTAATAAAGTCACTGACAAGTCTTCATTCACATTTCATAAATGCAGAGTCATTTCCCACAGCCAAGGTCAGGGTCATGGATGTAATCCTCTGACCTGCACAAGCTTCACAGATGGGGGCACCGTGAAATTCAGTTCACACTCCTGTGTGTAGCACTTCAGAGTGTGCTCCGAATAGCGTAAGAGAAGCTACTTTTATAGCTGAGTGTCACTTTTATCATTAAAATAATCTAAAAATACCAGATACTAATTACTTTTGTTGTCAAAACTAATAAATAAGTCTTAAAATATCAGTAGGTATAAATCACTCTTCTCAATTCATTTCCCTTACTAAACTGTTCTGGAACATAAGATCAATAAATTGAATGGATTTAGCAATATAATAGAGTTGTACAATGCTTTCACAAATTCCAAATCTGTAATTTAAGGTTTTTCCAAATTTATTTTAAAATATACAAAGAGATTAAGCTATTAATATAAATAATTTCTCTCAAATACAGAATAGTCATATGTAAAATAAAAGGTTTTCAAACATTTACAAAGCCATCTAATGACAAGCAGACCTGATTCAGGGTCCCTGGACCAGTCACTTTCCAGAGCGGGTCCTGTGGAAAGCATGCTCCCTGGCCTCCTTGCACCAGCACTTACGGATAGAGCCATGCGATGCGCCCTGCCTTTGCTTTGCTTCAGGGGTCACTTCCAGTGGGGGAATCTCAGAAAAAGGTCTCACGACAGAGTGGACAAGTGGATTTGTTGCTAGATGTAAACCATTTGTACTGAAAAGGAAAAACTTTAAATGTTAACAAAACTTTAAAGCTGTCATTTTATACATCTAAGTTAACCTTAAAATGGGTCCTGGCAGGCTGTCTCAGTGGATATAGTGTCCGCCCAGCATGAGGAAGTCTCGGGTTCAATTTCTGGTCAGGGCACACATGAGAAGCAACCATCTGCTTCTCCTCCCCTCTCTCTCCCCCTTCTCTCCCCTTTTTTCTCCTGCAGCCAGTGGCTCAACTGGTTCAAGCACTGGCCCCGGGCTCTGAGGAGAGCTCAGCTGGAACGTATCAGCCTCAGGCACTAAAAATAGCTTGGTACTCAAGCATGAGCCCCAGATGGGGTTGCTGGGTGGATCCTGGTTAGGGAGCATGCAGGAGTCTGCTTCACTATCTCCCCTCCTCTCACTTAAAAATAATTAATTAAAAAAATAAAGTAACCTTAAAACGATGCAGTAAAAAAGGGAGAACACTGACATTTTCGCTCCTTCCATTCATCTCAAGATCAACATGACTCAGTGTTTCTTCCAAAGGCTGCAGCCTGACTCAACGAGTTGCATGTACACATCACCAAGACCGTGAGGAAAACCTCTGGCAAAGCAACTGAACAGCAGTGTGATGTTTAAAAAGAGCCAGGGGCACTGATGCCAGGTGGCCCTCAGTTCCAATTTTTTGTTTACTTGATGGTCCAGGTCTTAAAACACCACCAATTTCTGAGAGCTGAGAGCTGTATTACCAGTACCCAATGACTAAAATGCTTTGATACTCCCATTCTCAATAATTTACTCATTGCCTTTTCCAATTGTGAGAAATCATCTTAATATGTCTCCCACTAACTACAATTATCCTTTATTGTTTCCAAAGTTATATATCACATACACATAATGTACATAAAATTATAAAGTGAATTTATTTTTAGACTCACCAAGCAGGCTGAATGGAACTTCTTCTTGCATGTTCTACAGGCTTTTTTGGGAAGAGAATAATTGAAACCATGAATGACCGAAAAACAGATCATGCAATCTTCAACACCCTCAAAGCGTTTGTCCACGTTATTTTTCCACAATGCTAAGCCTTCCATAATACTTCCATTCTGTTAACAAGAAAAAGAAAAAAAAATGAATCGACACTGAAGAAAACCAATTAGCTGTTTATTCAAATTCAAAATTTTTTAAGTTGAGACCTGCCCAGGCAGTGGTGCAGTGGATAGAGCATCAGACTGGGATGCAGAGGACCCAGGTTCGAAAGCTCACCTGGTTTGAGCACAGCTCGCCAGTTTGAACCTAAGGTCACTGGCTTGAGCAAGGGGTCACTCACTCTGCTGTAGCCCCCCAGTCAAGGCACATAAGAGAAAGCAATCAATGAACAACTAAGGTGCTGCAATTAAGAACTGATGCTTCTCCTCTCTTCTCCCTTCCTGTCTGTCTTTCCCTATCTGTCCCTCTCTCTCTGTCACACACACACAAATTTTTTTTTTAAGTTGAGTTAAAATTTGGAGACCGTTTTGCTGTATCACTTTTTTTTTTTTTTTCTGAAGCTGGAAACGGGGAGAGACAGTCAGACAGACTCCCGCATGCGCCCGACTGGGATCCACCCGGCACGCCCACCAGGGGCAATGCTCTGCCCACCAGGGGGCGTAGCTCTGCCACGACCAGAGCCACTCTAGCGCCTGGGGCAGAGGCCAAGGAGCCATCCCCAGCGCCCGGGCCATCTTTGCTCCAATGGAGCCTCGGCTGCAGGAGGGGAAGAGAGAGACAGAGAGGAAGGACGGGGGGGGAGTGGAGAAGCAAATGGGTGCTTCTCCTGTGTGCCCTGGCCGGGAATCGAACCCGGGTCCCCCGCACGCCAGGCCGACGCTCTACCGCTCAGCCAACCAGCCAGTGCCTGTATTCACATCTTTTAAGTTTTATTAACACTGGTTTTTAAAATGACCACCCAAGTTTTAGAAACCAGATACATTCTTTCAAATCAATAAATACACATTGGAAAAAAGGCTTCTACAAAACACTCATGGTTCAGTCTCAGGTTGTAGCTCAGTGAAACTCTTAATAATCCAATCATTTAGATTTTCTCCTAAATTTTTTTAGGGTGGGTGTGGGAGAGAGAGATGAGAAGCATGAACTCACAGTTGTTTCACTTTAGTTGTGTACTGCTTGCTTCTTGTACATGCCTTAAGTTTCGAGCCAGTGACCTCAGCATTACAGGTCGACACTCTATCCATTGCACCACCAGAAGTCAGCCAATCTTCTACTAATTTTTAAGTAAAATGATTAATCATCTCATCTTCTCAGTTGCTGATTTGTTCTACCTCTACAAATCAGAGAATATATTTCTTTTAAAATAACTTTTCTTGCCTGACCTGTGGTGGTACAATGGATAGTGTCGATCTGGAACGCTGAGGTTACCAGTTCGAAGCCCCAGGCTTGCCCGGTCAAGGCACATATGAGAAGCAACTAAAAGTAGAAACTTCCTGCCCCCCTCCCATATCTCTCTCTCTCTCTCTCTCGCTCTGCTCTACAAAAATCAATAAATAAAACCTTAGAAAAGGTCAAAGGTCTTTCAAAGTACTGGGATCTCTATGACCCCAGGAAGAGAGTTGAAACATTAGAATAAAAGTTGCTCAGACATGTTCCTTTGTTGGGCATCTTACAAAAATATTCCTTCTCAAATAATCTCCTTAATATCATGTATTTTTCTATAATGTCAGTAAAGTCAAATCAGTTCCTCTCAAACACCAGAAAAAGAAAACCATAGCGCTTTAAAAACTAAACCAGCATGGCAGGTTCACGTCCTTTAGGAACAGATCTGTGCTCCTCCGAGGAGCGGTGACCCCGTCCCCCCTTGGGCAGGAGAGTTTCAGTTCTGTTGCTGTTGGCGGCAGCAGCAGCAGCAGCAGCAGCAGCAGCAGCAGACCACAGCCTCTCAGCCAAGGCCAAGCATGGACACCCACCTGGTGAGTGAGGTAGGTGCTCAGCTGCAGCATCCAGTTCCGCCACTGCTGCACGGCCACCCCCACACGCCGCCCGCTCTCCACCGTGATGGAGCCCAGCGGGTAGTTAGATGGCAGCTGTATTATGAGCTCAATAACGATGTCCTCAATGCTGTAAGTAGCCATCACTTCTCGAGTAGTTGCTCGAGCTTTAACCTGCAACACACGAACGGCGATATTTGTTTTATCAAATTCCTTTCTTTCATGCAAGAAGCATTTTGATAGGTTGACTATTAGCAGCCAAAGTTCTAATTCAAAGAAAATGTAAACACATTCATTTATTTGACATGATATATTTAAAACAGTTGTCCCTCGGTATCTGCAAGAACGATGGCAGCCCCCCCCCCCCCAATACCAAAAGTCTGCAAAGGCACAAGTCTCTCAGTTCATGGGTCCACATCTCTGGAAACCAACTCTGATTTTTTTTTTTTTTTTTTTTTTTTTTTTTTTTACAGAGACAGAGAGAGGGATAGACAGGGACAGACAGGAACAAAGAGAGATGAGAAGCATCAATCATTAGTTTTTCGTTGCGACACCTTAGTTGTTCATTGATTGCTTTCTCATATGTGCCTTGACCACGGGCCTTCACCAGACCGAGTAACCCCTTGCTCGAGCCAGCGACCTTTGGTCCAAGCTGGTGAGCTTTGCTCAAACCAGATGAGCCCACACTCAGGCTGGTGACCTCAGGGTCTCGAACTTTGGTCCTTCCGCATCCCAGTCCAACGCTCTATTCACTGCGCCACCTCCTGGTCAGGCCCAACTCTGATTTTTGATCCGACATTGCCTGAATCCGTGGATTGACAAACCATAGGTAACGAGAGCCAACTGTATTTTATTGTAATTTTATGACATTCCAAGTTTGTTTAACAAGAAATACACTGTTCCCAAAACAATATATTTTAATAAGTTTACCATTATACAAGTACTTTTTGAATAGACAAATGACAGAATGAATTAATAACTATTCCTTGTCTCCCAGGGTATACAGTACCACGTGTACTTAGATGTCTCCCAAGTCTTTCTCTACCACAGCCTTCTCCTGAACTTCAGAGCCAGAACATTTGTCCCTGGTTCTGGTTTTCACAGAGCACTGCAAACTCAACACAAAACACAAATGACTATCCTCTACAAACCTATTCTTCTGACTTTTCTATTCCCAGGCTAGAAACCATCTTAAATTTCTTCTGTCTTTTCCTGTTGCAGGTGTGAATAAATCTCCACCCCCCTGCCCTGTTTACATTCCCACTGACCTGCCTTACTCTGGCCTGCTCTGCACTCCAGCATCTATGCCAATCTCCCCACTGCCACACTGCTCCCTCTGCCCCAGTCCAGACTTTAGCTCGCAACCAGGGCAGTTCCACAGATGGTAACTCTGACCTGTCACTTTTCAGGGGCTGAAGAAAACCAGCTCTTTCAGCCTGTCCTTGGGGACCTTTCCTACTGCAGCCTGAATCATCACAGATGCTGCCTGGCCTCTGACTGTGCACCTTCAGGAACCCTACTCCCCGTGAATCCTGAGGTACTAGCCCTTTCTTGGGCGATCACAGAAATTCTCACTCCATGCCTTGGCTCTGCCACTGTTTTCTCTGCACTAAATGCCTTCCCAAGTATTTCCCCAGAACAAAGTCCTGCCCACCTCAGAGCAGCCCTCCTCTATAAAGTCTCCCCTACTCCCTCAGCTGACAAACCTCCCCACTGTGATCAGAGAGCACTCCTCCTCTCCACAGGCCATCTTCCCATTTCCAAGGCAAAGCACAGTGTCTCTCCTTCCCGGTACTAACTGTACGTCACGAGGGCAGGACCACTGCTGCCCACTACACTGTGCGCACACAGGACCTGGCATCTGTAGGTATCCCAGTATAGATTTTTACATAAACTAATGAATCTTCAGAACTACTTGGTAGAGGAAATGAAATCATACTATTATTTCAATCTGTGCTTCAATACTGAGATTTGATACACAAAAATCAGAAAACAGAGTAGGTATTTTCTATAAATTCTAAACCAACAGCCACAATGTGGCAATACTCACTAAAAATGTCAGACACAATCAATATTTAAACTACTTTTCTAAAAAAATTTCAAGATTATACTAACCGTCATTCCATTAAATAGTTGTGTACTTGTTTGCACAGAAGATATTTCTTGAAAAGAAAGAACACTGCTGACATACTTGCTTGTGAATCTGTCCACAATATTAAAGACACGCTTCTCGCTGCTGTTCCACCACAGCCTGACCATTGCGGGCAGGTCTTTCAGGGTCATGTGATATACCGAGCAAGCCAAGTGTGGGATGTGGTAGGGAAGAGCTGTCGTTTCTGAGGGAAAACCAGATTCTAAGTTAGTAACATGTATTTTGTACATACATGAACAGACTAATACGAGTATTTTCCTTAGAAAAGCCTAACTCTTCAATATGAGTGCTAGAGCTCATAAAACAGACATACCAAAAAAACTGAAATTCTGTAGAAAGACCTTTCCTCACATATTTAAAATGAACGTTCAGGATGACAAAAGGAAGTAAAAAGATTCCCAACTGACATTGGAAAATCAGTCTACAAATAGCATTCCACATTTCACATGAAAAGTCACAAATACCACAAAATGCATGTATTTCAGAAAAGAGCAGGAGTCTGGTCTCTTTTATTCAAAGTCCCAGGACACTCAGCTCAGCCTTGCAGTCCTGCCCTCAGAGTTCTATGTATTAGAGCTCCTTCTCAGGAAACACTGCAACATGCAGTACAGCCAGCTGTCCCCTGAGCTGAAATCTGAGCTCCCACAGTGAAGGAAGCAAATTTTATTCATCTTTGTTTGAAGGAAGCAAATGTTACTCATCTACAGTCTACCTGACTGTAGACTACTTATTTACAGGCTACAAAACATTATCACATAAATACTTGCTTACAGAGTAAAGATAAGTCTCAACAAACTAGGTTTCAAAAATGTATTAAATTGGTCTGACCAGAGGTGGTGCAGTGGTAGACCGTTGACCTGGGACACTGAGGACCGAGGTTCGAAACCCCAAGGTCGCAGGTTTGAGCACAGGTCATAGACACGACCCCATGGTACATGGTAGCTGGCTTGAGCGAAGAGTCATTGGCTTGGCTGAGGCCCCCCCCCCCCCCCCCCCCCCGTCAAGGCACGTATGAGAAGCGATCAATGGACAACTAAAGTATCACAACTACAAGTTTATACTTCTCATCTCTCTCCCTTCCTGTCTGTCTGTATTGCTTTAAAAAAGAGAAAGTACTACATTGTTAAGAGCCCTATGCACAAGATCTCATAGTATGTCCTATTTAGAGAAGTACAGAAAGCCTTGGGCTTGGGCCCAGGTCTGGGCTTAGCTACACCCTCAGGTCTGAACCTCATCTCCTGGAGAACCACAACACACCTCACTGACCTCTAATACTCAGCTGGAGCGCTTCCGTAAAGAAGGTCTTAGGCTCCTTATTGGCGAGCTCAGGAGCCGTCTCTGCACAGGTTGGATTTTCTGGCATGAGCCTGAACAGGTGATAGAGCAGTTTATTTAAACTCTTTGTTTTTCGGAGATACATTGAATACAGAGCCCGAAGCTGGTGGAAAGAAACAAGTGTGTAGTAAACCCAGTTAAACCAAGACAGTCAGTAGAAAAGAACAAGTCAAAATATAATAGACTAGGCACGAATACAAAAAAAAATTATTAATTTGAGCAATTAGAATGATGTAGAAGAGGCCCACAAAATATGCCATATCCTTCCTTTCCCAATGTGTCATCTGAGGGTGCTGCCCCTTCCTCATAAACTAGCACACACGGTCACAGTCCCTCATTGTATGGAACATATTTCTCATGCCTCACTGACTCACAGGGAGACATGTGCTCACGCCTTTCTCAAACTGTCTCACTGTGAGTCAGCTCCCTGCACCTGAAGATTGAACCATGATTCTGTTCACCCCCCCCCACAGATGACTCACTTGCTCCTCCCAACTCTTCCACAGAAGTGCTTAATCTTTCAAAATCTTGCTTAAGGCCCTGGCCAGTTGGCTCAGTGGTAGAGCGTCGGCCTGGCGTGCAGAAGTCCCGGGTTTGATTCCTGGCCAGAGCACACAGGAGAGGCGTCCATCTGCTTCTCCACCCCTCCCCCTCTCCTTCCTCTCTGTCTCTCTCTCTTCCCCTCCCGCGGCAAAGCTCCATTGGAGCAAAGATGGCCCGGGCGCTGGGGATGGCTCCTTGGCCTCTGCCCCAGGTGCTAGAGTGGCTCTGGTCGTGACAGAGCAACGCCCCGGAGGGGCAGAGCATCGCCCCCTGGTGGGCAGAGCGTCGCCCCCTGGTGGGCGTGCCGGGTGGATCCCGGTCGGGCGCATGTGGGAGTCTGCCTGACTGTCTCTCCCCGTTTCCAGCTTCAGAAAAATACAAAAAAAAAAAAATCTTGCTTAAAACGAATTCCATTTTCATGGCTGACCCCACCCTATATGACACACTACAGCATCCCTTTTGGACAGAGAGCACAAACCAGTAGGCCAAAACGTCTTGTTTTATAAACCAGGAAATTTCACCCAACAGTATGGACTTCTGGTTTCTTTTTTAACATAGAACACAATACCGCTGGGCACCATGTGGCACCTGTGAGCCCGTATTCTAGACCCCACGGTCCCTCAGTGAGGCAGTGCTTCTCCTCTGTTCACTGTGATTTTGCAGTTCCTGTACCTGATGAAGCACCTCACAGTACCAGGGCACCAATTTCCAAACACTATGTGTGCTCAAAGACAAGGATCAAGCCAAAGGATTTGGAATTGATTTTCTTTTTTAAGGTAAAAAAGGGAGATAGTGAAGGCAGGCTCCCATATGCACCCCTGCCTGGAACCACCTGACAACCCAATCTGGGGCTGATGCTCGAGTATCAAGTTATCTTTAGTGCCCAGGGCTGACGCTTGAACCAATCAAGCCATGGCTGTGGGAGCAGAAGAAAGAAGGGGGAGAAAGAAGGGAGATAAGTAGATGGTCCTTTCTTCTATGTACCCTGACCAGGGATCGAACCCAGAACTTTCACATGCCGGGTCAATGCTGAATCGCTAAGCCAACTAGCCAGGGCCTCAATGGGCTTTTAAAAACATGTATTACCAGCCTGACCAGGCGGTGATGCAGTAGATAGAGCATCGAACTGGGACGCGGAGGACCCAGGTTCGAGACCCCAAGGTCACCAGCTTGATTGCGGGGTTAACTGGTTTGAGCAAGGCTCACCAGCTTGAGCCCAAGGTCACTGGCTTGAGCAATGGGTTACTCGGTCTGCTGCAGCCCCGCAGTCAAGGCACCAATGAGAAAGCAATCAATGAACAACCAAAGTGCTGCAACAAAGAATTGATGCTTCTCATCTCTTTCCGTTCCTGTCTGTCCCTATCTGTTCCTCTCTCTCTGTCTCCCCCCCAAAATCAACTCTCTCCCTACCCCCCAATAAATAAATAAAAACATGTATTACCTAACAATACCACTCCTAGGTATATGACACAAAAGAAATAAAAACACATGCACACAAAAATTTATACATGAATGTTCACAGAAATTATATTCATAACAGCCAAAAAGTGGAAACAACCTAAATGTTCAACAGGTGAATGTGTTACATTCACTGTGATATGTAAATGAAATGCAGACTATTCCTACAATAAAATGAAAAAGATGATGCATGGCCATTTTCAAAGTTTCTGAATACATGATGACAAGACCAAAATTCCTACACAAACAGGCCTCAATTTGCTGCGATTTTTTTGAGATCAACAATAATTCAAGAAACAAATGTAAAAGCCCAACCATGAACTCTTAAATTTTATCATCAGCATATAAATAACATTAGCTCAAGTCACATAAATGGCAGACCTATGGCAAAATAAAGTGATTTCAACTAGATTAATGCTGCCTCTGTGAACTGATTTTCCCCTTATAGCTACAAATGCAAAAACCCATATGTTCACTTATTTGTATCAAGATATATGCTATTTGCAGCAATAAAACTATAACTTAAAGTATTCTGAAAAATCAGAGGAAATGAATGTCATACACTTTAAGATGAAGTGATAAACGTTAAGTCTTTCAGTACTGAAGTGTCAAAGAACAACAAAAAATGAAGGCCCTGTGGTTCAATGGATAGAGCATAGGTCCAGCATGCGGACATCCCAGGTTCAATCTCCAGTCAGGGCATGTGGATGTCCTGGGTTCAATCCCCGGTCAGGGCACACATGAGAAGCGACCATCTGCTTCTCTTTCCCTCCCTCTCCCCCTTCTCCCTCTCTTCTCTTGCAGCTAGTGGCTTGACTGGTTCAAGCATTGGCCCCAATGCTGAGGACAGCTCAGTGGATTTGAGCATCAGCCCCAGATGGGGGTTTGCTGGGTGAATCCAGGTCATGGTGCATGTGGGAATCTATTTCTCCTTCTCTCACTTAAAAGAAAAAAACTCTATTTTCTAGGCTTCCTTCCTAGAAAAGAGATAATAGAGATATCTGGTGGCTGCAGAATAATTTTGACCAAAATTTTTTTTCTTTTTTAATTTTTTAGAGAGAGAGGAAGGGAGAGAGATGAGAAGCATCAACTCATAGTTGCCTCAGTTTAGTTGTTCATTGATTATTGCTCCTCATAAGTGCGTTGACTGAGGGGCTCAAGCCAGTGATTACAGAATCTTATCAGTTACCCCACACCAAGCTGCTGGGCTTGCACTCAAGCCAGATGATGCCACATTCAGGCTGGCGACTTCAGGGTTCCCAACCTGGGACCACAGTATCCCAGGTCAATGCTCTACTCATTGTGCCACCACCAGTCAGGCCAGACAAAATGACTACTACAAGATATTTTCATCATTTAGAGATAATATTTTGAATTACACTGGTAATATTTCATAAATCTTTCTCTATACACTAACATTTAAACATTTTTTCCCACTGATTTGAGAGAGAGAAAAAGGAGAGGGAGGGAGAGAGAAATTTGGGGGGGAGGGGGGAATGAGAAGGAGTGAAAGGGAGAGAGAGGGAGAGAGAAGCATCACATTGTTGTCTGACCATTTAGTTCTGTACTCAGTGATTGCTTCTCATACATGCCATGACTAGAGGTCGAACCTGTGACTTCTAGCAAACCAGGTTGATGCTCTATTTATTCACTGAGCCCAACAGCCAGAGACAACACTGTAAACTTCCTTAAGACAGAACTGTGACATAGTTACTAACCTGAGAAGCAGCAGCTTTGAAAAAAGTAAGTATTAATTTCCAGGTGAGGAGGTATCCCAGAACATAGCAGAAGTCGTCACTCAGCGGCTTAATCGTGACTATCTGTCCAACAGGAACACAGCCCAAGACATTTTCTAGCAAGTCCTCCTGAGTGCTAAGAATAGACATCAGTGCTGCTGGTGGGGACCTAAGGATGATAAAACACCACAATCTTATCATTTATTCCTTCTACAACTGACAGCATATAGAAACGTCAAACATATTAGAAAAATCTTTCTCTATTTTCCGAAAACCATTAAACAAGTCTCCCTTTGCAGATTCAACTTTGACTCTTAATTTCACATAATGGCAATTACAGAACCTGAAAGATGTAAGATATATAAACACATATGATTTATACATGAAAATACATTATATAAATTTTTCGATCATAAATACATAAATATATATATGTAATACATAGAAATACAGTATATACACATACAGGCTCTAGAAGTTACCACTTAAAGAAAAGATGCTTTTAGAAAACAACTATTTCAACTTTGTTTTATAGATTAAAGGAAAAGCCGCCATGACTCCAGCCCTTCAGGTGATGGGGAGCGAGGAAGGCAGCCGAGTGCTAGCAGGTCCTTATTACTACGTGATGGCCCAGAGGCAGATCACGTCTTCTGAGCACATGGAACACGCACACAGGCACTGAAACCCCGCTTGCTCATGAACTGCTGTGCTCAGAAACACTCTCAGGGGAGCTTGGTCTCAGCAAGTTAGACCCTGGTGGGAACCCCGCGTTCCGATCTCTCCTTTCTCCTGTGCTTCTTCTCCAGCCCACACACAGGTCCCCAGACTTCTGTCCGTGAGGGTCCTCCTCCAACCACCACCTCATGCACCAGCCTTTCTCTGTTCCAAGCAACGGTCCCTCCATCTCACCAGTCCCAGCTCAGCCACGTCCCACTTCCCACACCGCCTCCATGCATGTTATCATCTCTGGCAAGGTCTCTACTTCTGCTTGCTACTGTGTAAAATTTATGCTTCAAACTATTGCCAGAATCAGATGGTGACATTGTATCTTCTATCAAATAATCCCAAATCCTAAAAAATGTCATTTGTAAGTACCCTCCCAACTCCGTCAGTCACTCTACCACCCACCAGCTTCACACACTCATTCATTTCTTCTTTCCTTCAACAAATGGGCACCACTGATGAGTCTGCTTAGGTCAGGAACCATTCTGGATGCCATGAATACAACTGAGAACAGGAAGCAAAAACCTGCCTTCACAGAGCTTATGTCCCAGACAATAAAATCATGTAAGTGGTGACTACTGTACATCCCCAAGCACAGCCTGAGCACCCATGCCTCTGTGCCTTTGCACCTGGCACTCCCCTAACTGGCATGGTCTTCCTGTCTGACCAGCATGCTACCTAACCTGAAGATCCAGCACAAATATCTCATGTGCAAGACAGTCTTTCCTTCCTGGTGTACAACAGCGTGTTCCCATGACGTGCTACCCATCCTTTCTCTTAGCACCTGTCATACACCAGCTTCTATTACAGGAAGTATCGTCTATGCTGAATTGCAAGCTTCTTAAGAAAAAGAACACATGGCCCTGGCCGGTTGGCTAAGCGGTAGAGCGTCGGCCTGGCGTGCGGGGGACCCGGGTTCGATTCCTGGCCAGGGTACATAGGAGAAGCGCCCATTTGCTTCTCCACACCCCCCTTCCTCTCTGTCTCTCTCTTCCCCTCCCGCAGCCAAGGCTCCATTGGAGCAGAGATGGCCCGGGCGCTGGGGATGGCTCCTTGGCCTCTGCCCCAGGTGCTAGAGTGGCTCTGGTCACGGCAGAGCGACGCCCCAGGGCCAGAGCATCGCCCCCTGGTGGGCGTGCCAGATGGATCCCGGTCGGGCGCATGCGGGAGTCTGTCTGACTGTCTCTTCCCGTTTCCAGCTTCAGAAAAATACAAAAAAATAATAATAAAAAAAAACAAAAAAGAACACTTACTAAACACTCTATTTTCCCCTCAGTATTAATCAATACTTTGCAAAAAAAAATGGGTGCTCAAATGATATTTGGCCACAAAAGCTCCCATGTGGACAAAAAGAATTCTTTAATAACTAGTAGAAAACTGAAAATATGGTTTAATTGCTTCTTGGCCTTTTGACTAAAATCAACTGTGAAAACATGATTTAGGAGCAACTAAGATAAGAGAGAAACAATCTTTTTGGGCGAATACTGTATTTCATTTATATCTTACATATAACTTTAAAAGAACTGTTGAGTGAATGTACATCCTATATTTAGAGCTATTGTGTTGCCTCAGTCTTCTGCAGTCATTATAAGTGAGACAGATTATGAGGATATAATAAATTATTAAAAATTCTTACAGGGCTGGCTCTTCCTCTTCATCTCCGTACGACTTTAGATTATCCTGATCGTATTGTGGTAATTCCGGCATCAACCTGGATATCAGAGCATTATTTTAAATTATTTTATTTTAAATTGGCCATGGTTAAAATCATGCTTAAGAACAGAGAGACCAACACTTATTTAGTAATGAATATATTTTTTCATTTTTCTGAAAGAATTGCCTACGGCCAGGACTATCTAAACATAAACACTGCATGGATAGGACAGAACCAAAAGATCAAACCCTTGGCACCCCTTGTCATTTAGAAATGCATGGGTCAGGTTTATTTTGTTTTCCTTTTTTCTTTTGACATTTTTAATGACCAAGAGTTAGAACTAAATATATAATCTATTTGGTTAGAGCACCATAACTTCGATTTAGAATTCTTACTTGTACAGCATATAATAAACAGCAATTTGCACTGGTCGCGCTCGGAAGAGGAGTAATGGGGCCAGCGTATTTAGCAGAGTCTGAAGATGTTCCGGCAAATTTGTTTTCTGGCCAGCAGCCAATCTCGCAGGGAGCCTGTGATTCAACAGCTGATCCTTTGGGATATATGTTAAGGTTTCACACATGGGCTTCAGCATTGCATTCTGAAAGGACGTTTCAGATGTATCTTTGCTTTCTTCTGATGACAAAAAAGGAAAAATCGTGCATATCCCAAAACAAAATGAGAATTACAGTTGACTGATCCACAGATAATCAAATGTTATTAAAAAAAATGAAATAAAAACTTGACAAGCATTAAACCAATTGTAACTAGAAAACACAAACAAAATATACATATAATATCAAATAATCTCGAATGTTCAATGGTTTCTATTCTCATTCTTAAAGAAAGAGGTTTGAGCTATCAATGACCTGTATATCTGACTGCTATCTCTTCTTATTGCAGTGGTCTTCAATTCCATACCATTTTTTACTTCTTATCATGAACTGAGCCTGTGATATTCTGAGACACCTGAATGTCTCTCTGGCTCTTTTACTGCTGTGCCTAAAGACATTGTTTTGCATTTTTTGACAAGTAATTTTTTTTAATTTTTTTTTTTTTACAGAAACAGAGAGAGAGTCAGAGAGAGGAATAGATAGGGACAGACAGGAACGAAGAGAGATGAGAAGCATCAATCATTAGTTTTTTTTTTTGTTGCAACACCTTAGTTATTCATTGATTGCTTTCTCATATGTGCCTTGACCAGGGGGCTACAGCAGACTGAGTAACCCCCTGCCTGAGCCAGCGACCTTGGGTCCAAGCTGGTGAGCTTTGCTCAAACCAGATGAGCCTGTGCTCAAGCTGGCGACCTTGGGGTCTCGAACCTGGGTCCTCCACATCCCAGTCTGATGCTCTATCACTGCGCCACCGCCTGGTCAGGCGACAAGTAATTTTTAATGAGTCTCAATATTACTCCCTTTTTTACTTGCCTGTGACAGTCACCAAAAGAGGTAAGAGCAAACTGTGGATGCCTTGGGAAAAGAAATCTTTCCATTCACTGATGAGATCTGCAGGAAGCTTGCCAGTGGTCTCTGGGGTGGCGGAGTCAAAGAAGGCACTGAGCTCGCAGGCCAGGCCACAGCTGACGCAGGCGAACAGCTGCACCAGGGGCACCGAGCCCAGTGCGCGGTTCTCACTCGCCGTCTGCGGGACAGAAAGTGGCAGGTGAGCACACCTCTACCACAACATCAAACATCAGGCCCCACAGAAGTTCCTTTTAGTTCTCCAAATTTTAAAATAAAAAGCAGTAAAGTATATAGTCTCAGGAGACATTTTTTTTTTTTTACAGAGACAGAGAGAGGGATAGATAGGGACAGACAAACAGGAACGAAGAGAGATGAGAAGCATCAATCATCAGTTTTTCATTGCGACACCTTAGTTGTTCATTGATTGCTTTCTCATATGTGCCTTGACGCAGGACTTCAGCACACCGAGTGACCTCTTGCTCGAGCCAGCGACCTTGGGTCCAAGCTGGTGAGCTTTGCTCAAACCAGATGAGCTCGCACTCAGGCTGGCAACCTCGGGGTCTCGAACCTGGGTCCTCCGCATCCCAGTCTGATGCTCTATCCACTGTGCCACTGCCTGGTCAGGCTCAGGAGACATTTCTATAGTTTACATCAAAATAACTTTTTTCAAAATGAAATACTAGAAATAAGAGTCAACCGATTTATTCTGAGATGCTCTTATTTCTAAAACTATAAAAATAAATAATATTAAGTACCATTTACAAAGTGAAATGCAATAAAAACATTTATAATTTTCCCAGGATCCCTACTAATTAGGCACTATTAACTTATTTTAAAATAAGGAAACTGAGGCTCAACTAGGTCAACTTCACTCCCTAAGCCGCACCACACACAGGCTGCGGTGGGCAAGCAGAGCCTCTGGGCCATGAGAAGAGGACAAGCTCCCCTGAATCTGCTTGCTCTCTGAAGCATCACCCTGGAGATACTAACAGTGCATATGAAGCATAATTAGAAACAAAAAGTTCAAAAAGGCTGTCATGGGAAGATAAGACCTGAAAGGGCTGTGTAGCAGATATATGACAATGAGCCAGTGGGCAGGGCAGTTTAAGAGCAGCTAAAAGACGTGGTCACTGAATGACACTGGCAGACTTTAACCCTCCATCATGTCAGTCTATGAGACAGCAGCCGTGAGACCACCCCAAAAGCGCTGAGTACAGTCATCACTTAACACAGTGAAGTCAGTAGTTCCGGCACCTAGGTCCCTAGACATGCAAGGAGACCCTGCAGGGGTCAGGAGACACCAGGTGAACTCACCTCTAGCCAAGCGAGCATGGAGCACATGATGAAGTCCCACTCATTCTCAGCCAGCGGAGAGGAGCAGTACTTCAGAAACTGGGAAAGGAACCGCATTATTTCTATGTTTACTCCCAGGATCTCTGGACTCACTTCAGATAGATTACTGTGATAAAGACAAAGGCAAAGCATTAAAAATGCATTAAAGAATTATATAGGCCCTGGCCAGTTGGCTAAGTGGATAGTGTTGGTCCAGAGTATGGATGTCCCTGGTTTGATTCCTGGTGAGGGCACACAGGAGAAGTGACCATCTGCTTCTCCCTTCCTCTTCCTCTGCCCCTCCCACAGCCAGGGGCTCAACTGGTTTGAGAGTAGCCCTGGGTGCTAAGGATGGCTCCATTGGAGCATATCAGCATCAGGTGCTAAAAATAGCTCAGTACTAGAATATTGGCCCCAGGTGGGGTTGCCAGGTAGATTCCAGTCAGGGCGCATGTGAGAGTCTGCCTTCAATATCTACCCCCTACCTTAGGAAAAAAACCCAACTATATGGAGCCTGGCGAGTGGTGGCACAGTGGAGTGTCAATCTAGGATGCTGAGGTCCCAGGTTCAAAACTCCCGAGGTCACCAGCCTGACTGTGGGCTTATCTGGCTTGAGTGCAGACTTGCCAGCTTGAGCCTGGGGTTGCCACCTTGCCCATGGGATTATCAACATGATCCCAAAGTCACTGGCTTGAGCCCAAGGTCACTGGCTCAGCTGAAACCCCCTAGTCAAGGCACATATGAGAAACAATCAATGAACAACTAAAGTGCCACAACGATATTGTCTCTCTCCCTTTCTGGAGGCTCTCCTTCCTTAAGTACACACCCACCTTTCTCTTCCCCTTCTTCCACCAGGATTTTCCCTTTTTTCTCTCTTTCTCCTAAGCTCCAAGGGCTCTTCTTTTGCCTCTGTAACTTGTTTTCTAAAGCCCATTTCTTCTACCTCTGTGACTTTCTAAAAGTTATAAAAAAAATTGTATTTATTTATTGATTGATTTTTAGAGCCAGAGGAAGAAAAAGGAGATGGGGAGAGGAGGAGGGAGGGAGAGAAGGAGAGAGAAAGAGAGGGAAAAACAGAGGGAGAAAGAAGGAGAGAGGGAGAAAGAAGAGAGATGGAGATGAAGGGAGGAAGGCAGGGAGGGAGGGAGGGAGGAGACAGACATAGATATTATTAACTAGCCAGGCCTGTGACTTTCTAAATAAACCTTTTTATCAAAAAAAAAAAAAAAAAAAAAAAGTGTGTGTGTGTGTGTGTATATGTGTGTATAATTACAGACATTCTACTAGAAAATATTCCATTTTAAATCTTATATACTTAGAAAAGCGCACCTTAAATGTCTACCATCCTATTCCTCTACAAAGATCTGCCTATAAAACACATCCTCTGGGTCCAGGTTCTATATAGGGAGGAAAACATAGTGTAAAGCATCACCTACCAACTGAAAAGAAAAATATCTTCATGGTCTTTCTTCCAGCATATTAAAATTTTTAGTATCCCATGCAATAGCTCTCCATCATCTATGCTTCCAGTTTGCAGACAAGAATTCAAAATGGCAAGATGTCCAAAACCTCCTAAAGTAAAATGAAAAATGAAAAAATTTTAAATTTAATCCGTATTGCTATTATAGAAAAGAAAGTCTACTTTAAGATCAAAATTTTCTTGCCTGACCAGGTGGTAGCGCAATGGATAGAGCATCGGACTGGGATGCGGAGGACCCAGGTTCGAAATCTCGAGGTTGCCAGCTTGAGCGCGGGCTCATCTGGTTTGAGCAAGGCTCACCAGCTTGAGCCCAAGGTCATTGGCTTGAGCAAGGGGTCACTTGGTCTGCTGTAGCCCCCTGGTCAAGGCACATATGAGAAAGCAATCAATGAACAACTAAAGTGCCGCAACAAAGAATTGATGCTTCTCATCTCTCTCCCTTCCTGTTTGTCCTTATCTGTCCCTCTCTGTCACAAAAAAAAAAAAAAAAAAAAAAAAAAAATCAAAACTTTCTTGAGACATGCCAGCAGTTGGGGGTGGTCAGGGGTGCCAAACCCCATGCAATCGAAATCTCCATGACTTCTGCCTCTCCCCAAACTTCAGTCATCCCTCTGTATCTGTGGGGAGTTAGTTCCAGGACAACCCCACCCTGTGGACACCAAACCCCTAGAAGAACTCATGTCCCTAGAAGAACACAGACAGCCCTCTGTACTGTAGCTTCCCAGTCAGGGATATATAGGGGAAACTGCACGTTTATTGAAAAATATCCATGTATTGCATGGACCCTCTCAGGTCAAACTCATGTTGTTCAAGGATCAACTGTGTAATGTATTTCCTCTTCCTTTAGAGGCAGAGGGGAAAAATAATAAAGGCAGAGCAAGTTCTTTTATGTAATTAAAATTTTTTTTTAATGTTTTTGAGAGAGGCAGGAAGAGAGAGAGAGACAGGAACATAGAACTGCTCCTGTATGTGCCCTGACTGGGGAATTGAACCAGCAACCTTCATGCTCTGGAATGACGCTTCAACCAACCAAACTACCTGGCCAGGGCCAGAAGAAGTTTTTTAAGTCTTTTGTGCAAATTACAAGAGACTCAAGGTATGGGGCAGGAGAAGCAGGTTTACAGTAGTATGAATGGAAAATGCAATTATTATTACTATTACTTTAGATTTTATTTATTGATATTTAGAGAGGGGGAGGGAGAGAAAGTGGGGGGGGGGGAGAAGCAGAAAGAGTCAAGTTGTAGTAGTTGCTTCCTGTATGTGCCTTGACTAGGCAAGCCCAGGGTTTCGAACCAGTGACTTCAGAATCCAGGCTGATGCTTTATCCACTGCACCACCACAGGTCAGGCAGAAAATGCAATAATTATTAAATAATAACACAAGAATAAACTCACGCACAAACAACTGTAAATCAACTTTTGCTCATTCCATGTAACCAGAAATAACTGATTTTCTAATAACTAAAAGTATGTGTTTCAAAAGTGGTTGTCAAATATCAAACACCTGCCCCCCTTCGGTGTCCCACATGTTGGCTGCCTCCACAGGGCTGTGCATCTTCTGGTCTATGACAGCACAGCCCCATCTCGGCCATCCCCCTCCCTATTGACTACCACCCTATTGACTCCCTGCTGTCCCTGCTATGGCCTGTGCAGAAAGTCACCTACTCCCATGAGGTGTTACCATCCCCCACACAGTTGGGTCAACTGCTTCCCCTTCCAGAATTGCAAACCCCACCCAATCCCATAGCTGAACTCCAGTGATTGCAATAGTCCAGTTTAGTGCCATAAACACAATTTTTGACATCAGCCGAATGGGTGGCACTATGGCAACCCCTTTAGTGTTTGCTGACACTATCTTCTTCCATTATTTCAGACTTCCACACCCTTTGTAAAATGCACAATGCAGTTTCCACTCATTAAATAACTTGGCCTGAAGAGCCTGAAGTTTCTCAGTCAGAAAGTTCCCCTATCTGCGTCTGGACTCACCCCACACCTCCTCTTACCTTGTCTCAGAGGGAAGCCACCACCTATAGGCTGGCATTTGTCAGCTGAGCTGGAGAGCCCACCCTCTACCCTCCCTCGTGGGCTCAGTAGGAACTACACCAATTGCTCTGCCTCAATCTCCTATCTTCTCCTCCCACATGTACGCTCCCTTTGAACCTGCATTTGTCTCCGGCTCCCACCTTCTTCCTACCACCCTCTCGCCACCACTTAGAGCAGGCCATCCACCCTACTGGCTCAGCACAAGTCACTCCAACAGCGCCAGTGCCAACAGGCATTTCAGTCTCTAATTGTATTTGACCTTCTGTGGCACTTAGCACAGGTGATGGGTATTATCTAAAGTTCTCCTTTGCTACCCTTTATCTTTAGTCCTTATTCTCAAGTCTCCCTCCACCCACATACCTTTTAAATTCTGTATTCGTGTCCTTTGGTGTTGTGTCTGAACAAGTGATTCCTCAAAGATTTTATCACTACCTACATGACATGGATTTGACAGCATTTCTCTACCCAGTCAAGAGCCTGTTGCTATTTGAACGCTTAGTGCTTCCATCTCCCCAATAGTCCCTTCAACTCTAAGTCCTAACTCCCCTTCACATTCTCTCTTTCATATGCCTTCATGTGAGCTCTTTCTCTCATTAAGACTCTTCTAGTTGCTTCCCATCTAGTCGTCTTCCCAATTTCATTTCTAACGTCCATCCTTCACACAGCTGCCAAAGTATGCTTTCTAATGCAAATGTGCTACTTTTCCACCTAATGTGGGCTAACAGCTCCTACAGCTTCAAGTCCAAACTCAACCTACACACTAGGCCTTAGGCTCTGTTCCCTCCCACCACTGACTCCATCCTCCCGGGCACACTAACCTTCTCCATCAATTGAAGCTAAACTGAAGTGTCCGCATTCTTTCCCATATGGTGTACCTTCTCAAACTATGGCCATATGGAAAACAGTTCTTCAACACTCAGCTGAAATATTTCTCCTTGTAAAATCACCACTGACGTTCAAAACAGTGGAAAGCTCCTTTTCTGCCTCTTCCACACACAGGTTACATCAGATACTACATGATATAACTGCCTATCTTCTCTACAAAAGGGACTGAAACACAGCTAGTGTTCAAGAGTATTTATTAAATTAATAGATGAACTAACAGATGGCAAAGTGTCCAAAAGAGTTTAAAATACAACAAAGGCTATTCCTTCTTTTGCCTTTATGTGTTCAACCACTGGCTGACTAGGGAGAGAGGAGACAGCTCAAAAAGCTACAGATGAAAAAAGAAATGATTAGAGTATTTGTGGGTGGAAAATTTCCCTGAAGGTTGTAGCATTTCAGTCCTACAAAGTGGTAACAGACACTCTCCAAAGACACTCACCCTATTGACTACCAACTTGTTACACAGCCAAAGTATAAACCATAATATATCAGATATAATTTATCTCTGCTAGATTTAGGCTCAGATCTTAAGAGACACTTCTGTCATCTCAAGCAATAATTACATTAAAAGAGTATTATCAAGAAACTAACCATTCATACTGCAAAGATCTTCCTTGGTCCAGGCCAATAGGGCAGGTATACACTGAGCAATGAATTCTTTCTTGTCTTCTTTTGACAGAAACGGACAGAGACTTTGAATGGTGTGCATATTACCTTCCGTTAGTGGGAAAAAACTGTTTAAAGACAAGATAAAGTGTGAATTACATTTATCCTAAAAATCTATTACTTTGTAGATTTTTCTATGTCAGAACTTACACTATACATTACTCTATTTTAAAGTTACATAACTAAATTAAAAAATAAAATAGTCCATACTACTGATGCACCATAATTTAACTATTCAGTGAACATTTCGGTTTTATTCCCTCCATTTTTGCTCTGATAACGCTGCAATAAATGTCCTTGAGCACACATGCAATAGGCTAAATTCATGGAAGAATCACAGGATCACAGGATTTTGGCAACTTCAATTTGCTTTTCAGAAAAAAGTAACAATTTTACACTTTCACCAGAAATGTACATGACTGTTTTGCTGTGCATGTAATGAATCTTTTAATTCCTAAAAATAGGGTAGTTAAAATATGCTTCTTTTAATTTGTATTTCCCTTATTATTAAGGCAAATCCATGTTTTTTGTTTTTTAGCGAGAGAGACAAAGACAGAAAGAAGGACAGAGACAGATAGGAAGGGAGAGCAATGAGAAGCATCAACTCATAGTTGTGGCACCTTAGTTGTTCACTGATTGCTTTCTCATATGTGCCTGGATTGCGGGGGGCTCCAGCCGAGCCACTGCCCCCTTGCTCAAGCCAGTGACCTCAAGGTTTTGAACCTGGATCCTCTGCATCCCAGGCTGATGCTCTATCCACTGAACCACCAACTAGTCAGGGAAGGCAAATCCATTCAGTTTTATGTTTTATAAATAAATTACCTTTGACTATTCCATCTGTGAATTACTCGTTCAAGTCCTTAATTCTTTTTCTTTTGAGAGAGAGAAGGGGGAAAAGAGAGACAGACAGACAGGAAGGGAGAGGATGAGAAGCATCAAGTCACAGTTGTGGCACTTTAGTTGTTCACTGATTGCTTTCTCGTATGTGCCTTGACGGGGGGGCTCCAGCCGAGCCAGTGACCCCTGGCTCAAGCCAGCGACCTTGGGATCATATCTATGATCCCATGTTCAAGCTGGCTACCTCAGGGTTTCAAACCTTGGTCCTCAGCATCCCAGGTCCACAGTCTATCCACTGTGCCACTGCCTGTTCAGGTTTATTTTTTAATTTGATTTTTGATTTTTATTTCATTTATTGGGGTGACATTGGTTAATCCAATTATATAGGTTTCTGGTGTACAAATCTATCATCTGTATAAATTATATTGTGTATTCACCACCCCAAGTCAGGTCTCCTTCCATCCTATGACATTTTTAAATTGATCATTTCTGGTGAATAAAAAAGTTATTGATTTTTCAATTGAAATATATATCTACCTCAATAGTAATTAGTTGAAACAGTTTTTTACTTTATTCCCTATTAGTTTTATAAGATGAAAAAACCCTCATTCTGCTGAATAAAACAGTATATGAATAAATCATCTACTGTACGAGTGCACTTATATCACATCATAAGTGATGTAATTATAGAGAGAGAAAACAGATCGCTGGTTGCCCGATAGGAGGAAATGGGATGAAGGGGTGGCTGTGGCTATCAACGGTAACACAAGGGATCCTTATGATCAGAACTGCCCTACATCTTACCTGCAGACTATGGTTGTTGGTGGTCACGTGTGACCCACACAGAACACACAAATTACTGTAGGTCAACCCAGTCAACTGACTATACCTATGCTATTTTCTTTGTTGTAAAATTATACTAAAGTTATGCAAATAGTTCCAATGGGGGAAACTGAATGTAGGGCATATGGAATCTCTTTGTATTATTTCTTACAATTGCATGTGAATCTTTTTCTCAGAATAGTAAATCTGTAATCATCTCAAAATACTAAGTTTATTGATTTTTTTTTTTTTTTTTGTATTTTTTCTGAAGTTGGAAACGGGGAGGCAGTCAGACTCCTGCATGTGCCCGACTGGGATCCACCCGGCATGCCCACCAGGGGGCGATGTTCTGCCCATCTGGGGCATCGCTCTGTTGCAACCAGAGCCATTCTAGCGCCTGAGGCAGAGGCCATGGAGCCATCCTCAGTGCCCGGGCCAACTTTGCTCCAATGGAGCCTTGGCTGAGGGAGGGGAAGAGAGAGACAGAGAGGAAGGAGAGGGGGAGAAGGGGAGAGAGGGAGGGGTGGAGAAGCAGATGGGCACTTCTCCTGTGTGCCCTGGCCAGGAATCGAACCCGGGACACCAGACCGATGCTCTACTACTGAGCCATCCAGCCAGGGCTAGTTTTTTGAATTTTTAAGTAAGATCAAAGCCCTGGACACATAGCTCAGCTGGTTAGAGCATCATCCCAAAGCACAAAGATTGCTGGTTCAACCTCTGGTCAAGGTACATACAGGAACAGATCGATGCTCCTCTCTCTCTCCCTCTCTCTTTCTCGAGTCAATAAAAATAAATTTAACAAAATATCGGAATTGAGTTTACAACTCCACTGACTAGCGTGCACAGGCATCGCTCCCAAGTGTCTACTCCTCCTGCTCAGCTGCCTCCTCCTGCTCAGCGTTAGCAGGTCGTGGGTGTCCACACTGCCTGTTTCTTTGTCATACAGAAACATGTACTGCATTTCTAGAATATGCTTCAACAGTGTGACCCCTATGAAGAGAAAGGTAAGAAACTGCCCACACAGCAAATGACATGGCGGAAGAGAATGTGAGAGAAAGAAAAAAGAAAGCCACCAGAGAGAGTTTTGGGAAAAAGAAAACAAGTTTATAAAATGCTACTTGTTTAAAACAAGTATGAAATTCCACAACAAAATGTACAAAGTTAAAAATTCTTATTACAAAAAATTATGTTCCAAACCTAAAACAACTAAAATTGCTTTTAGTATTTAATTTTCATTTCCTTAGCTTAATTTATCTCCTAGACATTATTTTCTTTTTTTAAAAATTTAAAAAGACTATTTATTTTAAAGAGAAGGGGAGAGGAGGGAAAGGAGGGAGAGGGAGGGAGGGAGGGAGAGAGAGAGAGAGAGAGAGAGAGAAGAAAAAGGAGCATGAAGCATCAACTCCCATATGTGCCCTGACCAGACAAGCCCAGGGTTTTGAACCAGACCTCAGCATTCCAGTTCAACCCTTTATCCATTGAACCATCACAGGTCAGGCAAGACCTTCTTTTCTTGATTCATTTAGAGATTGTTGGTTAGCTGGAGGTTGACTAGGTAACCAAATACAATAAATTACAAAGTAAAAATTTAAGTAACTATACCTTTCTTTTCTCCTATAATGCCGTTTTACTTCATCAGATGAAACGCTTTGGGAAATGATCAATTTAGCAATAATAAGAGACCACAGAGTGCCATGTTCCATGGATCTAAGAAGAAAAAAGAAAAAGAATAAAATTAATTTTGAAAGTGTATTTAAGATTTTTTTTTTTTTTTTGGTATTTTTCTGAAGCTGGAAATGAGAGACAGTCAGACAGACTCCCGCATGCGCCCGACCGGGATCCACCTGGCACGCCCACCAGGGGCAATACTCTGTCCACCAGGGGGCGACGCTCTGCCCCTCCGGGGCGTCGCTCTGCCGCGACCAGAGCCACTCCAGTGCCTGGGGCAGAGGCCAAGGAGCCATCCCCAGCACCCAGGCCATCTTTGCTCCAATGGAGCCTTGGCTGCAGGAGGGGAAGAGAGAGACAGAGAGGAAGGAGGGGAGGGGGGTGGAGAAGCAAATGGGCGCTTCTCCTGTGTGCCCTGGCCGGGAATTGAACCCGGGTCCCCCGCACGCCAGGCCAACGCTCTACTGCTGAGCCAACCGGCCAGGGCCAAGATTTTTTTTTGAGAGACAAAGAGAGACAGAAAGGGAGAGAGATGAGAAACATCATCTTACCATAATTGCAGAACCTTAGTTGTTCAGATTTTCTCATATGTGCCTTGACTGGGGGCCTCCAGCTGAGCCAGTGACCCCTTGCTCAAGCCAGAGAACCTGGGTCTTCCGTGTCCAAGTTGACCCTCTATCCACTGTGCCACCACTGATCAGGTGGTATACTTAAGATTTTTAAACCCTGTCTAACTGAACTTCTGTTACAGAAGTAACTAAATCACCTTTTGAGGGAGGTTCACACAGGACTTCTGCGCTCAAACAACTACCATGAGTAGAAGGACTGGGAGTGTAAGCTTCTGACAGCACTTCTAAGCTCTCGTCTTGACACAACCCTCATGTTCCAACAGGGGAGAAGACCTTAGAGACCAGAGTTGAGGGTAGGAGAGGACACCACTGGGACACCTATCCCAGAGGGCACCTAGGCTGGTGGAAGTTGAGGGGCTATGGAGGTTAGTGTCTGTTGATGCAAGTTCTGAAGGGTAGGGGTGGGCAGTGGGGCTGCAGAAGAAGACTTTTGCTCAGCTAGAGCCCAGACACTGAAAATGCCAAATACCAGTAAGTGAGAAACTCTTAAAGCAGTTCAACACAGTAATTTCAACCACTATACATCTAACTGTGATAATCTCTATAACCCATTGTTTTTGTACCTACTTCCTCATCTAGGGCAGAGGATCTGTGGTTCTAATACCAAGATACACCTGTAACAACAAGCAGGACAAACTGAATTCACAGTAGAGGGAGAATGGGTCATAGACTATGATGAAACCACATCTATGGGCTCTGTGCCTTTCATCATCTGTCCTGTGAACACATTTATAAACTTAATAATACAGGCAAAGTCCAAGTATCTCCACAGAAAGATAAATCAAGTATTTAGTACCCACAAAGTATTTATCAATTTACATCAACTCTCTGACTGAAAAATTAGCAGGAAGAGGCATTGCATCTTATAGAAACAGAACCATAAAGTAGTAAAATGGTCATTTAAAAAATGGATTTGATCGGCCTGGCGTGCGGGGGACGCGGTTCGATTCCCGGCCAGGGCACACAGGAGAAGCACCCATTTGCTTCTCCATGCCCCCCCTCCTTCCTCTCTGTCTCTCTCTTCCCCACCCGCAGCCAAGGCTCCATTGGAGCAAAGATGGCCCGGGCGCTAGGGATGGCTCCTTGGCCTCTGCCCCAGGCGCTAGAGTGGCTCTGGTTGCGGCAGAGCGACACCCCGGAGGGGCAGAGCATCGCCCCCTGGTGGGCGTGCCGGGGCGGATCCTGGTCGGGCGCATGCAGGAGTCTGTCTGACTGTCTCTCCCCGTTTCCAGCTTCAGAAAAATATTAGGGGGGGAAAAAAAAAAAAAAAAAAAAAAGGATTTGAGCCTAGCCTGTGGTGGTGCAGTAGATAGAGCACTGACCTGGAACCCTGGTTGGCAAACTGTGGTTTGCGAGCCTCATGTGGCTCTTTGGCCCCTTGAGTGTAGCTCTTCCACAAAATACCATGTGCAGGCGCTACCTTGATAAGGAATGTACCTACCTATATAGTTTAAGTTTAAAAAATTTGGCTCTCAAAAAAAATTTCAATCGTTGTACTGTTGATATTTGGCTCTGGTGACTAATGAGTTTGCCAACTACTGACCTGAAACACCAAGGTCACTAGTTCAAAACCCTGGGTTTGCCTGGTCAAGACACATGTGATGAGCAACCAATGAACAATGAAAAGTAAAGCAACTATGAGTTGCTATTTCTTGTCCCCCCCTTCTCTGTAAAATCAATAAATAAAATCTTTTTAAAAAAGGAATTGAAAGGGGTTTTTACCTGTTAAATAGCAGATGCAAAAGGCCAGAAGTATTACCAAGTCTACATAAGTTATCATACGTAATATTCATTTTATCAAGCATTTCACAAAATCCAGTTAGAAAACTAGGTGGGTTTTCCAATTCTTCACACCACTGCAGTGAATAGAGCAGTTCTGCAGCTATGAAAACAGACAGCATGTGAGCAAGTGCACCCTGTGAACAGACCCTCCCATCACTTCACTGCTCTGCCCCATTCTCTAACACCACTACGTCTGCTAGTCTCAAAATATCTGTGAACTGATTTTCAAATCTGCTTTGAGATTTTCAGGATAATGAAAACTGAGAGCATCTGATACAAAATACCACTCCCCTCCCAATTCTTTCTTGGTTCCTTCTCTGATTAGTTAAGAACGTGACAAGGACCTTAGTTATCAGAGATACCCTACTATTTTGCCACAAGTGGTAAGAAGTTGTACAGGATAAACAAGGGATCCAAGGCCTGGAATTGAGAAGTTCCAGCCAATGTGTGAGGAAATGGGAGACAGCAGAGTACAGTAAACAGGCCTTGATGACACAGTCTGTCTTCAAATGAGCTATACACAAAGATAATCACTTAGGAAACTACAATGACTTATGGGACTTTTGTGGGAGCTAAATGACCATGTATCTTTCACAAAACCTGGCATGTCATAGCTTTTAATATACATTTAGTCAAAATCCAAATCCATGTATGGTTTGGATTGTGAAATCAGAAGACTTGAGCCCTCATTCAAAATCTCAACTTATCCTGGCTCTGGCCGGGTAGTTCAGAGCAGCATCCCACTATGCTGAGGTTGTGGGTTTGATCCCTGGTTAGGGTACACGCAAGAATCAACTAATGATGCATGAATAACAAATCAATGTTTCTCTCTCTCTCAAATCAATGGAAAACTTTTAAAAAAATATTATTAATTTCCAGTTTTGCTTTTAGACAGATTCACTCTGTGAGGAATGTAAGCTGTGGGCTGATCACCTCCACCCCTAACAGCATGTGGAGCTGGCCAATCAATAGTGCTCCACTTCCCCCACAGTAATTGTCACAGCTGAGGACTCGCAGATGATGACACAGGAACTGCGCAAACCCCCTGCTTCTAATGTCATCCTGTACAGGACACACTGCCACCTGCAATTCTACGCCATTTGAACCTCCACTTAACCCCCCTAAAATCACACCTCAATGAAGACAAAGGTATAGTGGTTCAAACATTAGCTAAAATCAGAATCCTTGATGAAACACCAGACTCCCTAAACCGTGTTCTTTATGGTTATGTGACATAGGATCCGCTCATGATGTCGTCATGACAGCTGGAGGAAGGAATACCAAATTCTGCTCTACATCTAACAAGATTATAGCAAGATTTCATTATGTTTCCATCTGATTTGCAACTTAACATTCATCACGTAAGTAGTCTCAAGCTTCTTATCACTAAAATAAAATATTTAATAGGAGCTGAAGATTCTTAAGTCACTAAAGATTTAAATTGCATTATCAAAATTTGTCATTAGATCTGAATGCTCACATATACTTACTTATTTTCTCAAGCTCATTATTTTCTAGGACTATTTCCTTTTTCAGTGCAACTAATATCATTTTGCTCAATAATGCTGAGGTACACAAATGGCTAGGAAGTTTCTTTGTATCTTGTTCCTTAAAATCTGTTTTGAAACACTCATAATTCAAACTCAGTCGTCCTTCTAAAAGAGGTCTATGCAACCACTGTAAAAAGATAAATTATATTATTTATAAAAAAATATATATGTATATCACTAAGTTTTTCATGAAAATTTGCTACAAGTGTACTTAGTAATAGTACAAATATTTAAAGAGCTGGAGATTTTTAAATAAGAACATGTAAGTGATTGCTATTATATGGCATTGTAGAGAATTGTTGCAATGTTGTTATTAAAGAAAGATATTTTATCATTAAAATTAAAAAAAAAATCAGTGAAAAAAAAAGATAAATTATATACAAAATCATTAGGTATTCTATTTACCACCACCTACACTACTAAGACAAGGAACAAAAATAGTTATTAGAACATTTTCAAATTGTCACAAAATAACTTCAAAAATGAGGTTATTATTAGTTTATTAGTACAACCACAGAAGCCTAAAGTTTGGTTTCTGCCACAGAAAATTATCACGTGTTTATTTCTTGGAGACTCCCATGACATCACTAGGTCTTGCTTACCTTGCACCATGGCTGCTGCCAGTGTCAACTGGGGTCTCGCAAACAGCAAACATAACATGTAAGCATTCAGTGGCATAAGGGCAAAGTAAGATACTCATTTCATTTACTTATTCTTCTTCACCAAAGATAAATAAAAATATTTAAGCCTGCACAAAATCCAAACTTCAGAATGAGATATGCATACTCCAGTTTCAAACATACCTGCATAGGGAGAGACTGTCTCATCTTTTCCCATTCACTGCTGTTTGGCATCACACTTCCAATATAAACTCCCAGAAGGGAAGTATCTTCACTCTCTAGAAGCTTATTTAGCAAATCGTCAATGGTAGACAGGAGGCCTTGAAGACTGAAAATAATGAAAAAAAACTTAACTGTTATTGCTATGCTATGACTGAGCTGAACACCCTGGTACACATTACTACCCTATGGCAGATAAGAGCTTACCTGAGCAAAATGACAAAAGTTAGTGACCTTTCTATACCACCACTCCCAACACACACACAGTCAAATTGAGGATTTACTACCATATTTATGATATGAAACAGAGAGCTACTTCCATCTCAGCATAAAGGGAATCTAGTTCAGATCAGATCTTTCTGAAATAGAGATATCTTATTCCACAAAAAGAGCATGGTAACCAGAAAAATAACTGACTCAACTCCCAAAAGCATCTGGATGCATTTGCTTAGTTTTAACTTCTTTATGTGAATTTAGGTACCAGATATGAAATATATTTCTAATTCAAACACCTTAAAACAATGGCTGTCAGACTCCAAAAAATAACCAATACAGAACGATCACAATGTGAGTCGACTGGGAGAAGTTATGGATACAATGCACACAGGTAAGACATGGATGGGCACTGGCATTCCATCACTGACCATGAACCAGGGCTGCAGCAGGATGCTATGACTGACATTCTTCAGTTCAGTGAGTTTAAATGGATGGCTGTTAAAACAAATCCTACTGGAAAATTCCTCTAGGAGTCCTACCAATTTCTTACATAAAAAGTCATTTTTCATAGGCACTCACACTAATTATGGAATCTCCTTTAAGGACAATGATCAAGTACTGTATTAAGAAATGCTGTGCAACTGAGCACAAAAACAGTTATCTTTTACCTGACCAGGTGGTGGCGCAGTGGATAGAGCATCGGACTGGGATGCGGAAGGACTCAGGTTCGAGACCCCGGGGTTGCCAGCTTGAGAACAGGCTCATCTGGCTTGAGCAAAAAGCTCACTAGCATGGACCCAATGTCACTGGCTTGAGCGGGGGGTTTCTCAGTCTGCTGAAGGCCCGTGGTCATGGCACATATGAGAAAGCAATCAATAAACAACTACGGTGTCGCAACGAAAAACTGATGATTGATACTTCTCATTTCTCTCCGTCCCTATCTATCCCTCTATCAGACTCTCTGTCCCTGTAAGAAAATTAAAAAGAAACAAACAAACAAAAATGGTTACCTTTTGATGTCCAAAGATGAAGCCTGAACCTGGTTCTTCAGCCACAGAGCCGACAGGCGCAGGAAGGCACTCTGCTGACCTGTAGGGCTGGCTTGATGGACTAACACATTCACACCGGAAAGCCACGTGTTCTTCACTTTACAGATAAGAAAGTCTAAAATCAAGAGGTAATCAGTGATTTGTAGTCCCACTGAAGCAATAATTATCACCACAAAGTGTCTGAAAGAACTCACTGCAGGTCTCAGATTTTTAAAGTGCCATTTAGGAAAGAAAACAAATTACTATTCAATTGTCAAGATAATTATGTCATAAATACGCAATACAAATTAGATCGTGCCACATAAGGTAAAAATGGTAAGAATTTTAAAGTTAGCTTTTTTCTGCTCTGAACTTCTTTCAAAGACAGTTGTCCTTTTGGAGATGTGAAAATAATATGCCTTTTCAAAATATAGAAGTTAGTATTAAAGGAAGGGTTGGAAAGGAGGGCTCTCTATCAACAGTATTTTTTATATTCTTTTTATTAATAAGCCTAAATTAACTCAGAAGGCAAGAATATAGTTTTTTTTTTTAATTTTTTGACAGAGACAGAGTCAGAGAGAGGAACAGACAAACAGGGAGGGAGCGAGATGAGAAGCATCAATTCTTCACTGTGGCTCCTTAGTTGTTCATTGACTACTTTCTTATATGTGCCTTGACCGGGGGTCGGGGGGTACAGCAGAGCGAGTGACTCCTTGCTCAAGCTAGAGACCTTGGGCTCAAGCCAGTAACCTTGAGCTAAAGTCAGCAACCTTGGGCTTCAAGTCAGCAACCTTTAGGCTCAAGTTAGCGACCATGGGGTCACGTCTATGATCCCTTGCTCATACTAGTGAACCCGCGCTCAAGCTGGTGAGTCCATGCTCAAGCTGGATGAGCCCACATTCAAGCTGGTGACTTTGGGGTTTTAAACCTGGGTCCTCCATGTCTCAGTCCAACGCTATATTTACTGCACCACCATCTGGTCAGGCAAGAATATAGTTCTTAAAAAGGCAATCTACATTTCATTTTGATATGTATACACCGAGACTGAATATTTTTAATTATTAAGAGGAATATTAATGTATGTGGAAACTGAGACATGAAATTGTTAAGCAAATTTCTAGAGCTCCTGAGTAAAGGGGCTAAGACTCTAATTTGTCTACCATGACCCCTTCCAGAACTATTTTCTTCTATCAAGTAAAAACTTTAGACATCACATCTACATACATCTTTAACTTGGTTTCTAGAGCTGAAAATGTCTAAGATTTGTAGTCCTTTACTCAAAATAGTTTCAATTTTCAAACACACATTATGATTCAATTACTTAAGTCTGAGCACTTACACTATGAGGGTCAAAGCTAGATTACCAGCAAAACATTTGAGCAGTAGGCCATTACCTGGCAAATGTGTTCTTTCTTTGCTCTGAGCATATAACTGAAAGAGAGTTAATAATAAGTCTTCAGATGATAGCATCGGCAAGCATCCTTTTGCTGAGCTGAAATAGTTATAGGCTACATCACAGATAAAGGACACTGAAGAGTCATTATTTTCAGTTTCTGACACTTTCTTTGCTTTGGATAAAGTTTCATGAAGTTTAACAATAATTCTTTCAACATATAATTCTCCAATCAAGTAATCTAGAGAAAAAGATTACAATCAGACAAAACAAACAAAAAATATTAAGTTCGAATATCTTACTTTGGGTTAACTACCACTTGAGTCTTTCTTTTTTAAAAAAGGTACTTATGTATTAAACATAAGATCATATCAACAAATCAACCTTTTTCTCACACATAAAAGCCCCCAAGTAAAATTAGCAGCATTAAATTCAAAAATCAATGCTCTACAAAATTAGGGCAAAGAGCTTAGCTAAATTCAAAACTTTAGAACAGTGGTAGTCAACCTGGTCCCTACCACCCACTAGTGGGCGATCCAGCTTCCATGGTGGGTGGTAGCGGGGCAACCAAAGTATAAGTAAAAAGATAGATTTAACTATAATAAGTTGTTTTATAAAGACTTATTCTGCCAAACTTAGCGAAAATTCTACATAAAGTACTTGGTAAGTAATTATTATATGTTTTAACTTGCTGTAACTCTGCTTTATAAATTTTATAAAGTAAAGTTACTTCCCTACTTTATAAATCACCATTACTGTGGAACCGGTAGGCAGTTAGAAAATTTTACTACTAACAGATACAAAAGTGGGCGGTAGGTATAAAAAGGTTGACTACCCCTGCTTTAGAATAAAAAACTAAAAGTATTAAATGTCATCCAAGTCATGCTACAGAAATTAATCAACACTTATGGAACTTACAAAATTAAGATATTTTAATAAATTACCTATGTCATTATTCTCAACCAATAATATGAAAAATTAGCAACTTTAAATCTCCCCCCTCCAAAAGTGATGCAATTATTCCCTACTGAAAAACAAAAGCCATATTTCTGCCTACCATTTTTAACATGTTGGGATAATACCAAGCTTAAAAGAGTCCATCTTTCTGAGAGGTAAGGGTCAGAAGTTACTGTAGATTCCAATTCCTTATTGCAAAGATGATCTGCCAAGGTTACCAATTTCTCTCCAAGGGTATCTCCTTTCAGCCAAGAAATTACTAAAGCATGTTTATCTGAACTAGAACATGCCTAAAATTATACAATTAAAGCAACAATTAGAAGCAAGATCAAAAAGTATATCTGCCTTAAAAAAAAAGTGTATCTGCCTCAAGTATTCCTTGTACCCCATACCTCCCTTCACCAGGTGCCCAGCACTCTTCCCAGGGCTTCTGCTCAAGGCCAGTCTCTCCCTGCCCCCACTAAGCCTTGCTCATCAATCTCCCCAACCATGAATACCCTCATTTTCTCCCACCTGCTTTATGAACTCTTCCCCCATCCTCTCCAACTCATAACCACCACTAATTTTCTCTGACTTTCTAAAGCACTTTGCCCTCTCTCCCCACTTCCCTCTGGGACTTGCTGTCCTGTTATCTGTATCCATGTGTTATATATATATATATATATAATTTGGCTAAGGCCTGACCTGTGGTGGTGCAGTGGATAAAGCATCGACCTGGAATGCTAGGGCCACTGGTCCAAGACCCCAGGCTTGCCTGGTCAAGGCACATACAGGAAGCAAGGTGATGCTTCCCGCCTACCCCCAACCCCCATCCTTTCTCTTTCTCCCTCTCCTTTCTCTAAAATAAATGAAATATTGAATTTAAAAAATTGGCTAATCCCTTCACTTTCTCTGATTGAGGACAGACTTTTAAAAGTGCTCTATAATATACTCAACTTTTGTTCATTAATTTTGTTAAAATTAAAGAACTACTATATAACAATGGTAAGTTACTTCAATATGAATGGGACTTATCTCCACACATTCTTTTATTTTTATTTTTATTGAGAGGCAGGGAGGCAAAGAAAAAGACTCCTATATGCACACCAACTGGGATCCACCCAGCAAGCCCCACCTGGAGCTGATGCTCTGCACATCTGCGGCCGCTGTTCCATTGTTCAGCAATGGAGCTTAGCTAGTTCACCTAAGGTGAGGCCACGAAGCCATCCTCAGCATCTGGGGCCAACTTGCTCAAACCATTTGAGCCATTGCAGTGGGAGAGGATGAGAGAGAGAGAGAAGTGACAGGGGGAAGGGTGGAGAAGCAGATGGGTACTTCTCCTGGGTGCCCCAACCAGGAATCAAACCTGGGACTACTATACACCGGCTGATGTTCTACCTCTGAGCCAACTGACCAGGGCCCACAAATTCTTTGAAATAATTATTAGCGCCAGATAGTTGACAGCAACTGGTTTATTCTCACAGGGTGGGAAGCCAGGAAAAAACTGAATCCACCCTCAAAGGCATGCTGATCCATGTTCCCAAAACTTCTTTCGCTTTAAGGGTTGAGAAGAAAATTTGCAACTTGATTCATTTCAAAGCAATCTAGGGGAAAAAATCCAAATGTAGATTGGGTAGTACCCAAAAAACTGACTATCCTTTTACTTAAAAAATTGTAACCAGAGTTTTTATTTTAGCCCAAGGCTGACCAATATTCTGGCTTTAGGAACTTAGACAAATTCCTTACTAAACCTGGGCCTATTTCCTAATTTGAAAAATAAAGAATAAAGGAGAAAATTTCTAAGGTCCTTTTCTGGATACAAAATTCAAGTTTGTTTTTAAAGATGATGTTAAGACTCTGCTAATAAGTATGAGGTTGCAAAAACACAAAAAAAATAAAACTAGAGTTTAGATGGCTATAAAATTGGTTTTCCTAAAATAGTTTACCAAATAAAACCAATCTATTTTTCAATAGAATCCTACAGAATCCAGAAAATAATTTTCTGACTAAAATGTATTTCAGGTCAGCAACACATGAAGTCCAATTTCTCAATGTTTTAACATTTAATCTACAAAAGGAATCAGACCAGGTCAAGGAGATGAGAAGCTGGTTATTCATGGACATGTAGGAGGCAAACACTGTCCAGAAGGACAGTCTTCCCAACACCAGTAATGACAAGGGCAGGTACATTGCTAAGCTGGAAATGGATGCATTGTTCTCTTATCCAATTTCTAACCCCTGTACTCTGGTCCCTGACTTATCAAGAGCTTCCTCTTAGTTTGGCTTTCCATGTAGCCCACCTACAGGCACAGAAGGTACTAGATAAGCTAATGCAAAAGATCTGCCTAATAAGTTATTTCCCACAGAACAATGGAGAGTTACTGTTTGATGGATAAGAGTTTCAGTTTTATAAGATGAGAAAGCTCTGGAAACTGGCTGCACAAAGATGGTAGTACAGGGAACGCAACTGAACTGCACACTCAGAAACGATGGTCAAAATGGTAAATTTTGTTATATTTTGTACCATAATTATAAATATAGGGATAAAACTCACAAATTAAAGAGTTTTCTGTGTAAAACTTAAAAATTTTTAGGTAGCAAGTCACATTTCTATGGTTGGAAAGGTGTTAGTTATATTATTTATACCTTTAATACGAAAGAATACTTGAGCTATGTTTTTAACTTTACAAATTGTTAATGTTCCTTGATTTCATTACTCTTATCACTAATTTTCTTACTGAGTCAAGTGGCCATCAAAGCTAGGAGACTCTGATTTGCCTACACAGTATTCCAGAGTTGGGCCAACAATTTCCTGATGTGGTTTTTTTTTATATTTTATTTATTCATTGAGAGAGAGAGAGAGAGAGAGAGAGAGAGAGAGAGAGAAGAGGAAGGAGCAGGACGCATCAACTCCCATAAGTGCCTTGACTGGGTAAGCCCAGGGTTTTGAACTGGCGACCTCAGCATTCCAGGTCAACACTTTACCCATTGCGCCACCACAGGTCAGGCCTCCTGATGTGTTCTAGCCAAAGCTAGAACCACTCAATCCATTTCTATAAAAAAAAAAGTAACTAAAACAAGAGTAGAAACCTGTAGCCTTCATTTAAAAACTAAAATGTCACCTCTCCCTTTGTTACTTGCTGGCAAAGAAACACTGGGTTTCCCAGAGCCTGTCCACTTCTCCCCGATACTCCTGCCCAGGAAAATACTACAAAAAGGCAGGCACCAAATGTCTTCCCAAATTATGGGAAGTTATACTAATGAGGATGTACCCTAACACAGATGCCTGACCACATGCCAGTGTGTTACCATCACTGTGGTTTTCATTTTTCTGTACCCATAAATATAAAAAGAAAAATAAAAAAAGCCCCAAGATACCTTTTCAATGATCTGAAGAACCAAATTCCATTTCAGATCCACCTGGAAGAGGAGAAAGAGTCAGAAACAAAACTGGACAGAATAGTAAACACTTTCAAGTAAATGAAGTAACTGTGTAACCACTGCAAAAATAAAACTTTTTCAGCTAGTCCAACTTAGAGCATGACTAAATGCAATCACCCTTTCATTACCAAGCTTTCCTCATGCTCAAGTATTTACTGACCACCTACATGGAAGACTCACACACTTCCCAAACCACAATCAATATACTGCTTGTCTTTAAAGTGACATTCACAGTCAAACGTCACTCCCACAGGACTCACTCTACTTATCTGCAATCAGTGTACCAGTAAAATCCATTACAATCTGAAAAGATATATAAAGGTAATACCTCAGTTAGATCATCCAAAATATCTTTTCTTTCTTTATTATTAGCACAGCAATGGAGGGCACTGTACAAAATGTCTACCAAGAAACCAGCTTCCTTCCATTGGTCTTCATTTAGCCAACCGACTAGTTTCTGATATAAAAACTGCACTGCGGAATTTTTTTGCACAAGTTTGGCTATTGTGAGAGGTTTGGATTTGACGATACTCTGCTTTTCAGGGCCTAGCAGCATCTTAAATACACGGGTTGAAGAGAAGGAATTGAGTAGAGTGGAAAGAAACCTTAGATGTTGCTCCGACTTTTGTTCATTGACATAGTTAATACTCATTTCTGCTAGTTTGCAGACTAAGTCTTCCAGAGGTTTCTTCCGCAGTGGGGATATATGGGCTGAGCAGTTATGGGAGAGAGGAGGTTTGGCCACTAATTCACAGCCCTCACTGGTCTCTCCTTCTGAGGAGACACATTTTCCATTCTCTTCATTACTTTCAGGCATCTCGTCAGCAAATCTAACCTTACCAACTTTTTTTTTATTTGACTTTAATGAGCTCTCAGGCTTTTGAAGGACCTGTAATAGGTTAGATACGCCCACAACACACTGAACATCAGCTTCTGGCTCATTGATTTTCTTGAAACAGATCTCTGATAGTCTTTCCCAGAAATTTAGTAGCACTTTCTCCAAGTTGTGAGCCATTTTATCATCTTTTTCCACATCTGCTTTGACTTCCCAAGAACTTAACGTTTCTGCTAAGTAGTCAAATAGTTGCCCATCTTGCAATCTTGGGTCTTTGAGAACTGCGTCAATCACAGGAATCAACTGAAAGAGAAGGTGAAATAGAAGGATAGTTTTCAGGGGAAGTAAAGTTTTAACAAGGTATTTGTAAAACTACATTAATTTCCACATTTAATAAAAAACATGGATTTCCCCTCCAGAACTCTGTAGAGTGAACTTGAAAATCATTTCATATCATATACAGAGCTTAGTGATTTCACTGTACTATCCCTGAATTACATTGTTTTTCTGATATAATTGACCAAGATTATTGGTCATTAACAAATAACACAGTTTTCTCTGTATCTTCTGAAATTATTCAGTTTTTTGCTATTTTTCTAAGTCAATATGAAAGAAACAGAGGACCCATAGAATTCAGAACCCTTTTACTTAAAAGTACAAAGGTAAGAAAAGTTAACTATCTGACACACCAGGTAGGATCTGGGCTTATATTTCATTAATTTCCTAACACAGAAGCCATATTACAGAACCTACTCTCATCACTAGACCTAAAGGCCATGTACAACTCTTCACAAAGGATATATGTACTTGAATATTTTAATAGTAGTAAGATATTTGCTGAATTATTTTAAGATTTTATTTATTGATTTTACACAGAAAGGAGAGGGATAGCAAGAAGCACCAGCTTATAGCTGCTTCACTTTAGTTGTTCGTTGTGTCTTACATGTACATTGACCGGGTAAAACCCAGGGTCTCAAACAGGCAACCTCAGTGTTCCAGGTCAACGCTCTATCCACTGAGCCACCACAGGCCAGGTGATCACTGCATTAAACTAAATACAAAGATCACAAATAGCATCTTTTCTAAAATCTGTTCTGCATTTCAACTCTCTAAAGCAGTCAGGGTTTCTCCATCCAGAAACCAGTCCTCAGGAATGATGATATTATACCACTATACTAGCAACTGTGAAATCTTTATGAAGAGGCTAATAAAAATGGGACTGGGACACAATGAGCTTGATTCTTTTTTTTTTTTTTGTATTTTTCTGAAGTTGGAAACGGGAAGGCAGTCAGACAGACTCCCGCATGCGCCTGACCAGGATCCACCTGGCACACCCACCAGGGGGAGATGCTCTGCCCATCTGGGGCATCACTCTGTTGCAACCAGAGCCATTCTAGCGCCTGAGGCAGAGGCCACAGAGCCATCCTTAGCGCCTGGGCCAACTTTGCTCCAATGGAGCCTTGGCTGCGGGAGGGGAAGAGAAAGACAGAGAGGGGGAGGGGTGGAGAAGCAGATGGGCGCTTCTCCTGTGTGCCCTGGCTGGGAATCGAACCCGGGACTCCTGAATGCCAGGCTGATGCTCTGCCACTGAGCCAACCAGCCAGGGCCGAGCTTGATTCTTTACTGTCAGTGTGGAAAAGCACTGATGACTTTGACACCATAAATACCTGATCATTGATGAGCATCTCTTCAATCTCTTCCTCACCTAAGTTTTGTTGCATTATAAAACGTAGGCATTCAAAAAAAGCAGATACCACTGCTGAGCACTCGGAGAAACTGGTTTTGACTCTCTCTGTTGACAGTCTAAGAAATAATAAATAACTATGGCTTACTCTTTCATCAAAAAGAATATAAGCAACTCAGATAATAAAACAGTCATAGAAAAGGTGTCATGCCAAAGTAAGAGGATTTTTAAAAATAAAATTCTTAAACTAAAAGTAAGAACAAACAACAAAAATACAGCCTGACTAGAATGTTAACCTGAAGAACTGTGGGAAAAAAACCTATTTTCAAAAATGTGTCAAAAAATTTTTAACATTTATTTTCTATTCATGAACCAATGCAACTATAAATTTCAAAGACAGGACTTAATAACCAAATAAAAAAATTTTAAATCATTAATAAAACTAGGTATCTTATTTATTAAGTTCAACAAATACACTAAAATAATTTTTTAGGTGTGACTTTAAACTTATATAAGTTTTAGACACTTCATTGGTTCATTTCTGCATTTGTATTTATTAACATACAAATAAAATGGCTCCTTTTTAAAAATGGCCTATTGTCACCTACAGGTCTTTCCATACTTATCCCTTTTTCTTCTGTATACTACCACTGCCGCCTTCAAAGTATCCAAGAGAAATATTCCAATTTAATTCTCTAAAAACCTGAAAAGTGTTTAATGAACAGCAAAATAATCTGGGGGAAATTTAAGACAGACAGACAATAATGTATATATCACTCTACCCATCAAGAAAACAAGAAAAATCTCTTTTGCTTTAAAGATCAAGAATTTAAATTCCTTACCCTGCAACTAGAGAGGTGAGGAAATTTTTGAAGAAGTCCAACTTTGGATCTGTGATGGACTGAGGGAGCTTGCTGATAAATGGCAGAAGATAAGGATATATGACAGTAGCCAGACCTCGACCACCTTCACGAACCACAGCTGACAGCTTGGGAAACACACTTTTTTTTGCATTTACATGAAGCCAACAGTCCTAACCAAAGAAAATATTATAATAGACCATAAACATACTTTTCCTAATCAAGAAAAAACAGACTGGTCTCAAAAATAAAAACCAAGTATTCTACCTACAGAGGCTAACACCTCTCACTGACAATAAAACTAAAACTCTGAAGTCATAGAAATTTTTTACATCTAGTAATCATGTATCCCACATAATTCCAGGATAATATTCATCAGAAATAATTATTTAACTTAAAATATCACTATAAAAGTTGCCTTCTTTTAGGGACAGTAGTATTTACTCTTAAGTATAGGATTCAGATATGCTGACGTAAATAGTCCACATAAGAATAAATACTACTGGCTGAACTTAAAAGAAAAACTCTTTGTCATTTTAGAGTCAGTTTAAGATTTATACCAAGATTTGGATTCAATATTTTATTTCCAAAGAAGCATTTTTCCAGTAAGTTTTACATACTGCTCATAAAAATTAGGGGATATTTCAAAATGAATATGAAGCAATATAAAAAGAAAGTATTTATTTTTATTTTTGTGACAGACTCAGAGAAAGAGACAGAGAGAGGAACAGACAGGGACAGATAGGGAGAGAAAGGAGAAGCATCAATTCTTCTTTGTTGAGGCTCCCTTAGTTGTTCATTGATTACTTTCTCATATGTGCCTTGACTGGGAGGCCACAGCACAGCGAGTGACCCCTTGCTCAAGCCAGTGACCTTGGGCTTCAAGCTAGCTACCTCTGCCCACACTCAAGCTGTATGAGCCCACACTCAAACCAGCAACCTTGGGGTTTCGAACCTGAGTCCTCTGCATCCTGGTCCGATGCTCCATCCACTGCGCCACCTCCTGGTCAGGCTGATTTTTTTTTTGTATTTTTCCGAAGTTGGAAATGGGGAGGCAGTCAGACAGACTCCCGCATGCGCCTGACCGAGATCCACCCAGTATGCCTACCAAGGGGCGTTGCTCTGTCGCAACCACAGCCATTCTAGCATCTGAGGCAGAGGCCACAGAGCCATCCTCAGAACCCGGGCCAACTTTGCTCCAATGGAGCCTTGGCTGCGGGAGGGGAAGAGAGAGACAGAGAGGAAGGCGAGGGAGAGGGGTGGAGAAGCAGATGGGCGCTTCGCCTGTGTGTTTTGGCCGGGAATCGAACCCGGGACTCCTGCATGCCAGGCCGACGCTTTACCACTGAGCCAACCGGCCAGGGCCTGATTTTTTTTTTTTTTTTTTTTTGTATTTTTCTGAAGCTGGAAACGGGGAGAGACAGTCAGACAGACTCCCGCATGCGCCCGACCGGGATCCACCCGGCACGCCCACCAGGGGCGACGCTCTGCCCACCAGGGGGCGATGCTCTGCCCCTCCGGGGTGTCGCTCTGCCGCAACCAGAGCCACTCTAGCGCCTGGGGCAGAGGCCAAGGAGCCATCCCCAGCGCCCGGGCCATCTTTGCTCCAATGGAGCCTTGGCTGCGGGAGGGGAAGAGAGAGACAGAGAGGAAGGAGGGGGTGGGGGTGGAGAAGCAAATGGGCGCTTCTCCTATGTGCCCTGGCCGGGAATCGAACCCGGGTCCCCCGCACGCCAGGCCAATGCTCTACCGCTGAGCCAACCGGCCAGGGCCTGATTTTTTTTTTAATTAAACAAGAACATCAGAAAAGCAAAAGACAAGTCAAAGAAAGTTGTTCGGTTATTCAAATGAGATGCAAAACGAACTTTTATTTCATTGGTGAAATGCACTATACAAAAGGCTGAAAGTACTGGAGTATCTGTACATTCCCTGATCCTCTAATTTTTGTGAGCAGTGTATGTTAAAACCTAAGGCTCTCTGTACAACAAGTGTTCTCAAATGCACTAAACGTACCTCTCTTACATACCTCAATAGTTGTAAGTGTGTACAGCACAGCTTCCCAGAGAGCAGGGCACACAACGGGGTCACTGTCATCAATGCTTAGTAGAACCGATGAGCTCACTCTTGATGCTTCATCTATCATCAACTGTGGGCTACGCTGGCACAAAGCAGAAACTAACTCAAAATAAGCTGAGCGGATCTAAAAGGAAAAACAGAAGCTGAATAAATTAAAGCAAAGTAAAATTATAATAAGCTTTTACCTATGGTAAGGGCAGATAGGTCAGTCATGCTAACCCTCTCATTAAAAAAAACTAAAAGAGCTACAAAAAAATCTTTTAAAAAATGACTGAAAAGACATTAGGAATTACCACACCAAAAGTAAAAGCAGAAAGAACTCAACTTTCCATTCTCTGGCTGAAGAAAACACAAATCCTCTCTAGTGCTAAAACCCTGCAGGTAGCCCTTGGGTTATTCCTACAAGCATACTAGCAGCACAAAGTTACATGGAGTTTGGAGTAATAGCTATTCAGGTGACAATCTAGCACTGCTTTAGAAAATTAAGTACGGGCCCTGGCCGGTTGGCTCAGTAGTAGAGCATCGGCCTGGCGTGCGGAAGTCCCGGGTTCGACTCCCGGCCAGGGCACACAGGAGAAGCGCCCATCTGCTTCTCCACCTCTCCCCCTCTCCTTCCTCTCTGTCTCTCTCTTCCCCTCCCACAGCCGAGGCTCCACTGGAGCAAAAGATGGCCCGGGCGCTGGGGATGGCTCTTTGGCCTCTGCCCCAGGCGCTAGAGTGGCTCTGGTCGCAATAGAGCGACGCCCCGGATGGGCAGAGCATCGCCCCCTGGTGGGCGTGCCGGGTGGATCCCGGTTGGGCGCATGCGGGAGTCTGTCTGACTGCCTCCCCGTTTCCAGCTTAAGAAAAATACAAAAAAAAAAGAAAGAAAATTAAGTACGCATACATTTATCCTTGACTCAGCAACTGAGAAGTTTTCAGAAAAATAAACTCTCACAGATCTGAGGATACATAAATTAAGATGTTGATTGTGGGGGTGAGGTACTGGACGAGTCAGGGTATCTATCACTGGAGGACGGGCAGGTAAGAGGAACAGAGGCATACTTCTGAATACTGCACAACACTCAGAAGCCGTGGATCACATACACATAGAATAGATGGGTTCAAAGTATTTTAGTGCTTTTGAAAAAGTATTAAGTATAAAGCTATAAATGGAATGAAACACAACATAATACCACTTCTGTGAATTTAAAACACATGCAAGAAGGCTGTGATGTGCCTAACAGAGAATTTGTGTTTGAGAAGCTCCGTTCTGGCATGACTTCGACTGCTATTGTCCACGAGTTCCATGTTAATGAATAAATAATATATATTAAATAAGGTGTCTTTAAATAAAAAAAAACAAGGTTAAGTATTAACCAAGTGACAGAAATATTGTGACAAGAGGTCCCAAGAACCTAATCCTCTATTTCACCCCTCTGAGAGCAATGCTTAAGTATTCACTAATTTCGTGTTCATGGGGACAGGAACTCTACGGAACATAAGGATCACAAATAACGAGAATCAACTATACATACAGAAGGATATACATTAAGCTCATTTAGAATAGTCAGCTGGTGGAGGTGGAGGATGGAGACAGAAACAGGAGGGAAAAAATAAATGCCGTACATTAAATGAGAATAGCCTTGTACACACCAACAATTTTAAGGTGCGAGGAATGGAGGAGTATAATAATTCAACTCTGGATCTAAAGCCCACAGTTAAATAAAAAAGTAAAAATATAGTAACATTCTGGTAAGAGAGGCAATTCAGTCCCACCACAAAGATGTATTTGTAGAGTTTTAAACAAAAGAATAATGATGAAGCATAAACTAACAAATTGGGGGGGGGGGCATCAGAGAAATGTCCTAAAATAAAAAGATTAAGATACCTGAGGTATACTGTGTTTTCCATACTTCCAAAATTTATTCTGTGATAGAAGAGACTTAAATTTTTCCTCCAGAGACTCAAGCTCATTATCAGGTAAGAGGCAAAGCAATTTCTTTAATGCCAACAAGGAACAAGTTACCACCCGATAGAATTTAGCTTCTCTCTCTTGCTCTGGAACAGTTCTTATTGAGAAAAGAAAAATAATACATATAAGGATTGAGTGTAAGCCAAACTACATATTTAGAACTTCTATTTTAAATGTCTTATCATGAAATATCTACCTTTATTCCTACACTCTGTTCTTCCTGTGCCAAACGGCCCCCAAACACAAACATTCACAGATTTTAATCACATAGTCAGCACATAATACCAGGTGAAAGTCATGGCCTGAGGTAAGTGTGCTAGGCCACTGCTCTCAGCAGCAGTTAACTGGATGGGCCCAGGGAATGGACCGATGCATCTAAGATTATATCCCCTATGGACGCTGAACAGTTTGATGAGGACATAATAAAAATAATGGAGACATTTGAGAATCAGAGCTCTTCAACTATTTTTAACCACCTTAAAATACTTCCTGCGCCTGACCTGTGGTGGCGCAGTGGATAAAGCGTCAACCTGGAAATACTGGGGTTGCCGGTTCGAAACCCTGGGCTTGCCTGGTCAAGGCACATATGGGAGTTGATGCTTCCTGCTCCTCCCTCCCCTTCTCTATAATAAATAAATAAAATCTTAAATAAAAAAAAAAACTTTAAAATATTTCCTGCTATGACTGTCAAGAAGTGGCAAAAATCTAAAAGCACTTCTTTGCAAAAGAACCAAGTCTGTGGTTCCCAGATAATTCAACTTAAACAGGACGACTGACAACAAGCACCTGGCACATAGCACGATGTTAAATATTCTCATCTCTGCATTTAGCATCCCTTCTAAATATGTCACATTAAAATGATCACCTTATGATCCATGAGTGAAACAGATCCTCATCATGAGTTACATAGATACAACTTACTGTGGGTCACTGAGTGAATCAGGAGTTTCTTTTATTAGATGATCCTGCAGCACCTGCAGAAAAGAAAATCCCGAGCCTTGAGATTTTATTGAGTCACCAAAAGTGATCAGATAGAGCAATCCTCATCTTACCTAAAAATTTTTACTCCTTTTCCATAAACAAGAGCTAAATTAATTAGCAAAACTAAAAGGTTTGAACTTTGCCTACTTTTCTTTCCCTACCATCCCCAGAGGGTGCTACAGGGGTTCTAAGGGTAGGGAACTTCTCCAAACATCTGAAGGTTCCATCAAGATGCCTCGCCCCTAAACACTCCTGACCTCCAGCTTCTCCCCTCTTCTTGGTCACAGTGGTGAACTGGATGGACCACCTGATTAGTAAATCAGGGAGAGAAATCGGGCTCTGCTTTCCTTTCCCCTCCTTTTCAGCACCCCCTGCTCATAGAGAAGAACACAAGTTGTGCTCTGCCCTGTTACACAGGAATGTCTAGATTCCATCTGAAAGACTGGGTCAGGCCTGACCAGGTGGTGGCGCAGTGGATAGAGCATTGGACTGGGATATGGAGGACCCAGGTTCGAAACCCCGAGGTCACTGACTTGAGCACGGGCTCATCTGGTTTGAGCAAGGTTCACCAGCTTGAGCCCAAGGTCGCTGGCTTGAGCAAGGGAAGGTCACTTGGTCTGCTGTATACCCCCAGTCAAGGCACATATGAGAAAGCAATCAATGAACAACTAAGGTGCTGCAACAAAGAATTGATGCTTCTCATCTCTTCTTTCCTGTCTGTCTGTCCCTATCTGTCTGTCACCAAAAAAAAAAAAAAAAAAAAAAGATTGGATCACTGTGCCTACTTCTGGGATAAAATACTAGCAAGAACACTGTTCCAGCATTATCAGCAATAACAAAACCTAACATTTACTGAGCTTTCCCACATGCCAGATAATGCTTTGAGCACATTTCACGCATTACCTAAATCCTTACAACAACTCAATGAAGGACAAGGTAATTCCCACTTTAACAGATGAGGAAATGGAGGTACAGAAACTTGTCCAAGGTCACACACCTAACTAATGGAACAGGGGCCTGGAATTCAAAGGTATCACCGAGAGCCCATGTTATTATAGACAGAACAATATACAGTCCATAGACAATGTGACTGAAAACCTCAATGGAGAACTAGAATGCATATTATACTGTCTATAAGTTTGGTATTTTGATCTTCATTTTCCTAACTCCTCTCTAATAAGTTGGTTTTGTATTTGGGAAAGTTCAAACCCAGCATCTGTAATAAACTGCAACACAGAACTAAAGGGGAAATAATATAGAGGAAATAACCCACATGTTCAGTGATCAGTTATCCATCATTACAAAGCCAGTAACAAACAAACAAACATAAACTGTGAACAGCCAAATCAGTTGTCACAAAATCCATTTTCTACAACTCTTAGTGTCCAAACTCATGACACTTCACTTTAACAGTTACCACTTGATATTTGAATATACCTGCAGTAGGATTAGAAAAAATCCCTGTGAAAAGATCATTAAAGACATAAATTCCTCTCCCTAAAAAGACAAGCTTGACACACCTGAGAAATGAAGAACAGAAGAACCAAGAACCTAAATGGGGAGGAGACCACATACGTGTGCATGAGTGGGAGAGGTACAGGGGGAAGGGCCCAGATCATGAACAGTCCTGGAGTCCAAGAGTGTAAAGGATAACGGGAAACCAGAAGGAGGTGAACTGAAAAGAAAAAGGGAGAGACGAACAGACACAGGGCCTATGGAAACAGTGCAGCTCTACACAAAGGAATGAATGCAACAACACATTTAAATATTTTTCAATTCCTTCCTCACTCACAGTACATCCATTTCTATTTCTTCATGTAAGATTAAGTTTGGTCATCTGGTTTTTTTTGTCCATATCTCAGAAACAGCAAAAAGGAGGAAAGAAGTAAGGAAAACAGTGCTAGATGCAGATAAACTGAAAGTCACAAAAGTTATGGCTGATACCAGTCTGGTAAAAGTGTTGGCTGAAAGTTAAAGAAACTTTCATATGTCTTAATGGAAGTATAGATTTGTATGGCCTTCCATTGGAAGAGTAATTTACCAGTATTTATGAAAATTTTAAATGCTCAAACCAGGTGGTGGCACAATGGATAGAGCATCAGTCTGGGATGATGAGCACCCAGGTTCGAAACTCCAGGGTTGCCAGCTTGAGCACAGAATCATAGACATGATTCCATGGTCACCAGCTTGAGCAAGAGGTCACTGGCTCAGCTGGAGCCCCCTGGTCAAGGAACATATGAGAAAGCCATCAATGAACAACTAATGTGCCACAACTATGAGTTGATGCTTCTCATCTCATTCCTCTCCCTTCCTGTCTCTCTCACCAAAAAAAAAAAAAAAAAAAGGAAATCTTTTTGTTCTTTGACCCAACAAATGGTAACTAAAAGTGGTGGTAATTATCATTACCACAAGGTATAAAGAGATGTATTCAAGAATGTTCACGCCTGACCAGGCAGTGGCACAGTGGATGGAGCGTCCGACTGGGATGCAGAGGACCCAGGTTTGAGACCCCAAGGTCGCCAGCTTGAGCGCGGGCTCATCTGGTTTGAGCAAAAGCCCACCAGCTTGAACCCAGGGTCGCTGGCTCCAGCAAGGGGTTACTCAGTCTGCTGAAGGCCCGCAGTCAAGGCATGTATGGGAGAGCAATCAATGAACAACTAAGGTGTTGCAACGCGCAATGAAAAACTGGTGATTGATGCTTCTCATCTCTCTCCGTTCCTGTCTGTGTGTCCCTGTCTATCCCTCTCTCAGACTCACTCTCTGTCTTTGTAAAAAATAAATTAAAAAAAAAAAAAAGAATGTTCACTATGACTCGCCTATGGTGGTACAATGAATGAAGTGTTAACCTGGAGCTCTGAGGTCACTGGTTTGAAACCCTGGGCTTGCTTGGCCAAGGCACATACAGGAGTTGATGCTTCCTGCTCCTCCCTACCGTCTCTCTCCCTTCTAAAATGAAAATCTTAAAAAAAAGAATGTTCACTAAAGCAATGTTTGTTACAATATACTGCTCACAAAAATTAGGGGATGTTTAAAAATGAGTATGAAGTGATAAAATATCCTTATTTTTGTGAGCAGTGTAATAATAAAAAAATCAGGGTAAAACTATAAATGTATTTTTAAAAAGTTAACTAAACTGCTGTATATCTATATAAAGGAATACCAGAGCTCCAGCAAAAAGAGTGAAGTAGCTCTGTAAACATGTATTAATATGAAATGAGGTAAAATAAGTTTAGATTGAATTTTTAGATGTATTTTTAAAACTATATTTTATAAACCATATATCTAAATTTTTAAGTAATAGGATAAATTAAAAATGGAAAATTTAAATAATTTAAAAAGATCCAACCCAACATGTTAATTATATTTAAAATGCAACATGAACAATTTTAAAGAGCCAATCTTTCACTGGAAATATTTTACACACTTTCTCATAATACCAGGTGACAGAGCTGTCATCGCGATATGCCTACTATCCCTTAAAGCAGGCGTCCCCAAACTACAGCCCGCGGGCGGCAATGTGGCCCCCTGAGGCCATTTATCCAGCTCCCACCGCACTTCCAGAAGGGGCAACTCTCTCATTGGTGGTCAGTGAGAGGAGCACTGTATGTGGCGGCTCTCAAAACGGTCTGAGGGACAGTGAACTGACCCCCTGTGTAAAAAGTTTGGGGACCCTGCTTAAAGATTTAAGGCTTAAAGATTTAAGAAAAAAACAGGAAATAGTTTCAAGAACTTACACTTGTAATCTCTTCCTTACAAAATGCTATGGCTTCAGGCTGCTTGCTGGGAGGGAAAGCCGCTTCGAAGGCATCTTTTGCGGCAGATGCGGCTGGTGAGTATGTGTCACACTGAGCCATGAGCCAATAGCCCATTAAACTTTTTAAATAAGGAGCCAGGTGTTTCTTAACTTTGAGGATAAGTTTTTCAAAGGCTTGCTGTGTGGCTTCTCGAACCCGACGGTCATGGTCCTAGTGGAAGTATAATATGGTTTAAAATAGCTTTAGCCCATTAAAACAAATACAGATATTTCTGGATATGCTACAATGACTTATTAATAAGAATTCAACTATGTACAGAGCTAAACTAAAACCAGTAACTATGTGAAGTAATTGATCAATTTTTCCTTTTCCCCTTCTCCCAATGAAATAAGAACTGTATGAAAGATAGTCAAGGCCAGGCCTTAAACAATTAAATGATTCTCATTTTTCTGTAGCAAATATATAAAGAAAGTGCTAAAATTTATTGTGACTGGAGAGCATCTGGGAAATTCTGACCTAATTTTTGAAAACACAGGCTCCCTGTACACTTCATACAACCCAGAATGATCCAATCTCATAATAATACTGACATAACATTTCACATCGTCACCAAACATGTCATAGAGATCAGACAGTTCCCATAACTTCAACCCAAAAATACACAACAGAAATAAGCTAGTACAGTCTTAATACTCACAAGTGAAATTTTGCAAAAAATTCTTGGCCAGTATGGAAGAACCCCTTTTACAATCTCTGTGTCTCTCTCCGTACACATGGTTCCAAATTCTTGCATAGCCTAAAAGTAAATGATTAACACTGTTAAGGACCAACAGCCATAACATTGGTTAACGCTTATATTTATTCGGTTCTAGAAGCTTCGTCTATTTTAGGTAATGGGAGAATACACTGCTTCTGTTTGTGCCACATGGGAATAATGTGAAGAGTTCCTTTACAGGCTTCTATGGTAGAAAATTTTTTATTGTTTTTTTTAAAATAAAATACATACAAACAAAAAAATCCCACTTAAAATTACAGGGTCCAATTAGATTGTCTAACCAACGGGAAGAAACTATACAGCCAGAAATCCAAAGTGGTTCAAAAAAGTACTGAGCAACACACTAACCTACCATCTAGAAGGGAAGTACAATATGCTTCATGTGCAGAAGCCTCCACATCAGAAAAAAGTACAGCTGTATGAGAAATGATTACCGATGATTCATTTTTCTTTACATAAAATATGCCAATGATATTTTAATGAAAGGATTATCTTAATTATTTTTTATGAAAACAATAAAACTTGCTTTTAATTTTGTCGTGACATCCTTCTTAGAAAGTTTCCGCAGCACCATTCGGAAATCAGAATCCACAAGACTGTCTATTTCTTCAGCTCCTTGAACAGCAGGAACATAGCCTAGGTCACTCTGAAATGTTCCAAATCCAATAAATCCAGGCACGGTTCCCTGTTCCTTGGCAAGAAGTTCTGCAGCTCGGCCACTGTTTGAAGGCTGGTAAGAAAGGAGAGAAATATGTGTCAGAGTCCAAGAAGAGTTCAAAATTTAACTGAGTTCTTTAGAATAATTTCTTGATAATTGCCACAGTAGCCTGTTCCCCAAAGATGAATGTTTCTGTTACCAAGAAGTTAACAATAATGATCCTATGAGCTATTTTCTGATTTCCTAACAATCAAAAAATGTTTTTTTAAACTGGGTACAATCCACAAGTGGCTCAGGATATTGAGTTAATGGGTCATTTTAAAGACATAAAATACTGGGTCATTTAAAGACAGCATTTTAAAGACATAAAATAAAGTATTTAAAATCAGAGAATGCATCACGTATGGTAAGCCTAAGCACTGTTTCATAAAATGTTTATTTCCAACTTCTATATAAATAGTATGTAGCCTGACTTGTGCAGTGGAGGAAGCATTGACCTGGGACGCTGAGGTCCCAGGTTCAAAACCCCAAGGTCTCCGGCTTGAGTGTGTGGACTCATCCAGCTTGAGTGCATGCTCACCAACTTGAGCGTGGGGCTGCCAGCTTGAGCATGGAATCATCAGCATGATCCCATGGTCACTGACTTGAGCCCAAATATCACTGGCTTGAAGCCCAAGGCCACTAGCTTGAGCAAGGGATCACTGGCTCTGTGATGGAGCCCCCTGGCACATATGAGAAGCAATAAATGAGCAGCTAAAGTGATGCAACTAAGAATTAATGCTTAATTAATTTTTTAAAAGTATATACATGTGTACTATGTAATGATGTAAAAAATCATAAATGGCCCTGGCCGGTTGGCTCAGCGGTAGAGCGTCGGCCTAGCGTGCGGAGGACCCGGGTTCGATTCCCGGCCAGGGCACACAGGAGAAGCGCCCATTTGCTTCTCCATCCCTCCGCCGTGCTTTCCTCTCTGTCTCTCTCTTCCCCTCCCGCAGCCAAGGCTCCATCGGAGCAAAGATGGCCCGGGCACTGGGGATGGCTCTGTGGCCTCTGCCTCAGGCGCTAGAGTGGCTCTGGTCGCAACATGGCGACACCCAGGATGGGCAGAGCATCGCCCCCTGGTGGGCAGAGCATCGCTCCTGGTGGGCGTGCAGGGTGGATCCCGGTTGGGCGCATGCGGGAGTCTGTCTGACTGTCTCCCCCTGTTTCCAGCTTCAGAAAAATGGAAAAGAAAAAAAAAAAATAAATAAATAAATAATAAAAAATCAAAAATGGATTACACATCTTTTCATTCTTCCATTCATACAACAAATATTTATTAAGCAACCTCCATGAAACAAGTCTAACGATAGCTGTTTCCAGACAGGGAGTTAAGGACAGAATACTCCATACCACATACTCAAAACCTAACCTAATCTCTTTGGGCTAAAGTGGTTACAAATTACATTATTATTATAAATATAAAAATCAGGCCTGACCTGTGGTGGTGCAGTAGATAAAGCGTTGACCTGGAAATGCTGAGGTCGCCGGTTTGAAACCCTGGGCTTGCCTGGTCAAGGCACATATGGGAGTTGATGCTTCTAGCTCCCCCCCCCTTCTCTCTCTCTGTTTCTTCTCTCTCTCTCTCTCTCTCTCTCTCCCCCCCCTCTCCTCTCTAAAATGAAAAAAAAAAAAAAAAAAAGAAATGCAAGCTATTTTGAACCATAATCAGTGGTCTGTTGATGAATACTCAATGCAGTAGTCTCCTAGTACTAAAAGTTAAGAGATTAGTTGTAAGAGAAAGAAAATATTTGAACTGTGGAAAGAAATGAATATGTTACCTAACAGGAAAATGCCTCAGTTCAATGTCCAGGATGGCATTACAAACCATCTGTTTTTAAAATTTTTTATTTTACTTTTCTATTTTTTTTTTTCATTTTTATTTATTCATTTTTAGAGAGAAGAGAGAGAGGGAGAGAGACAGAGAGAGAGAGACAGAGAGAGGGAGAGAGACAGAGAGAGAGAGAAGGGGGGAGGAGGAGCTGGAAGCATCAACTCCCATATATGCCTTGACCAGGCAAACCCAGGGTTTCGAACTGGCAACCTAAGCATTTCCAGGTCGACGCTTTATCCACTGCACCACCACAGGTCAGGCACTTTTCTATTTTTTTTAATGTTTATTTTATTGATTTTTTTTTTTTTTACAAGAGAGAGGAAGAGAAGGAGAGGGAGAGAAAGACAGAGACAGAAACACAGATCTGTTCCTATATGTGCCCTGACTGGGGATTGAACTGGCAACCTCTGCGCTTCAGAACAATGCTTTAACCAACCAAACTATCTGGCCAGGGCTTTAGTCTTACTTTAAAAAAAAATTTTTTTTAATTTATTGATTTTAGAGAGAGGAAAGAGAGAATGAGAGAGAAATGGGGGTAGGGGGCAAGAAGCATCAACTCCTAGTAGTTGCTTCTCGTATGTGCCTTGACCAAGCAAGTCCAGAGTTTTGTTTTGTTTTTTTTTTTCATTTTTCTGAAGCTGGAAACAGGGAGGCAGTCAGACAGACTCCCGCATGTGTCCGACCGGGATCCACCCGGCATGCCCACCAGGGGGCGATGTTCCGCCCCTCTGGGGCGTAGCTCTGTCACAGCCAGAGCCACTCTAGCGCCCGAGGCAGAGGCCACAGAGCCATCCCCAGCACCCGGGCCATCCATGCTCCAATGGAGCCTCGGCTGAGAGAGACAGAGAGGAAGGAGGGGGGGGGGTGGAGAAGCAGATGGGCGCTTCTCCTGTGTGCCTTGGCCGGGAATCGAACCCGGGACTCCTGCACACCAGGCCGACACTCTACCGCTGAGCAAACCGGCCAGGGCCAATCCCAGGGTTTTGAACCAGCAACCTCAGCATTCCAGGTAGATGCTTGATCCACAGCACTACCACAGGCCAGACACAAATTATTTTCTAAATGTACAGATTGTATCTTTTATTCAATGTTGACTTTGAGTTTAAAATATACGATAGTTACTGTTTCTTATTACTTACTCTACTGTATTTTAGCTGTTTATACCCACAGTTAAAAAATCAAGAACCTTTATTCTATTTCTGGAAGTTAATTATCTTCTACTATACCTAATCCATTCTTTTGTGCCTGTCTTCCAGAGGTATTTGAGGTGACAGGCTTGTGTCTACCAAAATAATGCCAAACTCAGGGCAGATCTTTCAACACCTGGCCTTGACTGTTTCCAGTCTGTTCTGCTGCAACTCTTTTCTTCCCTTGTCCCAAATGAATTGCCACAATTTGTTCCAGTCCCAAATTGAATTCAAGGATCCCTGCATATGTTATGCCCTTTCATAACTCAGTCTTCGCACAATCTTTGCTCTCCACCTGAAAACCTCGCCTTCCTTTTCATTGTCTGACAAACTCCTACTCATCCTTCAAACACACTCATGTTTTCAATATTTGCCTACCTCAAGTTAATCCCAATTCTTTTCTGTTCTCCCACTTTCTACTTATACCTTCATCGTAACTCTCTAATATAGTTATTTGTATGTATACTCACCTGTCCCTATCATCAAGAACAGGGAACATTTGTTTATCACCTTTGGATATGTAGCATTCAGGATACAGTCTTCTTCTGAATCAATAACTGCCACTCAAAATCCCAACTCTGCAACTTCCTAGTTACATGAGCTTAGAAAAATTAATTTCTTGAAGCCTCAGTATTATTACCTATCCATCCATCCAACCATCTATGTGTCCATCCATCCATTACTTATTTACTTATAGAAAGGGCCCTTGGAGCTCAGGAGAAAGGTAAAGGAATGCACCTGGGGGGAGAAGGCCAGGAAAGGTGTAGGCCTGCTCCTGAGAGGGAGAACACACTACTATCATTAAAATGAGATAACTGGGCCCTGGCTGGTTGGTTCAGTGGATAGAGCATTGGCCCTGTATGCAGACATCCAGGGTTCGATTCCCAATAAGGGCACACAAGAGAAGTGACCATCTGTTTTCTTTTCTCCTCCATCTCCCCCTTCTCTCTCTTTTCCCCTCTTGCAGCCAGGCACTGAAGATAGCTCAGTTGGTCCAAGTGCTGGCCTTAGTTGCTGAAGATAGCTCAGTTGATTTAAGCATCTGCCAGTTATGGGGACTGCCAGGTGGGCTCTGGTTGGGGCACATGCAGGAGTCTATCTCACTACTTCCCCTCCTCTTAATTTAAAAAAAAATTAGGAAACTGTAGCTAAATTGTTATTTGGGCTGTTGTAAAAATTAAACACAACTTTTTAAACCACCATAGTAATAACTGATCCCAGCAATTACCAATAAAGAATGCTAAAACCATTAGATGAATGTCTGTAGAAGAGAAGAGAATATTCCCAGTCTCAAACTCTCACTTAAAAGGTTACTTTAATAACCAATGGGAAAAGCTATCTTCACCAAGTGGTTAAACAAATACCGCCAACAATGGGATAGGTATCATATGTCCCTGCTATGACTTCCTGAGAAAAATATTGCTTCACCTATGAAATGATCCTGTCAAAAACTGTTTAACCTGAATCTAACCATAGGAACAATGAGATATCTAAATTAAGCAAAATAATTATCCTAGACCTTTCCAACCTGTGCCATAAAACAACCCGGAGGAGGGGGGCTGGGAAACTGTCAATATCTAAGTAACTAAAGGGAATAAGTGATCCCTGGCTGGATCTTAAATGTTTTTTGAAATGTATTTAAAAGCAAAGTAATAGAGGGCATTATTGAGATGACTACAGAAATATGAACACAATGCTGTATTTCAGCTATTATACTAAAGATATCACTATTAGGGTTATGTAGAAGAATAGCGTTATTTTTACAATACTAAGTACTTAGAAGTTGTAATTCCCATATGGTTCAACAAAAACATATACTTAGAGAAAGCAAATGTGATCAAATATGAACAACTGGTGAATCTAGATAAAGAACATGTGGGTTGTCGCTATAATATTCTTGCACATTACTAATATTTCACCCTTGTATTCCGAATATTTCAAAAACAAAACATTGAGGACATTGTTTAAATAAGGTACAAGCTCCGTGAGGGGCCTGTGTGGGGGCAGCAGGGACGGAGGAGGCGGCGCCAAGAGCGAGTGCTTCGGCCTGGACCCCCGGACTCTAGGAGCGCGGAGACCCAGCCACGGACCCGTCTCCCGCAGGCTCCGTCTGACCGCTTCCCACCACCTCCGTGCACGCCCGCCGGCTGAACACTGAAGCATCTACTAATAAACAGTGAGCGTGAGGGCATAACGGCGTGGAGCGCCTCTCCTCCACAGCTCCGCCACCTGCTTAGCCACCGCCCGCGGCAGGGACGAACACGGAGGTCACACTCCACACGCACACACGCCGCCCACAGCCACGAGAAACGCGCTGGCCCGTCGGCCCAGCCACCCTGCGCTCACCCTCAGGTTCCCCTTGGTCCGCTGCTTGTTCTTCCCGCCCATGGTTGCAGTGACTGCCTCACTCTCAGCCTGCAGCCCCGGAGTTGACACGGCCGGGCCACAACTTCCGGCCCTGATACCGGAAGTAGTTACACCAACACCGCCCCGGCCCTCCACTTCCTCCACCCACCCCCACCCCCCCGCCTTCTTGTGTCCCGACTTGCGTTCCTGCCTTCCGGCCCGGCCTAAACTACCTGCCGGCCTCACGTCACAATTAAAGTCACGCATCTATGACTGACGTCAATCATGCCCAATAGCATGGGACCGTAGCGCCAAATCCCTCCTTTTTCGGTCTTGGGAGGCGAGACTGGTTCCGGCCTCAGGGATATAAGCTTGGGAAGTGCGGAAGGTAGGCGTTTTCGCACAAGGGTCGCGATAGAACCGTGTACCAGCGGCTGTGGGGACATGGGGAAGTGTTAGACCTTTCAGAATGCAGTCGTCAGCATCATTTGGGCGTTTGTTAGAAGCACAGGTTGTCAGGCCCACTCGCGACTTTCAAATCAGTCTGCATTTTAAACGAGATTCCCAGACCTTGTTAAAATTAGAGAAGTTTTCTAGGCAATATTTGCTCTAAATTCTCCCTTTCTCTCTCTCTCTCTCTCTCTCTCTCTCTCTCTCTCTCGCCCCCTCTCCCTCCCTCCCTTCCTCTCTCACTAAAGTCAATAAATAAAAGTTAAAAAAATTAAAAATTAAATGGGCCTGACCTGTGGTGGCGCAGTGGGATAAAGCGTCAACCTGGAACACTGAGGTCGCCAATTCCAAACCTTGGTCTTGCCTGGTCAAGGCACATATGGGAGTTGATGCTTCCTGCTCCTCCCCCTTCTCTCTCTCTCTGTCTCTCTCTAAAAAATCAATCAATAAAAAAAATTAAATGGAACAAAAAATCAATGCTTCTCTCTCTCTCTTTCTCAAGTCATTCAATAAAAATTTCTTTAGAAAAGAAAAAAAATAAAAAAATAAAATAAATAAATTCTCCCTTTTTCATATAACTGTAACGCGCATTTTTTTTTTTTTTTTTTTAAGCGAGAGAGACAGGGACATAGAGAAAGAGAGGGGTAGATAGGGACAGATAGGCAGTAAGGGAGAGAGATAAACATCAACTCTTCTTTGTGGCACTTTAGTTGTTCACTGATTGCTTTCTGATATGTGCCTTGACTGGGGTGGGGTGGTAGGGGGCGCTCCAGCAGAGTTAGTGACCCCTTGCTCAAGCAAGTGACCTTGGGCTCAAGCCAGCGCCCCTGGGGTCCTGTCTATGATCCCACGCTTATGCCAGGGACCCTGCACTCAAGCTGGTGAGCCCAAGCTCCAGCCAGTGATCTCAGGGACTCCAATCTGGGTCCTCTGCGTTCCAGTCCGAAGCTCTATTCACTGCGCCACCACGTGGTCAGGCCATAACCTGAATTTTTAGAAAAGAGGATAATGTGGTGTCTATTAAATGAAATGTCCAAATCGTAGTTAGTGATTTTGCTTCTGAAAATCACTAGAGAAACAAGCCCACACTCACCCTTTTGTACTCAACGGCATGTTACTGAGCTCTGCCAACTCCTGTATTTGCCTGGCTGCACGGCAGGCACTGGGAGACTGCAAGACCAGGACGGAGCAGGGACAGTGTTCCTCAGTCAGCATTGCCTAGCAGCTGCAACCAGATTAGGCAGCAGTGGGTTTCAGTCTCCCGCCCTTTAATCAATCTGACCTGGCTTGAGAGAGGAGAAACCAGAAGAATGTAGAAATGGGGGGCCGGCAATGGCTGGGGTCTTACACTCCAGCCAGTGACCTCAGTGTTTAGAACTGAGGGAGCAAGGGCAGACTGAGATAAGTTTGAAAAATAACAAAACTCAGCTGGTCTTTGCTTGTTATCAGTTCCTTAAAATAAACTAGCAGCTCCAGAAAGAATAATAAGTCAAGGACAGACCCTCCGGCCTCCACTATCCCTCCCCTCCCGATACACAGAAATCTCTCGTGTAGGTCTACAGACAAAGAACTCATAGAAATCAGACATTTCTCATGTGAAAGCTAAAGCTGTAAAGGATATAAGATTTAAGAAATCTAACTTTGAGAAGCTCGTGTCTTCAGTGCTACTTGCCCCACAGGCTGTTGCATCCACCGGGTACGAGAACAAATGTCGGAGACTTTCAGGGGTTTAGATCTTGCTTTATTGGCCAAGTTTAACCTGCACAGGGGCGAACTCTCAAGGCGTCCGGAGATACCGTACCCACAAGGGGCTGCAAACGAGAGTCGCGCCTGGCGCTTACAACTAGGTCCTTATATATCCTAAGTGAGCAAGCATTTACAGAAGCAGATGTGGCAGTTCGCTATTCGCTAGGAGGGTCGCGCACAACGTAGCAACAGGGGAAGGGTTTAGCTCAGTGGCGAATTTCAAACATAAACTTCTGATAAGGGTCTCTAACCAATGGAATGCAGGATGTTTGCCCAGCTTTGTGCTGATCTCTTTGTTCTTGGCCTCACAGGAACCCTATCAGCACTTCCCTGTTCCTGCTCCTCCAAGAGTTAGACTCTGGCAGCCACAGCACACCTCCCCAAACCTAACATTCCCCCATCTCTTTTGGGCATAAATCAAACCCTTGATTCTTCATCAGTGGGAAGAATGGTATAAGGTTGGGACAGAACCATTAACTTCACTACTTCTATTCTTTCTTTAAAATAACTGAGTAGCTTGTTGAACAAAATGGGCCTTAAGGACAAGAGGCATAGGAAACCAATACATGGACCTAGTAAAGGGAGAAGGTAAGGCAAAACACCACTGAGGCTACTCCATAAGGGGCTTTCAAAAAACTCTCTTCTTCTTTTTACTAGATCTTCTTGTAGCCTTTTGATTTTGTCTCGGACTATACCAGATTTGTTGGCATAGAAGCAGCAATGTTCCTGTAGAGCCAAACAGATGCCTCCCTGCTCTGCTGTAAGTAAGTCTAGACCCCTCCTATTCTACAGGACTACTTCTGCAAGCGAATCTTATTGATCTTGAATATCTTGAATTGTACTAGATATGGCTTGAATGTCATCTATTAGCTGGTTAGAAAGCTTGGCATAGGAATGAACAGCAACCCCTAGTCCGGCAGTACCAGTAGCTACGGCCCCAGTAATACCTAGGCCTACCAACAGTGGGATGAGTGTAACAGCTCTCTTAGAGCATCCTGCGATATAGTCCAAAGTGGGGACGGGAACAGGCTCTTCCCCGGGTATAATGTCTATGTCTGGTAGTAGAGTGGCTAGCACACAGACCTCGGTCCAATTGGCAGGCAAATAGGAGAAAGCTAGGTTACCTCCACATAGCAATACCTGCCCCCTGTTAGGGCAGAAGGGGGAGCTGAAATTAATGAATTTGCTACAATTAGCAATATTCGCAAACCCAACGTCTATATCAAAACTTATTTTGTGGGTGACTTGAGATGCAAGAGGTATTAAGGAAGACCATGGGCTGAACTCTAAAAGGAATGCTAGCACTGCAATTTGGGTGTGGGGTAAGCAAAGACTTATTGAATGCTGCTGGTAAAGCAATTGGCATGGGGGTGCCTAGGGTCATACAGAGCCAGCAATCAGTAGCTAGGGCAGGATTTGTGGCATTTAGTACTCGATGGGTAGCTAGGAGTAATATATCAGAGGATTGAGTGTCTAAGTCGACACCTCGTGCCTTTGGCAAAGCCAAAGGATGATAACTAATTTTGGGGTACATAAGGTTGATGATTTGTTCAATTCTTTCTTGTACTATAGATTCCCTGATAGTATCTTGGGGTCCTCCACCATCCGAAATATGTAGAGGGGGTACCTTGGACCAACATACGGGCTTTCCGCCCCCCCCCCCCCCTGCATGAGGCCTGCATTGGGCCATGTGATCCTATTTCCGGGCTCACGCCAGCTCGGGTTCTCTGAAGGATGGAAGTGAAATAGGTATTATTACCACTAGTGCATTCCTGAAAACTTTCATAACAAGAAGAGTGCATTTGATCCTGGAAGTTAGTGCACTCAGCAGGACAGGATCCTGGCTTGCCTAAAACAGTGGGAATTATGCGAGGTTTGTCACAGCAGACCCACTTTTGTGTGAGACCTCCCCCTATACTTTTCTCTGAGGCGAGGTATGCTGTTTTATTAGAACAATCAACCTGTCTTGAGTACTGCTTTGGTAGAATGGAAGAGGTTCCTCCTCTGCACTCACAAGGGGGGCCACACAGCTTCTGGAGTAGCTTTTCAGCGGTTAATGTCGGCCCCAATCCACCCTCTATAAATTTCAATAAATACAGTAGTCCTCCTAGGATGATGAATTTCCTTTTGGGATTCATCAGTCCCCCCATTATCTGGATGCAGCTGTGAACCGCAATCTTAAGGGGTCCTTGGGATCTGCGCGGACCCTCCATTTCCTCGGGTCTGAGTGCTGGGCTCCCGTTACCTCATCAAGTTGAGCTGGTTTCACGTGGGAGAGATGGATCCAGTAAGGCTTTTCTGCTATTTTAATGGCCGTGGGTGTACTCAGAGCACCTGGAACAGTCCATTCCAATGCAGCTCAAGGTTGCCCTGTCTGTGGTTAAGAATCCACACGCACTGTCTAGGCTCCGGTGGTTCTGGTAACTGGGAGCTGTGTTCCTGGTCCGGTTGGGCTGATCTCTGGAGGGCTCGCACCTTGCTTCTGATGTTTTGCAGGGCCTGCAAGGACTTGAGGAAATTATGATTAGAAACCTTTAGTTCCTCTCTGGTTAATCGGGGTACAAGGGGCACAGGTTGCCCAAATAAGATTTCAAAAGGGGTCCATTTATTGAGATAGGGGGTACATCTGGTTTTAAAAAGGGCAAAAGGGAGGAGCTCAACCCAGTTTTCGCCAGTCTCCTCCTTTAGCTTGATTATAGTTTCTTTCAGAGTCCTGTTCATTCTTTCTACCTGTCCTGAACTTTGGGGCCTATAAATGCAATGCAATTTCCAATTAATACCTAACTTAGTGGCTAGTTCTTGAGATATTCTAGAGATAAATGCAGGTCCATTGTCTGATCCTAGGGCTAGAGGAATGCCATATCTAGGTATGATTTCCGTTAATAAGACTTTGCAAACTGTGGAAGCAGCCTCTCCTCGCGTGGGGAATGCTTCTACCCATCCTGAGAAGGTGTCTACTAATACTAATAGATACTTATAACCTGACTTACCAGGGGTCATCTCTGTGAAATCTACTTCCCATAACTCTCCAGGATCTTTCCCCCGATACCTCACAAAGGGTGGCAACTTCTTATTCTGGGCATTTACCCTGGCACAGATGCTGCATCTAGAGACAATGGAGTGGACAATATCCCTGATGTTGGGCCCGAAATAATATTTCTTGACAAGTTGTTCTAGCTTATTCTGTCCTAGGTGAGTGCTAGTATGAATATCCTTTACTATTTCCCTTACTGTTATTCCCTGGGGTAAATAGAGCCGGGAGTCAGGAAGTTCTATCCATCCCTGCTGATTTTTCTTCCCCTTTAACTGTATCCCTTCCTGCTCTTCTTCTGGGGAGTATCTAGGATCCAGAGGTAGCATTGGCTTAGGCAGCAATGGCAGAAGGCTTTCTTGTGGCTTAGTGGCTGCCTCTCTTGCAGCTGAGTTTTCTAGGTTGTTACCTCTTATAATAGGAGAATCCCCCTTCTGGTGTCCTTTGCAATGGATAATGGCAACTTTGGTAGGTAGCCAAATGGCGTCAAGGAGGGCAAGAATTTCACTGCGGTTCTTAATGTCCTTCCCCCCTGCTGTCAGGAGGCCTCTCTCCTTATATATGGCTCCGTGAACATAGGCGGTGGCAAATGCATAGCGGCTGTCAGGATAGATATTGGCAACTTTTCCCTCTGCCATCTGTAAGGCCCTGGTTAGTCCTATTAGCTCTGCCCTCTGTGCAGATGTCCCTGCGGGCAGCACTTTCTGCCATAGGACCTCATCTCCCGTAGTCACGGCTGCCCCTGCATACCGTTGTCCATCCTTGACAAAACTACTCCCATCAGTAAAGAGAGTCAGGTCTGCCTTTTCGTAGGCCTGATTCCTTAAATCCGGGCGGGAGCCAGTCACCATGTCAAGGATTTGCTTGCAACTGTGATTCACTGTGGACTCCGGTATTGGCAACAGGGTCGCTGGGTTCAGGGCGGTTGTTTTGAGGAACTGAACAGACGGAGGGTTCAACAACTGAGCCTGATATTGTGTCAGCCTTGCATTGGATAGCCACCTGTCAGCAGGTGCTCGTAGCACTTGCTCTATGTAATGTTCCCCAATCACTTGGATGTCCTGTCCCAAAGTCAATTTACTAGCCTCCTTGACTAGCATTGAGGTGGCAGCAAGTGCCCTCAGACATGTTGGCCATCCCGAGGCTACAGGGTCAAGTTTCTTGGACAGATAGGTGACAGGCCTCTTCCACAGCCCGAGCTCCTGACTTAGTACCCCTAGAGCTATTCCTCCCTTTTCAGCTATAAATAGCTGAAAGGGTTTGGCCATATCCAGTAGGGCCAAAGCCAGGGCAGTCACTAGGGCCTCCTTGAGCACTTGGAATGCTTGCTTTTCTTTATCTGTCCATATGAATTGTTCTTCCTTTCCCCTGGTTAGTTCGTGTAGGGGTCTAGTTAGTTCTGCAAAGCCTAATATCCACAGTCGTCAGTATCCTACTACACCCAGGAATTCTCACACCTGCCTCTTGCTGGTAGGCTCAGGGATCTGCAAGACCGTCTGGATTCGCTGGCTTGACAATGTCCTTTGCCCTCCCTGTAAGTTATACCCCAAATAACTTACAGTTTGCGTCACAATCTGGGCCTTCTTGGCGGAGACTCGATACCCCATTCACCTGAGATCTTGTAGCAGGTCCGAGGTAGCTTCCTCACATTCTCCTTCGTCCTTGGCAGCTATGAGGATGTCGTCCACATACTGGAGCAGTACGATTGATGGATGGGAGGAGCGGAAAGCCTGCAGATCTTTACTGAGGGCCTCATTAAAAATGGTGGGAGAATTCTTAAACCCTTGTGGTAGTCTGGTCCAAGTGAACTGCCCCACCAGTCCATTTTCTGGGTCATTCCATTCAAAGGCAAAGATCTCTTGGCTCTGAGGCACCAGAGGAATACAAAAGAAGGCATCCTTCAAATCCAGGACCAAATAATAGGTATGGGTTGGAGGCAATGAGCTCAGTAAGGTATACAGGTTGGGCACCGTGGGATGGATAGTCTCTACCCATGCATTCACCTCCTGCAGATCCTGCACCAGGCGGTAGTCATGGATCCCCGGCTTTTGGATGGGGAGTAACGGGGTGTTCCAGGCTGATTGGCATTCTCGGAGTATGCCTGCTTTAGGTAGGTGCTGCAAGTGCCATGCAATGCCCTGTTTGGCTTGGGCCGGGACCGGGTATTGTCTGACCCTAACAGGGCTGGCAGTGCTCAACAGCTGTACTAGGACAGGCGGTTGGTGGGTTGCCAAACCTGGTGGGTTGGTTTCTGCCCAAACTTCAGGTACCCGAGTACACAGGGCATCCGGAACCCCTGCTCCTTCCTCCTTACCTCCTTGGATTGTGGCAAGTAAGTATTCTTCAGACAGTGGGGTAGTTATCTCCAAGCTGACCTTCACCTCCTTGTCCTTCGTAGGGCTTTCCTCCCGTCAGAAGGTAATGGTGGCCTGAAGTTTCTGCAATAAGTCCCTGCCAAGTAGTAAGTAAGGGCAGTCTGGGATGACTAGGAAGGAGTGAGTAATGGTGCCTTGGCCTAAGTTAGTAATTCTTGTGGTAGCCCATGGGTAGGCTTCTGCTTTGCCCGTTGCCCCTACTTATTTTGGTGGTTGCCTTCTGAATTTGCCCTTGTGGTTGCTTTAGGACTGAGAAGGTGGCTCCCACGTCGACTAGGAAGTCTATTGGCTTTCCTTCGACTGTCAAGGTGACCATGGGCTCCTGGGAGCCGACAGGAATGGAGCCCTGGCCCCATCAGTCTAAGGTTTGGAGCAAGATCTCTGGGGCGTGCTTTGGCCTTTGGCTGTCGGCCTTCAACTTTGGGCACTCCCTTTTCCAAGGTCCTTTCTCCTTGCAATAGGCGCATTGATCCTTGTCTATTCGCTGTCCCTGGTCCTTTCGCTGTCCCCCTTTTCCTTTGGGGGGGGGGTTTCTGGGCAGCAGTTAGGATTTCGGCTACCTCCTTTGCTCTGCCAATTTCTGGATCATCCCTATTGATACCTTTTGGGCTATTTCTAAAAGCTTACTCCTATTCTCTCCCTCGAATCCCTCAATTTTCTGAAGCTTTTTCCTAATATCTGGAGCAGCCTGAGTCACAAAGGCTATATTTACTAGTCTCCTGTTCTTTTCTGCCTCAGGATCTAGAGGGGTATATACTCTATAAGCCTCCATGAGTCTTTCTAGGAAGGCTGCTGGGGATTCCTCTCTTCCCTGGATGACTTCACTTACCTTGCCAAAGTTGGTTGGCTTTCTAGCTGCTGCCTTGAGTCCCCTCAACAGAGCCCGGCGATATTGGAGGAGCGCATCCCTTCCCTCAGTGGTATTTGGGTCCCAGGTAGGAGGTTGAGACGGGAGAATATCTTCTATTTCCCTTCTTCCCTCCCGAGTTTCCCTCTCTTCTCCCAATACCGCTTTTGCAGCTTCTCTCATTATTCCGTCCCTTTCTTCAGAAGTGAAGAGGGTTTGTAAAATTTGCTGACAATCATCCCATGTAGGCTAATGGGTCCTAAAAATGGTCTCAAGGAGAGATATCAATCTCTGAGGTTTCTCAGAAAATGGGGGATTCTGATGCTTCCAATTGTATAAATCACCAGTAGAAAAAGGTACATAGATGAGGCGAGGAGGTGCCCGTGGGCCAGCATCTGGTGCCGGCGGCACCTCCCGCCAAAGGAGGCAAAATGGCGGCGACTCCTGTACCATAGATCGCCCCTCCTCGGATGTGGGGCGGGCTCAAGAGCCCGCTCACGTCCTGCTGCGAGGAATCTGGTTCCTCCTGCTGCCGTTAGGGTGGAGGGGAATTCACCGGGTCTAGGTGGTCCTCCGGCGGCCCAGGCAAAACAGGGTTAAAGCCTGGACGGCTCACCAGGCCGTGTTGGGAGATGGGCTTCTCCCTTTTCCTTTTCTTTGACTCTCCCAATTTTCCTATTTCCTGTAGCAAGACAAACCGCCTGTTTGCCTCGCTGGCTGTCCTTCAGACACTTTCTAATGAACCCAGGCTGCTCGATGGCTATATCTACCCACACATCTATATACAGGTATTGGTCTGGGTGGGGTGTCCTATAGACAGTGGCTCTGACAGCAAATAAAGTTGGAAGATCAAAAGTGCCCTCTGTGGGCCAGCCTACATTAAACGTAGGTCATTCTAGCTGGCTCAGGGTCTGGAGGAAACCTGGACTTGGTGACGGACCTCCGTACCCCTGAGCCCTCTTCTGGAAATCAGAAAAATTCTTCAACAGGCACTCGAGCGGGGATCCCGGCACAGACTCCTGTTGTCCCATCCTAGATGATTCAGGAATAATGAGGAGGGGTAGGATACAGGCAACACACACTATTAACACAAGGAACACACTTGCCTCTCACACACTCAACTCAGTCATTCAAGCTCAGACAGAACGCAGCGCAGCGCGGCACAAAGAGAGAGAGATTCCTAATGTGACTGGTCACTTCTAGAGTTAACAAATCCAAATTTTCAGAGAGTGGCATCCCACTTCTGAAAGTCCTGGGTAGGTTGCCGGCAGCGTCCCACCTACTACCTCAGGATTGCTTGCTCTGGAGCCCGAAAGCCAAACCAAAAGAGGATCCTTAGTGAGTACTTACTCAGCTCGAGCTGTCCCTCTGGTCTCTGAACCAGAACTCTGCCGAGGGAGATCCCGAACGAGCCCCCAAATGTTGCATCCACCGGGTATGAGGACAAATGTCAGAGACTTTCAGGGGTTTAGATCTTGCTTTATTGGCCAAGTTTAACCTGCGCAGGGGCGAACTCTCAAGGTGTCCAGAGACACCGTACCCACAAGGGGCTGCAAACGAGAGTCGCGCCTGGCGCTTACAACTAGGTCCTTATATATCCTAAGTGAGCAAGCATTTACAGAAGCAGATGTGGCAGTTCGCTATTCGCTGGGGGGTCGCGCGCAACGTAGCAACAGGGGAAGGGTTTAGCTCAGTGACGAATTTCAAACATAAACTTCTGATAAGGGTCTCTAACCAATGGAATGCAGGATGTTTGCCCAGCTTTGTGCTGATCTCTTTGTTCTTGGCCTCACAGGGACCCTATCAGCACTTCCCTGTTCCTGCTCCTCCAAGAGTTAGACTCTGGCAGCCACAGCACACCTCCCCGAACCTAACAGTTATCAAATAAATCTTTCTTCCTCCATCAAGTTGTCTGGGCTTCTTGTCTTTGTCCTACTTTGATTCCTGCTAATAGGAATCACCACAAGGAGCCAGGGGCAGCCAGACAGGACCCACCCTAACCGGTCTGGGTCCTACCTACCTGGCCCCTCCTCAGAGGCCAGCACCCCAACTCCAGGGCTCTCTTCGTTGAGCTCTGAAAAACCTTTAATAGCTGGGCATGGCCCTCTCTCCTCGGGCTTAAACTGAGCCCCAGCCATCAGGGCCTCCTCCAAACTACTCTAGTCACTCCCCCCCCCTTTCCTCCAGGACTTCCCTCCCTTCCCTCCGTTGTCCCAGGCACTGTAGCTGCTACTTTGGTGATGACCTCCATTTCTTCTTTTGGCTTTCAAAATTCCTTTTAACCAATTTCTCACAATGCTGGGTTTTTTTCCTTAAAAAAGGAGTGAAGTTTGTATCCCTGACGGACCCAATGGCACTAGATTGCCACATTGTACTTCAATGGCAGGCTCATGGTGCCTCTTGGCAAAAATTTTTTTTTTCATATTTTTCTGAAGCTGGAAACGGGAAGGCAGTCAGACAGACTCCCGCATGCGCCCGACCGTGATCCACCCGGCATGCCCACCAGGGGGGTGCTCTGCCCATGTGGGGCGTCGCTCTGTTGCAACCAGAGCCACTCTAGCACCTGAGGCAGAGGCCACAGAGCCATCCTCAGCGCCCGGGCCATCTTTGCTCCAATGGAGCCTTGGCTGCGGGAGGGGAAGAGAGAGACAGAGAGGAAGGAGAGTGGGAGGGTAGAGAAGCAGATGGGTGCTTCTCCTGTGTCCCTGGCCGGGAATTGAACCCGGGACTTCCACACAGCAGGCCAACACTCTACCACTGAGCCAACCGGCCAGGGCCTCTTGGCAAAATTTTTATGGGCCTAGTTTATCCTAAGTTGTATAATCATTGTGTGTGTGGTGGGGTTGGGGGTAACTACCAATACCTTAACTCTCTGCTGCCTTGCAGTGTTTATTGGAAACTCACTAATGATATTCTGTTGTTTCCCTGACATCCTGAAATACAGCTTTCTGAAAATAGTAATTAAACTGTGTAACAATTGTTGTTATAGAAATATTAAAAGGAATCAGGTTGGGGGGTTTTGGGGATGAATTTTATCAAATTAATGTGCAGATGACAAGATTGGCTTTCACTTTTCAAGTTTAATGAATTTGGACTTGTGGGATTAATGTCAGAACTTGTACATTTTGTTTGTTTTACTTAAGAATACTATTGTTTGTACAGGAATTACTTTTAGAAATAAAAGTGGATGTGCAGCCAACAAAGTGTGAGTTCTGCTCACACTTTCGTTTTCTATAGATCTTTAACTTTTAAACATAATTTGATTTGGGGATAAGTTTCTTTTAAGGATTTATCATTATTTCTTTATAGATGATTCCAGTTCAAGATATATATTGGGTTAATACATTGAAAAGTTGTCATTGTTGAATGAATATACATACTAAACAGTTTTACATTAAGGATGTTTATATCAAATATATATTCCTTGGTAAAGTCTAAGAGAACTATATTGCCTATCTCTCTAACATTTAACTAGTTTCTCACAGCTTTTATTGTCTCTTACATAAGATAATGCAGGTAGGACCATCTAACTTTCTGTTTTCTTTTTTGCTGACTAATACTTTCACCCATTTTTAAAGGAATTAGTAATCATGAGGTTAGAACATCTGTACTTCTCTGGGTCACTATGTCAATTACCCAATGTCTATATTTGACAGGTTTGTCTCAGGAAGAAAATGAATAGAACATTACATTCTATATTTTTTTGTTGTTACATTTGGGATCTGTATATTTATTTGTACATAGCAGTATTTTTTTTTATCAAAATAATGTGCAAAGACTGAAAAAGTTTTAGCAGTTTAGTCCTGCTAAAGGTAATATGTGCATCATCTGGTCCCTTGGGTGGCCTCTCATGATGTTAGATCCCATATTCTGGGATATTTCATCCAATTCTGAAAGTGGCTGGGGGAGTCAGAAACTCGAGTCCAACAGCTGGTACATCTGGCTGTGTGGTGGCAAAAGACAATGCAAAGGGGAGAGTGCACAAGATTCTTATCCAATATTGTCACTGTGCTGTAAATACCATTCTGATTCTTTACATTAATACCTATCCACATTGCTTTGTTAGTTCTACTTTATTCCTTCTGACTTTACTGATTCAGTTAGTGATGGGCACAGGTCTCCTGAAACTTTATACTAAGATGAACAATGCATTGTGTCCCTCTGACCCCCAGCCCCATTCCGCTAACCAAGTTTTACTCATCAAGAATACCCAACACAGTACAAACCAGAGAAGCTGAGTGCTAGCAATTAGTAAATACTTAACAAGTATTTTTGGAACTAAGTTTTTGAGGGTCTCCAAAACCAGGCTGTATGTTTCTTTGACTTGAGGTCAATTTGCTGAAATTATATCTAAAGAAAGCCATTTCTAGAATTAAAAAAAAAAAATTAAAACCCAATTTTCCAAAACAAATTCTCTAAATTACCAATTTGATGAATGGTTGAAGCCTGTTACAAAGTTAAGCTCTGCTCATGCCTTAGCCTTCTGTGAGGCAAGCCCAGATACAGAGCCTAAGTATACAAAAATAGATATGAGCTACAAACTCCATTTAAGAAAAACTTCAGCCTGGCTTGTGGTGGCGCAATGAAAAAATGTAGACCTGAAAAAGTGAAGTAGCTGGTTTGAAACTCTGGGCTTGCCCCGTCAAAGCACATAGTACAAGCAATCAATGAACAACTAAAGTAAAGCAACTATGAGTTGATACTTCTTGCTCCACCACCCCTCTCTCTCCTTTCTCTGTAAAAGCAATAAATAAAATCTTTAAAGGAAAAAAAACTTCACCCCTTTGTGTTTCAAATGGTTAGAGTAGCTGGAAAACTATTGCTTCGAAAATATCTACTTGGCAAAATAGCTTTTAACCACTAGTAAGAGGCACAGCAATAAAACTTCTTATTTCATAATAAGCTGTCTAGAGACAGGCAGGGGCTGGTGCTGGATCAGCAGCTTGACAAGGTGCGGTGGCATCTTGGTGGTTCTCCTGGTCCTTGCTGCCCTCGCGGTTGAAGGGGCCACTGCAGCTCCAGCTACTGACTTAGTGTTGCAGCAGAGAGGGGGAAGAGCACTCTTGCTGCTTCTATCGTGTTCATAAGGAAAGCAACAGTTTCCTTATGAACCAGCCAGAGTCCTATTTCTGGGGAGCTGTGAGACAGGCTGGAAGAGCTCATGGAGACAGGTGAAGGGCAAGGGGTTGGGAAGGGGTGGTAGGATGGACCCTACCACCCCTTCCCAACGAAGGGAAAAATTAACTCGTTTTAATTTTTCTTTCAAAATGGGTAATTGATATGCCAAGAAACTTCTGTCAATAATTTATGATTATAATTTAAAACTCAGTTCTGTTTTCAACCAAGACATATTTGTAAGAGATGTACTTCAGCTATCCTAGCTTTTCTCTTTTTTTACCCCTAACATTCTAGAAAGGGACTGAAGTAAAATTACTTAATCTTTCAAGAAAGAGTAGGCAAAAAACAAATGTCCATCAATGACTAAATGCTTTCAGCTACTCCTCTGCTCAGTTACTGTCCTTCTACACCAAAGAACATCTGGAAAACATCCCCACATCCTTTGGCATTTAAAAATTGATACAGCTGACCAAAGTCCATATGGTTTCCTCTGGCTCCATAAACACCGAACACTTTTTCTTCAAAAGCTGAAAACTTTCTTCCTCTTTGCATTTCATCATTTGTACCATCAAAAGGAATGTCTTCTCGATGACGAATCAGAATTCTCTTCCAGTTTAATTTTCTGAGTCTGAAAAGAAATTTTAAAAGAAAAAAACTTGGAACTGTGTTGTGCATTCTAGAACACTGAAAATATTGTTAATTTTTAAAAGATTGTATTTATTAATTTTAGAGAGGGGGAGAGAGAGAGAGAGAAAGGGAGGAGGAGGAAGCATCAACTTCCATATGTGCCTTGACCAGTCAAGCCTAGGGTTTTGAACTGGCGACCTCAGTGTTCCAGGTCAATGCTTTATCCATTATACTACCACAGGTCAGGCAGAAAATATTATTTTTCTAGAAGTGAAGAAATCTATTTTTCTCTCAGGGATTTATTTAGTTAATTAGTTTATTCCCCTGTAGAAATGTTTACTGGAACTCACAGTAAGGCACAAAATTTACGAAAAATGCTCTAATGTAATATCTTGAAAAATCAGCCTGACCAGGTGGTGGCGCAGTGGATAGAGCGTCGGACTGAGATGTGGAGGACCCAGGTTCGAGACCCCGAGGTCGCCAGCTTGAGCGTGGGCTCATCTGGTTTGAGCAAGGCTCACCAGCTTGAGCCTAAGGTGGTTGGCTCAAGCAAGGGGTCACTTGGTCTGCTGTAGCCCCCCCCCCCCCAGTCAAGGCACATATGAGAAATCAATTGAACAACTAAGGAAGCACAAAGAATTGATGCTTCTCATCTCCCTTCCTGTCTGTCTGTCCCTCTCTCTGACTTTCTCTGTCTCTGCCTCAAAAAAAAAAAAAATCAAAAATATCCATTGTAGATAAAGACGGGACATCCAACCCCACACCGGCACTAGTCACCTGACCCTCCTCACTTAGCTCCAGTGTTGTTAGATCCTTGCAATGTTTAAATTATTGACATTTTGTTTACTGTGGATGCTGATATATATTTTTTAAAATATGGCACTAAAACATTATTTATCTTGATGACAGACATGTTTGTTTGTTTATTTATTTATTTGAGTCCTTTGAAATTTTGTGTTGGAGGCCTCACTGTCCTTACCCTATCCAAGTTCAGGACAGAGTACATAAAATGCAGAATTGCATATAAATGGTCCCGATTCAGTTTTCCATGTGTTCCCTGTCTTCTCTCCATGTTAGTTGATCCCGTGTCAGTCCTACCACATAAGTGATCGCCACATGCAGTCAAGTTCATAGTTGAGCCATAAGGGGATTTATTTTAATTGAATATGATTCTGGCCTGACCAGGCGGTGGTGTAGTGAATAGAGCATCACACTGGGACACGGAGGACCCAGGTTTGAAACTCTGAGGTCGCCAGCTTGAGTGTGGGCTCATTTGGTTTGAGCAAGGCTCACCAACTTGAGCCCAAGGTCACTGGCTTGAGCAAGGGGTCACTCGCTCTGCTGTATCCCCTCCCGGTCAAGGCACATATGAGAAAGCAATCAATGAACAACTAAGATGCCACAATGAAGAATTGATGAGTCTCATCTCTCCCCCCTCCTGTCTGTCCCTATCTGTCCCTCTCTCTGTCTCTGTCACAAAAAAACAAAAAACAAAATATGATTCTGGTCATAATCTCATCCTCAAACTCATTTATTGCCATTATCATGACATGGAAATTGATGATTCTCCAACTTCCATAACTCATTTAGGGTATCAGTAGAGAAAGGAGAAGATTGGAGGTTTTCCGTGACACGGGGTACACAGTTTAAGATGAGGGAAGAATCAGATCCATGGGAATAGAGGGCCTTGATTCAACATCTGATAACGGATGTCTCCCATGTGCACTGTTGTCACTGACGGAACATGCTGATATATGCAAGTTTATTTTATTCACTGACTTGAGACTGGATTCCCATAAGATACAACTCCAGGGAGATACTTATTTCTACATGCCCAGTATCTAGTTTAGTACTAAAAGTATTGGCACAGCATTACAAACGTGAGAAAGCAAACCTTGACCAGAATTCTTCACAAGCACTTTGTGGGCCTTCCACACAAACAACACCTGGTTTCCCTGGCATGCTAAACCCAGACAGGGAAAGCTCCTTTGCCCACTCTAGAATATCCTTTCTTTTGCATTTGTTGTAGATGTGATGGCTATAGATCCAGAGTCTTGTGAGAACGAGATGGACAGGCTGGACTGTATTTCCTGGAGTGGGGGGAGGGGTGGCATCTCTGCTGACATAGCCCGAGGCGTGTTCTCTAACCCAGTCGGTGGCATTTAATATACAGACTTCTCCAAGACAGTTCTCTTGCAGGTATTCGGTCAGATCAGTGTTCAGCTGAGTCTGCTGGGATCTACTTAGTAATTCTGATCTGGTTGAAAAGATATAGGATAAAAAAACTAAATCAATTTTCTTGGAAGAGGCAACAAACTCAAGAATTGCTTTTATTCTCCGATTAATTTTGACCTCTTAAATTAGCCAGTTCCTGTAACATACCTGACAGTAATTTCTGGCAGAACTGCAGGGTATTTAAAGGGAAGAATACAGGCCAGAGAAAACATTGCCTGATCAAAAAAGAAGGAAAATGTCCTAAGTATTGTTTTAAGTCTTGACATGTTTCAGTTCTCCCAAAAGCAGACTTGATTTACCATTGCTCCTGCAGACACATCCAGGTCCATATTGATAGTAAAGTAAACTTTTGAAGATCGCCCTTCCATTGTTCTCCTTTCAATGCAATCTTTCAGTTCTGCTAGAGCCAGCTGGTCATTCACTGTGAGCTCATTCTCACTAGGAAACATACTAGCTAGCAGGTCTAGCTCAGACAGCTGGGCCTCAGCTTGTTCAAGTTCAATCATATTTGGATGTCTGTAAGTTTCTAAGGAGGTAAGAATAAGGCAGTCAATTAACACATACAGTCTTTATTTATTTATTTATTTATTTATTCATTTTAGAAAGGAGAGAGAGGGAAAGAGAGAGAGGAGAGAGACAGAGAGAGAAGGGAGGGAGGAGCAGGAAGCATCAACTCCCATATGTGCCTTGACCAGGCAAGCCCAGGGTTTCGAACTGGCGACCTCAGCATTTCCAGGTCGACGCTTTATTCACTATGCCACCACAGGTCAGGCCCAACACATACAGTCTTAGAAGAACTCAATATATTATTGAAAATGTATTTGATTTCTTCATAAAATGTGAAATTGATATAGAATATTTTTCCCTATTATTCTATTTTTGTAATGTGTTGTAATATGTATGTAAAGTGTTAAGGACCTAAAATATGGGACACTCCAGCGAGAGCAATAAAACTCTAATAATAACCAGGCACCAATTCCTATGTATCTAAATAGTATATCTGGCATCCTGACCTACCACCATAAGCAATTCATAAAAATAATTTAATTATATAGTCCAAAGCCATATTGATGACACAGCCAAAAAAGACTCTATGAAAAGTTATCTTGAACACCTAGAATGAACAGAATAAGAGACCTATTTATATGAATTTTTTGTTAACTTAATATTAAGTATATTACTTTTAAAAAGCAGAAGAATGTCAAAAGAGAAAATAAAGGTTGCTAATTATCCTGCAGCTCAAGTAACTCCTGTTAACATTTAAAAAGTCAAGATTAGAAAATTCAAATACTACAGAAAAAAATTTAAATCAATCCTGGCCAGTGGTGCAGTGGACAGAACGTTGTCATGGAGCACCAGGGTCACCAGCTTGATCCGGAGGGCACCAGTTCGAATTGCAGTCAGAGCATGCATGAGAGACAATCAACAGGTGCACAACTAAGTGGAACAATGAGTTGATACTTCTCTCTCCTCCCCCAAAATAAATAAAATTAAGATATGGTTTTCTGCTGGTAGTCTCTTCCCCTACCTACCTAAATCCCTGATCCGAGGCAAGAGTTTTTGGTATTTTGGGTTTTTTTGTTGTTTGTTTTTTTTTTTTTTTGTATTTTTCTGAAGCTAGAAACGGGGAGAGACAGTCAGACAGACTCCTGCATTTGCCCTACCGGGATCCACCCTACACGCCCACCAGGGGCAACGCTCTGCCCACCAGGGGGCGATGCTCTGCCCCTCTGGGGCATTGTTCTGGCGACCAGAGCCACTCTAGCGCCTGGGGCAGAGGCCATGGAGCCATCCCCAGCGCCCGGGCCATCTTTGCTCCAATGGAGCCTTGGCTGCGGGAGGGGAAGAGAGAGACAGAGAGGAAGGAGGAGGAGGGTGGAGAAGCAAATGGGCGCTTCTCCTATGTGCCCTGGCTGGGAATCGAACCTGGGTCCCCCACACGCCAGGCCGACGCTCTATCGCTGAGCCAACCGGCCAGGGCCAGTTTTTGGTATTTTGTATCAGAAAAAATTTTAAGCATTATACATTAACATATATGAAAAATATATGCTGGTATAATGTGTAAGTGCATGAAGAGAGTGAGATAAATGAATATAATTAAAATGTATCCAAAGGGAACAATACATACATATCTTTCCCCTTCCTAGCCCTCTTCCCCCAACTATAGTTTGGAGAGTTATCCACTGTCAGCACACACTGAGGATCTCATTCTCTCTAGTGGTTGGCTGTCATAATGAATCATGTAGATATCTCATAATTTACTGCATTCTTTTCCTTGGGTATTTGGATTGTTTCCATATTTTTGCGATTATGAACAATTCTATAACGGAGGTTCCTGTTATATATATAGTTTGATGAACTTAAATATTTAGTTTGTTGAATATTGTATATTCAAGAATAGTTTTATAGAGATGGCTTATTGGAACAAGAGGTACAACATTTAAAAATTTGGTAGAATTGCCTTCTAGAAAGTTTCCATACAGTAGTTTAAAATTTTTACATAGCCTGACTTGTGGTAGTGCACTGGATAAAGTGTCAACCTGGAATGCTGAGGTCTCTGGTTTGAAACTCCTGGCTTGCCCCATCAAGACAGATACAAGAAGCAACTACTTTGAGTTGATGCTTCCCACTCCCTCCCTCATTTCTCTCTCCTCTCTCTAAAATCAATAAAATCTTTAAGAAAAAAAATTAAAAATTTTTACATAGTGCCTGCCTTTTAAAAAATTAACAGAGCATCTTTTTTATGGTGTTTCCTGTCCATGTGTGACATTCAAACAGGGTTTTAGGGACATATAGGACTGTAATAAAAGACCTAACAACATTTGTCATCTGATAACAACTGAAAACTTTGCAAATGTGTCAAAAGACATAAACAAATTCAAGAAGCTGAATGTAACTCAAGCAGGGTAGACCCAAAGAAATCCATATCAAGACACATCAGTTAAATTTATAAAAATGAAAGACAAAGAAAAAAATCTTGAAAGCAACAAGAAAGAAATGAACCTTGGCTATGGGGAAAACCAATTCCTATTAGAGTATTTTTCATCAAAAACCGTGGAGGCCAAGCCCTGGCTGAGTAGCTCAGTTGGTTAGAGCAGCCAAGGTTGAAAGTTTGGTTCCTGGTCAGGGCAAGCATCAATCATTGAATGCATAAATAAATGGAACAGCAAATCAATGTTTCCCTCTCTCCCGTTTTCCCTCTCTAGAATCAATTAAAAAAAACACAACAAAACAAAAAACTATGGAAGCCAGAAGGAAGCGTCACAATATTTTTCAAGTGCTGAAAGTAAAGGATTATCCCATAATACTACATCCAGTGAAATATCTTTCAGAAATGAAGATCAAAACATTCTCAGATGAATGAAATAACTATTAACAATTGGTTAAATGTGGGTAGAAGGAAGAAGGAAAGGATTTTGACATTCCTGTTCATATGCTTCAATATCATTTGAAGTTTCAAGTTTTGCCTGCAGTACTTCTAATCCCAACAGAAAAAAAGAAGGGTTACACTTCTGAAAAGGAAACAAAATCTCAACCCTATTGCTGCTATAAGGGAAAACATGGCTTACCTTCTCAAAAAGAATTTACTCTGAAATCAAACCCAGTATTTAGGTTAGTGGTATCTTCATGGAATTCTTCTTCCTGTTTGGTAAAGGTTTACTGAGCAGCTTCTATATGTAGAGTGTCACCCATCATTCATTTCTGGAGCTTTCTATTTAGTTTGAGAATCAAGACATAAATCTATAAGATCTAGAACAATAAAGATAAAAAGACTTGGTGTTAAATGAATACTATAGGAAAAAAATGAATACTATAGGTATCATCATGGGGATTAAGATGAGGGCATAATCAAAGATTTGGTTAAGGCGACAACATTTGAGTTAAGCCTTGAAAGAAAGGTAAGACTTAGACAAAAAGAATGGGAGGTATAGTGGAGAGAAGGAAGGTCTGTGAGTCAGGAGAGCACAAAAAAATTGCATTGACCAAATCTGTCCCTTCCTCCCAATCCCAAGTATCAAGCCCTAATTCAGAGGCTCAACATTTAGACTACTTTCTCTTGTGCTACTTTGTTTCCTAAACCCATTCTGGCCCTTCTTTCCCTCTAGAGAGCTGCCCTCTAGCCTATAGCTCCTGACTCTTCTACCTTTCTTTCTTTTTTTAAAAAAAGACTTTATTTATTCATTTTAGAGACAGAGAGAAAGAGAGTGAGAGAAGGGGGGAGGAGCATGAAGCATCAACTCCCATAAGTACCGTGACCAGGCAAGCCCAGGATTTCAAACCCATGACTTCAGCGTTCCAGGTTGACGCTTAATCACTGGGCCACTACAGTTCTCTCCTGCCTTTCTTGTGGTTGGGTTGAGCCAGTGCTCTGTCTGGAAATGGGAAAATGGGAGGAGAGAGTCCAGAGTACCTATTCACTACTCTTTGCTGTGTTGATGGGATTCTGACAATGGCTGAAATGAGCAAAGACTACATCTTCTGCAGGCAGCCCTTGTTCCTATCTCCAGCAGAACTTCCAGGCCCATGGGTAACTGCAGTTTCTTTAGACTTGGCCTCTCCTCTGTAAATAATCCCTTTATTTAACTGTCTCTTCGAAGTTTCATAGTTGATTGTGTTTACTTCCTTCCAAACCCTTCCCTCTTCTTACCTGCACTCTGGTTCTAATGTCTATCAACTTGTGCACAACATTGTCATTACACTGACTATATATGTTGTATAGTAGATGTATACTGAAACAAGCAAGAAAGCACCGACTATAACTAGAAAAAGTTAATATAACTGGTGACTGGGCCACAGTGTTGCTATCTGAGAGGAAGGAATCTCAAGTTGAGTTTCACAAGAGAAGATAAGATGACCCTGACAGGTACCCAGTGGAGTAAATTTACCCCAGTTCGCCATCTGGCTTGTTAGTGTCACAGAGAATCAGGAAAGGCCAGCACCGTGAGAGTGGACCCACTCCCCACAGGCTACGTTAGATGATCCATTATCAAGCCCTCCAGGAATATGTCTCTTGATTTCAAGGTTTCTTTGTTTTAACCAATGTGGCTGGATCATTTAATATCTGAAAATGGTAACTGGTCAACAATTTAGCTAGTTCACTGTAGGGTCCTTTAAAAGAGCAAAAGAATTTCTTCCACTGAAAAAGAAATGTAAATTACTCACAAGTGATAGACCATTACCTGCAATGGATCTTCTCAAAACACATAAAATATGGGGATGATGCCTAAATGTGATGGGGTACTGACTTCACATTAGGTCACGAATCAGGAAAACACGAAGTGTTTTCATACACACTGGGTTGTCTCTATAGATTGTAAATCAATGCTAACATCACATCATTCCTAATGCCAGTGTGCTTCCAGCTGAAGTCCAGGGTGCCAGTGCCACATTGGGAAAAAATTACACAAAGCATTTTGTTTAAGTAAGTTATTGCATTGCAGAATGACAAAAAGTTAAACAGATTTCTTCAGGGTGGCCAGGGGTCACCCTATTGTCCTGATTGTAGTATTTATCTTAAATAAAAGTGATGGTATGTGGACAATAACTTCTATGGGCAAAGTTTTTGTGCGGCTTTCAGTCTTCATTGTTGGATCCTAATATGCATCAATTATTTATTTTTTGTTTCTCTTTTCTACTTTTGTTTTTGCACCATGAATTTCATTTTTTTTCCTTTCTTCTTTTCCAAGTGACAGGAGGGGAGATAGGCATACTCCCACATACACCCCCCCCACCAGAATCCACTGGGAAACCCCTGTCTGGGGCTGATGCTCTGACCCATCTCACAACTGAGCTATTTTTAGCACCTGAGGTGGAGGCTCCAGGGAGTCACCTCAGTGCCCAGGGCCAATGAGTTTGAACCAATCAAGCCACTGGTTGCAGAAGAAAAGAGAGAGAAGAGGAGTGGAGAAGCAGATAGTTGCTTCTCCCATGTATCCTGACTGGGAATCAAACCCAGGACATCCACATATGGGCTGACACTCTACCACTGAGCCAGCCAGCCAAGGATCATGAAATTCTAAGAGGAGGATTTACTATGCATAGTATATCCCAAACCTATCTGATCCGAGAACACTTTTTTCCAAATAATAATATTTGCTCTTCTCTACACATATCAGAAATTCCTGGTTTGTCATCTAGCCATCCCAATGTAAATAGTTTAACATAAGGCTACCATCCTCATTGAGTCCTTTTCAAATAACTCCTCCCTCCTTTAAATGTTTTCTTTACTAACTAGTGGTTTCATATAATTTTTTGTGTGTGTGTGTGTGACAGAGACAGAGTCAGAGGGAGGGATAGATAGGGACAGACAAACAGGAAGGGAGAGAGATGAGAAGCACCAATTCTTTGTTGCGGCACCTTAGGTGTTCATTGATTGCTTTTTCATATGTGCCTTGACCGGGGGGCTATAGCAGACCAAGTGACCCCTTGCTCGAGCCAGCGACCTTGGGCTCAAGCTGGTGAGCTTTGCTTAAACCAGATGAGCCCGCGCTCAAGCTGGCGACCTCGGGGTTTCGAACTTGGGTCCTCCATGTCCCAGTCCGACACTCTATCCACTGTGCCACCTCCTGGTTAGGCTGATTTCATATAATTTTAATGTCCTATTTTCATTTGGCATCCTAACTTAAGCATTTTTTCTATTGCTAAAAAACCCAAAAGAACCTCTGTATTTAAAATTCCCAAACTTATTAGAATTCCAAAAATATCTTTTATAGTCTGTTGTAGAGTTGAGGAATTTAGAAAACAATTCATTGGATTGTTATTAGAGGAAATAAATTCATTTTGGTTTTGATGTAGCAGTTTAAGTATGTACTCCATCCATTGCCAGGCTGCCAAAGTATCATTTACCAACTGTGATCTTACGAAAGTGGCTTAATTTTTCTGTGCTTCAGCCTCGTAGTCTTTTTTTTTTTTTTTTTTAGATTTTTAAAATTTATTCATTTTAGAGAGGGAAAAGAGAAAGAGAGAAAAGGAGGGAGGAACAGGAAGCATCAACTCATATATGTACCTTGACTAGGCAAGACCAGGGTTTTGGCCTGACCAGGCGGTGGCACAGTGGATAGAGTGTCAGACTGGGATGCGGAGGACCCAGGTTCGAGACCCCGAAGTCGCCAGCTTGAGCGCGGGCTCATCTGACTGGAGCAAAAAGCTCACCAGCTTGGACCCAAGGTCCCTGGCTCAAGCAAGGGGTCACTCAGTCTGCTGAAGGCCCGCGGTCAAGGCACATATGAGAAAGCAATCAATGAACAACCTTGCAACAAAAAACTGATGATTGAAGCTTCTCATCTCTCTCCATTCTTGTCTGTCTGTTCCTATCTATCCCTCTCTCTGACTCACTCTCTGTCCTTGAAAAAATAAATTTTAAGACTAGGGTTTTGAACCTACAACCTCAGTGTTCTAAGTCGATGCTTTACTCACTGTGCCACCACAGGTCAGGCCTGTCTCGCAATCTCTTAAATGAGAATGACAAGGTTGCTGTGAGGATTGAATGAGGATGTGTGGAAACTGCATAAAACAGTGCTTGACAATAGTGCTAAAAGAGTGCTTTCTCTGACTGTTATTGGCCACTCATTCAAAGTGTTTCTTGAGCACCTATTGTGTCCAGCATTGTCCTTGGCACTAAGAGTATAACATGAACAAAAGTACAAAGATCTTTGCTGTCAAGCCCTGGCCTGGTAGCTCAATTTAGAGCATTGTCCCAACATGCCAAAATTGCAGGTTTGATCCCTAGTCAAGGCACTTATAAGAATCAACCAATGAGTGCATAAATAAGTGGAACAACAGGTTAATCTCTTTCTCCTCATTTTTCTTTAAATAAATACGTAAACAAACAAATAAAACATCTTTGTGCCTGACCTGTGGTGGCGCAATGGATAAAGCGTCAACCTGGAAATGCTGAGGTTGCCGGTTCGAAACCCTGGGCTTGCCTGGTCAAGGCACATATGGGAGTTGATGCTTCCAGCTTCTACCCCCCTTCTCTCTCTCTGTCTCTCCCTCTCCTCTCTAAAAAAATGAATAAATAAAAAAAATTAAGTTAAAAAAAAACATGCCTCATGTTAAAAAAAAAACAAAAAACATCTTTGTTGTCAGAGATTTCATCTCTTGGGAGGATAGCATGACACGTCATGGTAACTGCTATGAAGACTGAAAAGGTATAAGGTGAATAAAGTGCAAGTATGTGTGTAGGGGCAGACAGGAAAAGCCTCTTAGCTAGGATAACTATAGAGAAGAGACTGAGGCACTGAAGAGGAAGCCATGTGCTTATTTGGGCAGAGTTCCCAGGCAAAAGGCAAGACATGTTTAAAGGTCCTGAGGTGGGAGGATGTTGGACCAGGTAGCTGGAGCATGGTGAGTTGGGGGTGCGACTTCAGGAGACAAAGCTGGAGAGGAAATATGGGGCAGTTTATGTTTGGACTCACACTCAGCCAGGACTTTTTTTTTTATCTTGACTTATAAGGAAGGCCACCGGAAGGGTCTTGTTCACTTATGAAGAGGCCCACACTCCCTGCTGTGGTCATGTGGATAGGGTGGGGGAGCCACTAGACAGGCAGGGCCACGGAACAGCCAGCTCTAACTACTGGTCAGCGTGCAGTCAGTGGGCAGTTGGTGTCACCACGTCCCTGAGTGCCCAGAATGTGGGATGGGTGGCTGCAGCATGTGGCACTTGCCTGAAGACTCATCTCCAGCCATGGGCCCTTCAGTGCCATGACCTGGGTTTCCTGGCTGCACCCACAGCTCAGTTCTCCTCTGGCTTGGGTATGGCGCTGACAGGGACTCCCTGACTCTGCCATGTTCTTCCAGTCACGGTTTATATTTTACTCCACTGGTGTTGGGCAGCACCGTTCCTGGGTCTAGGAATGGTCCATTAAAAGAAAGCTTCTCAAATTTGAACTCATGGAGGAAACATGCAGGGACCTTGGTTTGGAGCAGACCAGGGTTCAGTGGACAGTGGGAGTCCCAGATCTGCCCACACTGAACAGCAGGGCGTTAGGCCCTGCTGAGTATGGAAGGTGGCTTGGTGACCTCGGCAAGGATGCTTCGCACATACAGAAATTTATACCAGACAAGAAAAGGCCAGTTTGAAGGTGATTCTAACCTGAGTCATTAAAATGTTTTTTCCAGAATCTAAATACACACAATGCGCTTTTTCCTTTGTGTTACATGTTCATTTTAGAAATCTTTAATAAGGTATTTTATAAACACTGATATTCAGTGGTATCAGTTATGGTTGCTAACTTATATAATTATTTTATTTAAAAATACGTTTAGCATATAGATCTTCACAGGTGCATCTTCTACTTGATGTTTTATAGGCATTTTTCAGTTTCATTAAATAATCTAGTTTTCCTCTAGCTCATGTAAAATTTCAAGTATACAGCAAAACTGAGAGAATTTTACAGTGAAACACTGGAACAATTGTCAAGGGAAGGATAAAGGAAGTGACTGTGCTCCCAAGGGGACATTTGGCAAAGTCTGAGGACATTTTGGGTTGTCACAATGGATGGGTGCTTCTGGCACCTAATGGGTAGAGCCCAGGGATGCTGCTCCACTTACTACAATGCACAAGACATACATGCCCCTATGACAAAGAATTTGCTGGTCCAAAGTGTGCAGAGTGCTGAGGTTAAAAAACTGACCTAGGTAGGCCCTGGCCAATGGCTCGGTTGATAGAGAGTGGATCTGGCATATGGACATCCCTGGTTTGATTCCCTGTGAGGGCACACAGGAGAAGCAACATCTGCTTCTCTCTGCCACCCTCTTCCCCTTCCTCTCCCACAGCTAGTGGCTTGACTGGTTCGAGCGTGGCCTCAGGCACTGAGGATAGCTTGGCTGGTCCAAGAGTGTCAGCCTCGGGGGCTAAAAATAGTTAAGTACTTGAGCATTGGCCCCAGATGGAGTTGCTAGGTGGACTCCAGTTGAGGCGCATGCAGTAGTCTGTCTCACTATCTCCGTTCCAATCACCTAAAAAAACAAATAAACGAAAAAGAAACTGACCTAAACACATTTTAGTCTACCAACTTTCTGATACATCTAATCCACCCACCAATCCATCCGTTCTGATGCATTTGAAAGCAAGCTGCAGACATTAGTATGTACTTTGTTATGCATTGGTAAAGTATACATGTGTGTTTCTTAATTAAAAACATGTCTTTTTGCATAATTTAGGATGGTTTGGGGATGTTTCACAGGGCTGGAATGGATTAAATCAATTTCCAGTTATTTTAAATGGGAGAAATTTGCTTGATATACGAGTTGACTGATTTACAAGTTTGGTTACAGAACAAATTAAACTCATATCTCAAGGTACCACTGTATTCAAGTTTTTTTTTTTTTCTTTTGAGGTAAAAATGAAATACACATCTTAAACCTATATTGGTAGTTTTGAAACGTGCATACACCAGTGTAACTCAAGCCCTATTAAGATGCAGAGCGCTAACAGCGCCCAGGTAAGTTCCTTCACGCTCCTCCTGTCAGTCCCACCCCACCCCCACCCCACTCCACCCCACAAGGCGGCCACTGCTCCGTTTTTTCATTATAATCGGCCTATTCTGGAACTTCGTATGGAGGAATTTTACAGTAGGTACTTTCCTGTAAGACTTGTATCAGAATAGTTTACAGATTCATCCATGTTTTTTTTTCTTCCTCTTCAAAATGTTAGAGAAAGTATATGTAGAAAGTCACAGAGGTAGAAGAACTGAGGCAGCTGGGCTGCGTGGGCTCAGGAAACAAGTGACAGAAACAAACGAGGCCACGCTCAGGAGAGAGAGGAGGGGGAAGGTTAAAGGGTTGGGGTCAGCGGCTCCAAGGGACCGCTTGCCCAGTTTCCTTTGAGCGACCCTTCTCTCTGCTTAGCAGCATGCCAGCTGGGGCTACAGCGCTTTCTCCATTCTTTGGATGAAGACGTGGCTGTTTGTTCTTCAGCTAATGCGATTCAGGCTGCTGCGGCCATTCCTGTGCCAGCACTTCGCTCCTGAGCAAAGCACTTCCCGTTTCTTCGGGAAGCAGGACACGCTCACTAACCTGAAGACTTTTGGGAACTGAAGCCAGAGCAGCGAACCCGACCGGCGCGCGCGGTGGGTGGGGGCGGGCAGGAACACCGAGGGGAACTGGGGAGGCACACAGCAGATGGTGACAACTGCTGGGCACAGGAGTGACACGAAGCGAGATGAGGAGCGCGAGGGCGTCACCACAGTGAGAGGCCGGCCACGGGCCCCGCGGGGAACGACGCGCCAGCGGAGGAGCGGGCGGTTCAGAGGTGCGTGCTTGGGGACGGCCGCCGAAGAGTGTCAGCGGCTCACACTCGGCTACTCCCACAGGTTAGGGCGCCACTTTCTTCCCGCGACAGGAAAGGTCTGGTTGTGAATGAATGACTGGTTCTGTGCCTGGCCTGTGCTTCTGGACACTCCTCGCCACTACTGCGTTTCTGAGATGGCACCAGGCGCACAGAGTCGGCGCCAGTGTGCCGCGCACGGGCGGCCGGAAACGGCAGGATGGCTAGCGTCAGGAACGCGCTGCGCAGAATGAGGGGAACTGCTGAAACTCAACTGTGCCCTCTTACCCGCACTGCCGACGCCGCGTGTTTGACTACGGTGCCACCGAGGGGACTGTGCGCCTCGACCACCACCAGGTACCCGCCCTGAAAAACCGGCGACAGCCAACGATCACGCCCGAGCGGAGAAACTCACGCACCGCCAGGCCCTCCGCTCCGCAACACACCGCCTGGACTTCTGGCGCGAGCTCCGCCCAGGAGCAGAAGGCGTCAGCGCCTCAAGACCCTGGGCCCAGCCACTTCCCACAATGCCGCACACCGGAAGAGGCTGCCTCCTGGTGTCCACTCTGTCTTCCGCTCGGTCGCTTTTTATTCGTCACTGGGAAGAAGACGGAGTTGGCGGCCCAGAGGTCCATGAGGGGCGCAGTTATGGGCGCCGGCGCTGTGGGTAAGTGCTGGTCCCACTGACTCGCAGTGGCCGTAGCGCTCCGAGAGCGCGGACTCCTGGCCGGCTTCGTCCTCTCTGCTCTGCGGCCCTCTGCTTTAAACACGGTTCCCGGCCTTGGCCCGGTACCGCGTCCTCATTGGCTTCACGTCCTGTTACTCCCAGGAGCTGGCCAATGAGTTGTCGGTGCTGGCGCCCTCTCACCTGTGGACACGCGGCTCCCGAGGGTGGCGAGCAGTTGGGGGGTGGGGTGGCTGGCAGTGTAAGCAGGGCTTCCGCCCCTGGACTCCATGCTCAGGGGTAGGACGAGTCCATGCAAAACGGGATGCCGTGTCTAAGACCTAACAGTTTTCCGAACGCTTCCATTTGTAATGGAACCGGGCAGGCCTGGGAAGCCTGGGACGGCAGACAGGGAAGGACCTGGCTCAGCAAGAGCCGGCACGACCCTCTTCCACTTAAATTTCGCGTGGGGTCCTGCAGAATCACTTGGTTAAGAAGTCAGTTGTCAACTGAAGACTCATCTGAAAACCTTGATAGGATTTATTGATGTCTTACAGCTGACGGTGCCCACGGTACTCTCTTCTCATGACTCTATTAGATACCCTTTATAGTTAACAGTTTATCGGCGCTCTTTCCACAGCATTGAGGTCAACCCCCTGTCCTCGCCCTGCAGCTATTACAATTCGTCTTTCAAGTTTCCCTTTGGCGTTCAGGCTGCTGAGGCCCTCAAACCAGTCTGCCTTCACACTGCAGACTCCATCGTTTTTTACCCTTTTCTTTTTCAAGGGGACTTGGTCGCCTCATTCTTCTGTGCATACCTTTGTGCGTCAGGTACTCTTTTCTTTTTCTATTTCCATGCAGGAAGTATTTCTTGAGGATCTACTAACACTATTTTAATGTTAATAGGCAATTCAGAAGTAATGCCTCAAACTACGTCTTTCTCCTAGGGCTTTAGATTCCTGGTAGGGTAATTACATATTTCCAGTTTACAGATATCCCAGGTAGCGATCGGAAGCATAGAGGTGGGAGCAAGCTGTTTTGGAGAAGGTGCCAAAGATTGATTGGAAATGGGAAAGGAAGATCTGCCCTTTAGTTCCATCTCAGACACTGTGATCTTTTACCATCTTGTTTTTGAATTTCCTTCTTTAGTAAACTCCATTTTTTTTTTCTCCAGGTGATTTGGAGAATATGTTTATTAAAACTGGGAACAGTAAAACAAGGAAGGGCTTAGGATAGAAGAAGCAACAAGAGAGAACCTGGGAGGAGCTGCTCTGGCTCACTGAGAAGTCAGAGAAAAGGGTCCTTGGAGTGAGGTTCAGGGGTTAGTCCTAGAGGAGCTGCCACTGCCCATTGCTCTCCCGGTTGCAAGTCTCATGGGGACCCTTCGAGTTTATAAAAATAAAGATGCATGCCAGAGAAGGAATATAGGTAGGGTGTGCTCCAGAAAGCCATCTGAAATGCTCCATTTAAAGTGTTGATGTGGAAAGCAAATGAGATGATTATGAAAGGGCTCTGAAGATCAAAAGGACCATATAATTACACTTTAGTGGTTTTTTTTAGAAGTAATGAGAGTCAGGATTGCCAGAGCACTGTGGACAATTTATAAAGGACCATGAGTGCAAGGGTCAGGAATGTAGACTGAAAAGGTATTAAATGCTGTCAATCAAGATAGTGATGTGATGGAAACAGCATCATTGGAAGGAGTAGTATCTGGTGCCAGAATACAGCACAGGTCAGAGTGGAGGCAAGAACTTGAGTGCTATTTTTTCCTCCTACAATCTACAATTCTAGATAAGTTAAATCAATGGTTTTCAACTGCTGGTCCATGAAAGAGTTAACCACCCTGATGTATGAAGAGTGGTTAACTTTTGTGAACTGGCTCAAAATTTGTGGTGGAGAGGCATTGGTCCGCTGATATGGAGTTGAAAACACTGAAATAAATTACGTTAAATGTTATTTTTTAGGGTGAGAAAAGTACATAAAATATACCTTGTATTAATATACCTATATACTTTGTATTCTTTTATTGTTAGTATATTCATTTACTTTGTAAACACAGAACCTTGTTACATTTTTTAGTATCTTTGGAAAGGTTAACAATTTCTTGATGTGGCACTAATTTTTCCTTTAATTCAGCTAATTCATCAAGAGCTAAAAGAAGAGTACTTGTAAGACTCTAAAACAGGATAGGGGGACATCCAAGTACCAGAATTAGTTGGGAAGTGTTTTCAAAACATATTCCATATCTGATTTCCACTTATGTGATTAGAATTTTAATAAGCATCCTAGGTCAAATAACTGTTATTGACAGTAAAGTGATTTTGACACTAAGTTATTGTGATGTATGTTAAGTACAACTTTTCAAAATCATTACTTTTATTTAAAGTTAGGTACACCTGTATGTATGTTCATTACTTTTCATATTTGCTAATTTTGAATTGTTGATGAAAGAGGTGCAGGTCTGATGTGCAGCTGGACTTGTCATAGTACTCCAAAGTGATTTTATAATGTAAATAATTGAAAATGCAGTTATAATCATTTATCAGATAATATCCATAGGAAATCTGTGTGGTAAATGCAGAACTCTGTACCATTTGTTCTGTATCTGGCCTTGAAATTATTTTGCAAATTTTATAATCCCTATAATAGTTTGTTTTCAGAATTTAATTTTTCTTAGAGAAATTATCAATTTAACTTGCATTGACTACAGAACTAAGAAAGGGAGCTTAGAAGGAAAGGAAATCATCTGAGTGCCACCAGCATTCCACACTTACATACCAAGAAGTTGAATTCCAAATAGTGTGAAGTGCTGAGACTTTCAAGATCTAAGTAAGAAGACTGAAGTTCTCTCCTGACCTTTATTTTACATTACTGTAAACCTCTTAACCTTGCTAAGAATCAGTTTCCTAAATTTTGAAACAGAAGCAATACTATCTATTCTATCTACTTCAGAGTTTTATTGAAAACTACATGACGTGAATTATAGTGTGTGACAGACATGTAAAATGTTATCTGTGGCTGAGTTCTGTTACTGTCTCTTAGAGAAGTATAAACAGACCTTTTTTTTTTATCAAGCTAACCTTATCTTGTTTTCTAGATTGTTATTTTGTGTCAGTAAGTAATCCATAAAGTGCCAACATGGGAAAGAAACGGACAAAGGGAAAAACTGTTCCAATTGATGATTCTTCTGAATCTTTAGGTATATTTCACCAATTGAACCTTTAAAGTGATGTTTATATTCCTAAATGGACATATTTTAATGTGTAAAAATGGAATCAAAGTGTACATTAATGTTCTGTAATTTGCATTTCAACTCAATGTTTAAATATATTACATGCCATTTAATATCTTCAACATTTTAACGGCACGATTATTCCATTGATGAAAAATACCATGGGTGCTTGCGTATTTCATGATTTGTTAGTCCAGTGTTACACATTTAGGTAACCTTTGACTTTTCAATGTGTTGAATGGAGTGACAGTAAACATTTTTTGTAGCTAAATCTCTGTGCATATCTAGTTATCTTCTTAGTACAGATCCTAGAAGTAGAATTGCTGAATTAAGTGGTATAAATATTTTCAAGGTTCTTTTGGTTCTCTTTTGGTTCTTTTGGCAAAAATTGCCTTCCAGAAATGTTTTACTAACTTACAAGCCCTGTAGCAGCATACTAAAGTGCCCATTTTCTTGAATTCTTATCAGTACTGATTAATCAGTTGTAAAAATCTTTGCTGGTTTGCTAGTTGAAAGGGTATCTTCATTTTAGTTTGTGTTTCATTGACAGCTTACTGGGATTTAGTAGTTTTTCACACGATCTCATTTGCATGTATAGTCTCTTGGTGCAAGTTCACTGGACATAAAGCTAATTATGCCACTTGACTAGTTTCTAAACCGCCTGGATCCCTGAAACAACTGAAGCCCTTTAGAGTGGCTTGCAAAGCACTCTGTTGACCTGGTTCCAGCAGTGTTTTCAGGCTGCTTGCCGTTACATGTGGGACCACTATTCTGAGGAGAGAGCATGCGCTTTTACATTGTACACCCCGTGCCTTTGTTTCTGAGATGTATCCTTTCAGATTGTTTTAACTCTCTGAGGTCATAGTTTGGTCCTGGCCAGTTGGCTCAGTGGTAGAGCGTCGGCCTGGCGTGCAGGAGTCCCGGGTTCAATTCCTGGCCAGGGCACACAGGAGAAACGCTCATCTGCTTCTCCACCTCTCCCCCTCTCCTCCCTCTCTGTCTCTCTCTTCCCCTCCCGCAGCTGAGGCTCCATTGGAGCAAAGAATGAAGAGTGAGCTTTTTTTAGTTTTTTTGGTGTGCGAGAGACAGGAAGGCAGACAAGAAGGGAGAGAGATGAGAAGCATCAACTCGTAGTTGTATCACTTGAGTTGTTCATTTATTGCTGCTTATATGTGCCTTGATGGGGGGGGGGGGCTCCAGCCAAGCCAGTGACCCCTTGCTCAAGCCAGCGACCTTGGTTTTAAAGCCAGTATCCTTTGGCCTAAGCCAGCAACCATGGGATTATGACTGCGATCCCATGTTCAAGCTGACAACCTCGCACTCAAGCTTGTGAGCGTGTGCTCAAGCTGGTGGCCTCGGGGTTTTGAACCTGGGACCTCAGCATCCCAGATCAACACTCTGTCCACTTCGCCACCACTGGTTGGGCTGTGAGCTTTGAGGTAAAAAGTATACGAGACCAAATTCTGGCTTAACCTCCATAGCCGTGTGACCTTGGCCACGAAATTTTAGTTTTCCCATCTGTCTTTGGGGATAACAGTGACTTCTGGTAGGATAGTTGTAAAGATTAAATGAGATAATGCATGCAAAACATTTAGCATAGTCTCAGGCTGATAGTAAGTACTTATTTTTATTACAGTTAATATCTTCTGAGACTGTACAGACATTGCAACTTTTGTTGACTGTACTGTCTATAGTTGTTAAACTTTCGGTGGCCGTATCCTTCTCATATTGTATAACATGTTTTGGAGGTTCCTGTACATTTATTTATGTATCTGCTTCTCCTGCCAGAGTGTGGGCTATTCATCAAGAAGAGCTAAGGCTCGGTCACCTCTAGGTCCTTGGCACCTATCTTGGCATTGGGCCTACCGACTGAACAGAAGACCTTCTCTACAAACATTTTTAAATGAAGAGAATAATAAATATGATAAAAGGTCTTATTTAAATGAAATAGTTAATTGAAGTAAAATTTGGGCTGATGGTGATAATACCTAGGACTACAAAAAAAGCAAAATTTAAAAATTTGTATAAAATCTCACATAATCAACTGATACTCAAATATCAAACAGAATTTAAGTTTTCAGACTAACAATTTGTGTATAAATTCATTTTTGAAGTTCAAATGAAGGGTGAACTTTAAGATTCTGTGTAGAAAGTTGTGTTTTCCCTCATATGCTCCTGTGTTGTTTGTTTTAATAGAACCTGTGTGCAGACATATTAGAAAAGGACTGGAACAAGGTAGTTTGAAAAAAGCTTTAGTGAATGTGAAATGGAACATTTGTCAAGACTGTAAGACGGACAATAAAGTGAAAGATAAATCTGAAGAAGAAACAGAAGAAAACCCTTCAGTTTGGCTGTGTCTTAAGTGTGGCCATCAGGTATGCTTTGGTTTTGATCAGTGTGGGATTTCATAAACCCTTTAAACTTTTTTTAGAAGGTGTGATCTAAGCGCAGAGTGGGGAAGTAGGATGTCAGCTAGCATAGGTCATATTCCCTGGGGAACAGGTGCTGAGCCTGAGATTTGTGACAATAAGGTGGTTTATGGGAATGTGTTCTCACTGTTTACAGTGGGAAGTCCATGAGGGAAGCAGGATTAGGCAGAGGGAGAGCAAAAAGGCAGAGCTGCAGGGCCTCGGCCTCAGCTGATCCCAGGATTAGCTGTGGCCTTGGTACCTGTGCATAAACCAGTCCTTAGATTTGGGCTGCCTCTGGGGGGTGGGCTGGGGTAGGGGGTTAACCTTGGGCAAGGCAGCTCCCTTTCTCTGAGGATAATTCTGGTGATGGACAAACAGCTGTGAGCCTGTGTCCTTGCACCTGGGGGAAGTAGAACCTTGGTCTTGGCGGTGGAGCTAGCTGGGTGGCAGAACAGCTAGCTCACAGGTATGCCATGGTGCAGAGGTCAGGGTCTCTTAGTGCCCCTTAGTGGTGGCAAGTTAGGTTTATATATTAGAAAACCGGGCTACCAGCCAGTGCTGTCATGAAGCTTGAAGATGAGGTGGAGACCGGTATTTTTATTTGCTTTTAAATTGAAGTTTTATTGAGATAATTATGGATTCACATGAAGTATAAGAAATAATACAGAGCTTGACCTGTGGTGGTGCAGTGGATAAAGTGTCAACCTCAAATGCTGAAGTTGCCAATTCGAAACCTTGTGCTTGCCTGGTCAAGGCACATATGGGAGTTGATGCTTCCTACTCTTCTCCCCCCTCCCTCCTTCTCTCCTCTCTAAAATAAATGAATAAATAAATAAAAAATAAAAAAATTTTTGAGAAATAATACGGAGCTATCTCTATATACTTTGCCCAGTTTCTTCTAGTGGTAACATTTTACAAAACTATAGTATAATATCACCAACAGATTATTAACCTTGATACAACCCTCAATCTCAGGTCTCCCGAGTTAACTGTTTTGGATTGTGTGTGTGAGAGACCTCCATATCCAGTATTGTAGTTAAGGTACTGAAAGGTTCTGACATCACGTTGATCTCATGTTGCTCTTTTATAACCACACCCACTTCCCTCCTGCCATCCTTCCCCTCAGCCCCAGGCAACCACTTATCTCTTCTCCATTTCTAAAATTTTATCATTTAAAAACTTATGTATATGGAACCATACAGTATATATGTTTATGGAACCATACAGTATATATTTTGTGACTAGCTTTTTTCACTTACATAATCACCAAAGATTCATCCAAGTGTGTGTAGCAATTGTTCTTTTTTATTGCCAATTAGTATTTCACAGAGCAAATGTATCATAGTGTGTTTAACTGTTCACCTTTTGTAGGATGTCTGGGCTGGTCCCATTTTTTGGCAGTTATGAAGCTGTTGTGAACATTTGTGAACAAGTATTTATGTGAATTTAAGAGTTCATTTCTCTAGGAAAAATGTCTAAGAGTGCAATTACTGGGTTGTGATAAATTAAATGTCTGGTTTTTAAAGAAACTGACAAACTGTTTTCCAGAGTGGCTATGCCGTTTTATATTCCTACCGGGGGGGCAGGGGTGCAAGTGACCCACGTTCTCTGTGACAGTTTAGTACTGTCACAGCATTTGTAGTCATTCCAATAGGTGAAGAGTGATGTTATGGTTAGACAATTAAAATTGTTAGCAAAGAACATATTTATTTGCTTGTATTTGAAAGGTTTTCATTGAACCTCTTAAATACGAATGGTGAGCATGAGTATATTTTGCTACTTTGAATTTTCCAGAATACATTTTGTATTATACATTTTATGTTTGCTTCCTTTTTAATTCCTACTGTCAGTATTAACTTTACCTTTTGTTTTGCTGTACTTATCTTCTGCACTGTTAGCAAGTGATTTTCAACTGTTGTCTTAAGACAACTCATTTCATTGTTATGTTTCAGATCTCAAATGGTGTAATTCTCAAAATTAATATTAAATTTAATTCATTTTATAATTAAATGTTGAGTGGGATAAATTAAATCAATAGTATTTGATACCATGGTTAAAGGATTAGAAGCCATTAAAAAATATTTCCACTCCAAAGTAAATTTTTAGTTGCAGTAGAAACAGGACCACTTACTGTAGTGCAGTCCAAGGAAGTTGATGGCCTGGTTCAGCCAGACACACAGTCCAGATGGATTTCTCAGCTGTGATTTAACCAGCTGCAGGCAGGACTCTCATCATGTTCTTTTACAAGACTGTAGATCTGATAGGTAAAAATATGTCATTAATGTGTTCAATTAATGCTTATTGACCTCCCACTTGCTAGATATTTTTGATAATAGAAAGATTAACTTATTTTTTGTGCCTTTAGGATTTACATTTCAAGGGAAAATGAATATAAACACAAACAGCTTTAACATAAGGTAGAAAATAACGCCATCAGGAATTGACACCATTATTTGGTAGGAGTGTGTTTACTGGGAGAACATGATTTTTTTTCATCTGGGATGATAAGTGTAATTCTTCTGAGAGGAGGTAGCCTTTGAGCAAGGTCCTGAAGTCTGGGTGGGTTTGATCAGTGGCAGTGATGGTAGAGGACTCCAGACAAAAGGAATAATGTAAATAAACAACATGGTGTTAATGTGATGGTGCCAAGTATATTTAGCTGGTTGATGGAACGTGAAGAGGAAAGTGATGGGAATTAACTTTGAAGAGGTAGCTTGGGGTCAGAGGGTGTCAGGTTTGTTGCTTAGACATTTAAGAGCAATTTAAAAATTTCTGAATCAAGTAAATGAACAGGTTTGTCTTAGGAACATTAAACTGAAAAAATATGTATGTGAACAAAGAAAATACTACTGAGCAAGCCGATACGGAGTGCAAACTAGACCTAGTGAATGACACATTAGCATGGTTCGGTTGGGATGGTAAAAGGCAGGTTATAGAGGAAGAGTGCTTTTAGTGCATGGTTTTCTACACACCTAAGTATGTAGTTATGTCTTTAGAGTCTTTAACAGTATGTATTAGAGTCTAACATTTTATTTTCAAAATTGTTGGAATGGCAGAATTTCTTGAACCATTTTCTTGTTCATTATCAATTATGAACTCTCCTCTTTTGGTGAATTTTTGTGGCCTTGAGATTTATGATGATGGTCCCCCAGGGTTGTGGCAGGAACTCTCAGGAGCAGCACGCTCTGAAGCACTACCTGACCCCGAGGTCTGAACCGCACTGTCTAGTTCTGAGTCTGGACAACTGGAGTGTCTGGTGAGTTTCAACTCCTGCCCCAGGGACAGGAAAGTATTTGAAATATTGAAGAATGGAGGTATTTGAAATGTGTAAGAAGCAAGAAAGTTAAAATTTTTGTTTAAATACTATCACTTTCAGAAGCTTAGAGAATGTAATGTTATAAGAAGCTTTTGCTTATTATTGTACAAACTCAAAAATCGTAGTATGTGGAAGACTTAGGAATCTTCATCCTTTTTCTTGTGATACTGTAAAGCATATGGTAGGTGGTTTTTAGTTTGAAAATTGGGACACGAAGAACAAATTTAAGATACTGAGACTGTAAAACTTTGACAGTGAATTTGCATGAAAATAAATGTCAGGCTTTTATGTGTATTTCCTATATTTTAACATCATTAAAATAAATTGTTACTCTGGCTGGGTAGCTCAGTTGGTTAGAGCATTGTCTTAAGCCAAGGTTGCAGGTTCTGTCCCTGTCAGGGCACACGCAAGAATCAACCAATGGCCTGATAAGGCAGTGGTGTAGTGGGTGGAGCATTGGCCTGGGACGGCAGTGGACCCAGATTTGAAACCCCAAGGTTGCCAGCTTGAGCACGGCTCATCCAGCTTGAGTGCGGGGTCGCTGGCTTGAGAATGGGATCATAGATGTGACCCGATGGTCACTGGCTTTAAGCCCAAGGTTGCTGGCATGAGCCCAAGTTGCTGGCTTGAGCAAGGGGTCACTGGCTTGTCTGGAGCCCTCCTGTCAAGGAACATCTGAGAAAGTAATCAATGAACAGCTAAGGTGCCACAACTATGAATTGATGCTTCTCCTCTCTCTTCCTTCCTGTCTATCTCTGTTTATCCCTCTCTCTCGCTAAAAAAAAAAAAAAAATCAACCAATGAATGCACAAATAAGTGGAATGATAAATTGATGTTTCTTTTGATCTCTATCCCTTCCTTTCTCTCTAAAATCAATTATAAAAAAGTTAAAATTTTTTTTCACATTTTCTTTTGAGAGAGAGAGAGGAGGGGAGAACGATGAATAGCATCAACTCATAGTTGCTAGTTGCTTCACTTTAGTTGTTCATTGATTGCTTCTCATATGTGCCTTGATGGGGGCGAGGGGTCCAGCAGAGCCAGTAACTCCTTGTTCAAGCCAGCGACCTTAGGGCTTAACCCAGCAACCCCAGGATCATGTTGATGAGCCTGGGCTCAAGCTGGCAACCTTGAGGTTTTGAACCTAAGACCTCAGTGTCCCAGGTTGATACTCTATTCCAGGGGTCGGGAACCTATGGCTTGCAAGCCAGATGTGGCTCTTTTGATGGCTGCATCTGGCTCGCAGACAAATCTTTAATAAAAAAATGTTAAAAATATAAAACATTTTTATGTATATTATAACCCATTCATTTCTTACCACTCATGTTCATGGTTGCGGGTGGCTGGAGCCAATCACAGCTGTACTCCGGGACACCACCAAATTTTTATTGGATAATGCTTAACGCACACGGGTCGTTGTATGGCTCTCACGGAATTACATTTTAAAATATGTGGCATTCATGGCTCTCTCAGCCAAAAAGGTTCCCGACCCCCGCTCTATTCATTGTGTCACCATGGGTCAGGCAAAAAAAATTTTTTTACATCTTTAAAAACCATTTCTACAGCAGTGTTCTCCAAACATTATGTCAATTATAAAACTTGTTAATTCTGATAATGTAGTTTTGTACTTTAAAATATATATAGAAAAAATGATTGATTTTAATGTTATAAATAGCCATTTCAGCAAAATGGTTTTTTTCACAGTATTTATAGCTAGCCATAAGTTGGGCTAATCATATTAATAGTACCCAGAGTTAATATGGGTAGTCTTCAAGAAAACAGGCCCTGGCCGGTTGGCTCAGCGGTAGAGTGTCGGCCTGGCGTGCGGGGGCCTGGCGTGCAGGGGACCCGGGTTCGATTTCCGGCCAGGGCACATAGGAGAAGCGCCCATTTGCTTCTCCCCACCCCCCTCCTTCCTCTCTGTCTCTCTCTTCCCCTCCCGCAGCCAAGGCTCCATTGGAGCAAAGGTGGCCCGGGCGCTGGGGATGGCTCCTTGACCTCTGCCCCAGGCGCTAGAATGGCTCTGGTCTCGGCAGTGCCTCGCCCCTGGTGGGCGTGCCGGGTGGATCCCGGTCGGGCGCATGCGGAGTCTGACTGTCTCTCCCCGTTTCCAGCTTCAGAAAAATACAAAAAAAAAAAAAAAAAGAAAACATACAAGTTTTATATTCAGTTTTTCTAGCAGAATAATTTGATGGTTACATACTTTGAATTCCAGGAATTATATATAATTTGTCTCCCGTTTTGGTTATCAGTTTATCACTTTTCTCTATGGTCTTTTGGACACAGGTGTTACCTATGTGATGAAGAGGTCCAGTACTGTAGTTCAAACCGATTGGGTCAACTGGTTGATTTTATTAGGAAACAAGCCCGTGTTACAACTACAGAATCAGGTAAAAAAAAATTTGTTTCTTGACATATAGTACAATGCAGACTTATCTGCTGATGCTTAGAGTAATAGCTGAGTAACATTGATTATGGTTGATTTCAAACTATGAAACTATTGTTGGTTTCAAAATAGAACTGAGAATACAGATAATTCTGAGGTGTTAGTAGAGAATCTGAGATATAATCTGGTCAGATGTTATGAGGAGCCTGGACTGACTGATGAGCAGGCATGCCCTGCTTTAGGGCTTTAGGTAGACCTGCTTTAGCCAGGAGTCAAGTGCTCTTCTCGGGTATTTTTCATACATAATTAAATTGGGGTTGGTATACATTATTAGCTAAGTTGTTTATATTTTCACAGTCACAGAAGTACTTTTGACAGAGCCAGAATTGTTTGTTCCTAACTTTAGGATTTGTTTTTGACCCATGGAATTTATTAAAAATTTAATTTCGTGTCCACATTTTTTACTTGATTGCTTTATATTCTCATTTCACAAGGTAAGTATGCTTATTTATAATAAACTTTTGTGCATTAAAAAAGGAGATTATGCTAAAGCATATCCTGTTTGGTTTTGTCAGACTGAGGCTTACATCAGTTTTGAATATTTTTTTATTGGTTTTTCTCTCTCCATGGTAATTTACCTATATTTATTAGAACACATTTAAAATCAAACAGGTGGCAAATGATTTTAGAGTGATATTAGAATTCACACATTCTAGTACTCTGTCCCAAGTATAACTTTGTATTTGGTATGGCTGTATTATAGATTTTGCTAAATTGATTTTTCTTCTTTTTTTTTCCCTCTAAAGCAACAAAAGATAATGGTAACATTGAACTTGAAAATAAAAAATCAGAAAAGGAAAGTAAAAATGAACAAGAGAAAGAGAAAAGGGAAAACATGGCTAAAGAAACTCCCATGAATTTTACTTCTCAAATAACTGTGAAAGGACTCAGTAATTTGGGAAATACATGTTTCTTCAATGCTGTCATGCAGGTGCACTGTTAAGTTTCCTCCTCTAAAAACCCAGAATTCCATATTTATGACTTGGCGTATGGAGTGTCTCCTCCTACGTAATTTATTTTATATTTTCAAAGAAAACTTAAGGAAATGCTTACTTTGAGGTCAGTAAACTGTGCTGAGCACTAGGGTGCAGTAGGGTTCAAAACAACATGACTGCTGTCCTCATAAAACTTGGCTTCGGTGGCCCTGGCCGGTTGGCTCAGTGGTAGGGCGTTGGCCCCGCATGTGGAAGTCCTGGGTTCAATTCCTGGTCAGGGCACACAGGAGAAATGCCCATCTGCTTCTCTACCCCTCCTCCTCTCCCTTCTCTCTACTCTCTAGCACTCTTCCCCTTCTGCAGCCAAGGCTCCATTGAAGCAAAGTTGGCCCAGGCGCTGAGGATGGCTCCATGGCCTCCGCCTCAGGTGCTAGAATGGCTTCTGTTGTGATGGAGCAATGGCCCAGATGGGCAGAGCATCGCCTCCTAATGGGCATGCCAGGTGGATCCCGGTTGGGCATATACAGGAGTCTGTCTCTCTGCCTCCCGCTTCTCATTTCAGAAAAATATACACACACAAAAATGAAATAAACCCCTTGGCTTTGGTGGGGAGCATGGGCTAACCCAGTGTAGGAACAGACCCTTACTTACAAGTGGGTACATGGTGGTGAGAGAACCATGGTGGTAGAAGGGTTGATGGGGGGAATGCCCTTCCCAGGTGCTGAGTATGCCCAGCACTGAGGTGTTGATGAGGCAGAGAGAGTGGGGAGAAGAGCAGCCATTACTTTTGTTTCCCAGATAGACATAAAAATTGCGATATTGGTAGTGACTTTCTGTTTGGATAGAATGGTCTCTTGTCTTTAGATAACTTTGCTTTTCCATCTTACATTTCAGAATTTGTCACAAACACCAATGCTTAGAGAACTACTAAAAGAAGTAAAAATGTCTGGAATGATTGTAAAAATTGAACCACCTGATTTGGCACTAACAGTATGTACTTCAGAATGTTATGATCAGTAATTTTCCTCTCTGTCTATATTTTAAGTTATTTCAAAGCATTCAGGCTCATTTTCACCTTTTTTGTTTGTTTTGTTTAGGCTACCAAGTTAGAGATTTTCAGACTAACAGATTATAAGGGGCCTTTACATTGATTTGCTGTGTTCTGCTGTGATTTAGTGTTTGACTTCCTTCTTGGGAATGTTGTTGATATTTGTGAAGTTTTAGGCGTGCAAATGTATAGCCAAATGAGTTTTACCTTATCCACTGTTGTTTTTATTTATTTATTTGTGAGAGATAGAGACAGACAAACACAGAGACAGACAGGAAGGGAGAGAGATGAAAAGTATCAATTCATAGTAGCAGCACTTTAGTTCTTTGTTTTCTCATATGTGCCTTGACCGAGGGCCTCCACCTGAGTCAGTGACCCCTTGCTAAAGCCAGCAACCTTGGGATCAAGCCAGTGACCTTTGTGCTCAAGCCAGTGACCTGGGCTCAAGGCAGAGACCTTCGGCTTCAAGCCAGCAACCATTGGGTCATGTCTATGATCCTATGCTCAAGCTGACAACCGCGCTGACAATCCCATGCTCAAGCTGGATAAGCCTGCGCCCAAGCCAGCAACCTTGGGGTTTCGAACCTGGGTCCTCAGTGTCCCAGATTGACGCTCTATCCATTGTACCACCACAATTCGGGCTCCATTGTTATTATTCACATATTGCTTTAGGACTTTTACTGCTTAGGTAGTATAAGTTCCTGATAATCTAAAACTAAGCTAGAACTGAATCCTTCATAAAACAGTGTTTTGATCAGAAACTTTCTATACCTTTTGATGTGCATTTTGAACTTTTAAATGGACAGCTCTGTCAGGAACATAGACAGTATAGGTTGACTAATTATATTTTGATAAAATAAATGATTCCAAAATTGGAATGAAGAAAGTATATTTTGTTCCCATATTCAGGAGCCCTTGGAAATTAACCTTGAGCCTCCAGGCCCTCTTACTTTGGCCATGAGCCAATTTCTCACTGAGATGCAAGAGACCAAAAAGGGAATTGTGACACCTAAGGAACTCTTTTCCCAAGTCTGTAAAAAGTGAGTATCTGTGTTGACTGTGCTGTCAGTGTGTCAGAGATGAGAATTTCTGTGAAAATTCATAGCACTAGAGCCAACGCAGTATCTACATTAAAGCATCCTTTATTTCATTTGGATTAAAAAATATGTACTTTTTGAAAAAACAAAATGTGCCATTGGTGTTGCTGGAGTAAATAGAAACTTTGAGAAACTAAAACACTTTAAGATTGAGATATGAGCTTAGGATTTTGTATGGATATGTTTCACATTTTAGTAGACTCATCATTGCTTTTCTTTCTGTCTCTTTCCTGTAGAGCGGTGCGCTTTAAAGGCTACCAGCAGCAGGACAGCCAGGAGCTGCTTCGATACTTGTTGGATGGAATGAGAGCGGAAGAACACCAAGTTAGCATATTCAGACCAGTGTATTTTATAGTCTCATTTCATCAACTCATCTGTCATTTGCTATTTTAAGGGTAGTTTTAAAGCAATGAAAATCATTTTTTGAGGCCATTGGATTGAAAAAATTTTTTTGTACACCAGCCATTTCAACCAGTATGATTTAGTCAGTAGAATGAAGAGAGTTAGAAATGATTCCCCTTTTCACGACGCTCTACTTAGTATGACATTTCTAGCATTACGGTTCTTTAGGGTTCTGACGCCCAGGCCTGCACACAGACTTCTACAGAGAGTAGGGACTGTCTGCCAGCACGGTTCCTGGTCAAACGCCCTTGCTTTGATTCTGAGTGTGATCCAGCACAGCAGTCCTCAAATAATGAACAACAATGAATAATGTCATTTTGTTCCACATTTTATTATAATGTTGATGAGATGCCTTAGTAGTTAACTGTTCTTTATATCAATTAACTGATGGTAAAATTGGTTTTATTATATGTCATTTTGCTTAAAGTCACAAAATCTATTGACGATGTTAAGTGAGGACATACTGTATATTCATTCATTATGTAAGCAGGAAAGTTTCGATGCCTTTTGAAGTTTTTATAACTGCCAGGATGGAAAGTAACATTTGGGCACGCAAATGTAATTAATAATAGAATAATGTAGTGATAACGAGTACTACTTATTTTGCTCTTAATGTCACGGACTGTTCTTAGTATTTTATATGAATGGCCTTATCAGCTTTTACAACCATTCTGTGAGGTGTAGATGCTTTCTCATTCCCTTTCTGCACAGCATCTAGAGCTAGGCTGTAGGAGATTGAGTGCTTGGTTTGCCCACCCAGTGATGGAGGGGCTGGGCTGGCAGTGCTAGAGTCTTTCCCTCTAGCTCTTGGTTAGCTAGTCTGCCTCTGGGACATGCTGTCTCAGTGATTCTCTCCAAGGAGATGGGCACGTTCTGAAAGCTTTGGTTTGAGTAGGTTAAAATCTTGAAATAATAAGACCATGCCTTTATTCATGGGTTAGTGGTTTTATAAGCAGAATTCTTTTTAGCTCCTTGAATTAATTTTGAAAATGTGATTTTAGAAATAACTAGTTGTTATTCAGTAAGTTTGGGGAGCTAATTCTTGATCACTTTCTTGACTTGATCACGTATTTTCTAAGAAAAATTATAAAATTTTAAATTTAATAGTATGCATATATTCATTTTATTACTTTTAGAGAGTGAGTAAAGGAATTCTTAAAGCATTTGGTAATTCTACTGAAAAATTGGATGAAGAACTAATAAATAAAGTTAAAGGTAATGTCTGACTTTTTGAACTAAACCACTGTAGTTGAATCCCTCTGCCCCTTAGGGGCACAATGCTGGCACATGTATTTTGCATCCACAGCTATTAACATATAATTTCTCTTTAGCACCAGATTTTTAAAAATTGTTCAATACTCCAAAGGTGCATATTTTAGAAAAAATTTAACTTCTGTTGTGTTCCTTTTATGCAATATTATAGTGAAATTTACAAAGGGTGGAGCTAAGATGACATCACAATTTTACTTTTCAAAAGTTTAGACTTCTAATTAGCTTTGTCTGAGTTGTCAGTAGCTGGTTTATAAATCAGGGAGCTAACGTCTTTCTTATTATTGTGTGGAATGTAAAGATTTAGCATTGCCCTGTCCAGTGGGACTTTCTGTGATGATGGAACTCTTCTCCATCCCTTCTGTCTCATACAGTAGCCACAAGCCACATGTGGTCTGTCGAGCCTTTGAAATGTGATTGGTGCAACTAAGGAGCTGAATTTTTATTTTTATTTAATTTAAATTTAGATTTAAATGGCCACAGTGACTAGTGGCTACTGTATTGTAAACCACAGTTCAGAATCGCCACAGCAACTCTTTGCCTCTTTGGTGCCCTCTAGGGCCTGGATGGTAACAGAGAGAATCTTTCCTGCTGTCCTTACTTTTCATGAAATGTGTTTCTGTATTAATTGACATCTATTATTTGAATAAAGCACATAAATTTATGTATTTAGTAAAAGGGGTGACCAGATAGTAAAATTATATCACCTTAGTAAATTTATCAAGATTATTTCTGGAACATAGGAAAATAAAAGGAGAATTTTGTATGTTTCCCAGAAGGTTTTTCTTTGTTTTATTTTGATTTTAAATGGAGTTCAGTCTTAGAGCTGAGATATATTCATTCTCTCCTGTTTGCTGCTGAGTGTTAGACTGTCAGGAGGTGGCAGTGAGCTGGAATATCTCACTGACTCGCATAGTTCATTTTCCACTGACTAGATGTGTCTTTCTTACAAGATGTGATAGTGTGAAATTTTGTTATGCTCAGAAGTGCAGTGTATGCTACTGACTGTAGCATAAAAATACAATTCTGATAATTACAACTAGAGAACAAGTCTGAGATAGGAAGTTTAATGTAAAATTTTAAAATTAGAGAGGCTAAGTAGTTTTAGCTTATCGGTTAATTTTATAAGTATAATGGATAAATGTTTTCCCCTTACAGATCATGAAAAGAGAAAATCAGTACCAAGTTTTGTGGACCGCATCTTCGGTGGTGAACTGACGAGTACGATCATGTGTGATGAGTGCAGAACGGTGAGTCGAGGTCATGCTGGATTGGTTTACTGCACAAATACAGCTTCTCAGTTGTTGCTGCAGCACAGAAAGTTTGAGCTCCATATGGTATCTGTTGATCTACCCAAAGATGCAGACTTCTTTGCTGGAACTGTGAGCACTCCTGATACTGAAATAGTTAATATGTTGTTTTGTTTTCCTGGCCCAGAGTTTTCAGTGCTGTATTTTCTATTTCGTTTATTTTAGCCTTTATTTTAAAGTTTACCCCCCCATCCCCACCCCCCATGATCTTACTATATAATGTTTACAGTGAGTCTTTTTCTTCCTTTTCATGTCTTCTTTTTTGGTTGGTTAAGGTCTCCTTGGTTCATGAGTCTTTCCTTGACTTGTCTCTACCAGTTTTAGACGATCAGGTAAGACTATTAAGTTAATTTTATTAAGTAGTTTTTATGGGGAAGTCTTGTCACCTTTTCCAAGTACATTACTAGCCCATGGAGAATTTTCTTACGGTATTTGAGATAAAAGAATTTTAAATAGTTGAACAAAGGCCTGGCCTGTGGTAGCACAGTGGATAAAAGCGTCGACCTGGCCCTGGTTGGATAGCTCAATTGGTTAGAGCATCGTTCTGAAGCACAGAGGTTGCTGGTTCAATCCTTGGTTAGGGCACATACAGGAACAGCCTGATGTTCCTATCTCTCTCTCTCCCGTCCTCTCTCGCTGAAATCAATAAATTAAAAAAAAAACACCCTAAAAAAATAAAAAGAAAAAAGACATTGACCTGGAACACTGAGGTCACTGGTTTGAAACCCTGGACTTGCTTGGTCAAGGCACATATGGCAAGCCATAAATCAGGGGTCCCCAAACTGGCCTGCGGGCCGCATGCAGCCCCCTGAGGCCATTTATCTGGCCACGCCACACTTCATGAAGGGGCATCTCTTTCATTGGTGGTCAGTGAGAGGAGCATAGTTCCCATTGAAATACTGGTTAGTTTGTTGATTTAAATTTACTTGTTCTTTATTTTAAATATTGTATTCCCGTTTTGTTTTTTTACTTTAAAATAAGATATGTGCAGTGTGCATAGGGATTTGTTCATAGTTTTTTTTATAGTCCGGCCCTCCAATGGTCTGAGGGACAGTGAACTGGCCCCCTGTGTAAAAAGTTTGGGGACCCCTGCCATAAATGAGCAACTAAAATGAAGCAACTGTGTGTTGATACTTCTTGCTCTCCTACTCCTCTCCTCTCTGTAAAATCATTAAATTCTTAAAATAGTTGAACAAAGAATGGGGTAAATACATTTTTTTTTTTAAAAAAGAGGAGGATGTATTTAGAATTCTTTATATATAGTTAACTTGATTAGTTTATATGTAAGGACATTTTTTATATTAAAAGTTACTATTAAAAAGAAAGTTACTATTTATTTTCATTATTTAGGACTAACCACAAATCCCTTACAGCTGTAAGTTCATAAATGTTAATAGATCATATTTCAGTTTTAAGCCATATTAGTTTGGTTCCTAATGGTTGTAGTAGGAAAAAAGAACATGTTATGAATTTTGGATAAATCAGTATTCAACTTCATAAGAATTAGGGGTCCCTTTTATCACAATTACTTAAGTGACTAAAGTCTTACCAAATTTATTTTCTCTTTCTATAAAACTCATTTACATGTAAAAAAACAAAGGAATGAAAACCAATACATGTATTGAAACATGTAAATCACTTATGAACAGAAAGTGCATTTGGAAATGGACATCATTACATTGTGATACAGCATATATCTAACACTATCATATTCCTTTCTGTTATACTTGCATGTGGAATTGCCTTTCTTTACTGTTTGCTTATTTTTTCAGTATATGAAGACAGCTTTTTAGTATTAGAGATGAATAAATTTTATCCTGGTTATATTTTCAAACATAACTGAAAAATAAATTAGTGTAAAATAGGTTAGAAAAATATTTAGGTAACAATGAAATCTCTTCACAAAATGGTGATTGTAAAATTTTACTTTTGGCCCATATTCTCTCCATATATTAAGAGTGGTAAGAGAAGTATAAATGATAAAAACTTGAAAAAGACAATGGAGAATGAAGAAAAGGACAGCGAGGAAGAAAATGATAATGACAGTTACATAAAGGAGAGAACCGATGCTCCCTCAGGAACAAGTAAGCACTTACAGAAAAAAGCAAAGAAGCAAGCCAAAAAGCAAGCCAAGGTGAGTAATTAGGAAGAAAGCCCTACTTCTCTAATTTTACATTCTGAACCATGGAGGTTAGAGGCAGGTTGACACGGGTAGACACGTCTGGTTTCACAGACAGAACTTCCACTTGGCAATCACAGCACTAGTTCATTCTTTGTCCTCTGCCGGGAAATCTCTACTGGTATGTATGAGGAAAGGTAGTGCTTTTTTTTTTTTTTTTTTTTTTTAAATTTTATTTATTCATTTTTAGAGAGGAGAGAGAGAGATAGATAGATAGGAGGGGGGAGGAGCCAGAAGCATCAACTCCCACATGTGCCTTGACCAGGCAAGCCCAGGGTTTCGAACCGGCGACCTCAGCATTTCCAGGTTGATGCTTTATCCACTGCGCCACCACAGGTCAGGCAGAAAGGTAGTGCTTTTTAAAAAAATCCTGAATTATTTGTGACAACTTAAACGTTTTAGACAGTGATAACCACTTCATAACTTCATGTGTCCTTTGGAAAATAAGAGCAAATTCAAGTTACTAGTTTTTTCCCACCTTTTAAAAATTGTACACACCGTTCTGGACCTTGTTTGTTGTTTGTACTTAGATTCTCTGAGATCTTTCAATTTTAGGGCACAGAGTTTTTTGTTTTTTAACAGCTGTACAGTATTCCATTCTACAGAGGCTCCACAATTCACTTCACTGTTTCTCTACTGATTTAGGCGGTCGTATTCTTTTGCTATACTGGCCAGCACTGCAGTGACTAGCCCCATATGGTTAGTGTTGCTTAACAGCAGGGATACGTTCTGAGAAATGAGTTGTTAGGCTGTTTCATTTTGCGGATGTCAAAGAGTGCACTTCATAAGCTTAGATGGTACAGTGATTGCTCCTGGGCTGCAAGTCTGTACAGTATGTTGCTATACTGAGTACTTTGGCCATTTTGATACAATTGTATTTGTGCATCCATGTTACATAGAAAGGTACAGTGAAAATACAGTTTAAAAGATAAAAAAGGGAACCTGCACAGGGCACTTAGATGACTGGAGCTTGTAGGATTAGAGTTGCTCTGGGTGAATCAGTGAGGGAGCCTTGGACATGATGGAAAGTACTATAGACTCTATAAACACTATAAGTATACTTAAGTTACACTCAGTATATAAAAAACATTTTTTCTTGCCTGAATGGTGGCAGTTCATTGGATCGAGTGTTGACTTGATATGCTGAGGTTCCATGTTTAAAACCCAGGCGTCGCCAGCTTGAGCATGGGCTCACCTGGCTTTAGTGTAGGCTTGCCAGCTTGAGCATGGCATCATCGACCTGATCGAAAGGTCACTGAATTGGCTTGACCAGGTGGTGGCACACTGGATAAAGCATTGGACTGGGACTCAGAGGACCCAGGTTTGAAACTCCAAGGTCACTGGCTTGAGCATGGGATCATAGACATGACCCCATGGTCACTGGCTTGAGCCCAAGGTTGCTGGCTTGAGCAAGGGATCACTTGCTCTCTGCTATAGCCCCCCACCCCCGGCCCCCCAGACAAGGCACATATGAGAAAATCAGTGTACAACTAAGGAGACTAAGGAGTCACAACGAAGAATTCATGCTTCTCATCTCTTTCCCTTCCTGCCTGTCCCTATCTGTCCCTCTTTCTGTCGTCGTTACAAAGGTCACTGGGTTGAAGCCCAAGATTGCTAGCTTGAGCAAGGGGTCGCTGGCTCAGCTGGAGCCACCCCCCCACCTGACTTCTGGTCAAGGCACATATGAGAGGCTATCAGTAAACAACTGAAGAGGAAGATGCTTCTCACTCTCTCCTTCCTCTTCCTCTTACCAATATATATATATATATATATATATATATATATATATATATATATATATATATATATATATTTGTGTGTGTGTGTAACAGAGAGACAGAGAGGAGGACAGACAGGAAGGGAGAGAGATGAGAAGCATCAGTTCTTCATTGTACCTTTGTTGCTCATTGATTGCTTTCTCATATGTGCCTTGACCAGGGGTCTACAGCAGAGTGAGTGACCCCTTGCTCAAGCCAGCAACCTTGGGTTCAAGCTGGTGAGCCTTGCTCAAACCAGATGAGCCTGCGCTCAGGCTGGCTTCCTTGGGGTTTTGAACTTGGGTTCTCTGTGTTCTAGTCCAATGCTCTATCCACTGTGCCACCACCTGGTCAGAATTTGTTTTTAAACTTTTTTGCCTGACCTGTGGTGGTGCAGTGGATGAGAATGGAATGTTGGGGTTGCAGGTTCTAGGCCCTGGATTGCCTGGTCGGCAAATATGAGAAGCAACTGCTTCTTGCTCCCCCTCCCCCACCTTTCTCTCTCTTTCCTTTCTGTAAAATCAATACATTAAAAAAACAAAACAAACCTTGGGCCTGACCTGTGGTGGCACAGTGGATAAACCATCGACCTAGAATGCTGAGGCCTGGTCAAGGCATGTATGGGAGTTAATGCTTCCTGTTCCTCCCCTCTCTCATTTATGTATGTATGTATGTATGTATTTTTCTGAAGTGAGAAGTGGGGAGGCAGAGAGACAGACTCTGGTATGTGCCCGACTGGGATCCACCTGGCAAGCCCACTAGGGGGCAATGCTATCCCCATCAAGGGTGTTGCTCCATTGTGACCGGAGCCATTCTAGTGCCTGAGGTGGAGGTTGTGGAGCCATCCTCAGCGCCCGGGCCAGCTTTGCTCCAATGGAGCCTTGGCTGTGGGAGGGGAAGAGAGAGAGAAAAAGGAAAGGGGGAAGGATGGAGAAGCAGATGGGCGCTTCTCCTGTGTGTGCCCTGACAGGGAATCGAACTCAGGACTTCCACACACTGGGCTGATGTTCTACCACTGAGCCAACCAGCCAGGGCCTAAAATGAATAGTCTTTTTAAAAAAAATTTTAATTTAAACTTTTTGACTCGTGTAATCACACTTAGCTTAAATTACACACTTGATAAGCTGTAGGAAAATATTTTATTCCTTTATATCCTTATTCTATAAGCTTTTTTCTATTTCTATTTTTTCTATTTTTAAATAAAAATTAAAAAAAAATTTAAAACTTTTTTGTTAAAAACTAATACACAAGCACACACAGGCAGGACTACCCAAGGTCAGGGCCCCACTGTCACTGTCTCCCACCCCACATCTTGTCCTATTGGGAGGTCTTCAGGAGCACATGGAGTGTCATCTCCTGTGATGACATGCTTTCTGCAGAGATATGTCCAGGTGGCTTGTGTACCACAAACGTTACTCTGCATTTATGAAAAGTTTTCAGTGTTGGGTCCATGTTTTTTTTTTTTTTTTTAAGAGAAAGGGACAAACAGGAAGGCAGAGAGATATAAGAGCATCAACTCTTACTTGCGGCACCTTAGTTGT